>NC_088379.1:78878269-79494615 GCF_037993035.2 Macaca fascicularis | reverse complement strand
ATCTGGAGAGGAGTCAGGAAAGCTACCCCTTGGACAAAAGAGACAATTAACCACAAGATGCCCCTAATTGGAAATACATGTTAGCTAATCACCAGGGGCACAGTCTCTTTCCACCTGGCCCTGAGGGAAATCTTCAAGATCCAAGAAGATGTCCTGCTAGCCACAGAATAGGGAAATGGGCAAGTCTCACTTATCAAACTCAGTTCTCAGGAGTAGAATGACATTTCTTCTTCTTCACCAGATCTTTTTCTTTTTGATTCAGGGTTTTCTCATAGTGCATGGTTTATTATACTTAAACACCTAAAATATGCCACTACATACAAAAGTAAGATGGCTTTTAAAAAACTCACCTGAGAAAACGTCTTGTTTGACCCTGAAGACATAATGGAAAAGTGAGGCTTAAAATGTAATCAATTTTGGTTTTTACAAATCTAGCAAAATAAATGAATAAATGAACGTGGTGGTACATACCTGTAGTCCCATTTACTAGGGAGGTTGAGGAGGCAGGATCAGTTGAGCCCAGGAATTTGATCTTGCATTGAGCAATGATTGCACCACTGCACTCTAGCCTGGGCTACAGAGTGAGACCCTGTCTCACAAACAAACAAGCAATAAAACAAAAGCCTTAGGGATGAGATGGGATGGATAAGGAGGGCGCATAAGCAGGGAAATAAACAAATAATCTTCCCAAACATTTAATACTTAGTGTAGATATTTTGATATACTCCACATTTTTGTTGCCTTGATTGTAAGGATTTAGAGTAAAAGGTATAGGAATGGGGGAAATTCCTAGGGAGAAATAGAAAGTGAGAGAAGGTTCCAATCAAGTGAGCAGAGATATATTGTCAAGAATAGTTTTCTAAGAGAATTGATTATTACATAATTATATATAATCAGTATGCATAACTGCATATGTAATAATTTAACACATATGTAAAAGGTATTGCATATATAATACATAGGTACTGGGACTAATTTAAACATTTCAAAATGCAAGGTATGGTTTATACAAGCAATGGAATACCTGAAGCTATAGCTGGTAAGAATGATGATGGAGGTAAAATTTGTCTACATGAAGTGGGGGTGCAGTGATTCACATTTGTAATCCCAGTACTTTGGGAGACTGAGGCAGAGAACCACTTGAGCCCAGGAATTCAAGACTGGCCTGGGCAACATGGCAAAACTCTGTCTCTACAAAAAATTAGACAGATGTGGTAGCATGTGCCTTTGTCCCAGTTACTTGGGAGGCTGAGGTGGGAGGATCACCTGAGCCTGCAGTGAGCTGTGATTAAGCCATTGGGCGACAAAGTGAGACCTTGTCTCAAAAAGAAAAAATTTTTGTGTGCATGAAATAATGCCTATGACGTACTGAGGTTTTAAAAAGTAAGAAACGAGGGGGGAAAAGAGCAGATTATAAAGAATATGTATCTTATAATCACATTTTGCTTTAAAATATTCCATTTCTTTATATATATCTATATGTCTATCTATGTTTGTACTTACAAAGAAAGAAAACCTGGAAGTAGAGTCACCAAAGGGTTAATAATCATCTCTGGTGATGGGATGGTGAGTAATTTTTCCGTTTTTCTGCCTTCATAGACTATGAGCAGAATAGTTATATGATCATAGTTGTATTCTATCTATAATTTATTAATCATCTATTATGTGTCAAACACTTTATTATGTTCTGTTCTCCTAGAGCTTGTGTTTTATGACTGGACATATCAGCCGGCATTCTTGGTTGCAAACAACAGAAACCATGCTGCCTAATTTAACTAGAATGTGATTTATTAAAGTATGGTTCTCTCCGGAATTGTTCCCCAGAATTGTTGGGAGAGTTGGAGAAATAGATTCAAGGCTAAACTTTCCAGAGCAACGCCCCAAATCACATAGCAGAACTGACCTGATGAGGCAGCCACCTTCATTGCTACTGCCGCTGCCAAGCAGGAAATGAAAGGAATTGACTAGTGTAGCTCCTACTGCTCCAGCACCAGTGCTACTTCTGAGCCAAGGACTTGTATTTGTAGCCCCCGGCCGCTCCTGAAAGCTGAGCTCATCGGCTGCTACCTGCATTCGCAAAGATGGAGGCTGCATGCACATGTGGGACCCTGTGTGCAGACAGTCAAATGGTTGCCAGAACCTGGGTCACATGCCTGCCTCCTAGCTGCCGAAGCGACTGGGAATTTGGGCTCTGAATTCTGCACTGATGAGGCTGAATTCATAATGTGGGAATTTCCCTCATCAGAGAAGCCTATTTAAATGATAAGTGGCCAGGCGCGGTGGCTCACGCCTGGAATCCCAGCACTTTGGGAGGCCGAGGCGGGTGGATCACGAGGTCAGGAGTCCGAGACCAGCCTGACGAAAATGGTGAAAGTCCGTCTCTACTAAAAAAAGAAAAAAAAAAATAGCTGGGCATGGTGGCAGGCGCCTGTAATTCCAGCTACTCAGGAGGCTGAGGCAGGATAATTGCTTGAATCCAGGAGGCAGAGATTGCAGTGAGCAGAGATCGAGCCACTGCACTCCAGCCTGGGCGACAGAGAGAGACCGTCTCTAAAAAAAAAAAAAAAAAAAAAAGATAAGTGACAACAAGGACCTGACAAAAGTGCTTGTAGGTTATTGATAGTAGTGAGAACTTGTTTTGAATACATGTAAAGGAAACCCAATACAAAGTAGGTTAAGGAAAAGAGGGAATTAATGGGCTCACAAAACCAAAATGTCCAGGTTCACACTGGCTCCTGCCATAACTGGATCCAGGGACTCAAATGATGTCATCAGGTATCAATCTCTTTCCGTCTTCAGGTTATTTTATGTGGATAGCATAATGGCCCCTTGGCAGCCTCACACACCAATACAATTTCATTAGCAGAAACAGAGAATTTCCCCAGGGCTCAGACAAAGAAAGCATCCATAAAGGGGCTTTGATTGGTTCAGTGTGGTCACGTGACTATCCTTGAACCAATCATGTACTGGGGGACCTGGGTCACATTCCTGGGGTGTGATGGTGTCAACTCCACTTCTGAAATATGGAATTGGTTCCCCACAGCAAAAAAAAAAAAAAAAAAGACATCCTGGCTCCACCACATACTAATTGTATCATCTTGGACAGGTCACAATTTCTCAGCCTCAGTTTTCTCATCAATAAAATGGGAATAATAAGGGTGTGGCTTCACAGGGTTGTTAAAACAAGGTTAATGTAAGAATTTATATTTGTAAGACACAGAAAAAAAATCTGTCATGTAATTAGTGGTATATAAGTGTTTACTACTATAATTATATTCTGTTAGTCAGAAGAAAGGAGAAGAAATGACAGGCAAGGGAAACACATTTCTACTTCACCCTAGATCAGGCAGTTGAAAATGTGAGTCTGGAATTTTAAAAGAGGTTTTGGCTAGAGTCTGTGGAATGAATAAGAGAGTAAAGTATATGACCTCTCAAGGGAGAAAGTGTGAAGATGGAAGAAGATGAATAGGGTGGAACATAACTAACTCCATAAGTAGATGAAATTTACAATACTGATGTTTTTCACATCATACCCCATTCAATGGAAATTCAACTTGCCAGTTTTAAACATGCTCTTTTTACTGTGTCACATTCTCACCATGAGTCTAAATCCTTTCTTGAGATTCTTCTGAACTCTATAAACTTTAAGGATTAAAAAAAAAAAAAAAAAAACAGATTATTTGACCACATTGAAATTAAATATTTCAGTTCAAATGGAACAAACTATAATAAAGTTAACAGATGGGTGACAGACTGGAAATAAATGTAATATGTGATTAATTGATTGAGATTCGTATCTAGAATGTGAGGAACTCCAAAAATAAAAAAAGTAAAGGATGTGAATAGGAATACAGAATTATCGATCCCTTATCACAGAGATACCCACAAAGAGGCCCATAATGCAATCTTTACATGGATATTTCTAAAAGCGATGTAATAGCACAAATTTGTGCACAACCTAGATATTCATCAGTAAGGTTATAGATACTGTAAAATACTGCACAGTGAGGAAAATCTTTGAACTAGATGTACAAATAGCAACATGAACGAATCCTAAAACCACAGTGTTAGGTTTAAAAGAAGATCTTGAAGTCAATGTCTTGGTAAATTAGAAATACAATATACATAAAATAACACAGTGGATTTAACAGGGATACAAGCATGTTTAAAAATATAAGTATATTAGAGTAGATGACTTTTGGGGAAGAAAGGAGAGAACTGAAAAGAGGAATAAATGGAAAAAGTCTTCCTTTCCATTATCTCCTCAGAGAGTGTACATGTGAGGATTTGTCAGATCTAGATATATCTAAAGGCTGAAAATTTGGGTGAAGTAATGTTTTTGGTTTTTTTAGTAGTGAATATGTGTGAAACCTGGAAACTCTTTCACATTTTGTATGCAATTACTTAGCACATCCCTTTTTTCTTCCTTCAAATTATATACAAAATCTACCTATGCCTTTCCACCTCCATTGCTACCACCTTGGTTCAATTGGTGGTCTTCTGTTGCTTTGTCTAAGGTAATTATCTCCTAAGAAGTTTTCTTACCAAGATGCACCACCAGCTCTCCTATTCCTAAACAAATCGCCAAACCGACGCCAAAGTAATCTTTTAAAGATCTAGTTTGGATTATATCATTGTCTCATCTAAAAAGCCACCAGTGGTTTTCCATCTAACAGAATAAAACTCTCGAACGTATATCTCCAAGATGCTACATGATCTGTCACTGCCCCATCTCTCCAGCACACCTCTTAAGACCTCAAATCCCACCTCAGGGCCTTTGCTCTTGCCATTTCTTCTGTCTGGAACCTTAATCCCTTCTTAGGTGTCTTCGCATCAGAGAAGACTTCCCCGAACACTCTCTAAAACAGTGAAGGTGTTCAGGAAATGCCACCCCCAAATATTCCACTTTGGACTTCAAACTCAAGGTACTTGGGGAACAGCAAATGCCTTGAGGGGCTTTTCTCTGAATTTTATCCACCTAAAGACAGATCCTTCAAAAAGATCTCAATTGTCATGAGTCCCCTCCCCGGGAATCTCATCAACCAGGGAAGATTCAACTTGCCTCCCAGGAGACTTCATCCAGACAGACTTCACCCAGACAGACTTCATCACAAGATACCACCTGTTCTTCGGAAGGCCTATTCATCTTTTTCAGAAATTATTTCCTCTCCCCTAAGTTGTCTACATCCCCAACCGCTCTCCCCTGTGAAGAGGGTATGTAAGCATCTACATCTTAGTGGGTTGATGGATATTCATTTTTTCCCCCTGTGATGTCCCCATGCATATGATACATCTTTATTCCTTTTTCCTGCTAATCTGCCTACTGTCAATTTATTTCAGACTCAATTACCAAACTCTTAAAGTGTAGAGGGAAAGTTTTCCCTTCCTTAAGACAGAAAATCCCCTTTTCTCCACCCAGATCTATTCCTCTTTATCCTATTTTATTTTTCTTCACGACATTTATTTGTTACCAGTTACCTCTATCCCATTAGAAAGTAAGTACCTTCAGGATAGCGATGATGTTTTGGTGTCTATTCAATTTTTCAGTGCACTCAATAATAGTAGTTGAGAGGATAAAACAATGAATGAATTAATTAATTAAACAAGGGGAAAGAGACATAAGACAGGCAGACAGAGAAAGAAGCGAGGAACACTCTGGTGGACCCACTATGCTCGAAGGTTTTTCTTTGAAGTAGAAATGATTCTTGTGACAAATCTTTCATCCTTCTTCCCTTGCAGACTTCCTCCCTGGCTTTCTTTCAGGTTTGATGATTGACCAAGTAGCAGCTGTAATATGGGATGGAGGCATAGTCTGCCTCTGCTCAGAGAGGGCCACCTCCCTGTGATATGGGTGACATTTTGATTTATTCCTCTGTAAGTCATTTTTTTCTGTACATGTTCACTCTTACATGCTCATATCTACCTTAGAAAAAAGAAAAATGGGATTAAAAAATGATACTTTATTAGATTGGCATTTTCCTCTGTGATATTCTTCCCCCAAACACATAACTTGAGTGTAATTGTGAGAAAAAATATTAGACAAATTTCAACTGAGGGATGCTCTACAAAATACCAGTAGTCTTTAAAACTATCGAGGTCATGAGAAACAGGGAAAGTCTAAGAAACGTCACAATCTAGAGCAGCCTAAAGAGACATGAGCTTTAAATGTAACACGAGATGCTGGATGGGATCCTTGAACAGAAAAAGGATATTAATGGAAGAATGAGAACATTTGAAAAAGTGAGGACTTTAGTTAATGACATATCGATTTTGGTTCACCAATCATAAGAAATGTACCACACTAACATACAGTGCTAATAATAGGGAAACTGTAGGGTGGGGGGCAGTATATGGGAACTCTCTCTACAACATCTTCACAATATTACTGTACATCTAATGATGTTCTAAAATAAAAAGGTTATTTTAAAGAGTTGTTTTTGAGGCCGGGCGCGGTGGCTCAAGCCTGTAATCCCAGCACTTTGGGAGGCCGAGACGGGCGGATCACGAGGTCAGGAGATCGAGACCATCCTGGCTAACACGGTGAAACCCCGTCTCTACTAAAAATACAAAAAACTAGCCGGGCGAGGTGGCGGGCGCCTGTAGTCCCAGCTACTCCGGAGGCTGAGGCAGGAGAATGGCGTAAACCCGGGAGGCGGAGCTTGCAGTGAGCTGAGATCTGGCCACTGCACTCCAGCCCGGGCTACAGAGCAAGACTCCGTCTCAAAAAAAAAAAAAAAAAGAGTTGTTTTTGAAATGATAGTCCTCAAATTTATTAGTGCCGTACACAGGGGGTTGGGGGAAGGATTGCTTCTGGAGGTATGTCGGGTTTAGTAGAACATTTCATCACAATTCAGTACCCGCCTTTCCTTTCCTGTTACTGATGAGTGAGGCAGGTAGATAAAGCTTGTCGTTTCTCATGAAGGAAATCCCTGAGTTGTTTAATTAGCTCTGTATCAGATATAGCCTGAGGATTTACATGTTTTGCCATGTTTAGGTTTCAGCTTGGAACTCAATCCTGTTATTTTAAGATTTTTGGCCATTAACTGCAGGGGGGAAGCACGAAAAACACCTCTGTTTTTATAACAGTACGTGTCTTAACAAAAATAATTTACATGAACACGAGCCAAGGGACAAGTCTTGGAAGTCAGCAGTCCTGTGCAGAGACATGTCTGCGTGGCATTTCCTTATTTTAAGAAAATCTTTTTACATAGCCTATTTAAAGAAGGATAGTTTCCCTCTCATTTCTTCCTCTAAAAAATAATATACTTGAACACTGGGTCAGGTCTATTTTTAAGGGGCCACTGATAGAAATGAATTGCTTTTGGGTTTCAACTCTGAGTTCTGCCTTCCCCAAATTCTTCTCCAGCCCACATGCTTTTTTTTTTCCCCCTAGGTGGGTAAAGTCTATTCGGCTTTTCAAGTATTCTCTATTTAAGAACGCAGGTACCTTTAGGTAGCTTCAAGAATTATTAATAAAATAATAATTAAAATAAGCCAGACAATTTACATGTGAAAAAATGGAAGTCAGGATGCCTAATTTTTAAGGAGGTCATGAGGATACAGGGAAAATTGCATAAATTCAAGAAAAGGGAGCATGAATTAAGGCTAATGGAAAATGGCTGCTTATTATGAAAAACAAATGGGAAGATGTATTGCTTGAGAGTAAGAATTTCAAGAAGTGAGAAAATTGACTTATTGGGAGGAGTTGCAGATTTACATTGCAAGAGGAAAATATACAGGAATTGCAAAAATTAAGTCTATTTTGTAATAAGTCTACCACGAGATATAGTAAATAAGGTGTGTGTATATATTCTCTAAGTATATGTTCTCTATAAACACATATATATTCTACATACACATTGCATGTTAGATCATATTGGGTGCTAGATCTCTTTCTCATGAAAGCATAAAACAAATGTTATAAATGAAACACCTCTGCACTCATCACACAATTTAAGTGAGAGAATATTTCAATATATTTGAATCCTGTGTATTCCTCCTTAATCACATCCCTCATCCTTTCACCGGTGGTAATCACTATTCTAAATTTTATAGTTATTTGTTCCTGTTTTCTTTACAGCTATTACCACACAAAAATATATCTCTGAACAATATATTTTCAGTTTTGCTTGTTTTTGAATTTATATAAATGGAATTAGACTGAATAACTATTTCTGTGACTTTTTGAAACTCAAGGGTATAAGCATTTATTTTATATGTTATATTATGATAAGATGCTTTAAAATGTTCACGTTTATGGCTTTTAAAAATGATCTTATTAACAGTTCCACATTTAGTTACTTAGTAATTAGAAAAGATGGCCTATATAATACTCATTTTTTGAAACTGTTGATATGTTCTTAATGGTCTTTTATGGAGCTAATATTCATATACGTTCCCTGAGAGATTGAAAAGAATTTGAATTCTTGAAATATTGAATGCAGTGCTGTATATAGGTCCATTAGATCATGCTTGTTGATTATGTTACTAAAATGCTATATAGACTTTCTAAACTTTCCGGTCTGCCTGATCTATCAACCATTGAAATAGGTATGTAAAACTTTTCCGATATGGTTGTTTTATCATTTTCTTCTTGTAGTTCTATCAATTTCTGTTTTTTACATTTTAAAGCTGTATTATTAGGTGCATATAAGTTTAGAAGCATTGTCTTTTCTTAATTAAATTATACTTTATTATCATGTAATGGATCATTTTTTTCTGCCAGTAATAAATTTTGCTTTAAAGGCTACTTTATGGACATTAATGAAACTAAACTAGATTTATTTATTTATTTGAGACAGAGTCTTGCTCTGTCGCCCCAGGCTGGAGTGCAGTGGCATGATCTCAGCTCACTGCAACCTCTGCCTCCCGGGTTCAAGCAATTCTCCTGTCTCAGCCTTCTGAGTAGCTGGGATTTCAGGCACAAGCTACCATGCCTGGCTAGTTTTTGTATTTTTAGTAGAGATGGCGTTTCACTATGTTGGTCAGGCTGGTCTCTAACTCCTGACCTCATGATCCACCTGTCTTGGCCACCCAAAGTGCTGGGATTACAGGTGTGAGCCACTGTGCACGGCCACTAAACCAGATTTTCATTTTTTTTGAGACAGAGTCTTGCTCTGTTGCCCAGGCTGGAGTGCAGTAGCACCATCTCGGCTCACTGCAAGCTCTGCCTCCTGGGTTCACGCCATTTTCCTGCCTCAGCCTCCCAAGTAGCTGGACTACAGGCACCCACCACCACCCCTGGCTAATTTTTTGTATTTTTTAAAAATAGAGACAGAGGTTCACCATGTTAGCCAGGATGATCTCGATCTCCTGACCTCGTGATCTGCCCACCTCAGGCTCCCAGAGTGCTGGGATTACAGGCGTGAGCCACAGCGCTCGGCCTAAACCAGATTTTTAAAAGTTAATATTTAACTAGACTATTTTTTTATCTTTTTACCTTTAGCATTTCTCTTTTGTTATGTTCTAAATATGTCTCTGTGAACACCCTAAGATACATCTTATTTTTAAAGTTAATCGGATCATCTTTGCCTTTTAACTAGAATGTATAATTTATTAATATTTAATATAATTACTTTTATTTTGAAATGTATTACTACCACTATATTGTGTGCTTTCTGTAGGTTCTGCTTTTTCTTTTTCTTTTTTTTCTTCCCTCTTGCCCTCTTTTGAATTAATTGAGTTGCCTTTTTTTTTTTCAATTTTCCCCTATTCTAGTTGGAAATATATGTTTTATTTTAGGATTATTCCAAAGTTTGTTGTTGTCAACTTAACAATATTGAAACTAACTTAATATCTTTATCTCCTCCAAAAAAAAGAAAAGACCTTAGAATGCTTTAAGCCCATTTGCCCTTCTGACATAAATGGTGGTATTAGCCAGGGTTCTCCAGAGAAGCAGAGCTAGTAGACTGTTTAGATCTCGATTTAGATCTAGATTTATAGATAAATAGATGAGACAGGATTTATTATAGGAACTGACTGTGGTGATTTTTGAGGTTGAGAAGTACTATAATATGCCGTCTGCAAACTGGAGAATCAAGAATGCTGATAGTGTGGCTCAGTCTAAGCCCGAAGGCTTGAGAAACAGATGAGCCAGTGTGCCATTCTCAGTCCAAAGCTGCAGGTCTGAGAAACTGGGCACCTGCCGGCACAAGTCCTGGAGTCTGAAGGCCAGAGGTCATGGAATCCTGATGTCCAAGGGCAAGAGAAGATGGTTATCCCAGCTTCAGGAGAGACAGCAAATTCACCTTTCCTCTGCACTTTTATCCTCAATCCATTGGATGGTGCCTCCCCACAGTGGGTGAGGGCAGATCTTCCTCATTCCATCCACTGATTCAAATGCCAATCTCTTCCAGAAACATCCTCACAGACACACCCCAGAAATAATGCTTTACCAGCTATCTGGCCATCCCTTAATTCAGTCAAATTGACAATTAAAACTAGCAATCCCAAATGGTATTCGTGATCAGTATTTTAATTCCACTTTTTTCTATAGAATTAATCAAACTTACATTTTTACTTTTAATTTAGGAATACAATGAGATGATTCAAAATTTTCAAACTATTGAAAGATACTGTGAACAGTCTCCCCATTCCAGCTACCCAATTTTCTTACTTGGAGGCCACTGATGTTAGTTTCTCATGTATCATTACTGAGACTTCTTAGGCAGGTGAATATATCTTTTTATACATTTTTATTCTGCTCTTTTTTCCTTTCCTAATGTTCCAAGATTTTCTTTTATTATTATTTTCTTTCTATTTAGAGGACTTCCTTTAAACCATTATTTTATAGTAGGTCTGCTGGTGACATGGTGACACTATCTTTTTGTTTCACTTCATTTGAGAATATCTTGATTTCACCTTCATATTTTCACAGGTTGAGCATTCTTTTCTTTCAGGCCTTGACAAATGTGCCAGTTCCATTTGGTTGCCACAGTTTAGATTAGGAATTTGCTGTAATTTAGTATTTTTCCCTTATAGTAAGGTGTCATTTATCTCTTGCTGCTTTATGATTTTTTTTCATTGTCTTTAGTTTTCAGAAGTTCGACTATGATGTGTCTTGTGATTTCTTTGAGTTTATCCTTTTTGGATGTTAAATATGTAGGTTTGTGCTTTCTGCCATATTTGGGAAATTTTTAGCCATTATTTATTTGAATACTTTTCAGCCCCACCCTCTTTCTCCTCTCCTGGGATTTCTATGACACAAACCCTAGATCTTTTGCTATAATCCCACATGTCCTGGGGCTTTGTTTCTTTTGTATTATTTCAGTCTATTTTCTCTTTGTTGTTTAGATTAAGCAACTACTACTTTTGTATATTCAAGTTTGCTTTTTTGTTAATCTACATATTTGACAATTTCAGATTCCCAGTTTTTCCACCATCCAGTTTGGGATACATGAGGCAAGAAGAAAACCTAGGGCTCTCACCACTGTGCTGTCCCTCAGGTCCCGAGGTCACTGGCTGATCTCCGTTCTTCTCTCCACCATTCAGAGTCTTCTTAGGTTTATTTTCTATATAATATCCAGGGTTTTTAACTGTACTCAGCAGGAGGAACAGGGAAAAGCCCATTCACTCCATCTTCAACATTATTATTTTATATAGTTAATGTCTCTATATATTTACCCACATGGTGTCTTTGCTCACCGTTCTTGCATGTCGAACCATATTTCTAGTATCATTATCTGAAGTATACCCTTCAAAAATTCCTTCAATTAACTGTTGGTAGAAAACTTCCTCATTTTGATTGTATGAAACGATTTCCCTTACTCTACTTTTGGAAAAAATCGTTTTATTTAGTGCATCCTTATATATTGACAGTTATTTTTCTCAGCAATTTGAAAATATTTCTCTGCTATTCTCTGGCTTTCAATGCTGCTATTGATTAGTCAATTGCAACATTACTTTTCATGTCATACATCCTTTCTCTCAAAGGATCCTTTCTTTGTTATTGTTGATCTGTAGTTTTCCCATGATGTATCCACGTTTAGATTTCTTTGCTGATAGCTTGTTCAACTTCCTGAATCTGAGTCATTAACTCAGATTGTTGTCTTTCATCAATTCTGGAGAATTCTTGGCCAATATGTCTTCAGTATTATATCCTGTCCATTTTCTCTATTATTTCCTTCTGGTACTTTTTAAAAAGGTCATTTCACCAGATTCAGTGTCTGGTAAGGGTCCACTCTCTTGTTCATAGGTGGTGCCTTGTGGCAATTTCTTCACATGGTGGAAGAGGGAAGGCAGCTGTTGGACGCCTCCTTTATAAAGGCACAATAAATGACACAATAACATCAAGCAATGGTCCTCCTATTAGATGCATTTTAGCCTTCTGAGTCTACCTTCCAGGTATCTCAAACTCTGATATAGTTCATTCTTTGTTTCTCTGTGCTGCTTTCTTGGTGATTACTTCAGATCTATCTTCCAGTTCACTAATTCTGTTGTTAACTGTATCTGATATGATGTATAATATGTCCACTAATCTCTAATTTTATTTAGTGCACTTCTTTTTATTTTTCAACTTCACTTTTCTTCAAACCTCCCTGCACATTAAAAAGATATCTATTTAAGATAAAAAAAAAAAACTTCAAGCATACCAAACTAAAAAGAATAGTGTAGTAAAGCTCTATGTACCCGTTATCCAGCTCAACAATGAACAATTCATAGCTAATCTTGTTTCCTCTGTATCCCTACCTACTTTCTTTCCCACTCTGGATAATTCTGAAGCAATCCCAGATATCATATTATTTTATCTGTAATAGTCCAATATGTATGTCTGGTAGATAAGGATTCCCCTTTAAATAAACAATACTACTATTTTCATTCCCCCTAAAAGTCCACGGTAATACTATTCGTAATTAACATCAAATAGTCTTTAAAAATATTTTATGGTTTGTCAATCATAGTTTTAATATCCACCTTTATTTCTTCAAACACATTAAACATACTAAATTTACATTTTATTTTATTTTATTAATAATATAGTTAGTCCTTGTGGGCCTGGTGTTGTTATTTGTTTTTTTCTGCTGGCTCTTGCTCATAGTAGTTTGTTCCCTCATGTGCTTGTGATTTTTTTCTTGGGGGGCTGGGGGGAGCTTGTGGTCATTGGAACTCTGTAGGAATTCTTTGAGAGTCTGGTTAATGTTCATTTCCCCAGAAATTTGTGATTGCTTCTTCCAGGCACTAGGCACCTTGTGCGCACACTAACCTGTAATCCTGAGAATTCAATTTTCAGATTGGGTTTTCCAGGCTATAGTGTAAATTTCATACCAACTGATGTGACTGTCATCTTGTGACTGGTAATTCTCAGAAGAGCCTTTATTTTCATTCCTTACCCACAGTCAAAGCTGAGAGAGTAAAGACTTTTTATGGTCTATTGGAATGTTATTATTTTTTCAACTTACCTTCACTAAGGCTGTTGCCTTTTGTAGAACTGGCTTTTGCGTTCATTAAGGTTGTTCCTTTTTGTAGAACTGGCTCCATGCAAGGGTCTCAATTTGCATAAACCCCAGACATTGTGTCTTGTTCCTCTGCACAAGCCTATACTCTGTTTAAAAACTCTTAAAGATCACGTATTGTCAGATTTCCTGAAGACAAGAGTTACTTCCAGTGCTCAGTTATTGCTTGGATTCATGCCTTTTTACTGCTTTTATCCTATAAGGGTTTCTTTCACCGTGTTCTACTCAGCTGAAGATTTAAAATGGTATAATAAATATTTCATTCAACGTTTTAAGATGTTTTGTAGTAGGATTCCTCAGAATATCTGCTGTGCTGCCACATTCCTACAAAGGAGGAGGAATCCAAATTATTATGCCTTAAGTCCCACCTGATTTACTGCCAGAAATTAACCTTCATCACAGTGTCTCTCAGCTGTTCCTCAGAGCTTCTCATTTGGGGGGCTAGCTGATGTTGTCTTAGTTTATTTGGGTGTTCTATCAAACTGCCATAAACTACGTAGCTTATAAACAAAAATTTATTTATCATAGTTCTGAAGGCTAGGAAGTTTAAGATCAAGATGACAGCAGATTTACTGTCTGGGGGTGTTAACGGTGAAGGGTATACAGGTTCTTGGCATCTTGAACAAAGAATTAGACAAAACGCACAAACAAAACAAGGAAGGAATGAAGGGTATTGTTGAAAATGAAAGTACACTCCACATTGTGGGAGCGGGTCTGAGCATAGGGGCTCAAGGGCCCTGTTACAGAGCTTTTGTGAGTTTACCCTCTACTTGGGGTACGCCGTATGTAAGTGAAGAGGATGTAACAAAGTTACAAAGTCATCTATGACATTCACCCTATGGAGAGGATATTTCCTGTTACAGCTGAAGTGTGAGTTCGCCTTATGATGCCGGCCTCCAGACCCTATTTTCCTGCCTCAGTGAGGGTTTGCTCTCTTGTTCATGGAGGGTGCCTTCTGGCTATTTCCTCACATCGTGGAAGAGGGAAGGCAGACACTGAAGATCTCTTTTCTAAAAGCACTAATCTCCTTCATGACGGGTCTAGCCACTTCCCAGAAACTGCACTCCTAATACCACTGTGTTCGGAATTGGTGGGTTCTTGGTCTCGCTGACTTCAAGCACGAAGCTGCGGACCATCACCGTGAGTGTCACAGTTCTTAAAAACGGTGTGTCTGGAGTTTGTCCCTTCAGACGTGTCCGCCCTTTCTTCCTTCTGGTGGGTTCCTGGTCTCGCTGACTTCAGGAGTGAAGCGCAGACCTTCCCAGTGTTATAGCTCTTAAAGGCGGCGCTTCTGGAGTTGGTTGTTCTTCCCCGTGGGTTCGCAGTCTTAATAGCTTTAAGAGTGAAGCTGTAGACCTTCGTGGTGAGTGTCACAGCTCATACAGCTCACACATCCGACCTGGACCCAAAGAGTGACCAATAGCGAGATTTGTTGCAAAAAGTGAAAGTACAAACCTTCCACTCTCCAGAAGAAGACCTCAACACGTTACCACTGTGGCTCCGGCAGCCTGCTTTTATTCCCTTATCTGACCCCACCCACATTCTGCTGATTCGTCCATTTTATGGAGAGCAGATTGGTCCCTTTTACAGAGAGCTGATTGGTCCATTTTGACAGGGTGCTGATTGGTGTGTTTACAAACCTTGAGCTAAATACAGAGTGCTAATTGGTGCATTTACAATCCGTTAGCTAGACACAAAAGTTCTCCAAGTCCCTGCTAGATTAGCTAGACACAGAGCACTGAGGGTGCATTTACAAACCTTTGGCTAGACACAGAGCATTGATTGGTGTGTTTACAAACCTTTAGCTAGACACAGAGTGCTGATTGGTGCCTTTACAATCCTTTAGCTAGACACAGAGTGCTGATTGGTGCATTTACAATCCTCTAGCTAAACGTAAAAGTTCTCCAAGTCCCCACCTGACTCGGGAGCCCAGCTGGCTTCCCCTAGTGGATCCCACACAGGCTGGGGCAGGCCAGTCCCGTGCCACTGCAGGCACTCCTCAGCAGTTGGGGGTTGGGGGTAGATGGGACGTGGCACCCATCGGGGAGGCTCAGACCTCAGGGGAGCTGGCAGGCTGCAGGTTCCAAGCCCTGCTCCACAGGGAGGCAGCTGAGGCCTGTCGAGAATTCGAGTGTGGCACCAGCTGGCAGGCCGGCAGTGCTGGGGGACCCCACGCATCCTCTGCAGCTGCTGGCCCAGATGCTAAGCCCCTCTCTGCCTGGCCGGCAGTGCCAGGCCAGCAGCTCCCAGTGCGGGGCCCTCTGAGCCTGCACCCACCAGTAACTCACGCTGGCCTGCAAGCCTGCATGCAACCCCGGTTCCCACCCGCGCCTCTCCCTCCACACCTCCCTGCAAGCAGAGGGAGCAGGCTCTGGCCTCAGCCAGCCCAGAGAGGGGTTCCCACAGTGCAGCAGTGGGCTGAAGGACTCCTCAAGCATGACCAGAGAGGATGCCAAGGCTGAGGAGGTGCCGAGAGCGAGCGAGGACTGCTGGCACATTGTCACCTCTCACCATCACATTGGTCATTAGTTTCAACATATGAACTTTCCAGAGGACACAGGCATCCAGACCATAGCAGATTGGTTCTTTGGTTCAGACCCTCTCTCTGTTCTGTCTGTATCATCTGACTCTCATGCCTCTGTTGCTGATAACTCTCATTTGTTTATCATTCTGCATGAAAAAGCTGTCCTTTGTTGGTGACTGCCACTGCCATTACTATTTTTGGCAAAAGACGTTGTTCTTTTCTTTTACTTCAGGCCAAATATCGGATAGGCCCTTGTCCTCTATTTTCTAAAGAACAGAAGGTATGAGAGAGAGCATTATAACACAGAAATGAGCTTACAAATACTTCCCAAGGCCAGACCTGAACTCAGGACTTCTGGTTGACCTGCCTCTCTGCATCTCTCCTACCTTATTTCCATGGGCCAATGGCTAGTTTACTTTTCAACACCTAAGTTCCTCTACTCACTGATGGGCTTTGAAGTCTAGGCTAAAATTCAAAGTCCTAAAGAGGGTAATTTTCATGCTCCTTTGCCCAGGCCAATCCCCACCTTCCCAGTCCCTATTCTCTGCCAGGAATGACTGCTACTCACAGTCATTTCAGGAGGATGTTGTGTGTGTGTGTGTGTGTGTGTGTGTGTGTGTGTGTGTGTGTGTTTTCCCAGAAAAGCCCAGAGAGATATGGCTGTAACCTATGCACCCCTATCTAAGACTTCAAACTAGTCTGACGCTAGTGCATTTTTTCAAGGTCTATATCTTTGAATGTCGTGTGTAAGACTTTACCAATTCATCTCAGTTTAGACTGCACTGAGCCTAGTCCATTTCTTTTTCTGACATGCTATAGATAACAACTTAGATAATAAACATACACGAACCTGCCCAAGAAACACGTAACACTGAAGAGGCACAAAGCAGTCTAAAGCTGTGTTTAGAAGAATAACTACTCTCTAAGGAACAAATAATCCTCAGTGATGCAGCTGTCTTTAAAACATCTACCCAATTTACCTGACTACACAGAACAGTAAATATTCAGGTTACTTCACTGCATTTAGGTTTTTTCCACAAACAATGGGTGGTAATATGCCTTAGATTTGCATAACTAAGGTTCTCCAGAGTGGTAGGCGTTCCAGAAAAACAAATGGAAACAACAATAAGTCTCAAAAGTGAACTCAAATCTCCACCTGGGACCTCCATCTCTTAGACACACACTTACAAACCAAAAGGTGCAACTCTTTAAATGGCAATTTTTCCAGCTGCTACATTCATATATTTTCTAATAAGAATGTTCATCTACTACACCCCTTACATATCTTTCTTAAGCTATCATAAAGCGCAGTGTCTTACTCTTAGTGGATACTTGTTAAATGTAGGTTGATGTCACACATTAGTGTGAATGATTCTTAGCATGATTCCTCCCTCTTCCTACTGTGCTATGGAAATGAGGGCTTTGATGCAGGGTGGGGTTGAGGTTTCACTGCAATATGTGGCACTTGAGATCTTTAAATCCCTGTTCTGCCAAATATTGTGTGACCTTGGGTAACTTATTTTTTCTAAGCTTCAGTTTCCTTGTAAAAATGTTAATATATTAAAGAATTCAGCAAAGTGTCTCAATGAATATTAACACTCTGCTGTTTTTGCTTCTACCATCTCTCAGCCTCAACATACCGGAGGCCACCCTGGCTCCAGGGATGACCAGAAGAAGATGCAGCCCAGACCATTTCTGCCCATGTTTCTGAGTTCTAGAGATCATTTGTAGTTGTACTGGGACATCCCCAGTTCAGATGTGCTACTTGATTTCTTTGTCTCCTTCAAGCATTTGTAGGCTACTCCCTAAAGCTAGAAAGGAATCAAGAAAGGTTCAAGCCCTATTGTTACAGGAAAGGGGTTCTGATCCTGACCCCAAGAGAGACCCCCTTGAATCTCACACAAGAAAGAATTCAGGGTGAGTTCGTAAAGTGAAAGCAAGTTTATTAAGAAAGTAAAGGAATAAAAGAGTGGCTATTCCATAGACAGATCCGCCCCAAGGGCTGCTGGTTGCCCATTTTTATGGTTACTTCTTGATGATATGCTAACCAAGGGTGGAATATTTATGCCCCCCTTTTTTAGACCATATAGGGTGTCTTCCTGACATTGCCATGGCCTTTGTAAGCTGTCATGGCACTGGTGGGTGTGTAGCAGTGAAGACGACCAGAGGTCACTCTTGTTGCCATCTTGATTTTGGTGGGTTTTAGCTGGCTTCTTTACTGCAAACTGTTTTGGCAATAAGGTCTTTATGACCTGTATCTTGTGGCTGACATCCTATCTCATCCTGTGACTTAGACACCTTAACCATCTAGGAATGCAGCCCAGTAGGTCTCAGCCTCATTTTACCCAGCTCTTATTCAAGATGGAGTTGATCTGGTTCACAAACCTCTGACACTATTAATTAGTAGTTTTCAAACTGTTAGTTTTGACTCAATGAATCTCGAAATTAATTTAGTGAATAACCAACACTTTGAAAAATTATGTAATAAATAAAAGTATAATAAAAAGAAATATTCATAGTTAGCGGAAATAATGTTTTGTGAAACTTTTGTATGAAATGAGTCACATTGGGTGTACAATGTATTTCTTATGTGAAAGTTATTAGAATCAAAACGGAGTTGCTAATGTTAAAACAAAGCAAAACAGCCCTAACAAATAGAGCCAGGGAAGGCAATCAAGAGAGGGTTCTCGTGACTAGTAACAAAAACTGTCACAAAAGACTGCAGAAACTACAACCTTGCGAAAAGGTCATTGCAACCTTACACAAAAAACACTTCTGCAAGGTTATCTACTCATCAGCTGCCTGTCCAGCCTTGGACTGGCACCACTCTTGTTGTTGACCTTTGGAGCCAAGGATAATCACTTCAAAACAATTATGTGATAATTCTCCTAATTTTTTCCTTTAATAATCTTTGTCTTCCTTTACCTCCCTGAATACGCTTTGGTTCACATAGTCTCATTATAATACTCTATTCACAAAGAAACATTGCTTTCTTTTAGAGAGCCCTTCTTTATTATTTAGGTTGACATTTACTGTGGATTGCCATAAAAAAAAAATCTGAGAGACACTACTTTCAAGAGTTCTGATAGGTCAGGTGTTGTGGCTCACACTTGTATTCCCAGTGTTTTGGGAGGCCAAGGTGGGAGGATCCCTTGAGGCCAAGAGTTCAAGACCAGCCTGGGCAACATAGCAAGACCCCATCTCTACCAAAACAAAAACAGCCACGTATGGTGGCATGTGTTTGTAGTCCTAGCTACTCAGGAGGAGCTATGATCTCTCTACTGCACTCCAGTCTGGGTGACAGAGCAAGTCTTTAAAATAATAATAATAATAATAATACAAAGAAAAGATTAAAAAGAGTTCTGATGACTAAAAATTGTCTTAATTATATAAAAATAAAATAACATAAATGAATATTCTCAGATAAACAAAAATAGCATGCCCCATGTGGTAGATTGATTGCTCTATTGGCCCTAATTATTTACTACTCTGTATGTACATCCTATGCCACAAAACTTGTAGTACATTCCCACTCTGACCCCGCACTCAGTTTTGTGACTTGATTTGGCCAATGAGAGATTAGCAAATGAGATGTGACTAGAGGCTTGAAAAGCACTTGTGAAATTAGGCTTGCTCTTACTCTAGTCTTTTGCCATCACTGTGAAAACATGCCCAGGCTGGCTGTTGGAGGATAAGAATCACATGGTGCAGAGAGAAATGGCCCTCATCTCATAGCCAAGATTATCCAAACCTGGTGAAGATAGTCAGCCACCCTAGAAAAGATCAGAAGAATCACTCAGCTGAGCCCAGTCCAAATTGCCCAACCTGCTAATCATGAATTAAATAAATCTTCTTTTTACATGCAATGGGGGTTTTGTAGTTGTTTGTTATGGAGCATTATTGTGGCAATAGATAATTTATATACGAAATAGGAGATTTAGCCATTAATAAAATTCATACTAATAATAATCATTGTAATAAAAGATGTATCAGTTTTCCAAAGACCATCTCACTTGGTAATCTTGAAAATAACTTTTCATCTTTATATTTCACATTTTACTGGTTGCTGCATATAAGGCCTTTATTAAGGAAACAGTTTATTTAGTTAATTTAATAGAAGACAAGGTGGCAGAGGAAGTAGATTTGCTTAAGGTTACTCAACAAGGTTCTGTTATCAGGAGACCTGGATTCAGTCTCCCAAGAATTCTCTTTATCAGAACAGTCTGCAAGTTGCTGACCTCTCCCATATCCCAAAATGAAAAGCCTGATTCCTACCCATTCTTCCGGATCTACCTAAATTTTCATAAAAGTTCCTGTGGGATGTCAGTTTGAATAATTAGAATTGACATTTTGCTTGCAAGCAAAATAGAGGCTCTTTCCTCAGGAAACCACAATGACATTAACATCCTCCGAGAGCATTCTGTCCTCCAAATAACCTGATTTGTTTTCCCTAAATTTGCATTTTCATTTGATCATTAAAAATGAGTCATTCTTTGTAATAGGAAACCTGTGATTCTCTTGACTAGTCGATTTTGACCTGTTGGTTATCACAGCAAGATCCTGGTACCATTTGCTCACTGGACATTCAGTTTTCAGGCACTACCAGTTATTTCATAAAAGCCTGCCCTTAAGAATGATGAAGGCATGGAGAATGGCAAAGTGGTAGTGGAAGTGGGAGTGGGGAGCTTTGAGGTTGCTTTTATGGAATCCATATCAGTAGGTTAAGAAAACATCCATTGTCCATATTAAAGAAGTGTGTGTGTGTGTGTGTGTGTGTGTGTGTGTGTGTATTTGTGTATGTTGATAGGGGAGAAATGCAAAATCCTTGATAAGCCCCCCTTGGTGCCAGCAATCTCCATCAGACAGACCTGATAATTTGTGAATCAGAAATAGTCCCAAATACCCTGAGTCCTGTTGGTAATGGGGCTAGTAAGCAATAACTTCACATATGTCTCAGGTATATTTCAATGTCACCTTTATGTTCCCCAAAGAAGGGACATTTTGGGGGGCACCTGCTATGTACTGGTCAGTATTTTGGTTGCTGGAGAGATACAAACAAATGAGACTCAATCCTAAACTAGGAGGACCTAGTCTGCAATTGGTTAATGTGTTTTCTCTGTGACACCAGGGTCAGTGTTTTGGCTCTGTGATTACTTCGTTTCAATAGCCCAATGGGGCTTCTTTCTCCCTTAAAATTTCTCTGATTCCTTGATAGCTTGGTTGTTGTTTATGTCTTCTGGTGCTTTTACTTTGAGCTGTTCTGGGGTTTGCATTTGGCACAAGTAAATATTGAATAAAAAGTATTCATTAAATAAAGAGAGAAGCAATGTTTTTTTTTAATGTATCAAAATGAGTGATCAGTTGGTTTGACAGAATTCTCAGAAGACAGTACATGTGTTTGTGTGCACACAAAAATATGTTCAAGAATCAGATCTGATATATATATTTAAGAATATAAGTACTTTTTCAGCTAAAGATCTAAGGTTGACTTGAATCAAAATTTGACTTACATTTCCCCTAGTGCTTAAAGCTTGATTCAAAGCTTAAATACTTGGGTTCAAAGTACTTCAGCTGTTAACAAAATCCTTTGGATTCCATCAAAATAGTAGATTAAGTATGCTTACTTCAATCCCCTGCCTCACAAAATGCGACTGCAAATCTATTTTAATGAATGTTTCACATAAGTCTTTTCTTGAGAAATGATTAGTAGGAAAGTTTAAGACAATCAATTTTAGTTAGAAAAGCCAAACATTTCTGAATGAATTTAAAATAAGATTTGTTTTATTAAGGGTGTTTTTTAAATCAACCGTGAAATCATGTAAGTTATAGGAAAATGAAATTTTAAAAAACATTTTTTCCCTCATGGTACACTTAAGTATTTTTAAAATATGTTAGTTGTCATATCTTTTTGTGTTGTTATGCATTTATTATTTTATGAAATAAAGTGGCACTCATGATGAGAGGTCACTATTTAGTGATCCATTATCACCAATGTTTATAATCACTGAGTGGTACACACATGCATCGTACACGTGTTTGTTTAGGGTTAGATTATTTTTACTCTAAGTGCCTGTAATCTATTCAACCTCATGAAATTCATACAGGATTTAAAAATAATCAATATAAATATTTCCTGAATATAAGTGTGATGGTTAATACTATGTGTCAATTGATTGAAGGATGCAAAGTATTGATCCTGGGTGTGTCTGTGAGGTTGTTTACATTTGAGTCAGTGGGCTAGGAAAGGCAGACCCACCCTTAATCTGGGTGAGCTCCTTCTAACCAGCTGTCAGCATAGCCAGAATATAAAGCAAGCAGAAAAACATGAAAAGACTAGACGGCTGGCTGGTCTTTTCATGGGCTAGCCGCCCAGCCTACATCTTTCTCCCATGCTGGATGCTTCCTATCCTCAAATATCGGACCCCAGGTTCTTCAATTTTGGGACTCAGACTGGTTCTCCTTGCTCCTCAGCTTGCAGCTGGCCTATTGTGGGACCTTGTGATCATGTGAGTTAACACTTAATAAACTCCCCTTTATATGTATTTATATATACATGTATATACACATATGCACACATATATGTATCTCCTGTTAGTTCTGTCCCTCTAGAGAACCCTAATATAATAGGTATAATTTATTATCATGTATTTAAATATTATCTTCTACTTTTGAGGAGACCAGAGGGTTGTGTGATCATGTAGAAAAATGTAACTAAGATATAGTAGAGCTGGAAAGAACCCAACATAATCCAAGTCCTTCATTTAACACAGGAGACAACTTGACTCATAAAGGTTAAGTGATTTGTTGACCATTCTAACCTCATATACCAAGACAATTTCAGAAATATTCATCCTGGAGATGGCAGTTGGACTAACTTACACATAATTGCCTCTGCTGAGTCTTTTTTATTTTTTTTTTTATTATACTTTAAGTTCTAGGTACATGTGCACAACGTGCAGGTTTGTTACATTCTGCTGAGTCTTTTACCAACCACTTTTGAATTTCGCAGAGTACAGTACAAGGGCAAAATGTCAGGCTACATATGGGAGCTAGGACTGGGTAGTTTGGCTGAGGTGTAACTATGATGTGTTCTTCACTACTCATGTAATACTCATGCTGCCAAGAGCTCACACCAGAAACTAAACTAAGAGAAAGGAGAGCACCAGAAAGGAATAGCAAACAACTCCACTGGAGGTAGCGTGCTGGTTCTACACTGGCAAATATTGACGTAGAGATCAAACTTTTTGCTAGAACCATTAGGTGATATTAGTGTCTGAATCAGAGAGGGTTTCACACCTGTGTGCCACTCAAAACCAGGTGTGTGGAATAACCCAGACAAGACTAAAGTTTATGAACGTCATTAGTGAGATGCTGAGATAGTGTCCCCAGTTCACGATCAATTATGATAACATTGCAAAAATTGTCTTTTGGGAGGCTGGCAGTCAGAACAAGCTTCTTCAAGAGAAATTCCATATTGAAAATTGCCAGCATTCATATGACTAGCTGAATCGGGTTTTTGGGTGAGGAGGCAGTGTAGGATAGTAGGAAGGACCTAGGCTTTCAAGGGAAACAAACTTGAATTGAACCTTAACTCCACCGCATGGTGATTGTGTGGCTTGTCTGTAGAATGGGAGTAATGATACTGTTCTGTCAGCATGATTTTAAGAATTAGATGCAGGTATATACAAGGTATATAGTCGATGCTCAGTGAGTGGTAGTCTTCATTAATTTTCTCCATCCATTTGAAGTAGGGCAATAACAGTACCTTGGCTTCCATTATTAAGCCATTATTATTATTATCATTTAGGAGACAGGGTCTTGCTGTGTTGCTCAGGCTGGAGTGCAGTGATATAATCATAGCTTGCTGCAACCTTGAACTCCTGGGCTCGAATGATCCTCCTACCTCAGCCTCTTGAGTAGTTAGGACTATAGGCACACACCACCATGGTCAGCTAATCTTTTAATTTTTTGTAGAGGCAGGGTATCACTATATTGTCCAGGCTGGTCTTGAACTCCTGGCCTCAAGGGATCCTCCTGCCTCAACCTGCCAAACATACACTGTACGAGGCCCTGAACCTGTATTAGATGTCAGGCAAGAACTTAATAAGCAATCTTTTTGAGTCTTCACAACAACCCTATGGACTAAATATTATTGGCATAATTTTTCATAAACAGGAAACTTGGACTTGCTAAATTTATGTAACATACCAAGGTCAAGGACACTTGGAAAGTAAGATACAGAGGCAGGGTTCCAACCCGGGTCTATCCAGCCTTTCCCTACCATTCCACACTCTCTCTCATATCCTTTGGAGTCAGGAGACTGATTCCGCTCCATAGATGGTCCTTCTTTCCATGTCTGTTTAGGCTGAAAAGAAAGACATGCATGACTAACTAATAAAAATGGCTTTAAAATCTCAGAACTAACTCTTTAAAATGAATGTGAGAGGGGAAAGTCCAAATTTCTGCAGTTTTTAGTTGAGACCCTCAGAAACCAAGGTGAAACTAGAAGACAGTGAGACAGATGTTTGACTTTTAGCTTAAACAGTGAAATTTTTAGTGCTCTGTGTTTGTTTTAGAACATATTTTATAGTGGTTGCTCTTAAAATGATGAGAAGATAGAAATCTCTTTTAGTGTTTGGAAACACTTATTTTTTTCATTTCCGTTTGACTTATGATGTTACAATTGGCTTTAGAAGATAAAGTTTTTAAGACGTTTATCCTAACTTCCGATTTTAGCTGATTTCCATTAACTCTGCTGTAGTAAAATTCAGGTAAACACAATTTTATTTCATGCCTTCCGTTAACAAAGTCAAGTGAAAAGATTAAAACACGCAAGGTCATGTTCCTTTCAGTCTGACAAAGCATTTAGCTGGGATTGTATTTATTGCCTTGAGGTTTTCTCGCTTCTAAAAGATTGTTCTGATTTCTTTGGGTTAAGCTGTCTAGTGACACCTTGTTACCTGGATTTGTAGCTGGAGATGGTGGTTGGTTGTTTTTACACTCCAGGACCTGCAGGGACGTGGCAGGGGGCTCTCTCCTTCTCCCATGTCCCTGCAGGTCCTAGGGCGTAAAAACTTTGGGAAAACAGCCTATAGCAAAACTGCTTACAACTTAATTAATACAATTGAATATCAGTTTGTTACCTTACTGATCTGTCCTTCTCTCAGTGTTACTATATTTGGAAAGACAAATTACAACCAGTTAATCCACCAACAAGTATTTTAGGAACATTTTAAAGGGTATCTAGCAGGCTATTGACACTGTGTCAGTTACAAGAAAGTGTAGCATACTGGAATGAGCAAAGAGTTCCTGGAGAAGAAAGTTTGAGTCTGATGATGATGAAACAGTGGTGCTGCTGTAGAGCATGCTGGTGGGGGTAGTAACTGCCCATTACTCAGCATCTTTCAGGTCTCAGCATTAGTGATCTGCCTGTTTCTGAAACTCAGGCTCTTTCTAACACGACTTACTTCCTTATAACTGGTGCACCATCTCCCACATGGTACTAACTCTTGGGTCACTTACTGCAATGTCATACTGTTAGGAAGTAATGTGCATAATACAAATGTGATGCCAGAAACATAAACTATATCCCTAATGTCTCGAAACTGTATTTTCCTGGGGATGATGGTACCTATGAGATAATTAAAGGGTAGTTGTAAGGATCAAGGAAGAGGTCGATGTAATGTGCCAGGTGCATGGAAGATGCTTCATAATTAGTAGTAATTATTAACATTATTACTATTATTGGACATAGTCTTGTCCTCTAAGCAGTCTCAGTGATGGGAGGAGAGTTTTAAAAATATGATCAACAGTGACAAGTGTCAGACAGGAGCCAAAAGTTAAAGAAAATAGGACTTAAGAAAATAGGACTCAAATATTGCTTTCTTAGCTCAGAGTTTTTGGAAAAGGAACTCAGGGAAGTCATGAGGCTGGGCATGAAGAACTAACTCACTGAAAATTCATACACCTTGGCTGGGGGTTGTGGCTCATGCCTATAATCTCAGCACTTTGGGAGGCTGAGGTGGGAGAATTGCTTGGGCCTAGGAGTTCGAGATAAGCCTGGGCAAAATGGCAAAATTCTGCCTCTACAAAAAATATAAAAATTAGCCAGACATGGTGGTGCACGTCTGTGGTTCCAGTTACTTGGAGGTTAAGGTGGGAGGATCACTTGAGCCCAGGTGCTTGAGGCTGCAGCGAGCTGTGATCATGCCACTGCATTCAGTTTGGGCAACACAGCGAGACTTTGTCTCAAAAAATAAAAACAACAACAACATAAAAAAGAAATTCACGCACTCATTCCTGCGCATACAATGCATTAGACA
This sequence comes from Macaca fascicularis, assembly GCF_037993035.2. Lineage (NCBI taxonomy): Eukaryota > Metazoa > Chordata > Mammalia > Primates > Cercopithecidae > Macaca > Macaca fascicularis. The sequence goes on along the minus strand of NC_088379.1, from coordinate 79,468,318 downwards.
CTGTCTCACAGCATACTCTCTTACTTACTACTTTCACCCTGGGGCTGTGTTAAAACTGATTTCCAAGCCTCCTCTCCCTGGTCCTTGGGTAGCTCCATTTATGTTTCTGGGACAGACTCAGCCCCATTTTTCTCTTCAACTGGTCCTGTTGAAGCCACCAGTGGTGGCTTCTCTTCCACAGAGGAAAGGCTGAATATGTTGAAGCTGTCTTTAATCTTAGCCTTGGGGTTCATGAGTGGCAAACTCTTAAAAGTTATAGTCCACCAAATGCTAAACAAACAGACTGAACTGATGAGAACTATATCTCTGCCACCTGTTAACTGTAATTGTCATTAGCTTTGTGGTCTAGTTTGTTGACAGCAGACTGAGAGACATCCAGATGCTGCTCTATTCTGCCTCTGCAATTGTTCCAGCAAATCTCAGCACTGTACTTGTTTTGGTCTTTGTTAGTTAAGAATAAATTTAAATTATGTAAACAAAATCTTGCTTCTCTTGATTCTTTCAGCTTTTCTATCTTTCCCCTGAACTGCTCTCAATCTGCATGAGAACAACACTGGCCCTCAGAAGCCCCTTTATAGAGATATCTCAACTAACACTGCTGAAAAAGAGCTCACAGGTGACATCTATTTATTTGTTTGTTTGTCATATCGAGTTTAAAAAATAGGTAATACTTGTTAATAGTAAAAGTTTTCAAATGGAAAAACGGGGTTCATAGAAAAAAGTAAGTTTCCTTTCCCAATTTCCCTTCTAACTTTTTTTACAGCATGTTTGTGACATGATACAATCCGATCTGAGCACAGATGAAATTTGAGGTTTCGTGTTACAGAAAATGAATGTTTCCAACTTTATCAATGCTGTCAGTTTACAACTATGAGTATATTGAATTTAATGACAAGGAGAGCTCCCTGCACTGAAATATGACAGCAGCAGCAACAGACAGGAAAGAGAGCAGAGAGAGAAAAGAGAGCGCATTAGAGGTGGGTGAAGACAACACCTAGACCTTTGACGAGGCTTCCCAAGACCAACTTTTCCATTTCTTTCCTTTTTTTTTTTTTTTTTTTTTGAGATGGAGATTCACTCTTGTTGCCCTGGCTGGATTGCAATGGCGCGATCTCGGCTCACCGCAACCTCCAACGCCCAGGTTCAAGAGATTCTCCTGCCTCAGTCTCCCGATTAGCTGGGATTATAGGCGTGCGCCACCATACCTGGCTAATTTTATATTTTTAGTAGAGATGGGGTTTCTCCATGTTGGTCAGGCTGGTCTTGAACTCCTGACCTCAGGTGATCCACCTGCCTCAGCCTCCCAAAGTTCCGGGATTACAGGCGTGAGCCACTGTGCCTGGTCGCAACTTTCCCATTTCTAAGCTGGCATGTGACCAGCTTGTGAAAGGACTGATTAAGGAGCTTTGTGGTGAAATGTACCTTGGAAGTTAGACTCTACCCCCATGGAACTTTAGGGAAAGCACCACCAAAGTCCTCTGCTCCAGCTTTGCAAAATAATTTCAAAAGTTATTTTGAAAACAAAATCTACATAGTCATCAGAACTTCAAGGAACCACTCACATTTCCCTGGCTGTCCTGACACTCATATTACCACTTCACAGCATGAAACCAAGAATAGAAAAATCTGTTTACAATGCTTACCCATAGGTTTTTTCTTCCAAATGCCTCTTTTCATTAAACAAAACAAAACAAAACAAAACTAAACTAAACTAAAACAAACAAACAGATGAAAATTCCAAAAGTCAAAGAAAAGCTTCAAGAGTCCTTCTGTGCCCCGGGATGCTCTTAATTTCTTTATAAGCCTGACTTCCTTGGGTCTCCTGCATTAGGTTCAAGGTAAGTACAGACCAACTGTTTGTTTGTCATTTACCTGCACAAAAGTATTTTGACGGAGACGGTCACTGGAAGTTCAATTAGACACTTGCTAAAGGTAACAGATACCATTTCCAAATTTAAATATTTCACACATGGATCATAAATGATAAATTTTACTCCCACCTACCACCACTCCCTTCATCTTCCTTAAATTCTCCAGCCTTTGGAAATCCCCAGTAGAGCTAACAAACCTGCAAAACCTAATGAAAGCTGGGCGAGGTGGCTCATGCGTATAATCCCAGAACTTTGGAAGGCCATGAGAGGAGGATGGTTTGAGCTCAGGAGTTCGAGACCAGCTTGGGCAACATGACAAAGCCCTGCCTCTATAGAAAGTACAAAAATTAACCAGGCTTGGCGGCACAGGTTTATAGTCCCGGGTACTCAGGACGCTGAGGCGAGAGAATCACTTGAGCCTGGGAGGTAGAGGCTGCAGCGAGTGGGGATCACACCACTGCATTCCAGCCTGAGGGACAGAGCGAGACCTTGTCTCAAAAAACAAAAACCAAGAAAACAACAACAAAAATTACCTAATGAATTTAATCTCAGGCCAACCAGAAACAAGATTTAATCATTATTTATTCATTTTTTAATAAGATAATTCATCATTTCTATTTCAATAAGTCTTCCAAAATGATAAATAAATAGTACACTATGTATTTGTCAGGTCAGGTAGTTTTTTTCAGTTCTCCACTCTCCATAACCTAGTCCTCTTTTCTTCCCCTATTTTATTTCTAAATGTACATAATTTCTAAATTATGTACCTTTCAATTTACACATAGCCAGGAACTTATCCTGGGAGAATTTGCCTCTTCAGCAATATGTCATTCCTGGCATATACATTTCATTTAATTGTTGATTCTAAGTTTCTTGAGGCCAAGGTCTGTGTCTTACTTTACATCACATTTGTATCTTCTAAACTGCTATGGATTAATGATGCCTGAATAAGTGACTGAAAGGAAATTTAAAACTTGACATACGAAACAACAGGTTCAAAATTTAGGAAGGTCAAAGGGGCATGACAGACATCAAAGATAATTATAAAAGATTAAAGCAGCAGCAGAGAGATAATGTATGCCGATTTCTTAGAAAAGCAAGGATCATCACAATTCATTAAAACTTTCCAGTACTTTCTTTTTCAAGTGAGAGGACTAAAGCCATCTATTGCTTCTTTCTTTTTAAAGTTTTCAATTGTAAAAATTAGTCTACCTTCCAAACATGTTTAGAATATATAAGTTGTCCATCTGCTTCTTTTGCTACTTATTGGGAAGAATTATGCTCAGGGTCATTAGAAAAGTAATTCTCTCTTGATTTTTCAAGAAAATCCCAGATGTGACCTGCACATTGATAACAGAGAATTTAGTTTGCCAGCAAGAGCTAAATTGGATTTTGGTTGCATTTTTCAAGTAGAATTGTTATACTTTCTTCCTTTTTCAAGGACGAATTCAAATATCTTTTTTCTTCTTGTCCATGACAGTTACTCTGATGGGAAACTCCACTAGAATGTAAATATTTTGAGATGGTAAAACGAAAACAAAAAACAAACAAACAAAAAACACTTGACATGTTTTTTGAGAATCCACTTGTGAGATCAAAGTATCAAATCCAACTCTGAAATGTCATACCTGGGGATGCAATTATTAGTCTCCTAATCTTGCTCTCAAGAATGCTACATGAGAGGGGCTGAATGATTATGCAAACCAGATGCTGTAAATTAAGTCACTTTGTTTAAAATGACCGAGTCTTTAGTGGAATTTAATCACTTGAACCCTGGCATTATTTAAACACCAAACAGTATTATGCAATGATACAAACTGTCAATCATGTACACAGAGCATCTATTAATGTTACCTGGATGACACTTTACTCTGAAGAAATGATAATAAATTTCAATTTGTTAATACAAATGATGCGCATTATGTATTAAAGTAATTTAAAAGTGAGAGAAGGAAATTATTATGAAATATATGTTGTCACATAAATTTGCATTTTGACCAAATGCTGAACTCCATGTGTGCCCTGACAACAATATTAATAGGTTCTCTTTAACTTGAGTACAACTTGTGAAGCAGAAACTTTTGCCTAAGATATAAAATTCTAAAATAGGCTGGATATGGTAGCTCACATCTGTAATCCTAGCACTTTGGGAGGCAGAGGTAGGCACTTGAGGCCAGGAGTTTGAGACTAGCCTGACCGACATGGTGAAATCCTGTCTGTACTAAAAATACAAAAAGCTAGCTGGGTGTGGTGGTGCATGCCTGTAATCCCAGCTACTCAGGAGGCTAAGACACGAGAATAGCCTGAACCCAGAAGGCGGAGGTTGCAGTGAGCCAAGATGGTGCCACTGCACTCCAGCCTGGGCGACAAAGTGAGACTGTCTCAAAAAAAAAAAATGTTCTGAAATAACTTCCAAAGTAAATATATAACTTCCAAAATAAATTGCATAACAGGGCCACCACAAATTCAAGAGTGTGATGGCATTTAAATTTCTTTTCTTCTTAAGTATTTGATGCAATTAAAAAAATGACTACATGTTAGGGACTTTAGAAAAAATATACATATTAAGAAAAACTAAAAGGAAATTTGCAAAACTGGAAATAGTCATGTTGGGCTGCTAAGATTACAGATGGGTTTTTCTCTTCCAAATTTTTGAATTATTGTAATAAAAAGAAAATGGCTCAATTGTACTCTAGGTCTAGGGTTTGATTGATTGGGTTGGGAGCGCTCTGGGCACTGGCTTTTCCCCCTGGAACGGTCTACTGTTTGCAGAAGCTGCTTTTGAGTTTTTATTAAGACCTAGAGGAAAAGAAGAATGGAGATATGTGTGTGTGTTTGTGTGTGTGTGTGTGTGTGTACATGGTTCTTTATAATGCTGCCCTTTTTTTTTTTTTGCATGAAAAAGGGCATTTTCTTTGTACACATTCTCTTTCTCCTCTTTTGCCTGCTTTCTAGGACAATTTGCTGAAAAAATATCAAGACAACAAAAAAAAGCCTTTCTAAATCTGGTTACAAGTAATTATGTTTTCCTGTTCTATGTCATTGTACACATGTAAAAACAGTGTCATCATCTGTAGAAATGCACATGATTACCACGCCCTTCAGCAAACTTTCTAAATCATATTAGTAGGTTAAGGTAATTTTCAAGTCACTTGCACAATGCAATTAAAAGACAGCACCTTTTGTTTACGTAAGCAGTCCTCTACATACAGTCATTCTAGGTTAATAAATTTTGGCTTTAATGTAAAAATAAAACTGAAAGATAGGATAATATTGAGTAGTGAATGAAGTAGGAAAATATGTATTCAAGTTTTGAATACATATTTGTTTGCTACTGTTAGTCCCTCAATAGGTCTTACACTCAGTTTCTCCATCTGTGCAATGGCTATAATGTTCTTACCCTGTCTGTCTCAGAAGATTGATGTGAAAATGCTCTGTGAGGTACTGGCTGTTGTCAGTAGGCCTATGCAGGTCACTCTGAGTTTCATTTTGTTGTTTTTTAATCTGCAAACCACAGAGAAAAATCTTCAGCTCTTCTCTCCAAGAGCACATCCTAGTCATCCAGCCCAACCTCCTTTTGTTATGTAGCTCACACACATTTCATCCTTCTAGTACTGCCATTCACAGGCATAGATCTACATGCAATCAGAGACCCCTTAAGCTGCCCAGACATTTGTTTTCAGTGACTCATGATGCTCATTGAAACCAGAAGGACCATCACCCAAAGCCACTGTCTCTGGCACTAGCTCTTTCCAGACAAGAGCTCTTTGCTGGCAGTAGGCTAAATCACTCTCTTGCAATTATATTCTATGACCAAAATGTCTCTGGAGGACTTTTAGTTTACTGTCATCTGTGGAAAATAGAAAGCCTGCATGAGACTTTTTAAATTCTTGATGTATTTGGCAGGATTTTGAAACAAGTCATAGCTACAGGCAGAAATATTAAAAAATGAAGCCCAGGTTGACTTATGAAATACAGGAACTTGTAGTTGCCTTGACATCAAGCTGCTCCTGGTCTGTCTTTTTAATTTGCCAATATTTTCTCTTAAGCATTTTGACGCGATTTTGCAGCTGTTGTTCACAATAAAAGGTAGAGATTTCAGGGTATATCTTCCTCCCTTCAAGAATATAGCAATGGAAACACAGAGAGTTCTTGGTCTATCCATAGGACAGAGGAAAAATTCTAGGGGTCTCTGAAATATTAGAGGAGCTGGGAGCTGGGAGGCAGATGTTCAGCAGGGTATGGTGGAGGAGGGGAAGACCTTGGTTCTGGAGGAGGGGAAAGGAATACAGTGCAAAGGAGGCTATGCACACCCAGTGAGGCACCGTCAGGAAGAGTTGTGAATAGGAACCAGAGGAGAACTGTGTATGTTTAAATACAAAAATGAAACAAGGAGAAGAAAAACAGTTGAATGAATATTTAGTTGGGAGTGAGGACTGAGTTTCTCTGAGTTTAGGATAGTATTAAACTCACATTAAGGGCCCAGTCAGGTAGCTCATGCCTGTAATCCTGGCACTTTGGGAGGCCGAGGTGGCAGGATCACTTGAGCCCAGGAATTTGAGACCAGCGTGAGCAACATGGCAAGGCCCCATCTCTACAAAAAATAAAAAAAGTGACCAGGCATGGTGGCACACATCTGTAGTCTCAGCTACTTGGGAGGTTGAGGCAGGAGAATCGCTTGAGCCAAGGAGGTTGAGTCTGCAGGGAGCCATGATGGTGCCATTGCACTCTAGCCTGGGTGACAGAGCAAGACCCTATCTTGAATAAATAAATAAACAAACTCACAATAGGGCTTGATAGGTTGGGAAAGAGGGGTTAACATTTCATATTATCTCTATTAAACATGGGCAAAATAGATCCATTTTCTGTTTACATGAAGCATATGGGGGAATAGATCATTGTACAATTAGACAATCACCCAGGTTGACCATAATTATAAAATGTGAGAGGTGCCACAATTAAGAGAAAACCGCTGCGCGCTAAGAATGCACACTTATCTCACTTACATCTGTTCTGGTTGTGGGTCAATAAAAGATTTCCCTAAACTGGAGACCTTTGGGCTGAGATCAGCAGAATCTCTGGAGGTACCGGAAAATGAGGAACCTCTCTGTGAGTTGTAGAGAAAGCCAGAGGCTGGAGCAGATGGCCTCAAAGGGACCATTCTGAGACCGAGAGAGTGATCAGGAGAAAGGTATTCATTATGGATTACGGATTCCTGAGGACGAGGTGGGATCATTTGGAAGGGAAGGAAAGTAAAGCCTGGGTGGGCGGGGGAGGAGGTGAAGGCCTCTTCTGCCCATTCCTGTCCCTTGGCAAAGACTTGCTTAAGCAACCCAGTCTACATTTGCTGCATTGTTTACAAAGTGTATCTGCCACTTCTCCAGCTCTTGACCCTTACCTGCATGGCCTTTTGTCAGAAAGACCCGGAAACTCTTAAAAGTAGGTGTGAATACCCCAGAAAGCTATAACACTGAACTTCTTGGAAACTCTAAAAAATGGAAAGAAATTGACCAAAAAGATACTTCTTAGGTGAGGCTGAGGACCAGGGGTTTGGGATTCGAGTGGCCGCTGCCTTCTGCTGGCAGAAGAGAAAGGAAGTGACAGTTCATAGCTTGGGGCTGAAAAACCTATAATTTATACAACAAATCTCAGATCATTCTAATGCACTCAAATGGAGAACACTATATTGGTCTAATGAGCAGGAAGTTTCTGCTTTTTCTTAATTTTTAAAGAAGAGTTTAGTCCTTTTCTGCCCACAATGATACCCACTAGGAACATGAAGCTGTTGAGCCCTGAAATGTGCCTGGTCCAAATTGCAATGTGCTGTAGGTATAAAATCCACACCAGATTTTGAAGCCTTAGAAAAAGGAAGGTAAAAGTTCTTATTAGTAATTTTTTAATTGGTTACTTGATGAAATGATGGTGTCCTGGATATGTTGGGTTAGATAAAATACTTTATTTAAACAAATTTATCTTTCTTTCTCCTCTTTTTAGATATGGGTTACTAGAAAGTTTAAAATGACACCTTCATGTTTGTGCCTCTCACTCTTTCTACTGGGAAGCACTGGTCTAATCAGACAAAACATCACCTTCTCTATTTAATTTCTTCTCCTGCAGATAGCAATATTACCCACCACAGCAATGCGATTCAGAACATCAGTGATGGAAGAGAAGGGCCACCTGATTCTGTGTTCGCTTCACTGTGCTGCATCTCCTCACCTCACCAATCTAAGACATAGTGGAAAAAATACTCTGACCTGTACGAACCTCTGCTTCCTTGAAGTTTCTGCCAATAAAAGGATGGATTGGCCACTCTTCTCCCACCTCCCCTGAGCTTGTCATCTGCCTGGCTTCCCAGGCACTTGTGCATTGAGGATTGTTCCTGCCAGTTCTGCCTTTCACAGATGTGGCTTTGGGGAAGGACCTGCAACAGTTCTCAGGGCATGGGGGGAAAAGGTGGCATTGAGCCAGGATTTTTTTCCTTCCAAATACAGTGTTTACAAAGACAGCTGCAAAGCCCTCGCTTCTCCTCAACACAGAGCCTTACACTTACCACCTCTGTTCTCCTTAAAACTGGAAGAGGCAGCTCCCAGGGGAATCAGCAATTTTAGGTGGATTTCTTTAAAGCCCCTAAAGCTTGCAGTATGGAAAAAAAAAAATGAGCCACTAATGAAGTCGTTTCAAATCTGATGGCAGAGAGTGAGAAAGAATGTATCTCCTACTCCCTCTCCTTGTCAAGCCAGCCTCAAGAAATGTCGAGTTCATCTTAAAGGGACCTAATGGAGACGGATTTAGAGCTGAATTCCAATGATATTGAAGAAGTTTGGTTGAGAGAGAAGTGAATGCAATCATTACAGTAGTAGCCTGTGTTGATTAACCCCTTTTGACCCTGTTATCACTTAATCTTTATAACAGTCCTATGGGGTGAGCACAATTGTTACTTCCAATTTGCAGCAGTATAAACTGAGGCAAGGGGTTGCTACGTAAGTTGCTTAGAGTTATAACCTAAAAGACAGCAAAGACTCCTTCTAGCCTAACTGCAGGATTAGTGCACGCAACTTCTCCAAACCTCCCTACTACCCTGTCTCCGATATGTGAAGGGGCTGCCGAAGAAATGAGTAAGCTTGGCTTTGTCTGTGTGTTCCCATCAGAAAATTTAATTTTTCCCCGTAAGTTCCAAAATTTTGTGAGCCTGCAGACATTTTTGTAACCCCTGAAATATTCATGATCGTTCCTACACTTAATGCAAGGGCTTGGTTTTCCTCAGTGTTGGTAGAGAGCGTATTGAATAGAAGATAACTACCTATATGTGATATTTTAAACTTCTAGACACTGCAGCCCACTGAAATGTAAGTTTCTTCAGGAAGGAGGTTTTTCTTATTTGTCTTTGTGTTCCGAGTTTTCATGGTGGTGTCTGGCATGTAGCTGGTATCTATTAACTACAACTAACCCTTCCTTCCAAGTCACATTTGAATAAAATGAACAAAAATACAGACTGGAAGAGTTAATATTCCCTTTCCAAAGAACTAAGGGAATAGTTACTCACTGGAAGATAATATTACTTATTATCTCTTATATAATCTTTTAAATTCCTTTCACCCAGAAACTTTAATTACCAATGGGCAAATGCTTCTCTAATTATTTGGACCTAATTCCTATGTCATAGTCAAATAATTGGACTTGTAAATTTTAACAAGAATAACTACAAGCAAGTAAACAAACTAAATAATGCAAACATTCATATTTCACAGACCTTCTTGGATCAAAAAGGAATATTTTTGGTAACTGATAATTTTAGGGAACCGATTATATTCTATTCATTGCATTTTTCCCTACTCAAAAAGTATAAAACAAATGTTCATTTTTTATGAGTCAAAATTGCAACATGTATAAATAATTGGTTTTCAATGATGCATGCAAATAATATCAAAACTTGTTTTAAATGTGGAAGCAATTGTGAATATAATTACAGAGTGTGCAGTTCAACACCCTCTTCCTCATTAATATATATGGACCTTCTAATGGATGTTCATCATTCCTTGGGAATCAAATCTGGCAGGTCAGTCCAAAGAAGATCACTCTTCCTGGCTGTCAAATAGATAATAGCCTAAAAAGCAAATCAAAAGCAATATCCAAATCAACTGCAACATTTAGAAGAGCAAGGCCCACTTAAAACTCAAACTCCAGTTTCGTTAGTACTCAGAAAGAAATATTCATTATAGGGACACAAAATATGCTACATAAATCTTACCTCTTCTCATTTGACCTCTCCCCCTCCTATTTTAGTGGGTGTTAGCCAACAGGGATATATTGGCTTTGACTGTAGTGGTTGGGGATGGGTGAGAAAAGTTGCTTCCTATATTTATATAACTCGTGTGTTTGTGTGGACCTATGCACAACCATTCCTGTCATTGTTGCAAAATTCATAGTAATTTCTCAGTTTTGCAGACTTTGGCTTACTCACATTTGTAATTGCAAACTACAATTAAAATTCTATGGCTTTGTGTCATTTCCTCTAGAGCATCTCTTTTTGGGTAACCTGTAAAAGACAAGGGGATGAGTGGGTCCTATAAACTCCATGAAGCTGGCCAGGATATATTCAAGAAGGCAGCTTTGGAAATGAAGGTGCATAGGCTCAAAAATCCTTGGGCACTGCCAGCCATCTTTGTTATGTTATCTGTTGCTGTGACCATCCCTCTTCCCAACCCTGAGTCAATGTAATACATAAGCTGATCTCGAAGCCTTGAGAAGGATTAGTGAGCTGGCGAAGGGCAGGAAGAAGGAAGGTGTAGAGAGTTTGAACAACCTGTGCCAATGTTCAAATGGCAGAAAGATGGCTTTTCTGAGGAGTTGAGAGGAGATTGGAAATGATGGAGCATTGCTTGCATGTGAAGATGAGGCTGGGCAGCCGGCAAGGGTAAGATCATGTAGACTTGGGCAGGACATGCATAGCCATATAGAAATCAATTGCAACATTTAGAAGAGCAAGGTCCAATCAAAACCCAAACCCTAATTTTATTAGTACTCAGAAAGAAATGTGAATGATAGGGATATAAAATATGCTATGTAAAGCTTATCTCTTTTCAGTTGACCCTCCTTCCTTCTATTTCAGTGGATAGAGTAGGCGAAAGAGGCATATTAGCTTTGGTTTAAAGTTCATTCTGAAAGTTAGGCTATTTGGTGAAATTTTTCAAAGATGGAGCAACATAGCTAGATATCAATTTTAGAAGTGATAAAAACCCATCCTAAAGATGTGGTTGGGGTGGTGGGAGTGGATAGATCTTTAAGATGCAGAATTAACACTGTTGATGACTGGCAGTCAGAGTGAATTTAGTATGACATCCACATTTCCAGGCAGGTAACTTGAAGGACGATGGTGCCATTGATTAAAATACGTATTATTATGTATTACGGTTATTGTTAGAGAGCAAATATGAGATGAAGGATGGAGATTTTAAAAAAGAAGATAGTGGCTCATGCCTGTAATCTCAGCACTTTGGGAAGCTGAGGTGGGCAGATTGCTTGAGCTCAGGAGTTTGAGACCAGCCTGGGCAACATGGAGAAATCCCTTATCTACCAACAAAAAACCAAAACATTTTAGCCAGGTATTGTGGCACACGCCTGTGATCCCAGCTGCTTGGGAGGCTAAGGTGGGAGGATTGCTTGAGCCCAGGAGGTTGAGGCTGCAGTAAGCCGAAATGGGTCCCTGCAGTCCAGCCTGGGTGACAGAGTGAGACTGTCTCAAAAAAAAAAAAAAAAAAAAAAAAGGAAGAAGAAGAAAATGTTTTATGGAGATTTTTTTAGCATGTAGCTCTCTAATGTGCACAGCTAAAACAGGAAAAACAACATCATCAAAAACGACAAAGGGATGCTCAACACCCAACCCCCAGAAATTCTGATTTAATTGGTTAGAGCGGAGCCAAGGATTAGGTTTTTTTTTGTTTGCATTTTTGCTTTTATTATGGTAAAAAAAAAAAACCCAACAACGTACATGAAATACACCCTCTCAACAAATTTTTAAGTGTACAGTACAGTATTGTTAACTACATGCCCATTGTTATACATATCTGTTGTGCAAATCTCTAGAAATTTTTCATCTTGCATGACTGAAAGTCTATAATCATTGAACAGCAGCTCCCCATTTATCTCCCTCACTAGCCCTCAGTATCACCATTCAAATTCCTCCTATGAGTTTGACTGCTTTAGTAGATACCTCATATATGTGGAATCATACAGTATTTGTCTTTCTGTGACTGGCCTATTTCACATATCATAATGTCCTCAAGTTCTTCCATGTTGTAGCATGTGTCAGGATTTCCTTCTGTTTTAAAGCTGAATAATATTCCATTGGATGTACACACCACATTTTCTTTATCCATTCATCAGTTGATGGGTCTTTAGGTTGTTTCTACCTCTTAGCTATTGTGAGTAGTGCTGTAAGAAACATGGAGGACAGATTATCTCTTCAAGATCCTGATTTCAGTTCTTTTGTGTAAATACCCAGACATGGGAATGCTGGATCATATGGTAGCTCTATTTTTAATTTTTTGATGAATCGCCGTACTGGTTTTCATAGCAGCTGCTCTATCTTTTTTCCCTACCAACAGGGTACAAGCGTTCCAGTTTCTCCATTTCCTCGTCAACATTTATTCTTTTCTTTCCTTCTGTTTCTTCTTTTCTTTTTTTTTTTTTCTTTTAATAATGGCTGTCCACACTGGTGTCAGATGGCATTTTATTGTGGTTTCGATATACATTTCTTTGATGATTACTGATGTTGAGCATCTTTTCACACACCTGTTGACCATTTGTATATTTTCTTTGCAGAAATGTCTATTCGAGTCATTTGCCCATTTTAAAATTAGGCTATTGATTTTTTGCTATGAAATTGTGTGAGTTTCTTACATATTTTACATACTAACCCCTTATCAGATACATGGTTTGCAAATATTCACTCCCATTCCATAGGTTGCCTTTTCACTCTACTGATTGTTTCCTTTGCTGTGCAGAAACTTTTTAGTTCAATGCAGCCCCATTTGTCTACTTTTGCTTCTGTTTCCTGTGCTGTTGGTGTCATATTCAAGGGATCATAGGCATTAGGTGTTTTTATAAAGTTCCCCCAGATGACTCTATTGTGCAACCAGGACTTAGAATCATTGGTCAAAATTATACCTTGCTATGATGTAAAGCCTATGGTTCTATCTAGACATGAAAGTTCTCTCAGTAGAACAGGCCAGCAGCTGACCACATTTATTGTCTATGTGGCATGGTGATCCCTACATGGAGGAGTGTGTCTAAATTTCTGGATGGGATAGGAGTGAGGTAGTGAGAATGTAGCTGGAAAGAGCATATTCAATATTGTTACATAATTTTATTTCAGAATAATAATTTTTTCATAATTTAAACTAGAAAAAGTAACAATCCACTGGTGTAACACAGTTCAGAAAGTCTAGAATGTCAGTTCTCTGAGGACAGGGATCTCTGTCCCTGTCCACTGCTGTATCTCCAGCCCTCGGACAGTGTCTGGCACATTGTAAGCACTCAAAATATATTTGTGCAAGTGGCTGAGCAGGAGATTGGATGTGGTTCTGTCCACAGTGCCTGGAACTGTTGTTTGCCTCTTATTATCTAGCCTCTCAGCGCTTCCTCTTTCCTGCCAGCCTTGTCTTCCCGTCTTAGCTCAGAGGAAGCTGTGTCCAGCAGGAATCTTCCTTCTGTGAAGCTGTAAGGGCTGTATGCAACTGGGTCCTGAGTGCAGTGTGTGTGTGTTGCTGGGCGGCAGGGGGGTGGGGGTGGAGGTGGGGTGTGATAGGGGCAGGGGGTGAGGGCATTGGTTCATCCAGGAAATGTCCATTTACATACTAAAGTCTGGTTGGTCTGGAAGAGTAGCTGAGCACAATCAGTCCTGTGTGTCCACAGACCATGAAGCTTAATATAAGTTAAGCCCAACCATATTTAACAAAATATTATGTCACTGTAGTGATGGAGTGACAATCATAAAAGTGTTAAAAGAAAAATATAAAGTATGCACTGTATTAATAAGCTATTAAACTTCATCCTTTCATTGAAATCATTTTCACTTGTATTTTAACAATCTGTACATTATCAAATGACAGTCTGTTTTGAATATACCTGATAAAATTTTAAAAAACCATTGACTTGTTTCCATAGCATAAATGTGAAAGCTTTCAGAAAGAAAAAGAAGAAATGGAATACACGTACAGTTTTTCATAATTTGTATTTTATCATTTTCGAGCACTCAGATGAGGATTTGGGAAAATCTTCATGTCACTCTTTTAATAAAGCCACAGTGAGCACTTCATGCTGCTTCCACTTCCCACACACAAACTTTCTAATTATAAAAGGACCTTTTCAGACTTATTCAGGGCATATAATCTTATTTGCAGCTCCTAATTGGAGGACTGTGTTTGTTGAAAAGAACAGAAGTCTTCAGTCATTTAGAATAAAGCTGGCCCATCAACCCCTGTGGGAAGAAAAGAACTATTTATTTTATCCGTTAATCCCAAATACAAACACAATAAAGCTGTCTTTTCTAATAGTGACCTATTTCATGTTAAATTGGGATAAAGCTAGCTTTGCTCAATAAGACTATTGTGGTCAACAAAAAAGTCAATCTTATTAGGATTCCCATTGAATACCTTCCAATAACTTATCTTTTAAAATGCTAAACCCAAATCCCAGTTGAATTCTCTACGTTGTCTGACACAAAATGCAAATCTGGAAAGGAAATAACCTCAACTAGTGAGCCCCATCTAGTGGCAGGGAAGTAAATTGCTGGTCAAAAACCTGGTCTCTAATTTATTCCTCATCTTTAATCTGATTTTTAAGATTCTTCTATTTGTGCCTAAACCTTTATGTTTTTGTTTCTTTCTGAGGTCTTTTTGCCTGTATTTTTATTTCTAAAACTAAATAACTTTCTATACCAAGCACATTTTTTCTTGATAACTTACAAAAATACAACATTGCTTAAAATTAGCCAGATTTCCCCATTGATTTTATTTTAAAATATTAATTTTAAAATGTGGAAAGTCATGTTCCTTGAATAGCATTACAGAGCACTCATGTATTAAACTATGTTTGATGTAAATAATATTATTCACTTATCAATTTTATTTTATCAGAAGACCCCAAAAGCTCTTTCTTGATATGAGCTTTAGAGGAGCAAGACCGAGTCACAGACAAATCCAATGGAACATCTAAGGACATTGAAGATTTCGAAGTCTACTTTCTTGGGCAATGTCTACATTTGAGGGTTGTACTGGCTTGGAGGTCGGCTTCTTTTAGCCAACTACATCAGAGTTTAAGTGCAGTGTGTCTGCCTTCCATGCTTCTGCATTTCTCGACTTTTAATAAACATGTCAAAAACGAATAAGGCAAGAGCAGGGCTTAGCTCCAGTCATGCATGAGAAATGCTTTTGCTAATAATTCTGCCTTATAAATGCAAATCTTCTTTGCTCCCACAAAAAAAAAACTTGACAATAGCCAAATGAAGTAGAACATATTCCTCAATTTACCTACACTTAAGATATTTCAAAATATATTTCCACTAGTCTATGTGCTCAAACCACAAAAGCAGACATAGGTATATAGAGGTATCTGGGCTATGGAGGAAAGAATAAACGATTCAAGTTCAGATATTAACATTGCCCTTCATTGGCTGCACGACCTTGGGAAGCCAAATCTCCCAATAAGGTGCCATGAGTTCAGGCTATGGAGCAGACAATCCCTATTTCTCCGCCTCTCAGCTGTAAGACTTTAGACAAATTATTTCTCTAAGCCTTGACTTCTTCATGTATCATGATATTTATTTCCTTCGTACAAGAAGATTGTTATGAAGATTGACTGATAAAGTATGTGAAGTGTGTAGCTCAGGGTCTGGCACATAACAGTGCTCAGTGAATACTATTATGACTCACAAATGGAGGGACCAGCGCCCACCTCACAAGATGGTCGGGAAGACTCTAAGACATGGGAAAATGTTGGTCAACTCTAAGGTACTCTATCAATGTTATGAGTTAGACAAACCTAGTAGGACCCTCTGAGAAGACCTAAAAATAAAAAGAGAGCTGTTGAAATGGAAGAACATGGGGCTTTCATAGGTCAGCACAAGCTCTGTGAGCTGAACAGAATTATTGTAGGTCTAATAATTTGTATTGTTGGCTTACATTGTATTTGGGGTTGCAAATTTTTGAAAAGAAGAGAATGATAGAGTTGGAAGGGAGATTGTATTAATTTAGTTTTCTTGTTTTACTGAGGAAAAAAACCTAACACCCCTTCCTTCTTCAGAACTCTTTGCATACTTGAGATCTTTTAAGAGTTTTAAAGTATTTGTTTAATGTCTGCTTTTGCTTGGAATGTAAGACCCATGTAGTCAGGGGCCATGTCTATTTGGGCTGCACTGTATCCTCAGATGTAGCCCTGTGTCCAGCAGTGTCTAGTAGTGTCTAGTACCTTGTCTACACATGGTAATTGCAGACAAGCTCAAAACTGCCATATAGGAGTGCATGAGGGTATGGACTCCTCAGGGAGGAAAGGCTGGACACAAATTGGACCTCTCTGGTTTACTTCCCGTGTGACTTTGAGCAAGCTACTTAGCTTCTCTGAGCCTCAGTTTCCTTGCCTATAAAACAGGACTAATAATGGCAGTACCTATTTCACAGGGTTGTTCCAGAGCTTTATGAGCTAATTCCTGTAAAGTGCCTGGAATGGTATAATTCTTTAAATTTTCCTAAATGACCAAGATAGCAAAGCCAATTAGAAAGTGTTCTGGAACTAGAACCCTACCTAAGTCTTGCTCTTTATTTTTTTTTCCCTCCATATCTTTCAAACCCTCTGCCCAAACCACTTTTCCAAACCATTAAATCTTATCAGATAAAAAGAGCAATGCAAAATAAAGTATTGGATGATTCACTCAGAGGTGCTGCAGGCCTTCCAAGTCTAGCAGCAAGTTTCAGGAACTGATTTCAATGGTGGTAACAGGCTTATTATTGCTAATAACCTCCCAGTGTCTAAAGCACAGAGCTGAGCAGAGTATTTCATATTTTGCTCTAACAGCTAGTCCTTAAGGGTTTGACTATCAGATGTAGGCATGCTGGATTATGAAAATGGCGCATTTAAAAATATCTCTGCACCTCACTCCTAGATGACTTTTAGCAGGTGAACTAACTGTTAGCCTCCTGGAAGATTAGATGTCAGGATAATTAGCTCTCTGCCACATAGGCTATCTACTTTTCAAATCTTACTCTCCTTTCTTCCCTATGTCTCTTAGTAGACACAACTCATAATTACTTTATGCCTGAGTTTTTCCCTTTCTTTTCAGCACACTCATAAACCACCTCCTTGTCATGACTTATTGCACCTCACACTCAATTCATACTGCTAGCTTTGACGTTCTCTTTTGTAATTCAGTTTGTATTCAGATACCAGAGAAAACAAAGAGCAAGTTAGACAGGTAAACCAGATAATGAGTATTACCTACGATGACCCATTCTCTTGTCTCTCCTTGGTCTTCAAAATTCCATGTGCTGTGGAGGAAGTAAAATGCGCATTTTCCCATTTCATGTCATGTCCAGAGGTCTGTGAGTTGCTTGTTTCATTGTCTAACGTTAGGGTCTCTGAGCTTTCCCATTTCATTATTCTGTACCACCTGGACTCAGCCTTATAGAACTGGGGAATAACTTTTGCTTTTCTATTACAAATGGAGCCAATGAAAAGGTAGACTGAAAAAGAATAAGATGGAGTGGAGAATTCACCAAAGGAACCATACAATTACAGAAATTTCTGGCTGGAAGAACTTTGAAAGGCTCTCTGCTCACCTCCCTGCACGTTAGCTCTACCTCATGCCGATGGGATGGGTAATGATGGCTTCTATTTCAAAAGACTTCACGGGATCCATGCCTCTGCCTTCCATTTAAGACAGTTCTTCATGTATGCAGCAAATACCTCCTCCCCTTCTAGTTCAAACTCTTTTCTTTCTGTTGTTAGGAAGAAGAGTTGGTTAGTCTAATGCCACCTAGAAATACAGATGTCCAACAAGTAGAAAGGAGAGACTGCTTCACTTCCCAGCTTCCTTCCTCGCCTACAACCCGTAGACTTTGCTCTCCAGCTTCTCTGGGTATTGCTACAGTTTGATTTATTGTGAGAACTCCAGGATTTCCTGAAAATGGTCTAGAACTGAGCCAGTGTTTGAGGTACAAGAAAAGAGAATGAGGAATGTTTCCTCCCTTTTCTCTTTCCTTTGTCAGCATTGTTGTACCATTTCTTAGGGACTCTCACCACTTCCTCACCCCACTCCACCTTCACAGCTCAGAAAATGTGGGGCAAAATCCAAGTCCTACGAAACTTCCCTTAGGCTTATGCCCTTAGCTCTATCCCAAATCCAGATCTTCTCAAAACTCTAATTAAGGGCTTAGAGTCCTAAGGACCAGGAGTTTTCTAAGACTTGTAGATCCAGGAATTGCTACCTAGTGACCTAAAACTGTCAGAAAATTCCCCCTACTTCACTCCCATCTGTAGTTGCCTTAAATTTTTTTTTTTTTTTTTTTAAATGCTGAGCATGACTTGATAGTAATTTGCTGGGCTATTTTCGACACATATCTGTCTTCGTTTTTGGACACGAGTGATCAGCCTATTGAACTTTAAGTGGTCTGGCAACATGTGTAATGAAGAGCAGTAGTTTAGGGGTCAGGCTGACCTTGGTCTAATGCTCCACTATTTCATTTATTGTTGAATGACTTTTGTCAGATTGCTTAACCTATCTAAGCTTTGGGTTCTTTCTATGTAAAATGGAGCTGATGCAGACTTCAGGGTTTGATAAGAAGATTAAAGAGAGAATTGACGTATGTAAAGCACCCAATACTATTCCTGGCCTGCACTAATGATTTCAAACACATTTATTTCTCTCCCCTACTGGATAAAGGGCAAGAGCTATAGCACCTTAGGCATTTAGTGGTTTCATCAGTTAAACTGAGCTGCCTTAATAGCAACATTCACTGGAATTGTTAATAAAAGAAATAGTGACTTTCTGTTATAGAGACTTAATAAGAGTCTCTATTGTGTACTTGCTGTGTGCCCCATATTGTTCTGGGTACTGAGGCTAGAAAGGCAGTAGGGCATAGGGTTCCTGTACTGATGAAGCTCAGAATGTAGAATCATCTGGCACATATGGGCCACTTCATGAACATGTAAGAGTCACATCGGGATTGACTTAATATTTTAGAGGACCTAAGCACTAAAAAAATTACAGTGATGCCGCTTCCATATATAATTAAAAATAAGAGCAGTATTAAGTCATAATTGAGTGTAAAGAAGCAGAACAATGCTCCATTATTTTTCCTACTGTGATAACAAACTTAGTACTTCTTTTGAAATATCAATTTTTAAATTATTTTTTTCAAAGTGATATTTTTTGAGGTATCCTCATTTTGTAGGCAACTAGTATACTTATGGATAATCTAGCCCTGGCCCCACATTACCCCAAGGACTGGCCTCATGTTCCCTGAATGGATCAGAAGCTAGAACAATGGCATAGAAGCCACAGGTCTTGATCATTTATAAACTATTTGGTAAATTCCACTAAGAATAAAAAAGTAATTGAATATTTTGAGGCAAGATCAAATCACCTTATAAAAAAGTGAAAAGTAAAAAAGAACTGGCTCAATTCTAGACCATTTTCAGGAAATCTTGGAGTTTTCACAATAAATCAAACTGTAGCAATAACCAGAGAAGCTGGAGAATTTGAAATTATTTCCAAATATATGGAATATTTTTCTCTGGAATGGACTTTTAAAAATGCACAAATGGGACATAGGAGAAGTCATATTTAGATGAGCATATTGTAGAGACAATTTTATGTTATGTCTTAAAGGACTAGCTCACTGCTCAGCTGCTCACCCCAGCTCTGTTGTTACCATGAAGATAATATGCTGAGAACGATGGTGGCATGAGACATTCACCAGGATGCAAAGGTACCTTTTTTTTTTTTTTTTTTCTTTTCTCAGTTCCTCCCTTTCTTAAATGGAGGATGTTTTCTCTGAAGGCCACAGTCTGGCTGTAGCAAGGTTGGCAGTATCTGCGGAGGCTTACCTGAAGATCTAGCTGAGAGCCACTGACATTTGGAGCCACTCACCTTTACACTGCAAATCTGAAAGATAAGCAACAAGAAAGACCTAGAAACAGTGACAGAACTTTCTCACAGACAAAAACAATTTACACAGCCACTGTAAATAGTTAATAAAATCCATTTTGTAGTCCATCTACTTAGATTTCCATTACATCCTGTTCTGTTTCACACATGCATTTTTCTTTTGGATTGTTAGGTAATAAAGAGTCAAGTCATTTATCATGTAGTGTCTTAGTATTACTTTAAAATGTTTTACCATTTTCAGGAAATTATGTGGCTTCTATAATTAATCTCCCAGTAGAAGCTGTTTTAGGAAGACTCCAGAACAACCAAAAGAAGTCTTTTCTTTGTGGAAGTGTTTTGGGTCTTGTGAGTGGAAACATTCAGAAACAGATGCCAGTGGTATTATCACATATTGCAAACTGTTCATTTAAGATAACGAGGATGAAAACAATAGAGTTCAGTCTCACTCTTGCAAAACTGCCCTGTGACAAAGCTGTTGTTAAATGGGGTCCACAATGAACTCCATGATATGCTATAATTAGAGTAACTCTACAGTGTAAAGCTGGGTTTCCACAGTTCTTATACCCTAAATGGATACAATAACACTTGGCAGAAGTAAGGAGGAGAGTTCCCACCCACTGACCCCTTCCCTGCTTGGCATTAGGAATACTAGCTACTACTTAGCACTTTCCACATATCAGGCATTGTTCTAAACATTTTTACACATATTGGTTCATTTAAATACTCACAACTTTCTGAGGAAGGTGCTGCATTATGCTAATTTTTTGATTAGGAGACTGATACACAAAGTAATTGGAGGATTTGCCAAGGGCAGACTTCTCAAGGGCTGAGGCAAGGAGCAGAACTCAGGCAGCCTCGCCTCCCAGTCCAGCCCCTCAGTTGCTGTACTCTGTGGCCCAGCATGGTATACAATGTTCAGTGTTCTATTCTCACAATCTAATTTACACTAGCACATGGTCAGGTCATTCAGTCATCTCATTTTACAGAAGAGAAAACAAAGGCAAAAAGATGCTAAGTGGCTTTGAAAATCTCAAATACATGATGGTTACAGGGCTGGGCATGGTGACTCATACCTGTAATCCCAGTACTTTGAGATCCAAATGCAGGAGGACTGCTTGAACCCAGGAGTTTGAGACCAGCCTGGGCAACATAGTGAAACCCTATCTCTACAAAAAATTCTTTAAAAAACTTAGCCAAGCGAGTAGTCCCAGCTACTTGAGAGGGTGAAGCAGGAGGTTTGAGACTACAGTGAGCTATGATCACAACATTGCACTCTAGCCTGGGCAACTGAGACCTTGTCTTGATGAAAAAATAAAAAACCAAAAATGAGATCGATGGGAGGTCAGATTGCCTGATGTTTAGCCAACGCTTTCTACTTTAGAGCATTGTATCATTTCCTCGTTTTCCTTCTCCGTGTAAAAAAAAAAAAAAAAAGAAAAACACAAAATCTAAACTGTTGCTTTATTTTTTTCTATGATTCATCCTCATGGGTCACAAGCAAGAGCAGAAGTTTGCTTGGCCTGTATGCTGAGCACAGCAAACCCCACTCTGGGCCCAGATTCTGCCCAATGCAGCACTGGCTTTGCTTCTTGAAGGCAAATGAGTAGTTTTATTGGCTTTATCCTCAAATTATGGTTTTAAAACAGTTTGATCTCACACTTGGGCAGATTAATAAGTACTAGGAAGTGCCCCCATCTGTAGGGTGCATCTATGCAAGAGATCAAGAGAACAATTTGAAAAACCAGAGACTGGATAATCTCTAGAAAAATGTTCTTGTTTCCTCCAAGAAACTCCACAGAATGATCATATTTATTTTCTTCTTCAGTGTCAAGGTTACATTTTTGTTTGTTCCACTTTGCTTTTTAACAGGTTATACCAAGTGTGAGCTCAGGTGGTTTTTGTGGGGCAATCTGATCTTCAGATTAACCTCATTCTGAAGCCAGTTAGGTATCGTTTCTTCTGCATAACCACCTGATGCGCTTATTTGAGTGTTTTCTTCCTAAATGAGGAGGAAACTGGTTATGATGAAACCACAGGCAATGCAGAGCACAGGTAGGACTTAATCTTTCACAATGTCACTTGATTAAGCAGGCAATCATCTTCTGCCATGCCTGCAAGGAAAATTTCAAGTCATGTGAATTCTTATCTCATCTGCATTAGTCAGAGTGCACGAGATTGGAGATGGTATATGCAAAATAGGTAATACATTTAGAGTATTTAATAAAAGGACTATTTACAAAGATGGAAACAGGGTGGAGGAAAACACAAAAGAGATAGTGTAGTACCCCAAGGCTAGCCTGAGCAGGGAGCCATCACCTGTAGACTTAAAGAGAAAAGTTATAGGGATTGGAGAGAGAGCTGCACATGATAGGAGCCGTGGCTTCTCTGAAAGACACAGACACCCATAGTAACCCAGCAAAGAGGAAGCCAAGGGAATGGATACTCTAGCCTCAACCCTCCTCCTCCCCATTGACCAAATTCAACCAGAGGACACGGTACCTATTGAGGTGGTCCAAGGGGGACCATCTCCCAGGGCCCGGTGCAGGGGACGGGGCAGAGGAAAGACACCCAACACACTCTCACACTAAAGTCTGAGGTAAAATAACTTCAACATCCCCTCCTGCTGTGACATGAGTAGTTTAATAAAGAAGTAATTAGGAAAAACAACAACGATGTGGAATTAGCTGGCTAATTTTATGCCTATGCCTATGGCTGAAATCAGAGTTGTAAATTCCTCATTGTGTTTTATGAGTCAGAACTGGATGTACCCAAAGGGTCTCAGGAAAACTCTGGGCCTCAAAATAGGCCCTCTGATAACAGGGCAAGGAGAGCCAGTGGAAATCAGTTCCTACCAAGACAATGAGCACAATCAAAATTAAACAGAAACATAGATTTAAGAAAGGATCACAGGGGCTTGCAATTTTTGGCCTAAAATCTACAGAGGCACCCACTGCATTGAAAGGCCCATGTTTTAATGGAATAAATGAAACCTAATTTTGTTTTGTCCTACACAGCTTTGTTTAGTTTCCTTTAGTGGTTTAGGCAAAAGGCCAACCAGAAGAAGGAGAGGTGGGGAAATTTGAAGATGTGTCCTGTGGACAATTTAGAGATGGCATTGATGCCCCAAGTAAACTAGGATATAAAGAGATTACAGTGAACCCAGTTCCCAGCCATGTAATAAGAGCAAAGACATTTGGTGCTTGGATAAGAGAATGGTATGGTGTTAGAAGCAAAGATTTGGAGTCCCAGATATCTACCTATTAGCGGGGTCACCTTGAGCAAGTTAGATAATCTCTATAAGACTCAGTTTCCTGCTCAAAGAAATGGGGAAAATACCCACCTCTTCTATGGTTGTTTTGTGAATTAAATAAAATCATGTATTTAAAATCCTTCCGCCGGGCACGGTGGCTCACGCCTGTAATCCCAGCACTTTGGAAGGCCGAGGCGGGCGGATCACAAGGTCAGGAGATGGAGACCATGGTGAAACCCCGTCTCTACTAAAAATAGAAAAAATTAGCCGGGCGCAGTGGCCGGCGCCTGTAGTCCCAGCTACTCGGGAGGCTGAGGCCAGAGAATGGCGTGAACCCGGGAGGCGGAGCTTGCAGTGAGCCGAGATTGCCGCCACTGCACTCCAGCCTGGGCGACAGAGCGAGACTCCGTCTCAAAAAAAAAATAAATAAATAAATAAAATAAAATAAAATAAAATAAAATAAAATAAAATAAAATCCTTACTATGGTGGGGTGGCTGTCAAGATGGCTGAATATGAACAGCTCTGGTCTGCAGCGCCCAGTGAGATCAGCACAGAAGGTGGGTGATTTCTACATTTCCAACTGAAGTACCTGGCTCATCTCATTGGGACTGGTTAGATAGTGGGTGCAGCCCACAGACGGTGAGCTGAAGCAGGGTGGGGCGTCCCCTCACCCGGGAAGTGCAAGGGGTTGGGGAACTCCCTCCCCTAGCCAAGGAAAGCCATGAGGGACTGTGCCCTGAGGAACAGTGCATTCCAGCCCAGATATTATGCTTTTCCCATGGTCTTTACAACCCGCAGACCAGAAGATTCCCTAGGGTGTTTACACTACCAGGGCCCTAGGTTTCGAGCACAAGACTAGGTGGCAGTTTGGGCAGACACTGAACTAGCTGCAGGAGATTTTTTTCATACCCCAGTGGCACCAGGAGCACCAGTGAGATAGAGCCATTCACTCCTCTGGAAAGGAGGCTGAAGCCAGGGACCAAGTGGTCTAGCTCAGCAGATCCCACCCCCATGGTGTCCAGCAAGCTAAGATCTACTGGCCTGAAATTCTTGCTGCTAGCATAGCAGTCGTAAGTGGATCTGGGATGCTCCAGCTTGGTGTGGGGGAAGGGGTGTCCACCATTACTGAGGCTTGAGTAGGCGGTTTTCCCTCACAGTGTAAACGAAGCCACCAGGAAGTTCAAACTGGGTGGAGCCCACCACAGCTCAGCAAAGCCTCTGTAGCCAGGCTGCTTCTCTAGATTCCTCCTTTTTAGGCAGGGCATCTCTGAAAGGAAGGCAGAAGCCCCAGTTGGGGGCTTATAGATAAAACTCCCATCTCCCTGGGACAGAGCACTTGGGGGAAGGGGCAGCTGTGGGTGCAGCTTCAGCAGACTTAAACATCCTTGCCTGATGGATCTGAAGAGAATAGTGGATCACCCAGCACAGTGGTGGAGTTCTGCTAAGGAACAGACTACCTCCTCAAGTGGGTCCTTGACCCCCATGCCTCCTGACTGGGAGACACCTCCCAGCAGAGGTCAACAGACACCTCATACAGTAGAGCTGTGACTGGCATCTGGCAGGTGCCCCTCTAGGATGAAGCTTCCAGAGGAAGGATCAGGCAGCAATCTTTGCTGTTCTGCAGCCTCCACTGGTGATACCCAGGCAAACAGGATCTGGAGTGGACCTCCAGCAAACTCCAATAGACCTGCAGCTGAGGGGCCTGAAGGTTAGAAGGAAAACTAACAAACAGAAAGGAATAGCATCAACATCAACAAAAAAGGAAGTCCACATAAAAACCCCATTTGAAGGTCACCAACATCAAAGACCAAAGGTAAATAAATCCACAAAGATGAGGAACAACCAGCACAAAAAGCCTGAAAATTCCAAAAACCAAAACACCTCTTCTCCTCCAAAGGGACACAACTCCTTGCCAGCAAGGGAACAAAACTGGACAGAGAATGAGTTTGATGAATTGACAGAAGCAGGCTTCAGAAGGTGGGTAATAACAAAATCCTCTGAGCTAAAGGAGCGTGTTCTAACCCAATGCAAGGAAGCTAAGAACCTTGAAAAAAGGTTAGAGGAATTGCTAACTAGAATAACCAGTTTAGAGAAAAACATAAATCACCTGAAGGAACTGAAAAACACAGCACGAGAACTTCGTGAAGCATACGCAAGTATCAGTAGCCATATCAATCAGGCGGAAGAAAGGATATCAGAGATTGAAGATCAACTTAACAAAATAAGGCATGAAAACAAGATTAGAAAAAAACAACTAAAAGGAATGAACAAAGCCTCCAAGAAATATGGGGCTAAGTGAAAAGACAACTTACATTTGATTGGTGTACCTGAAAGTGATGGGAAGAATGGAACCAAGTCGGAAAACTCTCTTCAGGGTATTATCCAGAAGAACTTCACCAACCTAGCAAGACAGGCCAACATTCAAATTCAGATTCATCAAAGTTGAAAGGCAGGAAAAAATGTTAAGGGCAGCCAGAGAGAAAAGTTGAGTTACCCACAAAGGGAAGCCTATCAAACTAACAGCACATCTCTCAGCAGAAACCGTACAAGCCAGAAGAGAGTGGCGGCCAATGTTCAACATTCTTAAAGAAATTGACCATATAATTAGAGTCTTTTTTTACTTTAAAAAATTCTGCTTGAACAATTAATATATGCTTAATTTAATTTTAAAATATTCTGAACTTAGATTATCATAACAAAGTCTCAGATGGTTCATTTCTCTTCCATCCTCTCATATCATCTCACAAATTGCTTTGTTGTGAAAGGGACAATTTTTTCCAAAGGTCTGACATGATTTGGGATGACAGAGGTCAGAAATTTGTGCTTAATTTTGTTTGTTGTGCTTTAATTTGGCCAGAATGGAACTAAAGATTTCAATTGAGCTATTATATTGTTTGTTCTACTTATTACTGACTGAAAAATGAACCTTAGTCTATTCATGACTATTGGTTTAAACATGTTATTATTTATTCTTAATATTTTTAAGGACTCTTAAAATGTGGTTGCCTTAGAAGATTAAAGAAAATGCAAAAGGGTTCAACAATTCTGCCAGCTGCTTAGAAATTTTACTCTTAGGCTCATATCCTTGAAAGGTATTGACCCCTATGAACAGCTAATGATGGAAAAGTTGACAGGACAGTTTGACCTCCTAATTGTATTCTGTGCATCATGCATTTGACCTTCTGGAGACAACTTGATGAGTTTCTGCCATGTTAATTACTCCACACTGTTTTGCAGTGATTCTTTAACAATTCAAACCTAGTGAATGAGTGCATGAACCTTTCTAGGCTCTAAGAAAGGATTGAGAATGGCAATTTAAAAGCACCCAACATAATTTTCCACTACCAGGCTTGTTTTCTTTTCCTGAAATGATGAACAAAGACCTCTGAAATGATCTTGTATTTATTGTACTCTGTTACTTCTTGCAAATTTTAACACCTTCTTTCAAAAATGTATTTGAAACCCCAGGGTCTTATCAGGGATACTCTTCTTTTCCTTCAATTACCATGCATTTGATAATCAATATGTTTATTACTAGGCAATTTGTGATGCTTGAGTCTTCTTGACTTTGTCTTAAGAGTCATTAATGAGATCTAATGTGCAAAGCTTTATTTAATTTTCGGTTCCTAAACATTCTTGGTCTGGGGTTGAGCTTTGTCTTCCTAATGAACTAGACAACAGTCATTATTGCTGACAGATCTCCTCTCCTTTCCAGTTTGTTAGGCTACATAGTTTAAGCTCTCCCTCTTCCTGTCCTTTGTGTGAAGCAGGAAGTCACCTTTGTGGGTCATTTTCATCCCCCTGCTCTCAGGCTCCTTCATGAAACATATTGAGTCATTTCAAAATTAGACCTGCACATTCCAATGGCTGTATTTAAAACACAATTTATAGCTCAGCTCATTCTCATGCACCACGTGAGGGTATTATAAGAAAGTCCCCTGTGTCAAAGTTTCATCTAGAATCCAACTTTTTCCTGCTCCCTGTCTTTCTTCTATCACTAGTTAGCTTTTTTCTTTCTTTTTCTTTTTCAAAAAAATATTTGATGAGATAGAATTTCAGTATGTTGCCCAGGCTGGTCTCAAACTCCTAGGCTCAAGAAATTCTCCTGCCTCAGCCTCCAGAGTAGGGATTATGGGCACGTGTCACTGCACCCAGCCCTAGTTAGGTCTGATTCAGCAAACTGTATCTCTAGCCATATTTTCTTTAATAGCAAAATGTGATTGGAGACGAGTCAGATAATCTAGATGGCGTTTCACCTCTTCCATTTTCATCACTGTGTTTGTCTAGTGTGTGTGTGTGCGTGTGTGTGTGTGTGTACTGAGTATATGCTTTGTGCCAGGTGTTACATTAAGCAATTTACACTTAATCCACACAGCAATCCTGCAAAAGAGGTACAAGGATGGATACTTTGCAGATGAGAGGTGGCTCAGAGGGTTTAAAGGATTCACTGAATCAAGTTTAAATAACTTATCTATGTCAGTACTAGTGGACCTGAAATTAAAATGTGGCTTTACCTGTCTCCAGCGCATGGGCTTTTAACCACCGCACTGTACTGAAAATCTTACACAGGTAGTCGGGGCACTTGGCTTGTTGGTGTCTGCACCGGGCACGTTGAGAGTCAGTGGTTAAGAACTCAGTCTCTGAAGTCAGACTGCCTAAATTTGAAATCTGTTTCCTTCACTAATTGTGTGACAATGAACAAGTTATTTTACATTTCTGTGTTTTAGTTTCTTCATCTGTAAAATGGGGAAAAAATAACAGCAACAACACTTTGGGTCACATGAAGGATTACATTCATGACATATATTAGGTACACTTTTAAAGCAATGATAGTAAAATCAATTTAATAAACATTAGCAAAAATTATTATTTCAAAAAAAAGTTAACCTGTACTCTAGGTGATTGCTATAAGGATGCTGGTTGAAGCCTTAAAGGTCTTAAGGTACTCTGTGGTTGTATATTGTTGATCAAAGCCTCTTCCTCTTGTTCCTCAGACTAAGACAACAGCAGAAGAGCACTTGGGGAAGATTGGATGTTGGATGTAGGCACTGGGTGTGGGATCTAAACAGCAGGAGTGATGTGCTGTCCTTCATTCTCTGCAAAAGGTGTGTGGTTAAGTGGATAAGACCAAGAGACGGAATTAAGATATCTGGCTTCTATCAACTTGCCCTGTGAGCTCCTTATCCAAAACTGAGTAATTAATATATCCAAGCTTAAGCTCATTATCATTTCTATGAAAAGGAAGATACCGTATCTATGCAGCCTAATTTCAGGGAGAGATTAGGAAGCAGCAAACAAAGTTAAACATTAAAAGAACAATAGCTTTTTATCATCAAAAGGACTCTCCTCTAGGCAGCATTTTTTATTGTCAAATGGACTCTCCTCCAGGCAGCACGAAATGAATAGAACCAAGCTAGACAGGTAGTTGCTAGGGAATAATGAAATGGACATGCAGCTATCAGTAGGATGCCTACTAAGGCCTGGAAGTAGTGCATGGCATCATACAAAGATGTCTAAGAAACAAAATTCTGTCTTAAAAGGGAAAGCAATTTACTTGTAAGGCATGCTGTTAAAAAATAACTAATAGTAGAGGAGTTTATGCACTGGATGAGTGGTGCAAACCAGAAGTCTATGGAGAAAATCTTCCCATTATCAACACCAGCAACACCATTTAATTCTGAACAGGACTTGGTTGGGCAAGTTTGTTCTCAATATTTAAAAGCCTGTAAACATTTACATAGAATTCTTAAGATTTAACCTAAATTCATTTTTTAAAGTTAATTTTAATTCCTCTGGATGTCATAGTTCCCTCTGACAACTTATCAAAAGCTCTGGACCATCTGTCAGGGAACTGCATGGAAACTGCAAGGGTCTGCATATAATTGTAAATGTTGACAGAGCTCCTAAAATCCATCTATGAACTCCCGAGTTAAAAACCCCTGCTCTACGAATGAGGGAGCAATGCTATTACAGAAACTTAAGTTATTCATAGTTGCCCAAATCTTACCAGATCTCAGTTACTTTTTTGGCTTAGCTTTTGCTGTTGTAAATAATACTGTAGTTATGATTCTTGGAATTAAAATGTCTTTTTTTTTTAAAAAAAAACCCCAAAAACCTCAGATCTCTTCCATACATAGGATAACAGAAATTGCTACTTTCCCTTCAGTGTCTATTGTCTGTTTCTTCCATAGAAATAGAATTTTTAGCTGGGCATGTGGCTGTCCAAAATGAAGACTACACTTTCCATCCACTCTAGGCATGGCCATGTCACTATTTTAGCCAATGAATGTAGACAGGAATTGTGATGCTGCACTAGAACCCTCCTCAATGAACAGTTGAAGTATGTCCTTCACTGCTTCTTTACCTGTCCCTCCATACTGTGGCTGGGAACATGGATGTAATGGCTGAAGTACTTTCTTGGGCTGTGTGACATGGGGCACATCCTGGAGACCACGAATCTGAAAGATAGAAGGGACCTAGATCCTTAAGGATCACAGAAAAAAGCTAACATAACAGTCGATGATCTTCTAGATTTTGATACGAAAGAAAAATAAACTTGTTTAAGTCACTGGTTGTTTAAGTCACTGCTATTTGGGGTTTTTCTGTAACTTGTAGCTGAACTGAATTCTAATTTAGAGACACAATCCCTCGCATTTTGAAGCTGCAATTCTCTTGCTTCCTGTTAGCTATTGTGGCTAATGAGAAGGGTAATCTGTCTGATAGCTTTTAAGATTACCACTTTATATGGTGCATTTCTCTCAGTGGGTGGATTTGTTTTCATTTATTTTGCTGTGCCCTTGATGTTTCTTAGGTCTCATATCCTTTGTCAGCGCGGGAAATTCTTTGCCATTACTTTTTGGATTTTGTAGCTTCAAATTTCCTCTGTCCTCCTCTTCTGAAATTCTTATTGGAAATATGTTATAGGCTCACAATCAAATCTTCATGTATCTCAACTGCACTTTTAACCTATTTAAAAATCTTAACATTGCTTGCTCTTCTTTAGTTTTATCTTCTAAATTCCTAATACCCTCTTGACTCAACCACCTAGAATTTATTGTCTACTGAGATTTTTCTTTGCATTTTTTATTTCTGTTATTTCTTTTTTCTTTTCTTTTTTTTTTTTTTTTTGAGACGGAGTCTCACTCTGTCACTCGGGCTGGAGTGCAGTTGTGCAATCTTGGCTCACTGCTACCTCCACCTCCCAGGTTCAAGCAATTCTCCAGCCTCAGCCTCCTGAGTAGCTGGGATTACAGGTGTATGCCACTACGTCTGGCTAATTTTTAAATTTTTAGTAGAGATTATGTTTCACCATGTTGGCCAGGTTGGTCTCAAACTCCTGATCTCAGGTGATCCGTTTGCCTCAGCCTCCCAAAGTGCTGGAATTACAGGTATGAGCCACCATACCCAGCCTATTTCTTTTTTTAATTAAATATTTAAGAGGCACTTCCAAGATAGCCAAATAGGAACAGCTCCGGTCTACAACTCCCAGGGAGATTGACACAAAAGACAGGTGATTTCTGCATTTCCAACTAAGATACCTGGCTCATCTCATTGGGACTGGTTGGACAGTGGGTGCAGAACATGGAGGGTGAGCCAAAGCAGGGCGGGATGTTGCCTCGTCCGGGAAGTGCAATAGGTCAGGGAATTTCCCTTTCCTACCCAAGGGAAGCCATGAGTGACTATACCTGGAGGAGCGGTACACTCCTGTCCAAATACTGTGCTTTTACCGCAGTCTTCACAACCAGCAGAGCAGGAGATTCTCTCCCATGCCTGGCTTGGTGGGTCCCACATCCACCGAGCCTTGCTCACTGCTAGCACAGCAGTCTGAGATCAACATGGGATGCTGGAGTGTGGCAGGGGGAGGGACGTCTGCCATTGCTGAGGCTTGAGTAGGCAGTTTTATGCCCACAGTGTAAACAAAGTGGCAGAGTAACTCGAACTGGGCAGAGCCCACTGCAACTCAACAATGCCTATGCCTCTCTAGATTCCACCTCGGGGGCAGGGCATATCTGAACAAAAGACAGCAGACAGCTTCTACAGACTTAAACAACCCTGCCTGACAGCTCTGAAGAGTGCAGTGGTTCTCCCAGTATGGCATTCGAGATCTGTTAATGGACAAACTGCCTCCTCAAGTGAGTCCCTGACCCCCATGTAGCCTAAACGGGAGACATCTCCCAGTAGGGACTGACAGACACCTCATACAGGCAGGGGACCCTCTGGAATGAAGCTTCCAGAGGAAGGATCAGGCAGCAATATTTGCTGTTCTGCAGCCTCTGCTGGTGATACCCAGGCAAACAGGGTCTGGAGTGGATCTCCAGCAAACTCGAACAGACCTGCAGCTGAAAGGCCTGTTAGAAGGAAAACTAACAAACAGAAAAGAATAGCATCAACATCAACAGAAAGGACATCCACACCAAAACCCCACGTTGTGGGAAGTCAGGGACCCCAAATGGAAGGACCGGCTGGAGCCGTGGCAGAGGAACACGAATTGTGAAAATTTCATGGACATTTATCAGTTCCCAAATAATACTTTTATAATTTCTTATGCCTGTCTTTACTTTAATCTCTTAAGCCTGTTATCTTCGTAAGCTGAGTGTGTATGTCACCTCAGGAAATAAGAAAGTCACTCAAAACCACACAGCTACATGGAAACTGAACAACCTGCTCCTGAATGACTACTGGGTAAATAACAAAATGAAGGCCAAAATAAATATATTCTTTGAAACCAATGAGAACAAAGACGCAACACACCATAATCTCTGGGACAAATTTAAAGCAGTGTATGGAGGGAAATTTGTAGCAATAAATGCCCACAAGAGAAAGCAAGAAAGATCTAAAATCGACACCCTAACATCACAACTAAAAGAACTAGAGAAGCAAGAGCAAACAAATTCAAAAGCTAACAGAAGACAAGAAATAACTAAGATCAGAGCAGAACTGAAGGAGATAGAGACACAAAAAGGCCTTCAAAAAAATCAGTGAATCCAGGAGCTGACTTTTTGAAAAGATCAACAAAATTGATAGATTGCTAACAAGATTAATAAAGAAGAAAAGAAGAAAAGAGAGAAGAATCAAATAGACATAATAAAAAACGATAAAGGGGATATCACCACCAATTCCACAAAAATACAAATTACCACCAGAGAATACTATAAACACCTCTACGCAAATAAACTAGAAAATCTAGAAGAAATGGATAAATTCTTGGACACATATACCCTCCCAAGACTAAACCAGGAAGCTGAATCTCTGAATAGACCAATAACAGATTCTTAAATTGAGGCAATAATTAATAGCCTATCAAAAAAAAAAAAAATCCAGGACCAGATGGATTCACAGCCAAATTCTACCAGAGGTACAAATAGGAGCTGGTACCATTCCTTCTGAAACTATTCCAATCAATAGAAAAAGAGGTAATCCTCCCTAACTTATTTTATGCAGCCAGCATCATCCTGATACCAAAGCCTGGCAGAGACACAACAAAAAAAGAGAATTTTAGGCCAATATCCCTGATGAACATCGATGTGAAAATCCTCAATAAAATACTGTCAAACCGAATCCAGCACCACATCAAAAAACTTATCCACCACGATCAAGTCAACTTCATCCCCGGGATGCAAGGCTGGTTCAACATATGAAATCAGTAAACGTAATCCATCACATAAACAGAACCAATGACAAAAACCACATGATTATCTCAGTAGATGCAGAAAAGGCCTTCAACAAAATTCAACAGCCTTTCCTGCTAAAAACTCTCAATAAACTAGGTATTGATGGAATGTATCTCAAAATAATAAAGGCTATTTATGACAAACTCACAGCCAATGTCATACTGAATGGGCAAAAACTGGAAGCATTCCCTTTGAAAACTGGCACAAGACAAGGATGCCCTCTCTCACCACTCCTATTTAACATAGCATTGGAAGTTCTGGCCAGGGAAAGAGAAAGAAATAAAGGGTATTCAGTGAGGAAGAGAGGATGTCAAATTGTCTCTGTTTGCAGATGACATGATTGTATATTTAGAAAACCCCATCAACTCAGCCCCAAATCTCCTTAAGCTGATAAGCAGCTTCAGCAAAGTCTCAGTACACAAAATCAGTGTGCAAAAATCCAAGCATTCCTATACACCAAGAACAGACAAACAGAGAGCCAAATC
Source organism: Macaca fascicularis (assembly GCF_037993035.2). NCBI lineage: Eukaryota > Metazoa > Chordata > Mammalia > Primates > Cercopithecidae > Macaca > Macaca fascicularis. The sequence goes on along the minus strand of NC_088379.1, from coordinate 79,434,877 downwards.
ATGAGTGAACTCCCTTTCACAATTGCTACAATGAGAATAAAATACCTAGGAATCCAAATTACAAGGGGTGGGAAGGACCTCTTCAAGGAGAACTACAAACCACTGCTCAAGGAAATAAAAGAGGACACAAACAAATGGAAGAACATTCTATGCTCATAGTTAGGAAGAATCAATACCATGAAATTGTCCATATTGCTCAAAGTGATTTATAGATTCAATGCCATTCCCATCAAGCTACCACTAACTTTCTGCACAAATTCACAAGAATTGGAAAAAAAAAATACTTTAAATTTCATATGGAACGAAAAAAGAGCCTTCATAGCCAAGACAATCCTAAGCAAAAAGAACAAAGCTGGAGGCATAATGCTACCTGACTTCAAACTATATTGCAAGGCTACAGTAACCAAAATAGCATGGTACTGGTACCAAAACAGATATATAGACCAATGGAACAGAACAGAGTCCTCAGAAATAACACCACACATCTACAACCATCTGATCTTTAACAAACCTGACAAAAACAAGCAATGAGGAAAGGATTCCCTATTTAATAAATGGTGCTGGGAAAACTGGCTAGCCATACGTAGAAAGCTGAAACTGGATCCCTTCCCTACACCTTACACAAAAATTAACTCAAGATGAATTAAAGACTTAAACGTGAGACCTAAAATCACAAAAACCCAAGAAGAAAGCCTAGGCAATACCATTCAGGAGATAGACATGGGCAAAGACTTCGTGACTAAAACACCAAAAGCAATGGCAACAAAAGCCAAAATAGACAAATGGGATCTAATTAAACTAAAGAGTTTCTGCACAGCAAAAGAAACTATCATCAGAGTGAATAGGCAACCTACAGAATGGGAGAAAATTTTTGCAATCTGTCCATCTGACAAAGGACTAATATTCAGAATATACAAAGAACTTAAACAAATTTACAAGAAAAAAACAAACAACCCCATCAAAAAGTGAGCAAAGAATATGAACAGACACTTCTCAAAAGAAAACATTTATGCAGCCAACAGACACATGAAAAAATGCTCATCATCACTGGTCATGAGAGAAATGCAAATCAGAACCACAGTGAGATATCATCTCATGCCAGCTAGAATGGTGATCATTAAAAAGTCAGGAAACAACAGATGCTGGAGAGGGTGTGGAGAAATAGGAACACTTTACACTGTTGGTGAAAGTGTAAATTAGTTCAATCATTATGGAATAGAGTGTGGTGATTCCTCAAGGATCTAGAACTAGAAATATGATTTGACCCAGCGATCCCATTACTGGGTATATACCCAAAGGATTATAGAACATGCTGCTATGAAGACTTGTGCACACATACGTTTATTGCAGCACTATTCACAATAGCAAAGATTTGGAATGAACACAAATGTCCATCAATAATAGACTGGATTAAGAAAATGGCACATATACACCATAGAATACTATGCAGCCATAAAAAAGGATGAGTTCATGTCCTTTGCAGAGACATGGATGAAGCTGGAAACTGTCATTCTCAGCAAACTATTACAAGGACAGAAAACCAAACACCACATGTTCTCACTCATAAGTGGGAGCTGAACAATGAGAACACATGGACACAGGAAGGGTAACATCCTACACCAGGGCCTCTTGGGTGGTGGAGGACTGGGGGAGGGAGTGCTGGGAGAAATACCTAATGTAAATGATGAGTTGAAGGGTGTAGCAAACCAATGTGGCACATGTATACCTACGTAACAAACCTGCACATTGTGCACCTATACCCTGGAACTTAAAGTATAATAATAACAGTAAAATTTTAAAAAATACTTTCATTGACAGACTGTAATTGTACATATTTATGTGGTATGATTTGACATACTGGTACATGTATATATTGTATGATGATCACATCAGGGTAGTTAGTACCATTACCTCATGTATATATTATTTCTTTGTGTTGAGAACATTCAAAAACCTCTCTACTACTTGTATTTCTTATAGACAACATATAGTTGAGTCTTGTTTTTGTTTTGTTTTTATTACGCACTGAAAATCTCTATATTTTAGTTGGTTTATTTAAATCATTCATATTTAAAGTGATTATTGATAATTAGGTTAATATCTACCATGTTTGTAGCTATTTTCTATTTGTTGAATTTGTTCTGTTTCTTTTATTTTCCTTTTATCTGCCTGTTGCAGGAAGTCAGGGACCCTGAACAGAGCGACTGGCTAGAGCCATGGCAGAGGAACATAAATTGTGAAGATTTCATGGACATTTATCAGTTCCCAAATAATACTTTTATAATTTCTTATGCCTGTCTTTAATCTCTTAATCCTGTTATCTTCATAAGCTGAGTATGTACATCTCCTCAGGACCACTATGATAATTGTGTTAACTGTACAAACTGATTGTAAAACATGTGTGTTTGAACAACATGAAATCAGTCCACCTTGAAAAAGAACAGAATAACAGCCCTTTTTGGGAAACAAGGGAAGACAACCATAAGGTCTGACTGCCTGTGGGGTCGGGCAAAAAGGGCCATATTTTCTTCTTGCAGATGAGCCTATAAACAGATATGCAAGTAGGGAAGATATCACTACATTCTTTTCCTAGCAACGAATATTGGTATTAATACTCTGGGAAAGGAATTAATTCCTGGGGAGAGGTCTATAAACTGCTGCTTTGAGAATGTCTGTCCTATGCAGTTGAGATAAGGACTGAAATATGCCCTGGTCTCCTGCAGTACCCTCAGCCTTACTAGGATTGGGAAACTCCATCCTGGTAAATTTTTGGTCAGACTGGTTCTCTGCTCTCAAACCCTGTTTCCTGTTGTTTAAGATGTTTATCAAGACAATATGTACACTGCTGAACATAGACCCTCATTAGGAGTTCTGATTTTTGCCTTGTACGGTTTCCTCAGAAGCATGTGATCTTTGTTCTGCTTTTTGCCCCTTGAAGTATGTAACCTACTCCCTGTTCATACACCCCCTCCCTTTTTGAAATCCTTAATAAAAACTTGCTGGTTTTGAGGCTTGGGTGGGCATCACGGTCCTACCAATATGTGATGTCACCCCCGGCAGTCCAGCTGTAAAATTCTTCTCTTTGTACTCTTTCTCTTTACTTCTCAGCTGGCTGACACTTATGGAAAATAGATCCTATGTTGAAATACTGGGTGCAGGTTCCCCCAATATCTGCCTTTTCCAGTTTTAATCAAGCAGTTTATAATTCCATTATATCTCCTCTTTTACCATATTGCTTCTACTTTTTTTAAAAAGTATTTTTTTACTGGTTGCCCTAGAGTTTGCAATATGATGTTTTAACTAGTCTAAGTCTCCCTTCCAATAACAGTATACTGCCTCAGGTGTAGTGCAAGAACATTATAATCGGGTATTCCGAATTCTTCCCTCCCATATTTTATGATATGGCTGTCATTTATTTCACTTATTCATATGCTATAATCACCCCATACACATAGTCGCCAAAGTACAATGGTTCAGCTTATGATTTTTCTACTTTACGATGGCATAAAAGGTATTTATTCAGTAGAAACCATACTTTGAATACCATTACAACTATTTTGTTTTTCACTTTCAGTACAATATTCCATAAATTACATTAGATATTTAATGCTTTATTATAAAATAAGCTTTATGTGAGATGATTTTTCCCAACTGTAGGCTGATGTAAATGTTCTGAGCACATTTAGGGTAGGCTAGGCTAAGCGTTGATGTTTGCTAGGTTAGGTGTATTAAATGCATTTCAACATAATATTTCCCTTATGATGGGTTTAATGGGATGTAACCTTATTGTAAATCAAGAAACATCAGTACACAGTTACTATTATTACTTTCAACAAATAATTATTTTAGAATAATTAAATATATGCAAGATAAAAGGCTTTATTTCTCTTTATTAATTCCTTCTCTGCCATTCTTCCCTTCTTTATGTAGATATAAATTTCTGGCCTGTATAATTTTCCTCCTTGTTGAAGAACTTCACTTAACATTTCTTGCAAGGCAGATCTGCTGACAACAAATCTCCTCACTTTTTGTCTGAGAAAGTCTTTATTTCTTCATTTTTGAAGGATAATTTCTGTGGATATAGAATTCTAGGTTGGTGGAGTCTGTATTTCCATACTTTCAATGTTTCACTCCATTCTCTTCTTGCTTGCATGGCTTCTGTATTAGTCTGCTAGGGCTGCCATTTTTAAGAAAATGCCAGACTGGGTGCTTTAAACAATGGCAATGTGTTTGTTTGCTTGTTTGTTTGTTTGTTTATTATTATTTTGCAGTCCTGGAGGCTGGAAAGTCCAAATCAAGCTGTTGGCAGAGTTTACCTCTCCAAGGTCTCTCTCCTTGGCTTCCAGATGGCTAACTTCTCACTGTGAACTCATGGGGCTTCCTCCTGTGCATGAGTCCTTGATGTCTCCTCTTCTTCCCATAAGGACATCAGTCCTGTGGCATTAGGACTCCACCTGTATCACCTCATTTAACCTTAAACATCTCTTTAAAGGCCCCATCTCCAAATACAGTCCCACTGGAGTTGGACTTCAACCCAACCCCAGTTGCACCCGAATTGGGTTCAATTCGGTTTACAACAGCTTCTAGAAATAGATCTTCTGTAATTCCTATCTTTGTTCCTATGTAAGTAACATAATTCTCCCCCTCTGGCATCTTTCAAGATTTGTGTTTGTCTTTGGTCTCTTGTAGGTTGAATATGCTATACCTAGGTGTTAATATTTTGAAAGTTCTCCTGCTGTGTTTTCTCTAAGCTTCTTAGATATGTGCTTTGGTGTCTGTCACTAATTTTGGAAAGTTCTTCATTATTCAAATATTTCTTCTTCTCCTTTCTCTTCTTCTCTTTCTGGTATTCCAATTCTGCGTATGTTACACCCTTTCACATTGTCGTGCAGTACGTGGATATTCTGTTCCACTCCCATTCCTTTTTCTCCTTGAATTTTGGTTTGGGAGGTTTCTTTCTTTTTTTTCCTTTTTTTCTGAGATGGAGTCTCGCTCTGTCGCCCAGGCTGGAGTGCAGTGGCATGATCTCGGCTCACTGAAAGCTCCGCCTCCTGGGTTCACACCATTTTCCTGTCTCAGCCTCCCGAGTAGCTGGGACTACAGGCACCTGCCACCTCACCCAGTTAATTTTTTGTATATTTAGTAGAGATAGGGTTTCACTATGTTAGCTAGGATGGTCTCGGTCTCCTGACATCGTGATCTGCCCACTTTGGCCTCCCAAAATGCTGGGATTACAGGCATGAACCACTGCACCTGGCCGGGAGGTTTCTTTTAACGTATCTTCAAGTTTACCAATTCTTTCCTTGGCCTTGCCCAATTTACTGATGAGCTCAATAAAGGCACTCTTCATTTCTGTCACAGTGCTTTTGATTTGTATCATTTCCTATTGATTCCTTCTTAGCATTTATACTTCTCTACATATATCACTCATATGCCCTTGTATGTTTTCAACTTTTTCCAGTAGAATCTTTAACATGTTAATCATGGTTATTTTCAATTCTCTGTCTGATTATTCCAATATCTGTCTCATATTCAAGTCTGGCTCTGAGGCTTGCTTTTGTCTCTTCAGCATTAATCTGGCTAAGAACTGGGCTCTATTTAATGTTTTCTGTGACTATAGAAGCCAGAGGTTTCAAATTATTTCAGTATTCTTGTTTTTATCTTCCCTCTTTACTCATGACTTTCCTAAGTACTTTTCCTCAGAGAGAGTGTGCATTTTGCAGCTCTTTTAGCTGTAAGCCATTGTTATTACATTGGAGCCCTGTGGAAGTGGTGGGAGGGTGAAGGAGAGGGGAAGAGTTTTATAATCTTATGATAAAATCTCAGTCCTTTAGCTGAGTGTGGTGGCATGCACCTGTAGTCCCAGTTATTTAGGAGGCTGAGGCGAGAGGATCACTTTAGCCCAGGAGGTGGAGGTTGCAGTGAGCTGAAATCATACCACTGCCCTCCAGCCAAGGTGACAGAGCGAGACCTTGTCTCAAAAATAAACAAACAAACCTCAATATTTTAGGGGGCCTCTGTCCCTGGACTGAGATCTTCAAAGGTATTTCTCAGCACCTTCTCCCTTCTTCCCCTCTTAGATGAAACAAGAGGGATAGAAGAGGCTGGAATGGGAGAAATGCCCTCTTCTCCACCCTGTCCCATCCCACCCCCTCCCTTCTGAGCCAGGGTGTGGCTCTGGTAAAGTCTTTCCCCTGGAAAGGAGGCCTTTGTGAGGAAAAGGTCTAGAAGTATTTCCAAAGAATTACTCTCCCCCTCTCCTTGTCAGAGCCACAAAGGAATCTTTTTCAGATCGTGACCTTGAGAATCTGGTGGGGTTCCTGGAGATAAAATTTATGAAATTGTGGGGACCTCCTAAGACTGGACCCCTAGACTCTCTCACTGTCTTGCTACTCCATACTCAGTCTTCAGCAATTCAACAAAATTATTATAAAAGTGTTTTTACCAGTTTATAAATCCCACATCTCCCACTCTAGATAATCTGAACCCTGAATTCACGTGTCTCTTTAGTTCTCTGATGGATTCAGGAAAAGTTGCTAATTTTCAGTTTGTTTAGCTATTGCTGGTTGTAGGAACAGAAGTGATGACTTCCAAGCTCGTTATATGTCAGAGCTGAAACTGGAAGTCACTTCTGGGATTTCTAAGTGATTTCTTTTAAATCATCCATTCTATTTCTTTCTTTCTTTTTGTTTGTTTGTTTGTTGAGACAGGGTCTAACTCTGTCACCCAGGCTGGAGTGCAGTGGCGTGATCTTATCTCACTGCAACCTCCATGTCCCGGCTTCAAGTGATTCTCCCACCTTGCCCTCCCGAGTATCTGGGATTACAGGTGCCCACCACCACGCCAGGCTAATTTTTGTATTTTTTAGTAAAGACAGGGTTTCACCATGTTGGCCAGGCTGGTCTCAAACTCCTGACCTCAAATGATCTGCCCATCCCAGCCTCCCAAATTGCTGGGATTACAGGTATGAGCCACCATGCCCAGCCTATTCTATTTCTTCTTATTATTACTTCTTCCTTTGGGTCTCATGACCTCTTATTCTTTTTTATGGATGTTAGTCCTTTCTTCATTTGTTAGAGATCCTTAAACATACTTACATAGTCACTTTTAAGTTGGTCCATTTGAGTAATAGGTGCCGATGAAATAATAATAATAATAAATATTTCATATTAATTTAAATAGGTAAGTTATTTTCATGAGTGAATTGATCTCCTAATTTTTACGTTATTGGCTAACTTCCTCAGATTTAATTTTCCTCCTAGGTTTTAGAATTTTGATGCATAGTGAGCAAAAGGATTTTGTTTAGTTTTGTTTTTCTCTCTGATATCATTCCCTCCTGTGCTCCATGGATATCTAAGTTAGGCTAGTTGGATTCTTACTCCAGAACTCTGCTGTCCGGTGAAAACCCAGGGTGCCTGTCTTTTAGTGATGTGGATAGTGTCTATTCTGTCACTCCTGCCCTTTCCCTCTTCTCTAGGTACCGAGCTTTGTATCAGCTGTATGCATATTTTTCAGATACACTGTACGGGTGATTATTAGGCCTATATGTATTTTTCAGATAAATTTTTCATACCTCCTGCTTTGTGCTTCTGATTTATGCAGAAATTTATCTCGAGGAATAAAGGCTGAGTCTGTTTTATTTTTTTCTCATTTAAAGCTTGATATAGCATTTATTTGGAGTAGATTAGGGCCTTAAAACATGAATTTATAATACCCTCTTGCCTGGAAGACATGTTTCATTTATTTTAGCAATATCTCTGTGAAATATATGAAGTTAGGCTTTATGTACCCATTTTACAAATGCAAAGAGAGGGTAACAGGTAATCAGGGACAGGCCTGGCTAATTTTTAATTTTTTTGTAGAGATGAGGTCTTGCTATGTTACCCAGTTTGGTCTCAAATTTCTGTCTTCAAGTGATTCTCTTGCCTTGGCCTCCCAGGTTACTTGGACTCCCAAAATTCTAGGATTAGGTGCCCAACCTAAGTAGGTAATATGCATAATTATACTGAACATGTGGTATTCATAGCTCAGACTTTAATGTCTTTTTCTTGCTTATGACATTTAGAATCAGGTTGTGATGGAGAAGCTCTATGGTAGATAGGCCAAATGTTCCATTTACAACTTTATCATAAGGTTTTTCTACTGTAGAATCAGAGGTTTCTGCTTAGAGATTTCCAAGCCATTCGTTGTTTCATGCCTTTCTTTCACTGTATTTGTTCTTTCAGGTGCTCTACACAGAAAAGTTTATGGAGATTTCATTTCCTTCTCCTTGACCTTCAGTCACACACAGACGATTTCTAATGAATTCAAATCCACTCCATGGAGGTTCTCCTCTCCGTTTAATCTCACATCTTTCTCAGATTTCATCTTCTAGAGATTGGAGCCCTTGTACATGGGACAGGTGAGAATGGGGGTGTTTGTGTTTATACTTTTCTTGAATTTTATGGCCTTCATTACCCAAAGCTGTGTGAAATTGAGGGAAACACAGTTGGCTTGAATTCTAGAGCCATCTGTTCAACCTGTTCAAGATATTGGTGGTTGACTGTTTACTAAACAGACTTCCCTGAGTGGCAGCCCAAAGGCCTAGGCGGAGGCTTCTGTTAATCATTAGGCATTTAACAAACAGTTGGGGCCCTTGCTAGCTTTGCTATCATTGCTTTCAGGAGCAACGTTCTGTGCCCTGCCATCAGCCACATAACAAGAGATGAGCTCCCTGGTGTGTTTGCTGTGAGGATTTCCCGCAGGCTTGGGTTGCCACGCCCAAGTAGCAGTGGTCAAGCATTCTGCAGGAGATGTGACATGTGTGCTTTGGTTGTTGACTTTATCTTTGCCAACACACGTGGGTGTCTAATGTTGGCTGGGAAACTGGGCTCCAGGGTGGAGCCAAGGTTTAATTTTGTTGATAATTTAATGCTTGAAGAGACATGTACTTTGGTGAGTTCTCTCCCTTGAGACTTGTGCCCTTTCACTAATCCTTTGCATAAACACTGCCTTGAAAACTGTTTATGAAGTATTCACAAAGGCATGTGAAACTGTTGGTAAACAGTCATTGTGAATAACATTTACTCATGATCAGATTCCCGAACCTAAGTTTCTTTTTGAGATGGAATTTATTATGTGATGCAAATCTTGGTGAAGCCGCAAACACAGGTTGAAGCCCTCTGCCTGATTCTTGTGGCAGATTAGAGTTCATGACAGAAATGGTAATTTAGCCTGGGGAATGGAAATGAAACTTCTCCCAAAATCTCTATATTCCAATAGCAATCTCAACTAGTTGAAAGTATTTTAAAATAGGAAAAGAACCATGAGGTTGCAGGAAGGTAGATAGAGGCAAGGGCAACCCAACATTTAGGTAAGAAAAGAAAAGAAACACTTGGCGGTGAATGTCCCTCAGATCTAGTGGTGTGGTGGAGCTGAATGTCATGGCCTTTAGTAGCAACTCATATCTCTTCCCAGCATTGTTTTGAGAGATAGCGAGTTGGTAGCTTGCAATTGACTACAGTCAGTATTCACACCACAGAAATCGTCAAATGCTACCAATCCTTGAGAGCCAGTTGTAGAATGAATGTAACCAATGCACCACTGAAATTAAGAGTTCAGACTACCTCTTAATTTCATTTCCAAAGAGTGGGAGAGGTTATATTCTTTCAGAAGTAAAGACATAGAAGGGTTGAAGATATATTCTCGGAAAAGTTGTAAGAGCTTGACTATATGATATACCTGAGTCAAGAAAGAGTCCCTGAATTTAAACTGAGCTTTTCTTTCTGGGTGACACCACATTATCTGTGAAATAAAACCACTTTAGAGAACTGAGCGAACAAAACTATACAATGCAAGCAATTTCCAGGCCTTAGCCTTTGTATTCTGCTTGGTTTTACTGGTTTGATTCATTTTATTTATTCATCTGTTCATTTGACACTTCTTTTTGAGTACCTCCTGTAGGCTGTGTTAGCTCTTCTTGGATGAACAAAGACAAGGTTGTTGTCTTCATGAAGCTTATGGTTTAGTAGAAAATACAGATAATAATCAAGCATCCAGAAATAAGTGTATAATTACAAACTGTAGTAAGTTGTATAAAGGAAAAGGAGGCCTGAAGTGGTGACTCCCCCACCTGTAATCCCAGCACTTTGGGAGGCTGAGGAGGGTGGATTGCCTAGCTCAGGAGTTCGAGACCAACCTGGGCAACAAGGCAAAACTGCATCTCTACAAAAAATACAAAAATTAGCTGGGCATGGTAGTGAGCACCTGTAGTCCTAGCTACTTGGGGGATTGAGATGGGAGGATCACTTGAGCCCAGGAGGTTGAGGCTACAGTGAGCTGAGATTGCACCACTGCACTCCAGCCTGGGTGACAGAGTGAGACTCCATCTCTAAACAATAAATAAATTAAAAATTGTTTTTTTTACAAAGGAAAAGGATAGACTGCTAAAGAAATATCTGATGACTTGGTTATGCTGAGGGTGGGTAGGGGAGGTTTCCATGAGGAAGTGAGGACTGAGCTGAGATCAAAAGGATTGGTAGCAGTTTCACCAGGAGAATGGAAGTGAGTAATGGAAGAGGTTTAAATAGGGAAAGCAAATGTGCAGTGGCCCTTTGGTGAGAAGAAACGTGTGTACTTTTAAGAAAATTAGAAAGGGGCTGTAGAACAGAGCGCGGGGATAGTGGTGTGGGATGAATTGTGTTAATAAATTTATGTTAATCTAGGAAGAATGGAAAGTTGATAGATCAGATTTGCTTTCTATTTTTAATTTCACTTTGGTTACAATATGGAGAACTGATTAGAGGGAAGAGGAAGATGAGGACACAAGTTAGAGGCTATTCCTGTATATTCCCGGTGAGAGATAATGGGACTCTGGACCATGTTAATGGCAGTGGTGATGTGGATAAGGAGATACAGGGAGGAGACATTTAGGATATAAAACATTGATGACACCTGGTGATGGATTAAATATGAGAATGGCAGGGGAGGGGGTCTTATCAGGATGACTCCAAGATTTTTGGCTCTGGAGATCGAATGAATAATTGTTCTATTTACTAAGATTGAGAACCAGCACTGGAATGGAAGCCATGAATTTGGATTTGGGATGTTTCAATATTTACAATGGAGATGTCTAGTAGACATTTTGGATATACAGATCCGGAATAGCATGAAGAGCTGCCCGCATCTAGGTGGTAATTGAGGCTGATGTCATGATGAGGTCTGCCATTAGAAGGTACAGAGAGAGAAGAGGAGGAGACCCAAGCAGTACCCTGAGAATGTTAAATAGCTAGTGACTCAATAGAGGAGAATGAGCCTGCAAATGACAGAGAGAGTGGCCAGGGAGGTAGGAGGAAAACCAAGAGAGATGGGGCTGGGAGTTAAGTGCAAATGGTCCTGAGGGATCTTATTAAAAGGATGAAACTGTTCTAAAAGTGATTTATGGTGATGATTACACCACTCAGTAAAGTTAAATTCAATGCTAAAAAGCATTGAATTGGACAGTCAAAATATGTGAATCATACGACATTGAGGTAAAATGTACCTCAGAAATACTGTTGAACAAGAAACCCAAGAGATTGTACAATGAGGAAAAATAAAAAATGAGAACCCTTAATCCCAGCACTTTGGGAGGCCAAGGCAGGCGGATCACCTGAGGTCAGGGATTTGACACCAGCCTGACCAACATGGTGAAACCCCATCTCCACTGAAAACACAAAAACTAGCCGGGCATGGTGGCACATGCCTGTAGTTCCAGCTACTTGGGCGAATTACTTGAACACAGGAGGTGGAGGTTGCAGGGTGCCGAGATCACACCCCTGCACTCCAGCCTGGGTAACAGAGCGAGAACTTGTCTCAAAAAAAAAAAAAAAGAGAATCTTTCAGGAAGGAAGGAATTGTCATGTCATGTGTGTTGAATGCTGATAAGTAAGATGTGGACCAATGGTCATTAACAAACTGAGGACTTTAAACAGATATTAATGCAAAACAACAGTCCAAATATTGCATAATGTAATACTGTAAGAATACTGACTTGTATTTTAAAATGGTATTTTCATAGTTATGAGAAGATGCATATACCTTGATCCCAACTGTTTTCAAATAAATAGCCAAAGTCAAGATGTTTGTTATGCCCTCTGCATGAAATGGCAGCTGGGAAATGGATTCTGATGAGGAAATTCTATTATAACTGGAAGTCCTGTTTATGTGTAGGTAAGAATTAGTCCTCGTATGAGATCAAAGAGCATATTTACTCTGGAAGTCTGAGGCACCCCGAGACTATTGTAAAACTCCTGATTTTTCTTTAAATGATCTAAATGGTTACAAAGGCATTATGTCACAAATAATAATCTTCATAAACATAAGCATATAATCAGTACTTTATTCAGCATGTGGCACTTAGTAGGTGCTCAATAAATATTTGTTGATGACACAAACTCAGAAGTTAGAAAAGTGAGAGTGCTCATTATTTGAATCTACAATGCAAATTACTACAGTAGCAAAACTTAGAAGAGCACAATATTATATTAAAAGAAAAGACCAAATATATGTGAATAATTTAAAAGCTCTGTCCTTTTAGAAAGAGTCCACTAATTCTTCATAAGTTCTTATTCATTTTTCACTTGATTACCCAAATCAGTTCAAACTAGTCAGTCAAGTATCTGCATGTAAATAAATAATTCTTACACTTAATCATCTTTCGAAAGGTATTTTTGCTATAAATGTTGTCTTATTTCTCTTATTCCTATTTCTTTGGACTATTGGTCTGAAAATGATATTTTTTTTGTTTTTGTACTTCCCATCCTAAGCAGTAGAGGCCTCTGATGTCTAGATTAGGCCTCCAAGAAAATACCTACCCAAGGATTTTTTTCAACCAACCTGCTTAATCTAGATAGCTGTAGAAGGCTGGTAACAAGTGACTTCCAATCCAATTTTTAAATAAAATGTTCCAACTAAATTTAAATGACTTCTTCAAATTAGGTTTTATGAAATGCTTAACTCAGGCCATCTGATGTTTACTGAGCTTCCTGAGCTCATCCTATACTTACAATAGCAACCCAGTTGCTATTTTCCTTTTCTCTCTCTCATTTTTTTTTTTTTTTTTTTTTTTTTTTTTTTTTTTTTTGAGACAGGGTCTCACTCTGTCACCCAGGCTGGAGTACGGTGGAGTGATCATAACTCACTGTGGCCTCAAACTCAAGGGCTCAAGCAATTCTTCCAGTTCAGCCTCCCAAGTAGCTGGGACCACAGGTATGCACCACCATGCTCAGCTATTTTTTTTGTAGAGATGGAGTTTCACCATGTTGCCTAGGTTAGCTAGTGTTCTTTTCTTTTCTTTCCTTTTTTTTTTTTTAATGGAGTCTTGCTCTGTTGCCAGGCTGGAGTGCAGTGGTACGATCTTGGCTCACTGCAACCTCCGCCTCCTGGGTTCAAGCAATTTTCCTGCCTCAGCCTCCCAAGTGGCTGGGACTACAGGTGCATGCCACCATGCCCAACTAATTTTTGTATTTTTAGTAGAGACGGGGTTTCATCGTGTTAGCCAGGATGGTCTTGATTTTTTCTGAGAGTAGGAAATCAGCACCTATAGCAGAAGTACAGTTGATGAGATGTCCCTGAAAGAGGAAGATGGTGAGCACAGAGATAACCTAAAATGACCAGTGCTTGATAGAATTAGACAAGGATCAACATGTATGGCCTGTTGAAGTGTTCTGTTAGAATGACTACTCTAATATGTCTTTTCTTTTTATACTTCCATATTTTCTACCTGGAAATTAATTTATAATGTTAGGATAATTGTTCTGGATTACACAATATTGCAGTTATATTTTGGGCTATGCAGCAGCAATACAAAATTAGGACATTTGCTCTTAACTTTATTGATTAAGGCTCTCCATTCATTCTGTAAACATATTAACTAATGCTCACCACACACCGAGCATGTGAGATGCTTGGTAGCTCTCTCATGGGTCTACTACTTCTGCTCCCACAAGCTAAAGTTATATATTTACCAAGAGTTCATTGTCCCTGTACTTGTCATTGTCATGTAATTTGATTTATATATAAATATTTTATAATAATATGCTACATCAGAGAGAAAAGAATATTTCTATGAAAACTAGGATGAATGCTTTTGAAAGACTCAATAAATTACCCCCAAAATGCTGTTGGATTAGGTGTGAACAAGGAAAATATAAGGACTGATCATCTTTCTGTTTCAGGTTGCTTTATAAGGGTTTTAAACTTCTCACTTCACTTAAAAAGTCAAAGCTGGAAATGATGTACAATGCAATATTTGCTATCTCAGAAACTCAACATGAAACACTAATTAGAAGACCATACTCAAAGAAAAGATCTGGATCATAAATTAAAAGACCAGTAAAAAATATCCATTAATATGTTTTAAAGCCAAATGTTTAAGGAATGTATGGATAATTTTCTATAATTTTTTCACTTTAACCAATATTTTTGATGAACCAATTAACTTGGGGGAGTTTCAACTGCTCTTGTGATTTTTTCCAAGGCACCCTCTGCTATTTCCTCTTCTAAATACCCTCCCTCACTTCCTAGATATACTTCCTCACTGTACACACACTCTCTCTTCTTCTCACTCTCATTCCCTTCCTCTCCTTTTTATTGACTGAGTCTTATTCATTCTTCAAGTCCTAAGACTTCAGCTCAGATATTCACTTCTCTGAGGAGCCTTTCCTGTCCTAGGTAGAGAAGCAGATTGTTCTGTCCTATATGTCACGTCTGTGCTGTGGATATAACTTTAGGACTCCACTTAAAGCATACTTTGTATTGCTTTCCGATAATTTGCTTAACACACATCATTATCTTTTAGTGTCTTTGGGGGTCAGTTTCCATTGATTGTCCTTCCCTTTTAAGCATAGGTCACACTTTTCTGTTTCTTTATATGTTGAGTAATTCTGTTGGACCATATCCTGGACATTATGAAAGTTATGTTGGGGTGGCTCTGGATTATGTTATATTCCTCCAAAGAGTGTTTATTTGATTTGATTTAGCAAGAAATTTATTTAACTAGATTCCAAGTGCAAACTCTGTCTTTTGGGGGCAGCAACTCAAATCTCAGTTCAGTTCATTCATTCTTACCTTGTCTGACTGCAATCTGGCTGACACATGCATTGTTCAAGGGTTAAACAGATTCAGCCAGAGTTTATACACAGAATTTGGGTTCTCTCTTATTTTTTTTTTGTTGTTGCTGTTTGTTTTTTGTTTTTGCTTTTGTTTTTGTTTGATTCTCTTTTTTTTATGGTCTCTCTCTCACTCACCAGTGAATTTTTTATAGGACTTTACCCACTCTACCCTCATGATATCTAAGTCTAAAAGCCATAAAAATACAGGGGGAAGAAAAAGCCCAGTGTCTTTTCCTTCTTCCAAGGTAAATTTCTCTCTAGAATCTTCCTGTTCTTATTCACTCTCTGTCTTAGCCTATCCAGCTGCTATAACAAAATATAAACTGGGTAGCTGATAAACAGCAGAAGTTTATTCCTCACAGTTCTAGAGTCCCGGAAGTCCAAAAAGATCAAAGCATCAGTAGTTGTGCATCAGGTGTGGGCCCACTTCCTGTTCACAGATGGCACCTTCTTGCTGCCCTCACATGGTGGAAGAGACAAGGCAGCTCTCTGGGACCTCGTTTATAAGGACTCCAATCCCATTCATGGGCAGAGCCCTCAAAGGTCTCATCCCCGGTGATTAGATTTCAACATACGAATTGGCGGGGAGGAAACACAAATATTCAGACAATAGCATTCCAGTTTCTCCAAATTGTTGGTGTCTTTTCATTTTGTGTTTAAATTTTATCCAGAGTTGATACAACTCTGAGAGAGGACTGGTCTGCTAGGGGATTACACATCCTACCAGAAGCAGAAGCACTTCATTATCCTTGGACCACTGTGTCCAAACAATGTCTGACACATTGTGTGGGCCCTCAGGAAACATTGTGTGTTGAACAGAATTAAGTAGAAGAACATTGCTAAAATGAATAAATACACTAAAAGGAAGGAAAAAGAAAGGCTTGTTCTCATTAGTTTCTACTGATTTTTAAATAATAAGTAGTTGACACTTTAGGAACCAAAAAATGATAGTCAAGAAGACTTGGGAATAGAAACAGCAAGTTCCTATGATGGCTCAAGTTAGCATGAGATGGGAAGCCACAAAAAGTAGGCTCAGGGCAGTGGTGTCTGTGCACTAAGAAATATCCAGGAGAATTTAAATTTGTCCTGAGACATAAATTTTCCCAAGGCCTATCCTGGACACAGATTCTACCAACAAGTAAGTTTTCCAAGATTTTGGCATTATTATGCCTCTGCTTCATGAGAAATCCCCTAGAAAAATCTGTTAGTCAGTTTAGAGAAGAACAGAGTCACAATTGGCTGTGAGACGATAAGCAGAGCATCACAACAAATAGCAATTACCCACAAGGGAGGCGCCTGCAGGGGTGCGAGGAGCTGGGGCTCGATCTTCGCTCATTTACTATCTTTAGTAATGACCTGGGAGTGGTGAAAACAGATTGCTAATTAAGTGGAGTCAGGCCTGCAGTGGGAGCCGTAGCTGGAAAGAGGGGAATACTAACCAAGCTAATATAACAAGGTTAGGACTCTGGGTTGAAAACTCAAAAGGATGAGATTCAGCAGGGAAGGAATATTGTAATATTGTTACTGTCAAGAGAAGAATATTCAGGCGGGCGTGGTGGCTCATGCATGTAATCCTAACACTTTAGGAGGCCAGGGTGGGAGGATTGCTTCAACCCAGGAGTTCAAGACCAGCCTGGGCACATAGTGAGACCCTCTACAAAAAATGAAAAACAAACAAACAAAAGGCCAGGCATGGTGTTGCATGCTTGTAGTCCCAGCTACTTGGGATGAGGTTGAGGGCTGAAGTGAAGGGATGGCTTGAGTCTGAGAGTTCAAAGCTGCAGTCAGTCATGATCACACTACTGCACTCCAATACGGGTGACAGAGTGGGACCCTGTTTCAAAAAAAAAAAAAAAAAAAAAGAAAAGGAAAAAGAAAAAAAGTATAGCTTTCTGTTGGCAGAGATTAGAGACATGAAAAGAGACACATACCTGTAAAGAATCTAAAAATGTGAGGCTGAAAGAAGGCAATTGACAATGGCTGTGTGGCAGGATATTCCATAACAATCACTCTTCCTTGCAGACCATAAATGTCATCAAGATTTGAAAGAGCCAGGGGCTCCCCCCAAGACCCAGGAAGGAGAGCAGGCCATGCTCCCTGTTATGCCTTCCATGGTTCCCACACCTCCTCAATGCTGGTGACTTCCCAGTTTGAGACTGGTTGGGCTTTGCTTGGTGAGCTCCTGCATGGCCCTGGTCCACAGGAAGGTGTCACAGGTAGGTGAGCAGTAGGGCAGGAAATGCAGTACTACCCTTTGGAAGAGTTACCTTCCACCCATGGTCATTTATGTGCCCAACTCACTTCAAAACTCTAAGGTGTGCCACAGGTGATCTTGTTTACCTATTCATTCATTAATAATCTGTCTTCCCACAAGAATAATGTGCTCCCATGAGAACAGGGACCTCATCTGTCCTGTTTGCCATTGCAACATCTATATCAAGGGCAATGCCTGGCTCATTTTAACTAGAAAATGGATATTTGCTGAATGAATGATTGAAGTAATGAATCTTGTCCTATGTGCCCGTTTCACAGAAGAGGACACAAAGCAACACCATGACTTGCCTCTGGTCCACACAGGTGGAGGTTGAACCTGGACCAGAATCCAGTTCTTTGCCTCCCTCAGGTCTTCAATCAAAAGTCACCTATTGAGGACTTCCCTGGCCAACTATAAAAAACTCCACACTCCTACACCAGCCAACATTTCACATTGCACATTCCCTCCTGGCTTTTTTCCTTTCTGAGCACTTCTCATGACTGAAACACACTGTTTGTACGTTGGTCATCATTTGTTCCTCCCTGTAGAATGTGGACTGCAGGAGGGCAGGGGTTTTTGTCTGTGTGTTCGCTGCTGTATCACCAGCAACAACAATACCAATGGCCATGGCTAATGTTTATTGAGCACATGCTGTGTGCCAGGCACGTGACATGGAATATCTCATTTAAAATCCCTAGCAGTTCCAGGAAGTAGATGTTATTAGTATGCCCATTTTATAGATGGGAAGACTGAGCTTAGAGAAGTTAAGTAAGTAACTTGTACTTATTAGGAAGTGACAGAGGTGGGATAAGAAGCCAGATCTGTCTGATACCCAGGTCCTGTCTTTGACCACTAAGCTCTGAACTGCCTCCCAGCAAGAGCCTTTGTGGGGGGAGTTGGCTGAGATGTCTGGGCCAGCAGACCTAATAGCCCCCTGTCCTCCTTCCCCAGGCAGCTGCTCTTTTCCTATGACTCAGCTCCACTCACAGAGGAGTCAAATGAGGCTGCAAATCAGAGCTGGTGACCAAAACCACCACAAAGCTCTCGACATGCCATTTCTGCTGGCATTTCACCTGGTCATCCAACAGCATCAGTCTCTGAACAGGTAGACAAAGAGGCAGCCTATTCTTAACTCCGACTAATTGTAGAGAGGACCCCCCACCCCCTTTCTCAGAAGATCCACCTCCCGACCTACATCCCATTTGCAAACCCTCCTAGAGCAGAGTGGGAAGAGCCTAGCAAGTCAGCACTTTTCCCCTTGCCATGATTAGCAGATTGTCTTCCAACCACAGAGTCAAGTGTCCACCGTGCTGATTGATGTCCAAGCTCAGGCAGAGTGAAGGGGAGCAGCCAGGTGCTTTCTCACAGGTCCGCAATCTACTCCCCATTTCTCATCACTCCTACCCTCTCAGCACTCACTGCAAGGGGCTTCCCAAGTTTTCCTTGGCTTCTTAGAAGCAGGAACCCTATTGTGGATCCTCACAGGACAGATCAAGAGCAAGGGAGACATATTTATTGGGCACCTACTCTGAGGGTGCTATGGAAATGACATCACTTAGTTCTTTCCTGTTATACAGATGGGATAACCGAGACTCAGCCAAGCTCGTCCAAAGCCACACAGATAAGTGGCAGGGTCAAAGGTATGAGAACACCAGTTTAGTTTTAAAGCCCAATCTCTATTTCCCACTCTCTTGAGTTGCTGTGGAAACTGTGTTCCCTTGTGTCCCTAAAGGCTGAGGGGCATAGTCTCACTTATTCATTCCTCAGCAGCAAATATTATCTACTATGTGTCAGTCACTGTGCTAGGTGCTTGGGGTACAGCAATGAGCACAACAGACAAAAACTCCTGCCCTCACACAGCCCACATTCTACAGAGAGGAACAGATGATGAACAAGACAAAATGTAGAGAGGACATTGATTACGGTAAATGCTCACAGGTTGAGGGAAGTGGACAGCAGATCTGGGAAGGGAATGTGAAATATTGCTCAGAGCAGAGGTTATGGAATTTTCCAGAGTTGGCCAGGGGAGGCCTCACTGAAAAGGTGACTTTTGATTAAATACCAGAGGGAGGTGAAGAACTGGATTCTAGTCTGGGTTCAGCCCCTGTCTGTGTGACTAGAGGCACATCTTGGTGTTGCTTTGTGTCCTCTTCTGTAAAATGAGCACATAGGACGGGATTCATGTCTTCGATCATTCATTCAGTAAATATTAATTTCCCAATAAAAATGAGCCAGGCATGGCCTTTGACATAGATGTTGCAAAGGTGAACAGGAGAGATGAGGCCCCTGTCCTCAGGGGAACACATATTCTTCTGGTAAGACAGATAATGAATAAATGAATAGGTAAACAAGATCACCTTTGACAGACCTAAGAACTATGAAGTGAGTTGGGTACATAAATGACTGTGGGTGGAAGGTAACTCTTTCAATGGACTAGTCAGGGATCCTAATGTTTTGCATTTGTGATCCTACTACCCACAGCCATGAGGTCTCCTGCAAGCAGGTTCTCTCTTGTAGGGCCTTGTGGTCTTCACCGCAAGAGAAAACACTCAACAACTAACAAGTCCCAACCACCCCATGCAGATGAAATCCAGTCACGCGGGCATCTTTCCAAAGGCGTTGAAATTGAAAGTAGGAAATGGTGAACTCCGCCAGTGGATAGCCAGCAGGTGCACAAGGTATTTTGAACTCTGAAAGAGCACACCACTCGTGAAAGCAAGCTGCAGCTTGCAGGAGGCATTAGGCTTATACTTTCCACCCCTCCTACAGTTGCAAACAAGTTATTAGCAGTATTACATTTTCCCTTAGGGGAATCAGTGTTAATTCACCTTGGCGCTATTATGGCACCAAGCCATTCATGCAGCTCACAGCTCCTCAGTGAAAAAAGAAAGGAAGAAGGAAATGAGGAAAGGAGGAAAGGAAGAAGGGAGGATGGAAGAAAGGAAGGAACAAAAGTGCTACCTTAAAGACTTGCTATAAAACATCACTCGTACCTTCTCAGCACTCATTTCACCCAAATGACCATCAATGAAGAGTGGGTTTTTTGGAATCACATGTACTCAATGGCATTCAACATGAAAGCATTTGGGTGCATTAGTACATTAGGGAAGGTGCCTGAGCTTTTTTCACCATAATAACCTCTACTTTTCTTCTACTTCCTTGAGTTGTAATGAAAATCGAGGTTCAAGAGATTCAAGGCCTTTCACATCAGAGGTGGAAAAACTATTCTTCAGTCTAGAAAATAATGGAAGGCCATACAGATTGTGTTCCTCTTAACATCAAGTTCCCTCATTTTAATTTGGCAAATAAAATTCCTTAAACATGACAGTGGTAGCTCACATTAGTCAAAGCACAAATCTGTGCCCTCACAATCATCATCTCTTTTAACCTGAATAACCTTGATCCTTTCTGGGACTCCCTGTTCCAGCCCTGTCTTTGACTGGGTGGGTTGGTTTGCCTAGTTTTGGAACTGCATATCAAGAAGCCTGCAAATGTAAGCCTTATTCTCTGATATCAGCATTTTCAATAAATAAAGGTGAAATTTTGGTTTCCAGGCTGCATCACTCTTTTGTCTTATATCTCACTTGGTTCAAAACTTGGTAAGGACAGAGGAGTGCTGGTTCCCCAGACTCCAAGAGAAGCTTATTTTGTGCCACTTCATTCTGCACCTCCTGCAGGCTTGTAGCATCTTTTTCTCTATCACAGAAAACACTGTGTGTACCCTTAACACCTGCCTGAGAATAAAGGCTGGGTTAGTGTTGGCCTCCCTTCTAAAATGGAAAGTGAGGCAAATCAATAGTCAGAGATAACTATCAAATGGAAGTCCAGATTACTATGTTTAGGAAGAAGCAGTTCTCAGAATCTAGCAAGTCCATAGTTCCATCCAACAGAGATGGACATGGGAGCCCATCCGCCATGTATCAGCTGATTGAATCTTGGAGGGTGCTCGGCCCAAGACTAGCCAATCTGTAGATGTATATGGGGCCTGGCACAAAGACTCTGCCCAATAGGGACAATGTCAATATAAAAGATGTGGACAATAACTACTGTTTATTAGACAATAGTAACTGATGTACCAGGCATTGTGCTATGTGCTTAATACTCATTATCTAATTTAGCTGGGAAGAAGAGTGAGGAGTGGCTTCATTTGATCGGTGAGGCAGGAAGGTGGTGCCGAGGTCTGGGGTCCAGCTCTCTTCTATGCTCTGAATGTTTGTACCCCACCTCACTCCAAATTCTTATGTTGAAATCCTTACCCTCAAGGTGATGAAACTAGGAAGTGAGTCTTAAGGAGGTGACTAGGTCATAAGGGTAGTGCCCTCAAGAATGGGATTAGTGGCCTTATAAAAGGCCAGAGAGACACCTCTCTCCCCTTCCACCATGTAAGGACACAGTGAGGAGGTACCATCTATAAGCCAGAAAGTGGACCCTTAACAGATACAGAATCTGTCTTGATCTTGGACTTCCCAGCTTCCAGAACTGTGAGAAATAAATTTATATTGTTTATAAGCTACCTAGTTTTTGGAATGTTGTCATCGCAGCCTGAACAAACTAAGACACTCCCCATCTCTCCTGCAGATCCACATATTCTTCAGTGCTTTTCCATGCTGTGGGTTTCAGGGCAGCTGCATCTGTGGTCATCCAGTCCTGTCTATGACTAAGTGGGCTGGTTTGCCTGATTCTGGAGTTTAACTTCCAGAAACCCAACTGCCTGCATATGTAAGCCACATTCACCATAATCATTCTCCTTTGCACTTCATCAGTGATAAAAAGGCGATGTCGTTTTCTGACTGTCTTATTCTTTTGTCTGATTTGCTATTTGGCTCAGAACGTGATCACGAATGAGGAGTGCCATTTGTCAGGCTCTCTCAAATGCCGAAAGAAGTGTATTTTGTACAGTCAGATTCTGTACACACAGCAGACAATGTTTAACACATGGCTACCATGTAACTTTATATCCAACATTAGTCAAGGGTTGACTAATTTTCATTATAAAACAAATGACAAGAAAATCTCTCTCCTCTAGAGAACACTAAGCAATTTAATTTACTGAGCCAAATGTAGAAGTTAGAGTCCAGAAATCAAAGACACATTTAACAACTTGAGTGGGTGTTTTCTGTTGCTTGTTTACACTAAATGATGAACATTATTCAACAGTTAATGGCGGACATTAAATTATAATTATACATTCATTATATCAAACATGTATAAATCCATATTTGTTTTATATGTGAACACACAGATTACAGTCATTCTTAGTTCAACTTTTGTAATACTCAATGAACCTTTGGTTAGTTCCAGAGGGCTTCACTAATGTTTTAATTTTCTGCAATTCAATTAATGTCAATTCGCTTTAATTTGAAAAGCACAGCTGGGCGTGGTGGCTCCCACCTGTAATCCCAGCACTTTGGGAGGCAGAGGGAGGTGGATTGCTTGAGCCCAGCAGTTTGAGACCAGCCTGGACGACATGGAGAAATTCCCTCTCTATAAAAAATGCAAAAAACTAACAGGGCACGGTGATGTGCACCTGTAGTCCCAGCTACTCGAGAGGCTGAGGCAGAAGAATCGCCTGAGCCCGAGGAGGTCGAGGCTACAGTGAGCCATAATCATGTCACTGCTCTCCAGCCTCAGTAACAGAGTGAGACTGTCTCAAAAAAAAAAAAAAAAAAAAAGGAAAAGGACAAGATATCCTACGTTGCACGTTGGTGGTATGATGGTGAGGTGGACTATAAAAATGGAGGTTATGTCTAAAAATCAAAGGGAAACATTTTCTACTCAGTAATTGGAAGGTTTTAATACTTCATCAGATCTTCGAGATTCCTTTCCATCCACAATTTCCAAATCCTTAGGCTTCATATTTGTCTCTGGGCAAACCATGCAGGGTAAGTTCACCTTACAAACCAGTATAGGATTACACCGTCCTAGGTAGCAAAACTGAACTAACCAGATACACTTATAAACTCTTAAGCCCTTTACAGCCGCAGAAATATGATTGTATTTGTGCTTACCCAACAGAAGTTTTTTTTAAAATACTGGCTTAAGAGCATGCAATATACTCCTTTATCTAATTCAGAGAATTAACTACAGTCATTTTGGTTATAATGTGACTTACAGTTTGCCAGACTTCAGTTCATGTCCTACAAGTCTTCCCATCGACTTCACCTGTGTTCCCCTCTCTTCATGACTTTTTCCTGTATTTAATCCAGGCTCACCTTTCTTTACAGCTCTCCCTGACTTCAGCCTCTCTTTCTTCAACTTGTAGTACTCAGTCAGATCTGCTGTTTCAACGCTGAAGCCCTCTGGGCAGCTCCCTCTGATCAAACTTTTTCTACAAAACAATAATTTCCTTCAAGCTAATGGAGTAATAATACTGAGAAAGATGTGTTCATTTTACTCAACAGACCTTGTTGGACTCTCAGATACAATATGGAAACTATGCTAGGGACTGGTTATGTAAGGATAATTCTGGCAGTCCTGAAAAAGAATAAGATATTAGAAATTAGGTAAGGATTAGTAGTATCTGCAAAGCTTGCTACAATTTCTGCCTCTAAGGCTCATGGCAGACATTGATAATCACAGCACTCTTCTTCTGTTGAACACAGACTCAACATCACAGTCCATTTCAACCCAGTGCTCTGAGCAGCTACTATCAATAGATTGGATCCAACATGTGAGATGAAATGTATTTGCCATGCCCAAAATCAGACCTGGTATAGAGGTGGGAATGGGGTGGGAAGCAATGATGAATTATTGCAGGCAGACTTGAGTTTGCTAAATTTGGTTCAAGTGAGATTCTTGATTAATAGAACCTGAAGTGCAAGTATGATCATAACCAACTTTCATCATACCAGGCACCACGCTAAATGGTTTCATGCAGTATCTCATATAATCCTCATAGCAATCCTATTCAGTCAGTACTGCCATTATCCCAAGTTTGAAGAAGAAACTTATGCACAGCAAGGATATAGATCTTACCCAAGCTAGTGATGAATTATAAATTCAAGGTCAAGCTCACTCAAGAGCAACATAAGTTTTCAAAATGGAATGTGAGCCATTGGGACATTTTAAGCTTCTCTATGTATTTATTTTTCATCCAAAACCAAGACTAAAAATATACTATGTGAATTATTACTGGCACCCTAAGTCTGAATATCAAATGATCCCTTGTCACACACAGCATCGGAGACACCCTGTAGGCAGAGTACAGTCCTCCCAGTCACAGGGTTGATAATGGGGCTTTCATCTTCCATCCTCTTCAGATATCAAGAGGTACTACTATTCACACATAGTCTAAAGAGAGCAGAATCATTGATACCTTCTACTGAGATGGGGAGTGAGCATGAAAATATTCTGATCAACCCAGAATTTCACAGGTTGTCCTATGGAAAAATTCTGAATAGATTTGTCAAACTTAAAAGTGAGTTCCACATTTTTCGTTTGTAAAAAAGGTGTTTTGTATTTTCAGACTCTTACTATGATAACAAATGTTACCAAGCAGATATTTTTGAAAAAATAAACACACTTCATCTGTCCCTTCAAGGTAAAGGTGACATTTTAACAAGTAAGAAAGTCTTTCTAAAGAAACTTGTATATGAAAAGAGCATTTTGGAAATGGTTTGAGTTATTCTTCTGTCGGTACAAATAGTATAAATGTGACAAATGTCAGCACTCTTTAAAAAGTTGAAAACGTAATTTTCTACACTGTTTAAAGATTTTCTAAACAAAGAATTTCAATGGCTTTTGAACCCATCTGTTAAAAATAGTAACAGTAGAAGAACAGTGCAAGTTTACTTTGTAAGAACAACTGGTAGACATCAAGGAAGATAAAGATAAAAATTTCCAAGCCAAATTCAATCAATTTGCATAATTTGCAAATAAGATTGGAAAATAAACGATCATGATTTATTAATTCCAGCCAGCGATTCATTTTATCTTTTGTCTTTGTGTCCCTTGGCAAAGGAAATTTTTTAGTTCTGACAGTCTTGAAAACCAAGATTTAAGTTATTCTGCCTAAGTTTAGAGCCAGCTCCTCAAATTGTTTTTATCATAACGTGTTTAACAAAGATTTACTGAACCATTGCTCTTGCTAAAACATGTTAATTCTTTTTGATGAAAGCAAAATATCTTTACACTGTTAGAAAATAAAATTAAAAATCAGTTTAAGAATATTATTTCATCTTTTACCTCATTTTTCAAATTTTCTTTTTTGTTGTTGCTTTTACTTTACAGAAGACATTGGCAGAGTAGTCCATGTATGTAATTTGTAAACAGATATACACATATTGGGGTTTGATCAACATTTGTTTCATTAAAGATATACAGCCAAAGAAATTTTGGAGCCTGCTGCAATGCTCCCAGCAGTTTCTAGACCTGCAGTCTGTGAAAAGGAAGTCAAGGCGCTGAAGAGCATCAGTCAACCCCACAGGCTTTATATCTTCACATATATTAAGGTTAATTATATTTTATAAACGGAATCTAATTGTATTTAGCCACCAGATAAGAAGCCAAAATCTTAGGTGCGTCCCCTGCTGCCAGAGGCCCTGAAGTTTGGCCCAGAACAATCCCACAGATAGACTGTGCTCTGCTACCTGTCATCATGTTAGAGGGGGCCAGGCTTGAGAAGAAAAATGAGTAGGGGGAGGTCTGTTTCCTAAGCAATCTCAAAATAGCTCTCTGAACTGGCTGGGGTAACCCTAATCCTCCACTGTGCCAGCAGCACAGCTCAGTGTGGTCCCCAGCGACACCGTCCCTCTGTCACCTAGGCTGAGAGGCCGCCCTGTCCTTCCCTTCTGTTAGCACAGATAATCCAAAAGTGTCAACAGAGGAATCGTGAATAGTTAATGTGACCCCCCCAAAGCTTAATACACGAAGGGAAAGTTTACCTGCAAGCTCAAGGATTGCCTGGAGCTCTTTAGACATGAAAGGCTGTAGTAATACCCTCTGGAGTCATCTCCTCTCTCCCCCATCTTACCTTTCTTTTTCTGTGGGCTTTGGACGTCTCACCCACACCCCAAAATGGGCAACCCCCTCCATCCTTGAGGCATGTGTAGGCCTGATGACAGCAAGGGTTCATCTCTGAATGCAGCTGGTGAAACTGACTTTCTACCCAGAGGACTTTCTTTAACTCATCCCCCTGTCTTCCAGGTAGGTCGAGACAGTCTTTGAGCATCTCTATGCAGTTAATGAACAGAGTGCCTAAGCATCCTTGAAGGCCTGTATAAGCCTCCAATCTGTGAACACTCGTCTGTTATGTGAATTGTTATCTCTCTGGTAACAGGACCCTTTCTGGGCTCTCCCACCTCACTAACCTCACCGTCCTTACCTGTCTGATTGTTTTCCTTCCCACTTCTTTCTCTAATCTCAGAAGCACCTTTGGCTAAAATGAAATCATTCTTGGTGATGGTCTGAAGGTGATTTAAAAGTATAAAATGCTTTTTCTTATTTTCTTTTCAAAACAAAGTAAGTTCTTAGAGAAGAAGCAAACCAAATCTGGGCTAATAGAAACCAGAAAACCAGTTGTCTCTGTGGGTATTGCCTGCGATGAGCAGGGGAGAAAGCTCTAGGGTGGCGGAAATGTTCCACAATGTAATCTGGGTAGTGATACATGTATGTACACATATGTAAAGACTCATGGAGCTCTACACTTTATAGTATGAAAATTCTATGTCAAATTTGAAAAGGAAAGTAAAAATACAATAAGCTATGTTCTTCAGGGCTTCAGAAGCTGGTATGGGGCTCAGACTAGGAAGGCTGGAAGGCCGCGTGGAATTGTGGGCAGCTGGGAAGACACGCTCTACCTGCTGCTTGGTGCGGTGTCTAACCAGGGTTGCTGAGCCCCATGGAAATCCCCGGGTGGATTGAGCCAGGCTCTCCTGAAGGAGCCAAGGATTGTGTTGTTGTTGTTGTTGTTGTTTCCCTTGGGACAGGGTCTGGCTCCGACACCCAGACTGGAGTGCAGCAGTGTGATCATAGCTCACTGTAGCCTCAACCCCTTGGGCTCAAGCAATCCTCGCACTTCCACCTCCAGAGTAGTTGGGACTACAGGTGTGTGCTACGATGACTGGCTACTCTTTATTTTTTATTTTTTGTAAAGATAGGGTCTTCCTGTATTGCCCAGGCTAGTCTCAATCTCCTGAGCTTAAGCAGTCAGCCTGCCTCCACCTCCCGAAGTGCTGGGATTACAGGCATGAGCCACTGTGCCTGGCTGAGGCTAGAGTTTTAAAAATTCATCTTGAACGCTATTTTGTGCCAGGTACAATGCTGGGTGCTTTATGTGCATCATCTCATTTAATCCCCAAAATAACCCTGGAATGGGGAACTGTTATCCTCATGGGGCAGTCGGGCAACCTGAGCCCCCAAGGCTGGGCAGGTGGTCCAGGGGCATGCAGCTCATCATTTGGCAAACCCTGTGCTCCCTTCACACTCCCTCTGTATCGCCCTCTCAATTAGAATTTCCTTGTGGATATTTTTCTTTGCTAGTAGGATGTGTCATTCTTTTTTTCTTTTTCTTTTTTCTTTTTTTTTTTTTTGAGATGGAGTCTCACTCTGTTGCCCAGGCTGGAGTGCAGTGGTGCGATCATGGTTCACTGCAAACTCCACCTCCCAGGTTCAAGTGATTCTCATGCCTTAGCCTCCCAAGTAGCTCTGATTACAGGTGTGCACCATCTTAACCAGCTAACGTTTCATATTTTTAGGGTTTCTCCATGTTGGCCAGGACTGTCTTGAAATCCTGGCCTCAAGTGATCCGCCCTCCTTAGCCTCCCAAAATACTGAGATTACAGGTGTGAGCCACCGTGCTCGCCCAGGATGTGACATTCTTTTTTTTTTTTTTTCTTTTTTTTTGAGACGGAGTCTCTCTCTGTCGCCCAGGCTGGAGTGCAGTGGCCGGATCTCGGCTCATGGCAAGCTCCGTCCCCCGGGTTTACGCCATTCTCCTGCCTCAGCCTCCCCAGTAGCTGGGACTACAGGTGCCTGCCACCTCGCCCGGCTAATTTTTTGTATTTTTTAGTAGAGATGGGGTTTCACCGTGTTAGCCAGGATGGTCTCTATCTCCTGACCTCGTGATCCACCCGTCTCGGCCTCCTAAAGTGCCGGGATTACAGGCTTGAGCCACCGCGCCCAGCCAGGATGTGACATTCTTTACCTCATGTTGTGACGACAGAAAAGTAACAGATGGATAGACTAAGAGGAGGACTTCCCTAAGAAACATTGCCCTGGAGATTTAGCCTTCCTTCTCACCAAGAAGGAAAAATGAAAGTCATCTCTAATCTAGCTCCCAAGAGAGGAGTCTTTCTAGCTGTGCCTCCGTGGCTTCCCTTTAGTTCTGATTGCAGTGGCTGGCAGCCAGCCTCCCAGGATTATTCAGCATGTTTGACCTCTCCAGAGGGGATGCTTTAACTTTGTAAAGCTATGAGTGAATGAGGAGAATGTATACTTTCTTCCCAGAGTAATCCACCTGGGCGACTTCAGGTAGCTACTCTTTAAGTCGCCAGTCCTCTCTTGTTTTGGGGTCATGGACAAGCTTCAGCAATGTCCATCACGTTCTTCCACGGAGTGGAATATGATGCTTCAATTATCAGGGGCCCATGGTCTATTGGCATTTACTATATACCATGTGCCATATGCTTTTGGCATCTTAGAGCTTGTTCTGCACCCTGTTCTGCCTCTTGGTAGTCTCAAGAGCAAATTATTTAACGTCTCCAAGCCTCATTTTCCTCGTTTTTAAAATGAAGATGATTACTACAACAAACAATAACAAAAACAATAGTCTTAATTAGGCTAATTTTATGTGCCAGAGACTGTGCTAAGCACTTTTCATATGTGGACTCAGTTCAATTCTCACGACCCCATGAAGCAGAACTGTTGTTATCCCCTGCTGACAGATGAATAAACTGAGACACAGCCAGGACTAAGTTGCACAGTCAGGAATTTAATTAGGTGTGCCTAATCCAGAGCCTAAACTCTTTAACTTTCATGCTTCTATTCTCACCTCAAAATGTTGCTGTGAAGCGTTTATAATATTTGTGACAGCACTTTGTAAACAATAAAGCAAAAGCAAAATATTAATATCATTATTATTCTTCTAACTTCATGAAAAAAGAGTTAGAAATAAGAGACACAGGCCATGCCTTTGAGAAATTTATAATCCAGAAGATTAGATGGGCGAAACCCCATAAAAACACGAACTAAAAATGCCCAATTGTGTAAAGCACGCAGCCATCTGAAACCGTAGAGAGAAATGCACCCAGGGGATGTTGGAATCTGTAGAATGAATGGAGCTAGAGGGTGTTGGTGTGAGAAGACCTTGCAGGAGTATCCTGCCATTCAACTGGGACACAGTGAAAGAGGCGTTTCAGGAGGCGGAACAGCCTGTTAGGTTTTGTGGGAGCTGAGTGCACAGGTTGCCTGGGCTAAGGGAATGTGTAAGTTCAGTGAGGTGCTTAGTAAAAGACCACAGAGGAGTGAGAGAGGCCCTGGCCAGGGGACCAGGAGACCACATTATCCAGGGCCCTAATTGGATTTGCAACACTACAGTGAGCCACTGTGGGTGTCTGACAAGAGATGCGATGTGACAGAAAGACACACCAAAAGGCTGGTAAAGACAACAGCCCAAGGCAAGGAGTTTGTTGCAAATAGTTCAGGGATTAGATGGACATGCTTCTGCAGAGGAGGAATGTGTCATGGCTTGGGAAACTACTAAAAAGAAGAATCCGGCCAGGCACGGTGGCTCATGCTCTAATCCCAGCACTTTGGGAGTTCAAGGCGGGTGGATCACCTGAGGTCAAGAGTTCGAGACCAGCCTGGCCAACATGGAGAAACCCCGTCTCTACTAAAAATACAAAATTATCTGGGTGTGGTGGTGCATGCCTGCAATCCCAGGTACCTGGGAGGCTGAGACAGGAGAATCGTTTGAACCTGGGAGGCAGAGTTTGTGGTGAGCCAAGATTGTGCCATTGTACTCCAGCCTGGGCAATAAGAGTGAAACTCTGTCTAAAAAAAAAAAAGAAGAAAAGAAGAAAAGGAAGAAGAGGAGGAGGAGGAAGAAGAAGGAGGAGGAGGAGGAGAAAGAAGAAAGGAGGAGGAGGAGGGGGAGAAGAAGAAGAAGAAGAAGAGGAAGAAGAAGAAGAAGAAGAAGAAGAAGAAGAAGAAGAAGAAGAAGAAGAAGAAGAAGAAGAAGAAGAAGAAGAAGAAGAAGAAGGAGGAGAAGGAGAAGGAGAAGGAGAAGGAGAAGGAGAAGGAGAAGGAGAAGGAGAAGGAGAAGGAGAGGAAGAGGAAGAAGAAAGAAGAAGAAGAAGAAGGAGAAGAAGAAGAAGAAGAAAGAAGAAGGAGGAGGAGGAGAAGGAGGAGGAGAAGAAGGAGAAGAAGGAGAAGGAGAAGAAGGAAGAAGAAGGAAGGAGAAGGAAGGAGAAGGAAGGAGAAGAAGAAAGAAAAAGAAATAGCTGGCCTTTTTGAATTAGTAAGTAGAATATGCCCAGTCAACGTGTCTCAGCCAAATGTGGATTTCTTGACAAAAGGCTGCAAGGATGTTAGACCTGGAAATACTTTTAGAGACAAAAACAAAAACAACCCCTGAAAAGTCACTGCAATAAACTGCCTGGTTAATATGCACACAGTGTATTTTGCCATCATAAAGAATCCCCTCTCCGGAACCAGTCCCTTTGAAGGCCAGGGCAGTATCCAAGTGCTGTGGGGCTCACCACAGCAGTCCCAGCGACTGGCACTTCCTAGGCATATCATAAATATTTATTGCTTACCTGGACTTATTAAGAAATTGAATGCATGTAAAATGTAAAAGAAAACAAGTCAAGGATTAGAATCAGAGGACACTGATGACTACTGAGGGACCATGACACCAGAGGCACCATTGATGATTATGTGAAATTGAAGAAGAGTTGACATTCAGGAAATAAATTCATTATCTTGGAGAAAGTTGGAGGTGGTGGATGTAAGTGGTGATTCCTGACTAGAAACAAGAAATGAGGTTCAGGAAATATGAGAAGTCAGATGAATGATGCAGATTTGGAAGTCCATGGACAAACGAGTATCAGTTAGTATTCTTATTTGCAAGCAATAGAAACTCCCACCAGCTGATTTATGTAGAAATAAATTTACTGAAAGGACAGTTTCTAATTCACAGGGGAATTTGGAGTCACTGGGGAATTTGGAGCACCAGGCAAATAAGTTTTGCAGCCAGAACCCCAGCCAAGTGAACTCCCCAGAACAAGCCAGCAAGGAGAGCTGTGCCACCATGGCTGAGTCCCAGGTGACACCACTTGGCTTGCCAATCCAGTGGATGTGGGATGTTAGGCCGTCCACTAGTACCTCTGGCACTGCCCCTATGGACAAGTTGTTACTACTACCTTCTCTACCCCCAAGAATAATCCCCTTCTGTTCTTGACTGTTGTGTCAGAGTCCCAGCCTTGGGGTCTGATGAACAGCATCTAGGTCATTACCACACCCGAGTGGCAAGAGAAGCCAACAGGAAGGGGCTTTGCTTCTCACAAGATAAGTACAGTGGGGAAGGTGGTTCAGACACTGCTGCCGAAACCACATGTATTTATTTCAGAAAGGAAAGAGGTGAATTCAAAGCAGGAAGCACCAGGGGTTCATCCACTAGGACTGGCTTCACTCATTGAGAGAACAGGGCTGTGCTGATAGGGTAGATCCATTCTTCAATACCTACAAACTGTCTGCCATCAATCCCAACGTCATGCCTTTAATCAACAGTCATCTGTTTATGGTAAAAGACTGTTCCAGTTCGAAATGTAAAATCCTTGGAAAGAACTACACTTTACTTTGTCATGAACCTTTCATGGGTCGCTTGTTTGTTTGTTTGGTTGGTTGGTTGTTTGTATGAGACGGAGTCTCACTCTGCCGCCCAGGATGGAGTACAGTGACGTGATCTCAGCTCACTGCAACCTCTGTCTCCTGGGTTCAAGCCATTCTCCTGCCTCAGCCTCCCAAGCAGCTGGGATTACAGGCGTGCACCACTATGGGTGACTATTTTTTCATATTTTTAGTAGAGAAGGAGTTTTGCCATGTTGGCCAGACTGGTCTCGAACTCCTGGCCTCAAGTGATCTGCCCGCCTTGGCCTCCCAAAGTGTTGGGATTATAGGCATGAGACACTGTGCCCATCCTGTCATGAATCTTTCATGCACTGACTTTCAGGGTGGTGGGGAGTATAAGCTTGTACACACTTCTAGGCCCAGTATTGGAAGGGGCCTGAACCAAATGTTAATCCCTTGTAAAGATTTTTAGCTAGGCAGCTACTTTTGCTCGGGGACTCCCAACTCCAGTTTTTTCCTCTCATGGATTCTCAGTGGCCCAATCAATTTGTCACAACACTGTCCAACATGGTAAGTCTTTTAATCAGGGAGAAATGACAGAAGAAAAAGGAGACTCATTTTTTGTGTTGCTCCTTCTACATGTGACACTGTGAGAATAGGGCCCCTATTCACGTTTGACGGATGCTGAAACTGAAGCTTGGGGTGATGTGACTTGCCCAAGGCCACAGCTGGTGTGCTGCAGAGATAGGGTCAAAGCTGGCTCCATCGTCTCCAAAGCCTGACAGCTTCCCCTGAGCTGTGTCATCTTTTCATGAAAAAAGAGGAAAATTTGTTTGCACCTTCCCAGTCAAAAGGTTAAAGGAAGGCAAGAGGTTGGTGGACTGTCTTGGGCTTGCCTTGACATGGATGTGCAGGGTTTCCTTGGGAGAGGGTATGCAGTACTGAGGAAGAGAGAAAGACACAGAAACCAGCTCCTGCTTTATAACTTCACCTAGCACACTGTATTTTTCCAGAAATCTTTCCAGCTGCAAATACTAGAAACCCAACTCAAACTGGTCTCATAGGAAATGGGGATCTATTGGTTTGTAGGCCTGTAAAGCATGCCGAGAGTTCTCCCCATCTCTCTCTTTCTCCATCTCTCAGCTCAGCTTTCCTCTGTGTCTGCTTCACTCTCGGGCAGCCTGTCTCCACGTGGTGACACAGGTGGCCAGCAACAGTCTAGACTTACGTCTCACCAGCCTAGGATCCCCGCCCCCAGCTGACACAGTGGAACTTTTCCCCAACAGTTGTAGCAATTAACCAATCTTGTGAGCAAGGGGTTGCAACACCCTGACTGTACAGGCCTTGAGTTCATCCCTGCCCCCACCACCAAGAGTTCCATCAGCCTCCCCTGCATCACAGGGTTTGAAGATGGCTCCCCCAAAAACCACTGAAGTGCTGGCACAATAGGAAGGGATACTGGAGGGGCAAAAGCCACAGATATCCACTGGAATGTCCACCACATAAACAACTAGGGTTTTTGTTTGTTTGTTTCATTAAAAAAAAAATTGTTTTAAATTTATTTATCACGTGTCCCTAGGGTTCAGAACAGGGCTGAACACCTGGCAGGCACATTCAAGAAACATTTCTTGAATGAATGATGGACCACAAAAATAAAAACATGTCCCTCCAGAATATGATGTCCAGGATAGCACAAATGGGAGACTGGGTACACTGCAGGTACAGACTAGAGTAGGGAGCAGAATCTCTGGTCCTGTAGACGAGTTGTGTGTCATTGAATGAATGACCCGTGACTTCTAAAATGTTGGCATTCACCGCATGTCAATCACAGCGTGAAACGGAGCTCTGGAATGCCAGTCTCCAGCAAGGGCAGGGCTTTTACGGTGCAGTTGCATACAAGTCCCCTGGGAATAAAGGGTGATGGGTCCCTTTTTTCTTATAGGCTTGTGTCTACAAGATAGATATGCTTCATGGGCTGCTGCTTTTCCTCCCCAGATTCCCACTGTGAAATGGAAAGCCAGCATGGTGGCACCCATTCACTTGGAGTGAATGTATGGTCCTGGTCTGACAGGAGCCTGAGTGGTAGCATTCTGGAATGCCTACTCAATTGCTGTTAATCCGGTCTCACGTTGTCTCTCATCAGTATGCTAACCCAGTGCCCCAGAGTGTAGTCTGGGGAGAACATGTACTTCAACCCCCTGCCCAAATTATCTCCCACTCTCATTACCACCCTTTGGCTTTTCCGTGGCACATGGGAATAGCTGGCCTTTTTGAATTAGTAAGTAGAATATGCCCAGTCAACACGTCTCAGCCAAATGTGGATTTCTTGACAAAAGGCTGCAAGGATGTTAGACCTGGAAATATTTTAGAGACAAAAACAAAAACAACCCCTGAAAAGTCACTGCAATAAACTGCCTGGTTAATATGCACCCAGTGTATTTTGCCGTTGTGGAAACTGAACTTAATTTGTCTTAACATGATGCAGCTATTTAGCATTTCTTCCCCCTCCTCCTCCTTCTAGTTAATTCTGAGTGGAGATAAATCTTGAAAACAGACTTGGAGGGCACAGCAGGAGGCCCTGCAAAGTCATTTGAGTTGTGGCTTTCACAGTGCCCCTTTGCTATTTTCTGAGCAATTAAAACTTAAGCAGGAAAATAAAGTGTTATTAAAGTGACTCACGAACATTATAGAGGCTGGGTGCATGGAATATTTAGCTTCTGACAAAGGGTTCCTTAGGCACCAATGGGTGTTCAAAAAAAATTCCTATCGCCCCAGTAACTTCTCTGAACACTAGAAACATAGGTAGAGAGGACTACACCCAGTGGGTTGTCAACCCTTTAACTCTAACATCATTCCAGAGAGGTAGGCAAGCTACTGAACTGTCAGTTCTTAAAGCAGGAAACAAAGGCTCCAGGAGTTGAACAATTTTCCCCAGGCAATTTGTCTGAGTCAGTGACAGAAGCTCAGGTTCTCTGTCTGCAAAAACAAAGTGACAGTGCTGCACAGCATTAACCTCTAGGTCCCTCCCTTAGTATTGAGGGTTTGATCCTTGGTATTTTCTTCCTTGATCCAGGCAGCCATGACTACTGTTCATTTTGGTTTGCTATGATTATTTGACTCTCCTCTTCACCTCCACATGCCTTCGGACATGCCGTATTTCATTGAATCTAAGATACCATCGATTAGAAGATGAACCACTATTTTATATACTGCTAAAAAGGAAGAAATGTTGTCAATTAAACTGTGACATGACATTGATCGTGATTTAAGAGACGTTAAGATGTGGAGGAAAAAAGGAGTTATAGAGTCCACCAAATATAGTACTTTATTATTTGTCTGCCCAGATTCAGAACTCTTTCTCTTCTTTAAGAAACAAGTTTGGAGGAGTATGTACTTCTCCCCTCTGATCTTGTGGGTCCACTGAAAGTCACCCATCACTGTACTCTGCTCCTCTGCCCACAGAATGAGTATGAAACCCAAAATGGACAGGTAGACGGCCCTGGGATTTTAAACACTGGAGGAGGAGAAGTGAGGGCTTTCTCTCCAGTGCCAAAGAAGATGTGGGGCCCTGGAACTTTGAGCAACCAGTGCTCCAGTCTTGTGGAGAAACCAGGTTTGAGAAAAAGAGCCGCTTATAGGAAAAACAGCTGAGATAGAGACAGAAGGGCATCTGCAGGTTTAAGCTTTTTGAATGCTTTTGCCCCAATGGACACAGCAGCACCAGTAAATTCTCCCATGCCAAACCTATCCTTTGAAGTAAGAATCTTCTTCTTTTTTCTTTTCTTTTCTTTCTTTCTTTTCTTTTCTTTTCTTTTCTTTTCTTTTCTTTTCTTTTTTTTTTTTGAGACAGTCTTGCTGTGTTGCCCAGGCTGGAGTACAATGGCGTGATCTTGGCTCACTGCAGCCTCCACGTCCCGGGTTCAAACAATTCTCCCACCTCAGCCTCCAGAGTAGCTGGCATTACACACGCACACCACCACACCAGGCTAATTTTTGTATTTTTAGTCGAGACGGGGGTTCCACCATATTGGCCAGGCTAGTCTCGAACTCCTGACCTCAAGTGATCTACCTGCCTCAGCCTCCAAAGTTCTGGGATTACAGACATGAGCCACAGCACCCAACCAGAATCTTCTTTTACACAGATGCTAGTAGAATAACTAAGCCAATAGGATCCCTCCTTCTCTCTTCCAGCCATGCGTATGGGAACCCACTGTGATGTGCAGACAATGGACA
The DNA here is from genome assembly GCF_037993035.2 of Macaca fascicularis. Classification (NCBI taxonomy): domain Eukaryota; kingdom Metazoa; phylum Chordata; class Mammalia; order Primates; family Cercopithecidae; genus Macaca; species Macaca fascicularis. Next base: position 79,398,472 of record NC_088379.1, on the reverse strand, counting down.
GGAATGACAAACCTGCTTCTACCTTAACAGTTTAGCCACCATCTGCCATGACCAACGACTTGTGAACATAGGTTCATGCCTGGTGTTTCACCAAGGAAATAGAGTTGTATTTTTTTTCACAGTGAATTTCAATATTTTAAAGAAAGAGAAAACCGAAATACCTCTAGTGGGGCTGGGGGCAAAGAGGTAAAAGAAAAGGGAATACATATGTCAAGAAAAGACAAAAGAAGAACTAAAAAACAACAATCTGATTTTCTCTCCTAAAGTCCCTTCTGTTGACAATGCATTCCTGACCCTTTTTTCAAAATCTTGTTGGTGGAAAGAGTAGGCAGGGGTTGAAAATGAAGGATGAACCTTTTTAAAATTGCAGAAATAAAAATGTGGTCAAATAGTGCTGAAAAGAAGCTTAAGTTGCCTCAGACTGTGATGCTTTTAAATTTCTGAGGTTTGCTAATGAATACTTTTCTAAAACTTTTCTATATAAAACTTTAAAAACCATCAGGAAATTATACTAATCCACTTACCCTATTTTAACTCTTCAAATGTTCCTACAGCCTCTGATTTTCTATTGCAGAGAGAGGTTAGTGGAAAATTGCTTTTGAGGTTTCTTTTGTACGATAATAATCTTGGGCAGTACCCACCTTGCTGTGTCCTCGCGTGCGCCTTGTAAATTGATTCCAAGCTGCTCCCTTATTCAAAAACCCAATCCCCTTGGAAACCAGAAAGAAAATGAATAGTGGTAGGAGCCTATTTTACTAGTATCAAGATCAAAACCTTCATTACACAAATTTGTTTGTCCTTTGGTGCCTTTTAGGTCAGAAATATTCATTATGTATTGGTGCTAATCTCACATTTCTGCAATACTTTTTAATCTAGATGGACCCCAAAGTTGCAGAGTTGTCTAACCCTTAATCACACACACACACACACACACACACACAACCCTTAATCTCTCACACACACACACACACATACACAATCATTTTTTCCTCCTGCACCTGAGTATTTTATTATTCTACTTACTTTATGGTGTTTTCTGAAGGTTTATTAACTTTTTATATAGAGAAATGTTGAATGGAGGTGATATTATTACCTTATGGATCTTTGATCAGAGCTTTTCTGCCAGAAGATGCCTTTTGTGGGAAAACTGAATGAAAGAAAAATGGCTTACCATGGAGCAATCACTTAAGTATTACACTTACATCGAGCCCATTGGGGAATGCTGTGCTGCCTCTTTTATTTCTACAGGAGAAAAGGAAAAGAAGTTTGAAATAGAATCACTACCTATCACAGTATCACCAGTTTTTGAAGGTATCTGAAAGATAACTTATTAAACTGATTCATTAGTGAAAATACTCCTTTCACCAGAGTATAAATGGGAAATACTCCAGTGACTGTGGTGTGGGTCTGAGATTCCTGCAGTATGTTTCCTTCTCCCCGTATCTTCATATCTGGACTCACTGGAGCCCTCCATGGGCCACCCTAACCTCTCCTTGTTTCTGAGCTAATTCCCATAGAGTCAATCACCATTATTCCCTTATTGTTCTATCTTATGGCAGTAAGGCTGCCCAAAGGCTGGTGTACCCCAAAATATACCATGAGTATCAGAGCATACCAGGCCTCCCTTTGTGGTATAGGCCAGAGGCCCAGCCTGCCTCCATCTCCCTGTCTTAGAACTCCCTCTAAGTTCTTGTTCAGACTTTAACCTCTATCCGCCTGACTGTGGCTCTTGGCAGTTCTCCTTCCCAGTGAGGATCTCATGAACATCTGCTTTTCTTGTCTGCCCAGCATGTTTCCCTCTTTCCTGTGATATCAGACATTAACTTAAATTTTGGCAAACTATCCACTGTCATGTTCATACTTCATGGGGCTTGGGTCGGTGTGACGTCATCTCAGTCCCAGCTCTAGAAGTTAACACATGGCCCAAACCTAGCCAATCAGTGTATAGGTATATTTAACCCTGTGGCCACAGTGATTGGTTCAGAGATAAACAAGTGACACAAGTTGGTCCAGCGAGAATCAGTCCTGAGATTTGAGTTAAAAGTATTGAATAGAAGCCCTTTCCACAATACCATTTCTCAGTAATGACACTACTGACACTTAAGTCCAGATAACTTTGTTGTGGGGGGCTGTCCCATGCATTGTAGGATGTTGAGCAACATTCCTGAACTATATCTGATTAGTAACTACTCCCCTTCCCAGCTGTGACAACAAAAAGGGTCTCTTGACACTGCCAAAAGTCCTCAGGAGTGGATTGATGTGGGAAAGTTCAATCACTCATGGTTGAAAACTACTGGAATAGACTGACTACTACGTGATGTGTCCCTGGAACTGCTAGGGGATCCCATGTGAAAAAAATCTTGCCTGATAGTGATGCCAACACATAGAAAGGAAGGGCCAAGAGAAGACACAAAGACCCAATAACATTCTTGAAGCTCCTACATATTTTGTTCTCCTATGCATTAAGCCAGTCCCAACTAAGCGAGGATGTTCACTCTCACCACTTCTATTCAGTATTGTGTTATGTAGGTCTTATCCAGACCCAAATACAAAAACTGCAAATAAAAGCTATAAAGATATGGAAAGAAGAAAAATAAAATTGCCTTTATTTACAGAAAACATAGTCTTCTATGTAGAAAATTCTAAGGAATCTAAAAAAAAAAAAAAAACCTAATAAAACTAATAAGTAAGCTTAGCAAGTTTGGAGAATAAAAAACCTAATAAAACTAATAAGTAAGCTTAGCAAGTTTGAGAATAAAGAGCTGCAATCAATATAATTGCAGCTTTCAATTATACTTTGATATATTAGAAATGAACAACTATAAATTTCAATTTTAAAACAGTATCATTTAAAACAGCATCAAAAATACAAAATTCTTTGGGATAAATTTAACAAACTATTTAAAACCTATATCCTGAAAATTATAAGATCTTAACGAGAGGAGAGATAGACCAGATGCATGGTTAGAAGATTCAAGATTGTTAAGGTGTCAAACCTCTCGACGTTAGTCTGTAGATTCAATACAATCCTAATGAAAGGCCTAACAGAATTTTATTTTATTTTATTTTTGAGATGGAGTCTCAGCCCAGTCTGGAGTGCAGTAGCGTGATCTCGGCTCACTGCAACCTCCGCCTCCCGGGTTCAAGTGATTCTCCTGCCTTAGGCTCCTGAGTAGCTGGGACTACAGGCTAGCCGCCACCACGCCCGGCTAATTTTTGTATTTTTAGTAGAGTCGGGGTTTCAACATGTTGGCCAGGCTGGTCTCAAACTCCTGACCTCAGGTGCTCCACCCGCCTCGGCCTCCCAAAGTGCTGGGATTACAGGAGTGAGCCGCTGCACCTGGCCAGGATTTTTTAAAATAGAAATTGATGAGCCAATTCTAACATTTATTTAGAAATATAAAAGGTCTATAATAAAATAGTCAAAGCAATTTTATGAAAAAAAGGACAAAGTTGGAAGACTTACACCACCTGATTCAAGATCTATTATAAAGCTACAGTAAGGAAGACAGCGTGGTATTAGCATAAAGACAGATATATAGATCAAAGGTACAGAACAAAGAATCCAGAAATGTACCCAAATTAATATCACAAATTGGTTTTTGACAAAGGTGTCAAGGCAATTTGAGAGGAAAGAATAATCTTTTCAACAAATGGTACTACAGCAATTGGATATCCATATGCCTCAAAAATGAATCTCATTTGTCTAACATTGTATACAAAACTTAGTTCAGAATAGATCATATATTGATTTGTAAAATATAACACTAAAATTCTAGAAAAAATAGAAGAAAAGCTTAGTGATCTGAGATTAGGCAAACAAGTTTCAAAATAGGACTAAAAAAGCAAGAAGTATAGAGCAAAAAATGCTAAATTAAAATTCATTAAATTTAAGATATTTACTCTTCAAAAGACACCATTAAGAAAATGAAAAGAGAAGCTGCAAGTGGGGAGAAAATATTTGCAAAAACATATCTGCCAAAGGACTTATATTCAGAATATATAAAGAACTCTTTCAACTGAACAAACAGAAGACAAGCAACCAAATTATTAAAAAATTGGCAAAAGATTTCAATAGACACTTCATCAGGGAAGATATACAGATGTCAGACAAACACATGAAAAAAGGTGTTAGAAATCATTAAGTTATTAAGGAAATGCGATGCAAAACCACAATGACTGTACTCACCAGAATGGACTAAAATTAAAATGATTGACAATACCAAGTGTGGACAAGGGTATGGAGCAACTTTAACTTTTATGCATTGTTGCTAGGAATTCAAAATAGTACAGCAAACTTGAAAAAGAGGCCTACAAATCTTGAAAACTGAAACATTCTATATGATTCAACAATTCCATTCCTAGATAGCTGCCCAGGAGAAATGAAAACATACATCCACACAAGACTTACATGCAAATGATTTTCATTTCAGTATTATTAATAAGATCCCCAAAATGAAAGTATTCCAAATGTTTGTCAGCACATGAATGGATAAACAAGTTGTGGTACATCCATACAATGGAACAGTATTCAGCAATAAAAAGGAATGGAACTCATGATACATAGTCAAATATTACATTATGCTAAGTTAAATAAATGAAGCACAAAAACTATATACTGTATGTGGTTCTAGTCTACATAATTCTGTCATAGTCTATATTCTGTCTGTTATATCTAGAAAAGGCAAGATTCTAGTAATATGAAGCAGATGGTGGTTGCCAAGTACCAGGATTTGGGAAGGAGACTGACTGCAAAGAGCCACAGTGCAACTTTTGGAGGACTGAAAATGTTCTATGCTTTTATTTTGGTGGTGGTAACAGGACTGTCATATTTTCAAAGCTAACTGAATTGTACATCTTAAATAGATGTGTTTTATTGTATATAAACTCTATTTTAATAAAGCTGCCTCCAAAAGGCAAGGATAGTAGCACATGTAGGGTATCTACATCTGTATCTTATGAACATTAGAAGGATGCCATGAACCAGGAGTCAGGAGATAGTAAATATTCTAGGTTTTCGGGCCATTCAGTCTCTGACACAGCTTCTCAAGTATGCCTTTGTTGTGCTCATGCAGCTATAGACCAGTAAATGAATGGGAGTGGCTGTGTTCCAACAAAACTTTAAGAACACTGAAATTTAAATTTTATATAATTTCCACGTCATGAAATATTCATTTTCTTCTATATTTTCCCCTCTAAACATTTAAAAATGTAAAAACTATTCTTAGCTAGCAGGCCATACAAAAACAGATGGCGAACCAGATTTGGCCCACAGGCTGTAGCTTGACAACCTCTGGTATAAACATATGTTAGTAAAAGTACAACAATTATCGTGGCTATGTCGAAGAGGTGATGATGCAGGTGAAATCTCTAATACAGTCATATCTACATGTTAGAGATCTGCGTGTACAATAATCAACAGAATACATTTTATTTTTACTTATTCTTTAATAGTGCCAATTTGCTTGCCATATTAATATTACTTTTGGAGTAATGGGCTTTAAAAATCAAGACTTATTAAATCAAGTTCAGCTTTAAAACAGGACACCCATATAAATTCACTTTTCCTGGTAAAAAGATATTTTTGATATATTTGATTTTTAAAAGCTTTTGTATTTATTGCATTCATGCCACACATTACCTTGGGTTTTTTTTTTTTTCCTTTACCTTCTGTCCAAATCATAGGTTATGTGGGGGGCTTTGCACTTGCTTTATTCTCTGAAATTTTCCTCTTCTACATATCAACATTTCCCTGAAGAAACTTTCCATTTTCAGTCTCTGCTGAAAAACTCATATTAATGAAGCCTTTTCGGGCCTGTCCATCCTCTACCCACTCCCCACCTCTCACAATAAATAGTAAACCACTCTCCTAGTCCTCTCACCCTACTTTCCTTTTTTCCCCCAAAACACTTATAACCTTCTGTTACATTGTATCTTTACTTGTTTGATCGTTTTCTCTTTCCTCTTACTAGAATAAGCTTCACGAGGGTGAAGATTTTGCATTTTCCAACACTTCATAATTCCAGTTCCCAGAAGAGTGCCTAGCAAGTAGTAGGTGCTCAATATGTGACTTGCTGAATGAGTAATCTGGGAATGAACAGAGTACGATTTTCATAGGAGCATCATCCAACAACTGCCATATACTGAGCAAAAATTATATCTTTCTTCATGGTCAACATGTAATTTAAAAGAAAAGTCTGGGGCATCCAGAATGGTGGAAAAAACACCACTTCACACCAGCCAGTTAGGAAGACAAACAGATCACACTAAAGGGGTGTCATAAGGACCCCTGAGGAGCCCTCATGGAAAGAGCTTTCTTTTGGGAATACGTCTTATAAGGTTTTGAGCAACTGCCATGTTGGAGAACTTTCAGTGACCATGTCTTCTGCTGAAAATAGAATGGCCCTTTACTTTCCCTTAACTAAACTTCTTTCTAACGTTTTCTCGTCAGAATGCTTATAAAGAGGGCAGATTATTTACAAGGAGGGTGTTTCCCAGGTTTCACAGGGGAGTCTGGAACAAAACAGAGTGTGTTAGACTCCCAGAAGGCAATTCAAGCCTTGTGAATTACAGATATCCATTGCACAAAGGTTATAATACGTGTGTGTATATATATCTATATCTATCTATATAAAAGCACATTTCACCGTCTCCAAACTGCAGTGTCAAATTGTAGAATCTGTGCCTTTGAAGTTCTTGACATATAATGTTGACATTTTCAGACTCTCAGTTCTATGATGAAAGATTAGAATGATGGTTGTGAACAAGAATGACCTATAGAAAGACATTTTCTGAAGTGGTGAAAACATTTTTTTTAACAGATGGAGAGCTTTTCTTTTAAATTACATGTTGACCACGAAGAAAAAAAAAAGAGAGAGAGAGAAAATAGAGAAAAGAAACATACAAATTCGTTTTAATTTTCTTTACAAAATCTTATAGGAACTAACAAATACAAACTTTGAGCAGATTTGTGTTTGAAACATCTTTGTTTTTTGCCATAGTTGAAAACATTTTCATGGGGAAAATATGGTCCATATTTTCCTAGAACATAAGAATTGTGTCAAAATGAATCTGATGTTGATGTGTAAAAATTAGCAACTAAGTTTGAATTCAGACACTGTTGTCTAAATATTTATTCTGACTCTTGGCCTTGAAGGAGAACATTAATGAGTGTTCTCCCTCTCTCTTGTATGTATGATATTTACTTGATTTTAAGAAACACTCTTTTCTCATTTTAATACATCTAAATTCAGAATGTCTTTTAAAGAATGGCATCTCGCAACTATACTTGTCAACATTTTTTCTCTCTTTGTGATTTATAAAATAATATTGATTCTTACAGTTGATACCACCTTACATTCCATGAAATAAGGTATATGTAAAATATGTTTCATTGTTTTTATTTTTATTTTCTTCCTCATCAGGGACCATTCCCTGCCTCTTTTCCCCAATTGCCTTATGAAGCTTAAGAGCAAACCCAGTACAAAAGAAAGACTTCATACTATTGACTCACGGGCTCCATATTAAGGTTCAATACTTAAGCGATAAGTTTGTCTTATATTTTCAGAACCTATACTTTTAAAACTCACATGAACAAAGTTATTATTTACAAGCACCTGTTTAGCACAAGTTGCTATGAATGTCTCAGATTTGATGTATTTTCTTCCCTTTCTTGTTTTTTTTTCTTTCTCCAGACAGATTTCTCACCTACTTATTGCTCAGATAGTAAATCTGAATTTAATCTAGGATATGACTTAGGAAATTATAATATTCATGGTGTGTTCTCCATATGTCCAGCAACTCACCATCCTAACAAGGGTTTCAGGACTAACTACATGTTAGAGGTGCTCGGACAGTATCTGGAGGACTTTGCTTCAGGATCAGACCCCAAAAGTTCAGGTCAGACTCATGGAGAAAGAATAGGTTATGGGGCCAGAGGGACCTGAGTTTGAACCTGTCATGAGGTGTGAATTTATATGCAAGATTAGAACAACAATACCTACCTTGCAAGGTTATCCTAAAGACTGGATGTGTATCAAATGTTTGACAATAGGAGGGCTTAAGAAATGGTCGTTAATAGTATTATTCAAGATCATGTATAAGAAAAGGTGAGCCCAGGAGAAATTTGGCAAGTTTCTGCACCCTTTAGCCTTCTTTTGTATCCTTGTTTGTTCATTGTTAGAGTCACAGCATTCTAATATTTACACCTTTGCCCTGCCACAAATTATATGCCCTTAGAATTGCTCTCAGTTGGATATCTGTTATCACCTACTGACATTTCAACACATATTAACAGTGAGCTAGACAGGCCTGGGTTAGAATTCTCACCAGCTAAGTTACCCTGGGCATGTGCTTCCCCTTTGCATTAGTTAGGGTTCTCCAGAGAAGCAGAACCACTAGGATACATGGAGATAGACATAGATAAGATACAGACACAGGCACAGACATAGATACCGATACAGACACAGATATGGATACGGGTTCAGATATAGGTAGAGATACAAATATAGGTACAGTATAAATACAGGTACAGATACAGACACAGATATAAATATCAATTATATAGATATAAATGTAGATCATCAGAAGAAACTGGCTCATGAAATTATGAATTCTCACAAGTCCTAAAATCTGCAGGGTGAGTTGAAAAGTAGGAGGCCCAGGAGAGCTGATGATTTAGTTCCAGTCCAAGTCTGAAGGCCTGAGGACTAGGATAACCAATGTTTAGTATTCTGGTCTAGAGGCTTGGAGATTTGAGACCAAGAAGAGTCAATGTTTCGGTTTGAGTTCCAAGGAAGGGAAAAGCTGATATTCAAAGGCAGTCAGACAGGAAGAATTTTCTCTTACTAGAGGGAGGGTCAGCCTTTGTGTTCCATTCAGACCTTCAAAAGGTTAGATGAAGCCCTGCCACATTAGGGAAGGCAATCCTGCTTTATAGCCTACCGAGTTAAGTGTTAATCTCATCCAAAAACACCATCACAGAAATACCAAGAATAATGTTTGACCAAGTACCTAGGCATGCTGTGGCCCAGCCAAGTTGACACTAAAAGTAACCATCACAATCTGTCTGAGTTTCACTGTCCTTTTTGTAAAAGGGAGATAATAAGCATATTTCATCATGGGATTACTGTCAGGAGCAAATGAGGTCATATATTGCAGGTTCCTGGTGTTCAGTAAAAAAAAAAAAAAAAAAAAAAAAAAAAAAAATCTTTTCCTGAAGCCCATTATACTCACAATCCATCCTAGGTCAAGCCTACACCCTAAATACAAATGTTAATAAGTCCTCTCTACAATTAAAGCAGTCCTGTTCCAGTAAACTTCTTCACGGCATTCACACATTGTGTAGCAAGGAGAGAAGAACAAATTTTATACTTAGAAAGAGTCCTGTTTCACCAACTAACGCATGTGTGTCCATCACAATTTCCTTCCTGATCTTAGTGTTCCTTGCAAGGCAAGGCAAATCAGAGGGCCAAAGTAGTCACAGTTTCTCCAGCCTAAAGCAGATTGTGAGCAGTCCAACTGCTCTCCCTTGCCTTTACTTCTTTTGTAAATGGGATTGCTGAGGCGAGAAAGATGAGATGGTGTTTCACCTGGTCAGCACTGGGGGAGTGCAGCCAGACATCACTGCAAAATCACTCTGCATTTTCTTCCTCAATATTCCATTCAGGCCTTCTGTTTATGTGATTATTGCATTTTCCTTTCAAATCGCACCCTAACTCCCATCCCATGTTTCTTTCCACTGTTACAATTTTCAGATTATAGTAATTTCTTTCCAATGTGTTTAATCTTGAGTAAAATCAATATGGCTATGCTACTTTCCATCAATCTAATCTTAAGTGAATTGAACCTTGTTTTCATTTGGATGAGAGAGGGGTTGGGTAAGACCACATAGAAAACAACAATGACTATATCACATTAGTCTGTATTATTATCTGTAGCCCCACATATGTTTTTACATTGACCTTTGCTGGAATCATTTTAGATCCAATTCCTGGTGATCTCACGTTGAGGTCCATAGACTGACCCACTTCACCAAAATTGAAAGAAAAGGAACCAGTAGATAACTAAATATTTGACTTTTCCTGGTATTAGTAAAATAATCACACTTGCTCTTATTTTAATGCAAAGTAATTGCAGATCTTGAATTTAAATCTAGGTCATCCTGACTCTCATAATATATCTAATCCAAGTGTACACATTTCTTCCCTTTGGGTCCTTTTTGGGACATATGACATATACAGCTAAGGTTAACAACTGCTGTCAGAAAAGCAGCTCTTAATGAGAAAGTTTGGCGTTTCAGAAGACTCCTGGCATGCAACTTCCTGTTCTTATGATATTTGAAAAATATACATAAAGGCTGAAAATAATTTTGACTAAAAATCAAAACAAAAATAGTCTCTTGGAAATAGTCATCTTCTGGCTGAATGAAATGGCTTTGCTCCTGCAGCACGTGTTGTCTGCCTTTTGTGAAATCTCTGGCTGCATGGTAAGGTGCTTGGCACCAGGTTCCTGGCCCTGTGACTAAGTGGTGGCAGTTGTGGAGGAGTGAAGGTTGGGGCATTCACTGTGTCCCACCTTCTCTCCCAGCTACTCTCTAAACAGGTGGTTCCCACTAACATGACTTTGCTCCCAGCAAAATTGCTGAAAAAGACTTGAATCCCTACATGCATTCATGTATTTATCGACTTCATTCCAAAAACAATGAGCCCTATGGTATTTGCGTGTACAATTCTTGGCTCATTCCAGGTTGCCCACAGGTTCAGAAAGTGAACCTCACTATTGTAAGTGCAAAGGTCAAATGTTAATGACCTTGCTTAGCAACTCCTGAATAATGAAATTGGTGTTCAGGAGGAAAAAAGGGTATGAACCAGGTGAAATGCTGAGTAACGGAGGGTGCATAAAGGAAGAACATTTAACACCTGCACAGACATTCCCTTTGTTTATAACCTGGGGAGGGGCTTGCCCTGCCTGTTGGCATTCACCCTGAGGACAGATACTCTGTGAGGAATCTACCTACTTAAGATGGACCAATTTTCTCACCTTACAGATGTACACACACATATACACAGAGAGAGAGAGAGACCTCCCATGTTGCCCCATCCCTTGCAGCTTTAATTCATCACTGGCTGTTTCTCCCCAAAGCACCAACCTACAAGTCCCTGCTCCTGAAAGTATTTCTTGGCCTGGTTATGGCTTCCTTATTCTAATGGATCATTCAGAACTCATTACCACCCACAGTCTGCCTGTGTTTTGTTCAATAAAATTAACATGGCAGGTTGCAAAATCCTACTCTCTTTCTATGGCAGAAGAAAATTGGGTATCGAAAGGATACATTAGGTAACAGTGCCTTCTGGCCTAGATGGTTCACTCAAATGGCTAACCATGACTAGCTCATTTATTCATCTATCAAGTAATTGTTGTCTACTATGTGCCAGGCCTTGCTCTAGTCATAGGAATACAACAGTGAACCAAGTAGTCATAGTCCATGCTCTCGTGAAGAATGTACTAAGAAGGGAGTGGAGATTACTTCAGATGGGATGGCCAGGGAAAGATTATCCACAGTCTTGACAGGTGGGCTGAGATTGAGTATAAGAAGGGTCTAGCCATATACAGTGTATGTTTGCTGTAAAGCAAGCAGACATGGAAAGGAGACAGATGTTCCTTTAGCAAAATAATGTCATGTTTTTTCTCTCTCAAGAAGTAGGGCCAAAATCATGTAAAAAGAACATTCTTGATTTGTGTGAGATCCAACTGTGATGTATTTATAACAGTTAGTATGTGCCGAGGCATGGTGAGTTAGCCCTTAAGGAACTGAGGAGGATTTGAGCCACAGCTTTTGCTGGTGCAGACTACAGTGGAACTGGATCACTCATATCTTCCCCTGAGTCACTGAGCTGGAATCCACTATTCCCCACAGGAGCCAGTAGCAACTTGGGCAGCAGGAAATCTCCATTAATATCTGGCTGAAGTTAGAGGCACCAGAATTTGCCAGATGCAAGAAGGGTCAGAGGGCCAGGATGACTTGCTAATGTGGGAGGGGGTGGACTGTTCCAAAGAACAACGACAGGGAAGTGAAGAGAGTGTCTCAAAAAAGTCTCAGAAAAGGACTATGTGGGCAAGGTCGCCCAATAGCAGGACTGCTTAAACCCCATCAGAGCCAGTGAGCCTTCTATCTGGATAAGATGGAGGTACATGGGGGAAGGAACTCATTGTTTGGGGCACTAAGTGAGCTGGAGCTTGAGGTGGGGTTTATGGACACAGCCCTCTGCCTGACCCCCAGCCAGTGAAGAGAATTACACATTAGGAGATCCCCTAGGGAAGCAGTAAGTTCCTTGACTCAATGGTAAGGGATAGGAAGGAGGAGCTACACTTTACAGGGGCCCCTGCTCCCTGCTGCCCTAGCAGTTCTGGCTAGGGCTCCGATTTTCTGTGGTGAGACTGCCACTCAGCATTCAATGTAGCAGAAAGGAGACTGAAAGGTACTCAGAAACTTGAGTGTGCCTGACATGCAAACCCAAATGTTGTTGAGAGCATGAGCTCTGGGTCAGCCTCCTTTGATGGACATGCTTGCACTGCCGTTAATGAGCTGTTAGTCTTTTACTGTAAAGTACTTTCTGAGCCTTGGTTTCCTCAACTGTTACTGGGATGATGATGGCACTTGTGCCCCAGGGTCCTTGTGATGATTAAATAAGATGGGGCAACGTGATGTACCTGACACAGAGAAGGAGCTCGGTAGATATCACTTACTGTTGCCTTAGGAAGAGAGAATTCTTACTATTTCAAAAACATAGACTTTATTTTGCATCACACTACTGGAGACATGAACAGACCTCCTGAGATTCGACTGATAGATCAAATACAGGACATCCAGTTAAACTTGAATTTCAAATAGACAGTGAATACTTTTGAAATATAAGTATGTCTCAAATATTGCACGAGATATACTTATGTTAAAAAACATATTTATTATTTATCTGAAATTCAAATTTAACTAGGCATCGTGTGTTTTTTAGTTGCTAAATTGACCTGAGACACAATTCATTTCACACAGGCTCTGCAACAGCTATCCCCCAGCTGAATTCATTAACATCATTCTTCTGTGCTTCCGTGGGACTTAGGCTAGTGCTGTCCAGCTTGTGATGCAGACAATCAGTATCCCCAGAACCAAAGAGTTGGCCCTTTGTATAGGCTCTTCCTTGAGCTATACCTTCTTTCCCCTAGAACCTTCCTCTTCACCATCATCATGAACCTTGTCAGTGGGTATCCCTTGCCTAATCCTGCTGCTATAAACAAATATTTTCCAAGTGTATTCCTCCCCCACCATCCTGTCTCTTCCTGCCTCCCTCCCTCCCTCCCTCCCTCCCTTCCTTCCTTCCTTCCCTCCCTCCCTCCTTCCTTCTTTCCTTCATTCTTTATTCTTACTATTTCACAAATGGTTTCTTTGCTGTCTCTGAAGTCACTAGTTACCTAGTGCTTTTTTCTCTGCATCCCAAAAGCGCATTTCATACTTTCTCCACATTTCACCCCCATGCCTAAAGCATCCTTTGCAGTCAGAATACGCAGAACCTGTCTATAGAAAGTGCATTGCTCTTTAATGGATAGACTTGCCCCACACTGCTCAATGTGCTGTGGTTTCCAGGTGAAGATTGGTAACCACCCTTTGTGGAATGCTGACTAAGGGGTCTGGAAGAGTTAAGCAATGTTCACCTTTATCTCATTGAAACTTCACCTCAGATGGGGTAATTTGTAAAGAATAGAAGTTTATTTGGCACACAGTTCTGGAGGCTGGAAAGTCCAAGAGCATGGGGATGACATCTGGCAAGGGTCATTCCATCATGGAAGGTGAGAGGGAGTTCAAGCAAAAGCAAGAGGGAATCAGGCACACTCATGGTTTTTTGTTGTTGTTTTTGTTATTTTTTGAGATGGAGTCTCACTCTGTTGCCCAGGCTGGAGTGCGGTGGTGCAATCTCGGCTCACTGCACCCTCCAACTCCCTGGTTCAAGCAACTCTTCTGCTTCAGTCTCCCAAGTACTTGGGATTACAGGCATGCTGCACCACCTCCAGCTAATTTTTGTATTTTTAGTAGAGATGGGGTTTCACCATGTTGGCCAGGATGGTCTTGATTTCCTGACCTTGTGATCCACCCACCTTGGCCTCCCAAAGTGCTGGGATTACAGGTGTGAGCCACCGCGTCCAGCCACACTCATGCTTTTATCAGGATCCCAGTCCCATGATAACTAACGCACCAACATAATAATGGCATTCACCCATTCGTGAGAGCAGAGCCCTCATGACCTAATAAACTCTTAAAGGCCCCATCTCCCAATACCATTGCATTGCCAAACAGATTTCAACGTGAGTTTTGGAAGGGGCATTCAAAGCATAGCAGTCCTCTTACTAGTTCCTCCTTTGCAGGTAGGAATAATAAGCCCCAGATAAGTAAGAAAATTGCCCAAGAATTGTCACAACTGTAAGAGCCAGAGGTGGAGCTCAAACAGGGATTCAGACTGTAAAAGTCATGCCCTAACCTCTGGATTATTCCAACCTGGCCCTATCAGAACAGTGAAGGAGCCCTTTCTTGTACTCTTACATGTTTGCACTGTGGTATTTCATCAAGATCTGTGTTAAGTTTCATTTCTATTACTTTTGTTTACATTCTCTCTCCTAAATTGCTTTAATCTCTAAATCCCTGTTATTACATTTCTTCCTCTTACAACTCTGGCTTTTCTAAATATGTCTAATATCAAGTCATGATTAAGGTCCTAACCCTAGCTTACATGCCCAAATCTTGAAAGCATCAAAGCAAAGCTGCCCAAGGCAGAAGGACAAAAAAAAAAAAAACAAAAAAGGAAATGTTATACTAGCATTTCAGCAATATGTTTGCTGAAACCCCACAAAGAGTCAAATGCTGTGCAGTGTATACAAAGATATCCCCCTGTTCTCTAGATGGGGTCTGCTGATGTCGCTTTTTATGAAAAGGGGTGTTATGTTCTCACTGTGAATTTATACAGAGATCACTGCTGTTGAGTTACTGCTGTTGTAGATGGCTCCTGCCTAGTGCCATTCTGTGGGCATTTTAAAGTTCAGAGGGAAAGTTGGTTTTTCTCCACAATACTTTAGGCATTTCCACAGTGACAGCTTTAAGAGTGTTCTTAGGAAAAGGTCACTGGTTATCATGTCTTTTGTCGGCAAGTATGGAGGAAAGAATAAGCCTTAAAGTTCTTTTCAAAGGTCATTCAACTCTGGACCTGGCTAATGTCCCCATAGCTGTAGGCCTTGGGCCAATGACTTCGAGAGCACTGGTAGGCCATTTGCAATGCCCTCAGTAAAGGAATGGGCCCCAGCTGTTGTGAGAGGCCATGGGAGAGACTGGGGAGAAGCCAATCTCATGGGTGAAATCATCTGCCTTCTCTTGGATCATAGTACCCGAGGATATTTGTTAACAACCTCGAACCTACTCAACTTTCTCCGTGTTGTATGAGCATAATTGTACTTGGATGCTTATGGGAAATGAGTCAGCATATTCGTTCAGTCTTCCTGACTTCCAGCAATTCATTTCATTTTATAAATCCTTATTGACTGCCTACTATATAGACAAGCACGGTACTAGGAACATGGGATACACATGATGAATGTAGTACTGTGATTTCAGCTCACTGTGGGAAACAAACAAAAACAAGTAGTCTATTATAATTAGAAGCATATTTACTATGAAGTTAATGAAACATAAGCTGTGAGGTCTCTCACTTCCCTTTCAAGGTCCCGAGGGGATGTGCATATGGAATGAAGCTGGGGAGCAGGCTAGCAATTCATCCATAAGCCATAAGCTCACATGTTTTTGTAAAGTTTGGGAAATGCAATATTTTTTTCTTTTTCTTTTTTCTAAGAAAAACCGTAGTTTACAAAGCAATATATATTTGCATTATCTGTCTTCAAGAAAATTCTGGCAAATATACAACCTTCATTCTGCTTACAATACAAGGAGCCATGCATAGATTACCACCTGACAACAGGAGCAAAAACTTCATTCTGGCCTTTTGTGGAAAGGTAAATGTGAGACATGTCTGCACTTGTTGTAAACAAACCTGTTCTCATTTGCCTATTTTCTTTCACAATTGCTCTAGGTTTTCTTATATGCAAATAAAAGTTGATAGCACTCAGCCTGGGGTGACAGAGGAACCTCTCCATCATTCAAAAGTAGAATTCAAAAGTAACCATGAGAGCAACACATTGTTCATTGAAAATCTGTCTGTTTAGCTTCCCTGCCTTCCTTGCCACAGAGAGAAAGAAGGGAGGGAAAAAAGAATGATTTGCAAAGCAGCATTAATATTAGTCTGAGGCCAGGTAAATTGGGATGTGGGTGAGATCTTGAGATGAAAGTTCAGCTGCAAGAAAATGAAACAGAAGCCATAATCTCAGGACCCATGAGGAGACAGGGCTGGCTACAGGGTAATGGGCTGTATGGAAATGATGGGAGATTACAGCAAAACCACCAGGCTGGCTAGCAGCAACCAACCACAATGACAAGGATGGAGATGTTATCATGAACTCCACAGCAGAGAAGCCAGCTGTGATCTGGACATTTTAGATTGGTGATTTTGAGCCTGATTTCATTACTAGAAACACCATCATCTCTGCAAAAGAAAAACGTGACAATAGGCAATAAGCAGTGTTAGGGGCTGAATTGTGACCCCCAAAATTCATATGTTGAAGGCCTAACCCTCAGGACCTCAGAATGAAACTGCATCCTGACATAGGGTCTTTATATAGGTCATGAGATTAAAATGAGGTCATTAGGACACACTCCAATCCAGTATCTGGTGTTCTTATTAGAAGAGGAGATTAAGACATTAACACACAGAAGGGAGACCATGTGAAGACACAGATCGACTACAGCTATCTGAAAGTCAAGGAAAAAGGCCTGAGAAAAAACCAACATGGCTGGCACCCTGCTCTTGGACTTCTCAGCCTCCAGAACTGTGAGAAAATACATACCTGTTGTTTAGGCCACCCAGTCTGTATTTGTGATAGTAGCCCTAGTGAACAAATATTAGCAGTTACTGACTTCTGCATTTAGTCTGTCCATCCAGTGACAATAGAGCTCCAACTCAGGAGTAGCCCCGAAGAAAAGAAATCCTGGATGATCCTGGACAAGTGAGGCACTTGCCACTTTTCCTGGTACTTCTACTCTGTGTGCACATTGGACTTTACAGTTTTGCCTTAATATGGCAAAACTCCACGATTTACCAATATGAATTTTGTGAGACTGAAACCAGTCAAAAGAAAAACTTCATTCCAACCATGTATTTTTTCTAGTTATCAAAACAGTAATTTGGGCCTGGGCACAGTGGCTCACACCTGTAATCCCAGCACTTTGGGAGTCCGAGGCGAGCAGATCACCTGAGGTCAGGAGTTCAAGACCAACCTGGCCAACGTGGTGAAACCCCGCCTCTACTAAAAAATTAGGCATTGTGGCAAGCACCTGTAATCCCAGCTACTCGAGAGGCTGAGGCAGGAGAATTGCTTGAACTTGGGAGGTGGAGGTTGCAGTGAACCAAGATTGAGCCACTACACTCCAGCCTAAGTGACAGAGCAAGACTCTGTCTCAAAAAAAACAAAAAAAACAAAAAAAAAAAACAGTAATATGATGACATGGAGTACCAAAGACTTGACTGATGGGTAGACTGACAGATGGTTAGATATGTACTGTATAGAGATAGAAATACATTTTCCCATCTTGTTATTATAAAAAATTTAGAAAATAGAAAAGATAGGAGGAAGCAAGCAAATCATGCACAGTTCCACCAGCCACATATAACCATAGTTCACAGTTGGGCATGTGTCCTTTGTGGGGAGTTGGAGGAGAAGGATGGAAAAAAAAAATAACTTAACAATCCCAATATCGAAAGAAAGAAACAGCATTTTGTTGTAATTCCTCACGGCTTTTTTCCCTTTTGCTTCTTATACAAGGTTGTGATCACGCAAAACATACTGATCTGGAAGCAGAATTAATGTTCTGAAAATCCATAAAGTGAAAGAATGAAGCATTTACATTGCCTTTCCTACATAAACTGTTTTTTTAAGAGAAATAGCTGATGACGGAAAGTTCTTTTTTTTTTTTTTTTTTGAGATGGGGTCTTGCTCTGTCACCCAGGCTGGAGTGCAATGGTGCAATCTCGGCTCACTGCAACCTCTGCCTCCCAAGTTCAAGCAATTCTCCTGCCTCATCCTCCCGAGTAACTGGGACTACAGGCATGTGCCACCACACCCAACTAATTTTTGTATTTTTAGTAGAGACAGGGTTTCACAATGTTGGCCAGGCTTGTCTCGAACTCCTGACCTCAAGTGATCTGCCTGCCTCGGCCTCCCGAAGTGCTGGGATTATAGGCTTGAGCCACTGTGCCTGGCCAGGAAAGTTTATTATAAAAGTAGAGAAGATTAGTCCCCATGGAGTAGCTGCCTTAGCTGGGCATGGAAGTTCCGCCCACTGCTCCCACTCACTCTCTGTGGTCTTTGTTGTTCCCTGATCTGCAGGCAGGATGGCCTGCACACAGATGGACTACTCAGACAAGTACTTTGTGGAACACTATGAGTACTGTCACACCACACTACCCAAACAAACTTGGTTAAAGTTTGTATGTTGCATTTTTTTTTTAAAAAAAAAAAAAGGTAGAAATGCAAGCCATAGACTGTAGACTGAAAGAAATTACTTGTAAAACATATGTTTGATAAAGTACTAGTATCTAAAATATATAAAGAGCTCTTACAACACAATAATAAGACGATTTAAAATGGGCACAGATTTGAACAGATGCTTCACTAAAGAAGATATATATCATATATCCATAGCAAATAAATACATAAAAATGCTCAAATCATTACTCATTAGGGAAATGAAATTTAAAATCACAACGAGATACCTCTACACATCCATGAGAATGACTAAAATTTATTTTTGTTTTTTGTTTGTTTGTTTTTGTTTTTTTGAGATGGACTCTCACTCTGTCACCCAGGCTGAAATGCAGTGGCCTGCTCTCAGCTCACTGTAATCTCTGCTTCCCCAGCTCAAGCGATTCTCCTACCTCTTTTTTTTTTTTTTTTTTGTATTTTTAGTAGAGATGGGGTTTCACCATGTTGGCCAGGCTGGTCTTGAACTCCTGACCTCCAGTGATCCTCCCACCTCAGCCTCCCATAGTGCTGGGATTATAGGTGTGAGCCACCATGCCTGGCCAGAATGACTCAAACTTAAAAGATGAAAAATAATGAATGCTACCAAGGATGGGAAGTGACAAGAACTTTCATACTGCTGTTCAGAATGCAAAATAGTACAGCCACTTTATGAAGTCAATTGTCATTTTGTTGTAGAGTAAAACATATGTTTACCAAATGACCCAGCAGTTCCTCTCCTAGGTATTTACCCAAGAGAAATGAAAACACGTGTCACAGACAGATTTTTATGCAAATGATTGTAGCACTTTATTCCTAATAGTTCAAACTGAAAATAACCTAAGTGCCAATCACTGGATGAATAAAAAATAAATTGTAATATAGCCATACAACAAAATACTACTCAGCAATAAAAATGAATAAAACTACTGATACATACAACATGGGCAAATGTCAAAAGAATTATGCTAAGTGAAAGAAGCCAGACACAAAAGGCTACACCTATGATGACGTGTATATGAAATTCTGTAAGAGGAAAACCATAGTGACATAAAGCAGATCAGTGGTTGTTAGGGACCAAAAATGAGGGGAAGGGGATTGTTGACTGCAAAGAGATATGAGGAGAGTATTTGGAATGCTAGAGCTAGTCTATAACTGGGTCGTGGTGCTGTACATGTATATACATTTGTGATGATACTACATATACTATGGTGCTTATATACACATGTGATGTTATATACTGTATATATTTGCCAAAACTCATTGAATGGTACACTTAAAAAGGGTGAAATTTATTTTATGTATATTACACTTTAGTAAAGCTGATCTGACAAGTTGCTCTAAGAAGTCATAATAAATGGGGGGAAAATGGGGATAGCAGAGGCAAAAATATTTAACTCCTTTCAGTATTCATATTTAGTAGTGGTAAAGTTTCTATTGCTATTCTAAAATGGTTTGGTGTGTAAGGTGGGGTCAAACCAGTGAGTAACTGTGGATTATTCTTATCCTAACTTTCCGTTTCCTTGAGAACCTACCCAGGATTATCAGTACAGAAGATATAGATGCAATAGAGAAGAGGTTAAGTAAAACCTCAAGTCCTAAATTGATAGATATATCAGTATCAACAGATAAAGTAGTTTATTTGTCAACTAAAATGCTATGGAAACAACAACCCAGTATTGAAGAGCACCCCAACACCCAAGCTCTCATCCTGAAATTCCATTTCCCATGAATAGAAACCAGGATTTCTTGGAGAAATGTTGGCACTAGGCCTGGGGTGGGAAAGGTATGAGATAAACCTGGAGCATCTCGTCACGCCTGACGGTGAAGAAGCTATCAAAGACTTCTGAGGTCATGTCAACTCTATTCAGAAACCAATTTAAAGAGGCTCCCACTGGCCTAGGAAGGGAGAAGTGTGCTTCAAAATGATAAGAATTACATTGGATTAAAAGCCCACAGATATATTTAAATGCATGTTTATAATGATGTTTAAATTTTAAAAAAATGTTCACTTGAAGATGACAGGGATCAGATTTATTACATTGAAAAATGGTAAATAAAAAGAAAAAATAAGCATTTATGTTGCCTTTCTGACATGAACTCATTTGGCAACCAAAAAGCAGATGAGAAAAGTCTCTTTACAAAATTGCTCCAGCTAATAAATGAAAACAAAATGATAGGACTAGAATATCACCATTCATCTACTCAAAAAATTCATTGGATTGAAGTATTTGGCATCAACAGCTGCTAACATCAAAATAAAAAGAGCAAAAATGAGACATTTTCTGTCTCCTGATGAAAGAACACACCCCCATTCTTTATAGTTTTGCCAGAGGGTTCAAAGTCAAGTCTGCTGAAATCTCTGGAACCAACTGTCAAGTGTTAGGAAATACAGGGGAGAGAAGAACAGGCTGAGCTGCACCATGGGCATGCAATCAGTTATGCCACACCGTGGGAAACTCTGGGAAACATGCCAGACAGTCCAGGTTCTTTCACAGATACATTATAATGAAAAGAAAGTAATGGAAAGGAAGCCTGAAGATTAAACAAGACTTAGTGACATTTCAGGTTTAAAAAAACTGGGAAGACTAAACTTTGGTGTCTTGGTTAATGAAATTGTAAAGAAATACAAGCAAGTAATTACTACAAAAAGCAGGCTAGTAATTATGTTTAGAGTGCATTATAGGCTGCTGAACTATTTCTCCCCAAATTCATTTGATGAGGTTCTCACCCCCAGTAACTCAGGATGTTTTTGGAGATAGGGTTTTTAAAGATGTCATTAAGGTTAAATGAAGTAGTACTGACCACCTCATGGGATGTGGGATGACCACGTCAGGACACAGCCAGAAGACAGTCATCTACAAATCAAGGAGAAACGCTTCAGGAGAAACCAAATCTGCTGATTTCTTATCAGGGACTTGTGGCCTCCAGAACTGTGAGAAAGACATTTCTGTTGTTTAAGCCTCCCAGTCTGTGGTATTTTGTTACGGCAGCCCTAGCAAATTAACTCAGAGGGAGATGGGAGGTCTGATTGGAGGGGGCACAGATAGGGCAAATTGGGGTGGCTAACAATGTTTGATTTCTTGTTGCAGGTGGTGGTTACAAGGGTGTTTCCCTTATAATAATTCCTAATCTGTACATTGCTTTGCGTGGTTTTCTGTGTCTGTGTTTTATTTTACAACAAAAGGGCTGAAAACAAGAATGGAAACAACCATTAGTTGGAAACAAAGATTATCCAGGCCACAGATGTGGGTGACTTGGATTAGGGTGGTGGTAGAGGGTTTGCAGAGAAGTGGGTAGATTCCTGACATGTTTACTAGATAGGAGGATGTGAAAGAGGGAGGGGACAAAGTAGCTGCCCTTGGGGAGGGGAGCAGGGGAGTGGGTGAGGGTTTAGAGGAAACCAGATTGGTAGTAAGTTGAAAACTGTTAAAGCCAGGTGATGGGGATATGGGAGCTTATTATACTATCCTATTTTTATATGTGTTGAAAATTTTTCATGTTAAAGAAATAAAGTGAGGAAAACTGACAGTGAGAGACTGAAATAAAGTTGCTCTATCATTATTTTCCATGAGTTGTGCCTATTTACTATTTCAGTTGTCACTTTTAATCTTAGCCCATTTTTTCCCATGTGCTTTTCTGCTCTTGTTTCACGGAGTTCCTTTGCATCCTATTGAGGATGCTCAATGGGTCTCTACAATGTTCCAGTGTTCCTCTGATTCCAGTAGTAAATCATTTTCAAAGATCCTCGGAGTCTTTAGGATAATATTACATTTTTCTTCTTTGACAATATCCTTTGCCTAGGCTTTATTTGGCTTTCTTTTCCCCTCTAAGGTTTCGTTGTCAAGTAAGGGGACACCTATCCAGACCTGTGCTTTCCGATAGAATGGGATGGGAAGACGGTCATTGGCGACATTCTCTGTCCATCTGGATTCTGAACCTCCTTTTCAGAGCTACAGCTCAATGGCATTTATATAAATGATTTCTAGGCCAATATCTGGTGTCTGTTACTTTGGCATTTTTTTTTTTTAAGAGCAGCCAAATATGTATCCTAGTGAACACACTTGGGTAATCACATGCCTTTTCATTCTTATCTTAGGTCCCATAATCACTAACAATATGTGTAATTCTTTCTTGATGCATACGTGGAGACCCCAGAGAAGGAACTCTCTCTTTTTTTGTGCCGGGGTGGTTGCATACATTTGTGAAATTGAGCAAAGAGAAGAAGAATGAAGCTGGGAGCCGCTTTCAGCCAGTTTGTTAGGGGCTGCCCCATTTCATCACGTAGCTGTAAGGTTCTTAGGCTGGTACTGCATGTGGCTCATATAATGTATTCAAGTTCAGCTAGCCCAGAGGATACTACACCTCCAGCATCCCCCATCCATGCACCACTCATCCATCATCGGACACTTTAAACCTTGCTTGTAGACATTCTATTTCCTGAGTGCTGCTTTGCCAGGATCCTGGAGCTATGAGCATTTACCCAGTCTGTTAGAAATAGTTACACTGGTCCTAAGACTTTGACAATAGCCTAATAAAAGCTCCAGTTCCACTGTAATGAGATACCACTTTATGCCTATGAGGATGGCTATAATAATACTATTAAAAAAACAACAACAACAAAGTAATAAGTGTTGGTAAGCATGTACAATTGGAACCCTTGAGCATTGCTGGTGGAAATACTGCTGTGGTACAGCTATGGCAGAAACAATTTGGTGATGGCTCAGAAGTTAAACACAGAATTACCGTATGCCTCAGCAAATCCACTCCTGGTTATACATACAAAAAAATTGAAATCAGGGACTTGAACACATATTCATATGCCAGTGTTCATAGCAGCATCATTCACAACAGCCAAAAAGTGGAAACAATCCAAATGTCCATCAACGGATGAAGCAATAACAGAATATGGTATATACATACCATGAAATACTATTCAGCCATCAAAGAAATGAAATTTTGATATATGCTACAATATGAGTGGACCATTATGCTTAGTGAAATAAGCCAGATACAAAGGGACAATACTGCATGATTCCACTTGTATGAGGTACCTAGAATAAGCAAATTCACAGAGACAGAAAGCAGAATAGAGGTTACTAGGGGCTGGGGTTGGGGGATGAGGAATTATTGTTTAATGGGTAGAGTTTATGTTGGTGATGATAAAAGTTTCGAGTATAGATAGTGGCAATAGTTATACAACATTGTGAATGTATGTAATACCACTGAATTATATACTTAAAACCAGTTAAAATGATAAAATATTGTATATATTTTACCACAAGAGAAAGGTATCCCTTTAAAACAAAAACAAACTCCAGTCTGTCACCTGTAAAATTCTATGACGCCAATGACAATCATAAAATCTTGATTAGCAGGGTAGACTTCTTATCTTTAACATTACTGCCCTGAGGACTTTTCATACAGTGAAACTGTTGTGCAGTATGTGACCTACACAACCTTATGTAATGTCTCCATCTCCTTCCCATCTAAAAGCGGTGAAAAAACATGGCTTCATGTAATATGATTTTTTAAATATTGTGGATCAATTTCTTGGTAAAATGGGATAGGCTTTCCTAAACTCAAATAAAACATATGAAGAAGCAGGAAAAGTTGCAATCTTAAAACTACAAAAATTGGAATTGACTTTTGATCTATTGTGAGACTCTAACAAACTCCTCACTAATTACAAGGTCAATGAAACGGGGTTGAAAAACGCAACCAGCCAACCACCCCTTGAAACAGAGAATGGCCCACTGTGGAACAGGGTCTGCACCTTGCACAACCACAGAAGGCACCAATCATATCATAGTCTAGGTGGCCCGTAGGCTGGACCGTCCGCCAAACACAGTAACCATATTATGGGAAACTGTGCAAACAATTCCTGCTCTACCTTTAATTCTCCTCTATCCCCAATTCAAAAACAGAAGCCATATCCTCTGCAGAAAATGTGGTAGTTATCTCCCTTAATCTTGGATGCTGCTTTTTAAGGCAGCCAGACTAATATTTTCTTCCCCAACCTATACACTACCCCCTTCTTCAGCAATGACAATTCTCTAAAAGTAAATGAGCAGAGATCAGAGCCTGGAAGAGAAAGTGGAGGAAATAGACTGACAATTTGTATCCTTGGACACATAAATTAAGGTAGGATAGGCACAGTGGCTCATGCCTGTAAATCCCAGCACTTTGGGAGGCTGAGGTGGGAGAATCACTTGAGGCAAGGAGTTCGAGACCAGCCTGGGCAATATATTGAGACCCTGTCTCTACAACATAAAAGAAAGAAAGAAAGAAAATTAAAGAAAAATTCTGTATGGGAAGGAGAAAAAAGTACCCTGAAACATACTAGGGATTATATTTTTTCACCTACTTCCTCTCTTCAGTCACTCAGAAAAGTTAGATAGTAAGAGGAAGAGAAAATCCTATTTCATCCTCAGGAGATGAGAACAGAGGTGATGTTATTCCTCAGGAGATAAGAACAGAGGTGATGTTGAACATATGTAACCACTGAAACGGCATGGGCATGGATCATGCAGAAGAGATACCAGCCATAACCTGGTCTAACTTTACCAATGAGCATTGCCTCAGTGTGCTTTGGATGAGAGCTTTTTAGACACCGAGAACGGACCCAGGAACTATCTTCTGGTTGACAGACCTTCATCCCAGCTACCTGAGTGCCTGTATTTCAGTCTTGGCCCAGCATTGGCTGGATTGAAGTCTCTGGCTTGTCCCGATGATTCTTTTCCTCAGTGCATACAGAGAAAGCTGGTCATCGTCACACAATCCACTCTCCCTTTTTTCTATGATACAGGAGTAACAGAAGTTGAAAATCCAGTCACCCAGCCAAAGATTCCATTTCCTACCATCTCTTGCAGCTATGCATTGCTGTGTGACTAGGTCATCATCTATGAGATGTGAGCCAATGTCTCGACGTTAAAAGATGCCTTCCTCTTGCCTAGTTCTACCATTTGCTTGGCTGGAATGTGGAACTAGCAGTGAAAGCTGAGACAGCCATCTTGTCAACAGGAAAGAATCCAAGTGTTGACAACGACAGAGCAACTACAGAAGGAACTTTGTTCTCTGAAGGCTGTGGAGCTACGATATCCCTCTCTAAGCCTGAATACCATCATTATAGCATCAACTGCTTAACTCTCCTTAAGTGCAGCAAGGAAACCTCAGCATGTAAACTCTATACAAATGAGGACACCCATACCGTACTCTATTTGGCAAAGATGAACTTTAATGTGTGCAGGAATCACCTGGGAGTCTTGTTAAAATGCAGTCTGTTTCAGTAGGTCTGGGCTGAGGCCTGACATTCAGCATTTCTCACAAGCTGTGATGCCAGTGATGCTAGTTGGGTCACGCCCTGGATCTAAAGCAGTGAACCTGATTTTGAGGCGAGCCTGGTGAACATAGAATATCCCATCTTTAAAACTAAAAAAGAAAATTAGACAGGCGGCAGGGCGCACCTATAGTTTCAACTACTTGGGTGACTGAGGCAGGAGGATGGGTGGAGCCCAGGAGCTCAAGGCATGTATCAGTAGTGGAGCTGGACAGGTAGGTATCAGAGAAGCTACCCCTTGAGCTACACTCTATCGAAATGCCCCCTTCTCAGTAAGGCTTCACCAGGTCATTTTTGTTACATTTTTCTTTAAAACTATAGCACACCCTGACAACTGCCTGCTTTATCTCCCCCCTCACCTGCACCTTAGAGAGCTTGTAAACATCCAATGTGCCATGCATTACACGTGTTAATTTTGTTTATTTGCTGCCTCCTCCCACTGGAATTTCAGCTATAGTCTGCAAGGAGTGAAGGAATGGCAGTCAGGTGAAGCTCAGTAAATGTAAACAGAATGCCTGCAGGTCGGCAGACATGTGGTCTACATTGTCAACATTAGCTCCCGGGAGGGATCAGAGATAGAACCATAGAACCGCACCTTTTTGCAGCCCTCAGACACCTCAAATAATGCAGTGATCTTACATATAAAACTAGTCCTCAAAAATTACTCTTCCGATCCTCCCACCACTTCTGTTAATCCTCAGTTATGGAGATCTCACTTACCACAGACACCCCCAGCCCCTCCCGGCAACTCTGTAGGGCAAATGTTATCAGTCCCGTTCCATAGATGAAGATACTGAGGCTTTGAGAATGTGGATATTTAGCCAAGACGCAGAGTGCGGAACTAAATCCAATTCTATTTAGTGTCAAAGATACGAGGGTTTTGATATGGGAGGCCCTCAGGCTTCAGGTCAAATAACTCCAGTGTTGGAAATGGAAGGCTGGAGAGGCTGTGGACCAGGTGATACATGTAATCTTCCTGGAATCTCCACCCCAGTGATTCCTTCTCTGATGATTGGCCTTAGGACCCTCTTCCAAGCAACTCCTTTGGGACCCTACTGGCTTACCTGACCCGTGTTTTGGCTGCTCTTCCTTGTATGAAACATATTATGGTAATGATGTCCACTCCGCACCCCCTTCAACTCTTCACAAATCTGTCTTCCAGTAATGTCCATCCACTGGGCCCACCTGATAGTCCCCTCTCCTTGTATCACCCCGGAGTGATGCTTGGCATAGAGTGTCGCTGTGACAGCAGAAAAGCATAGATGAAAAGGACTCAACACCCCCCCACCCACCACTCCTCATGCCTCCCGATACATTAGGGAGCACCCCTTAAGCCATAAACATTTTAACATTTAAACATTTTAACAAACAAAAGCAAGGCCACTGCACTTCTAAGGGAATCTGAGTCTGTAAATGAAGAGAATTCTGTCGATACTCACTTCCATCCAATTCTGCAAAGGAGCATTCATGGAGTGCCTGTCTGCTCAGGGGTTCCACCTCTGGGGGGAAGAGGGGGTAGGAGGAGGGAGCCCTTAAAGCTGAGGACAGGATTTCTGCATTCAGCTTCACTCCCTGCCCCCAGCCTGTTAGGAAAGCTTGCACAGGTCCTCAAACAGAATCCCGCACCTGCGACCTGCACCTTCCGACCAGCGAGTGCTCTGCTCCATTATTAAAGTGTCTCTGCAATTACAGTGACAGGTGGAGAGTGCCTGAGAGACAACCTGGCTCTCCCTCTTCCTGGGAGTGACACATAATCATGCCCTGCATTTAGAGAGTGCCCTTCTCTGAGGAACTCGAATGGCCTTCTTGACATAATCTCATTCATTCTTCCAACTGCCTTATGAGGCTGACAAGGGACAGGTATTCTTTGCTAACCCTGCCTGCCCCATTTCTAGAGGAAAGAAGTGAGGCCCCAAGAAATTAAAGTCAAAATGAGACTATGAGAGAGCAAGTAATAAAACCTGAGTCTCCTGACCCCTATCCCACAAACCTCCCATTCCTCCCTTCCTGACAGCCTGCACACAAGTGCGGATGTTTATGTTTCTGCACAAGGACTTTTAAAAAAGGTTGGCTTTGTGAATCTGTGCTTCTCTGAGTAGGACAAGGTGAGCCAGCCTAAACAGAGAATTCAGGGTTTAAAATAAATAAGAAGCAAAGAGAAGATTGAGAGAAGTCAGAAAAGGAGGGTTGGGAGGCCCCCAAAGCTCAGAATGGGGTCTTAGTTGATGGTAACATCTGAAGGCATAGGTGTGTGCTTTATATCAGGCATGGAACACTGTGCACAATGTTCCACGATTCAGACACAAGGACTGATGCCTTGTTTAGTCTTCAGGGTTCGTTGGTTTTGAGAATATTCAAAACACAGGCAGATGGCCATGGTTTATGATTCTGTTCTCTCAGCTGTGGCTGCTGAGGTGTCCAGGTTGTTGATAAACAAGGAATAGAACACGGCATTG
The DNA here is from genome assembly GCF_037993035.2 of Macaca fascicularis. NCBI lineage: Eukaryota > Metazoa > Chordata > Mammalia > Primates > Cercopithecidae > Macaca > Macaca fascicularis. The sequence goes on along the minus strand of NC_088379.1, from coordinate 79,370,011 downwards.
AATAGAACAATGACAGTGATAACAGCTAACATTTATTAATCACATGCATAACTATTCACATGTTTTATCATATTTGATCCTCCCAACAAACTTATGAGGTTGTATTGTTATCTCATTTTATGTTAGAGAAAATTGAGGCTTAAAGAATATGACGGATGAGCCTAATATACTTAGCCTGACTTTTCTCTAATATTCCCCGAGTCATTTAAATGCTTCTGCAAGAAAGGCTGAAAATTGGTACAGCAGAAAGTTTCCTAACAGTCATTGGAATTTTTGATTCCCAAGAAAGCAAGTGAAATGATTAGTAGTCAATACTGGGAAGCATACCTCACTTTAAAAAATGTAGTGACGGCCGGGCGCGGTGGCTCAAGCCTGTAATCCCAGCACTTTGGGAGGCCGAGACGGGCGGATCACGAGGTCAGGAGATCGAGACCATCCTGGCTAACACGGTGAAACCCCGTCTCTACTAAAAAATACAAAAAATTAGCCGGGCGAGGTAGCGGGCGCCTGTAGTCCCAGCAACTCGGGAGGCTGAGGCAGGAGAATAGCGTAAAACCCGGGAGGTGGAGCTTGCAGTGAGCTGAGATCCGGCCACTGCACTCCAGCCTGGGCGACAGAGTGAGACTCCGACTCAAAAAAAAAAAAAAAAAACGCAGTGACAATTTCGTATTAGAGAAACTCCAACTTGAAAACAATCACCCTAATGAAAAATTCAAACATTTAGATAAGTTCTGTGGAGGTCTAGTATAAGTTGATTTTCCTTTAGTTGGAAAATAAGCTTTAAACTAAACGACACAAATAGTATTTCAGAAAGAAATTTGCAGTAGCTAGACTGTAAGCCTGTTGAGGTTACCTCCCAGGACAGGTACTCACCCTTCCCTTGCTCTGCACCTGAAAGGGTTTATGAGCACTTGGTACAGCTGCAAAGACCTGCCAGGTAGGCAATTTGAGAGAGTTGGCAGACCATTAGATTAAGAGTTAGGTGGCCAGGCGTGGTGGCTCATGCCTATAATCTCAGCATTTTGGGAGGCCAAGGCGGACAGATTGCTTGAGGCCAGGAGTTCAAGACCAGCCTGGTCAACATGGTGAAACCCTGTCTCTACTAAAAATGCAAAAATTAGCTGGGCATGGTGGTGCACACCTGTAATCCCAGCTGCTCGGGAGGCTGAGGCATGAGAATAGTTTGAACCCAGGAGGCGGATGTTGCAGTGAGCCGAGATCGTGCCACTGCACTCCAGCCTGGGTGACAGAGCAAGATTCTGTCTCAAAAGAAAAAAAAAAAAAAAAAGTCGGGAGACCTTGGGCAAAACACTTTTGTTTCTGTGGACCTCAATTTCTTTAGCTGTATAATGGGGCGTTCTGACAACCTGTTAGTGCATAACTCTAGGAACTTGCTCTGGAGTGCAGAAAATGTTGCTGCTGCTAAACCTCAAGGGAAGGAGGGATGCCTCGTTCATACACCACCCTTCGAGTGCTTTCATTCCATAAAGATCACAGGGTCCCTCTGCTGCTTTACTGCCCATTAATAAGGCCAGGCACTCCCCTGCCCCCAAAATAGGCTTGTTCAATATCACATTCCCGTGATACATGTATCACCAGTGCTTAGCACATAGCAGCTATTCAATAAATACTTGTAAAAAAACTGAGTGAATATTTGTGAAAGAATAAATGGACACAGGGACATCCTTGGGAAGTCAAGGAAGAAAGATATCTTTGATGACAAAGAATCCCAGGCGTTTCCTCAAGATATTCAGAGATCTTTTAAAATTCGATTTAACTTAGATGGTAAATTGAAAGATAAGGAATACAAATGGCCAAGGAGAATATGAAAAAGTTGTTTAATCTCTAGCACTCAGGAAACCACAAATTAAAACAGTCACAATTTTTTAAATTTAATTAGGGGAAAAAATTCAATAAGGGAGGAGATGCTATTGATAGATACATAATTTGATAAAGACCATGCAGGACAATTTGATGTTTTGCTCAAAAGTAAATGTGAATACCTTTTAGTTCCTCTTCTGGGTATCTATCTATAAAAACACCCACTTTGTACTCAGGGACGTACATGAAGGATGTTCATTACAGCATTCTACTTAATAGTGAAAAATTAGGAACAATTTAAATGTCCAATAGGGGAGTGCATTCATCAGAATATACTAGATTATGCTATAGCTAAAAAACAAAAAATCAGTGGCTTAACAAAGACTTTCTACAAGGTCTTCTCTGAATCTAGACAACTCCTGGGGCAACCTCTATTCACGTCAAGATTCAGCAATCTAGGTTCTCTTGATCTTGTGGCTTTATCATCTCAATAGGAGGCCTTCTTTACTGTGGCAGGGAACAGAGGGCTAGAAGGTCTTATACCCGCAGTGAAATACTGGAACCCAAAAGTGATACAAGTCACCTCTCTCAACCCACTGGCCAGAGCTAGTCATGTGGCTCCAAATAGCTGCAATAAAACAAAAAGTAGAAATCTCTCATGTGTCCAAGGGAAAGGAGAACTGGATATAGGTGAGCACCAGAAGTCTCACACCCGGAAAAAGGCTAAATGGTATATCCAGGCTATGGAATACTACACAGCTGTTTAAAAGCATTAGGTAGATCTATATTTAGTGATTTTTAAAAAAAGATCTGAGACTTTAATTGGCAAATATCTTAAACAACTTGATCTCACTTATATTAAAAATATGTTTATCTATATTTATGTATGTGCAAATGAATAGCAAAAGGTTTATGGAGAATGATACAGTCCAACAGTGGCTATTTGGGAGGAAGGAGCTGACTGGAGGAAGACTCAAATGAAGGGGACTTTCAAGTTTCCCTTTGTATTCTTCTGCATTGTTTACCTCTTTTAAAATGAAGTTGTATTCACATAACTTAAATTTCTTTCACATTTGTAAAAAGTAAGTAAACACATCTGGGAACCTCTCTCCTCTAGCAGCTCTTTAATAGGCTTTGAGATTTTTTCTTCCAAAAATGCAAATATATCAATTTTAGCAAATTAGTCACCTGTATTTTGTTGTCATAGTCAGAGGCACTTAGTCACAGAAAGGACTTAGAATATATCATTATCTTCAGTCTATACCCTAGAAACAGAATCTGACTCTGAATTGTTGGCACATGTCTGCTGGGGAGTCAGGAGCAATAGCCATGAGCGGTGACAGAAGCCAGCCCGGGCACCAAGAGAGACTAAACTGTCACATAGTTACAGTGGAGGCCTGGGTGGATCGGACTGGCCACTCTGACCGTCAGAATTGCTCTGCCTTGAGGCAACTGCCCCATCCCCATCCGACAGCTCTTACTTAGCTGGGGCGGCCCCAGGGTGTGGGTGTGACAGTGACCAAGGACCTCTCAGAGAGGACTAAGCTGGGTGCACTTCAGCCACCAACACATACAGCAACTGGGGCAATGAGAGTCCCAGCTTGAAGCGGGGATTTGGACTGTTCTTCACCAAGGATCCCACTACCATCACATCCCCAACTTCACCCAGAGAGTGATAGTTTAACTAATGGCATAGCAAGAGCCCAACCTGGGGAGTAGAAAACTGGGCCTTACCTAGCACATAGCATACATTCAGCAAGTATTTGTTGGATGAACAAATGAATGGCGCTATCCTTGGACCAGGCTCACAGAAGCCTGAGGAGCCTGTGAGAGTGGATCAAGGAATAGGATCCCTAAAGCAGAGTCTCCATACATTACAGAAACAAATCCAGGCCTAGAGAGTCTGGACCTCACACTCTCTAGGCCTCACCCTGTTGGTTTCCATTATTCTCACAGGCATGGAGGGAGGGAACACCTGGAGGTTGCAGGAGGCTAAGCCAGCCTGTGATCAACGAGGCTTCCAGCTTCTTCCCCTTCCTTCTGCCCCATCTGGTCATTTCTCTGCTTCTCAGCACTTTCTTCTAAGGGCATCCATGGGAAGAAGAAGGAGACAAAGCTCTAGACAGATGCTGTGCCACTGGAGGGTAGCCCTGGGGAAAATAGTACAGCTATTGAAAGGAGAGTTGGTTCCTATTGACTCCTAAGACACAAACTAATTATTGGTTAAAATGGGTCAAAGTCCTTGGAATGTTCTAGGCCAGGGTTTCTGAAACTTAGATGTGAATACAAACCATCTGTGTGTCTTTTAAAAATGCATATTCTGATTTAGAAGGTCTGCAGCAAAGCAAAGTTTAGTTTTCTGTTTTGTTTTGTTTTGTTTTGTTTTTAAGACACTTTCTCACTCTGTTACCCAGGCTGAAGTACAATGATGGGATCTCAGCTCACTGCAACCTCTGCCTCCCAGGTTCAAGTGATTCTCATGCCTCTGCCTCCTCGGTAGCTGGCCAACACACCTGGCTAATTTTTGTATTTTTAGTAGGGACGGGGTTTCACCGTGTTGGCCAGGCTGGTCTCGAATTTCTGGCCTCAAGTGGTCCTCCTGCCTCCCATAGTGCTGAGATTACAGGCATAAGCCACCACGCCTGGCCAAGATTCTGCATTTCTAACAAGCCCCCAGATAATGGATGATTCCTATGCTGCTGGTCCAGGGACTACACTTTGATTAGCCGAGGCCTTAGAGAAGGAGATTACAGATATGTGTCACTGGCTTAAGAGTCAAAATTATATATCATCATCACCACCTGACCACTAACAGCTTGCTGTGCTAAGTGCTTTGAACACTTTTTCTCATTTAATTTTTAAAGAGCCCTCAAAATAGCTATTATTACCATGCCCCATTTTACAGAAGGAAGAACTGAGACCAGGGATCCTTAGTGACCAGCTAGTATGTGGTGAAGCCAGCACAGCAACACAAGTCCATCAGAGTCCTGGTCCTGTGTTCTTCACCACTTCACAGGAGAGAGAGCAGAGCTTTGAAGCAGTCTCTTCTGTAATTGTGTCTTCTTGGAGGGACCTCGGCTGGGCCCCAGCTTGCTGAGAAGAGAAAGCCACTGGAGTCTTTGTGTCTCTAGAGAGGGAGATGACGCTTCTCGTAATAGCTAATGGTGGATCAGCCGCTTGTGCTTAGCTGCTTCCCTGGTGCTTCGGGCAGCATCTTGCAGCTAAAGGAAGGAATCCACGCTGAGCCACCCAGACGGTTCCTGGCCGCAAGTCCCTGGCCGGCAGGGCGGCCACTGAGCGGTCATCAAGGGCGCAGCGCTGCGCCCGGGCATGGAAACGCTGTCTCCGCCACGCCCACGTCCCCAGCTCAGCTGCATGCTCATTGCACAGGGTCGCTGCGCTGAGCTCGGCTGAGAGATTGCTTAGCTCAGCTTTGAAATCCAACCTAAATTCACCCCCTGGGCCTGCAGACACTCTGGCCAGATGCTCTTCCCCAACCAGAGCTGGGTAATAGGAGGTGACAGGCTGAGCGCGGGGACCTGGGGGCGTGGCTGAGCGGCTGACAGCTAAGAGATCCTCTCCCCAAAGGCAGGACGCTAAAGGCTGAACGCTGGAGCTGCGTTCCTGCGCTTTTTGAGGTGCACAGCTGCAGGATGGGGGTTCAGAGGTGCACCCCGGGGGATCAGGAATTTCATCTTTTTTTTTTTTTCGGCCTACATGTTCCAGTGTCTTCACATGCGGGGAGTTCATTTGCTGTAGGTAGCTCCTACTCCCTTGAGAGGGGAAAGGATCCCACCCGCATCCTCAGAGTCCACTGCCACAAACCCTGACAAAGTTATGGTGAATTTCTTAAGGTGGAAACAAATTGAGGTAATACTGGTGACTAAATAAATAAATAAAAATACACATTTCCTAGACAAAATGTTTTCCATTTAGCCCCTACCCCATCCTCAATCCATATAGCACCTTGTGAAAATTAGCAAAAGTGTCCCTTTTGGGACCAGGCAGCAAATGGGGACAGGACAGGCAAGTGGGAGGACACAGCCAGTCACAGGGCTCCTGACTTTGTGGGCAGAGTGTGGCTTAGCTTTCCGCACTAGTCTGCCCCGTCAGATGGTGCCCTTGCGCAGTGAACAACAGCTACAACCACACCAGGTGACTGATCTTCCTTTCGTCCTTCCTTCCTTTTCATCAATTGCTTATTGAATACTTCCTCTGTGTTTCCTGTTCCCTGACCCTCCCCTCCACACCTCCCTACTGTATAGGTAAGGAAAACCTAAAGATAAAGTGGACATCAAGAGGCTTATGGTACAACGGGGGAGGTGGACATGTAAACAGATAAACCATTAGGATTTCTGATATCTAAGACTGCACAATTTATACATGTCTAAAATCAGGGAACCCGGCTGATTCATACAATTCATATCAGGAATAAAAGCCTGGGAACTTACCTCCTTAAAGACCAGTGCACAGTGGGGGATGCTTAGAAGTGTCACTGTACAACATTTGCCATCCAGAATCCTGACTTTTGGAAAGAGACATGGACAATGTTAACAGGGAAGAGGCCTTGCTCTTCAAACATCTTGATGGGTTTGCAACAGCACATTTGAGAGGAGGCTGCATTTGTCTGCTTTATTTAAAGGGGGAAGTTTGAAGTAGAGGTGGTGGGGGCACTGGAGTAGGAGAGGAGTAAGAAAGGCAGGGTTCTACATGGACAAAAGGCTGGAGAAAAATCTCCGTGGAGGATGAATTTGTAAGTTATATCTACTATGAGCAGTGCTATTAAAATCTTTACTCCATAACACTCCCCACTCCCCAAATCCACTCATAAGCTTGAACTGCCTGGGGTAAAAGGAGGAGACCAAGGAAGAATCTGGATCCTCTAAAAATGTATGGGTCAAAACTATAGGAGCTAGAGTCAAAGAAAACCATGAGAATATAAATCCATGACTATTCACACAACTACTGGGGAAGTCTTCGGATATTTTTCAGGCCATGGAATTGAGGATTCAAGGGAATTTCAGGCAGCTGCCAAGGAATAGAGAGGCCCCAAATGCTATCTACGTTGGAGCAATAATATCCATGAAATTGTTGGTTTTATTTTCAACTTAGGGTCCTGTTCAAATGCTTACAGCAGCAAGGGAGGTAAAAGAGTAAAGCAGGCTGGATGTGAGACAGCAGGGAGTGCTGGGCGCTGCAGCAAGCTGCAGGGTGCAAGTCCTGTTAGAAGGAGACAATTGCCTCCCAGCTCTAGCGGGAGTGTTCCCTGCAAGAATGCAAGCCCAATGTTGCCAGATAGTCCACATTTTAAGAGAAGCTAGAAAAGCAGATGTTTCAGAAAAACCGAGTTTTTAAAAAAATGTTAACTAATTTGAAAATATTTACGAACTTCAAGGGTCAAACAAAAGATGTCTCGTGATGTATGTGGTTTCTAATATAGAAGACAGAATACAGGGATAAGATTCATTTTCAAAACAAGTAATGAAATGAATGACATTTAAGTGAGATGTGATAGGAAAAGCTCTGATCCATGCATCCTAAATCCAGGGCTTTAGGCTCTGCTTGACTACTATTTGTCTGTATGTTTACAATGAAATAATTTATAATGTCTTGGCCTTCATCTCTTTATCCATAAAATGAAGGCATTAAATCTGACACTTTTTTAGAGTTGGAGTTCCGATGATTGAGGGGGCAGAAAGAAAGTGTAAGCAGTGGAAAAATGAGCCCTGGGTGTGTTTCAAAATGTATTGAATTCATTGACATTTATTATGTGTTCGCAAGGTACACCGCATTGATCATGGAATTCTTGCTTACTATGAAAAAGTAAACATAAACTAAAAAAGCACCTTAATTATTTTGCCTACCTGAGAACAGTGCTTTCAAAGAAGTGGGAGAAGAGCCTTCCCCAACTGGGAGCTGTGTTACTGACACTATCAGCAGGTGAGTTACAGAGTCTGTCAGCAATGATAAGAACACTGGTGTATTTCCCATTCAGACTGACGTTGCTCGAGACAGGAACCTAATTGATGTTTGTTCAATAATACCAAGATATGTCACAGAATCTGTGGGGGTGTCCGGTATCTTTTGTCAGCTTAGAGTCAAACCCTGCAGAAAATAAGTTGCAGACTGTTGCAGATGTTCTGACATTAAATGATGTTTTCCTGAAAATGCATGAGGCATGGTCTACCGGTTTGCCTATTGGCAAACCGGCTCTTGCTGCCATCAAGACCCCACCCCCTCCCCCAGGTCATTCTGAAAAAGCAGAGCTGCCTCTAGGCCTTTCAGCTTTACCCTGAACCTCAAGACACTCCCACACTCTTCAGGGATTTGGGGATGGGTGGGTGGGTCTTACGATCACAAAAGGATGGGATAGGGGAGAAGTGGGGGTGGGTGGGAGGATGAGAGGTAGCTGCAAAAAAATGGGTGGGGAAGAGAAGACCTAAACACAGGGCTGAGATTGAGTAATTTTAGGACGCAGTACTGTTTATGGAACATTTCATTCTTTATAGCTACTGTCACATTCTAGTCATTAGACTGCATTTACTTGTGGGTTGTAGAAATTACTTCCCATGGGAAACTAAAGCAATTCCTTCTTCAAAGGATGCTTTGTTTTCTAAGAGAAGAACGTAAAGCATATGACAGTGCAGCCAGCTATGTAACCTACATTTCCTGCTAAGCCACTCTTAGTTCAAGTTCACTGTTTAGCGTGACCACTTTAAGAAGTAACCAAGGAATGATGATGACGACGATGATAATGATAATAATAGCTAGCATGTACTGAGCATTATATGTACGCCAAGCCCTGAACTGAACCTTTATATATGTGTTTTAATCCCTATAGAAACCCTAGCCATTATCATTAACCCCATTTTACAGATGAGAAAGCTGAGGTTTAAAGAAGCTATATGTGCTCAATATAACACAGCTAGGACTTAAACCTGATCTGTTCTGCTCTGAAGTCCATTCTTAAAGGCACTGACCTCTGAATGTATCACATTTGGCTGAGAAGTCCTTTGTCATTTCTGACATAGAATCTCCCCCAGCAAAAACTGAAGGAATAAAGAGTGAATTACACATATAGGAGTGCGCAAAACGGACAATGGTGTATCTGAAACCAGAGAAGTCCATGTGAATTTCAGTTTTAATCAATTACATCCATTAGGTGACAGCTGCTTCCCTTCTGCCCTCCAGGTGCCTGCACCTAGAGCTTAAAACATCTACAAATTAAAGTGAGACTGTGCTGCTGTCCGAGGAAATGAGAGCAGCAGCTTCTGCTCTCTGCCGTCTCTGCCAGCCCAAATCCTATTCTTGCCTTGTTAGCATTTATATAAGACCTCTGGCTGCAGCACCAATCTACTGTACCTCCCTGCCCTGTGTATTCTCATTTTGATTAGTTACAGTGGAGCTGTAATAACTGGCTTCATTTCTTCCCTTCACACCTGATAGAATACCAGGAGCTCCCTGGGCCCTTCCTCTGGTCTAGCATCAAGCCAGGATCAATCCTACCTGAGCAATGATTATTAATTAAATCCTTCCATCCTTCTATTCCATGTTCCAGTTTTCAAAGAGCTTTCAAACACATTCTATTGTTTGCAGTGACATAATGAGTCAATGGGGGCCCAGCGAAAAGTTCCATGTGTCCCTGCCCCTATCACGCAAAGAATTCCTCTTTTTTCTCTTGAGAGCAGGACTCTAGAAGGGTTTGGGTTTTGGCTGTGATGCTAGAAGGAGGAGGAAGGGAACCCTCATCATGCAGCTCTTATAGTGTTAAGGAGAGAGTTTATCGAAGAATAGAGGCAAGAGCCTTGGAGCCTCTAGAAATGCACTTTCCTAAGCTTGGGTGCCTCCACTCAGGTGTCCTCTGCCTTCAAGGTAGTTGGAGATTTAAACTGATTCCTTGGAGTAGCCGGCCACCCACCGTCATGGAGGGCACAGATCAGCACCCTCCTTTCCCCTCCCAACACTGGATCCATCAGTTCGCCAGTAGCTCGGAGAGATCCTTTTGCCCTTGGTCAACAGACTCTCCCTGGGCTTAGCACATGGGGTCCCAGCCCTTGGATCCCAGCTCAGTTCCTATGTTGGATGCTTTTCCATCCTAAAAGAAGAGAAATCTTTTCTTATTCAAACCACACAGTAGAGTGTGCCGCATTGTTTAGCCAAGCACATTAATGAATCTTTGGAGATGTCAAGAGAAGCCAGAGTTGAGTTTGAGAATAGGGGTTGGAGCAGCTGAAGTGTGCTGCAAAATGATTCTCTGAAAAATGTTTCTATGCTGGTGAGAGCTGAGAAGAGGAAGGAGGCATGAGGCATGACTTATAGTAGGAGGCAGATGCCTATGCTGACAGAAATGGGCAAGGTGTTTCGGAAATGAAAGTCCAATATTTAACTTTGTGTTGTCTACAGTGTGGCAATGGGAAACCCTTCTGTTTCCCAGTCAGTGAAGTCTGACTTATTAACATATGTGCAGAGTGAGTTGTTTTGTGCAAAAATGAAGGGAAAAGAGGAGATTCACAACTAGAAGCAGAGGAGGAGGACAGTCCCAGGAGTGGGACGTAAGGAGGATAGAATGTGAGTGGAGCCAAGGTTTCCATGAGAACAGAACCCCAAAGGAATTGCAGAAGGCCTCTGGGCATAGGATTGAGGAGGGTGGATGTGAGAGAGCGGGCTGATGCTGACACTTGGGGGATACCTGTTATAGTCTTGTGAGGTAGGCAGAGCAAGTGTTGGTATAACCAGTTCCATTGTATAGATGAGAAAACCAAGACTCAGATACGTTACAATACTTGCCCAGTGTCACATAGGGCCTGGCAAGTTGGGAAGCCCAGAATAGAATGCAAAACTCCTTTTCTAGCCGAAAAGTTCCTAGTCATATTTGCCAGCTAAAAGGCATCCAGTAAAAGATAATTGAAGGTAAATGAGCACCCAGAGGCAGGCAGAGCTGCCTCTAGGTCTTTCAACTTTAACCTTTTATATACTTTGGCATAACCCATTACATCATCAGCCTCCTCATCACTGGGTCACTCTGCTGTAAACTTCCCCATTAACAAGCAGGAGGGAAGGAAAGGTAATTTTGATGCAAGGAGCGTTCCCAGAGCAGAAAAACTAGGTAGGACATCACAGCAGTGCAATCGGATGGGTGAGCAAAGGGTGGGAAAGTGGATGATCTGACTCGACCAGGCCCAAGCTACCCCTGACAGGATCAGGGGTCCTTACAGGTCCTGTCCTGCCTGAGTGTTTTTTCCTCTGCAGAAATCCTGCTAGGATTTTTCTACTTTGGTACCATACTTCATCTGACAACCTGCCTGGCAATGTAACCTTCATTTCTACCTTGTGACCTTCTCCTCCATTGATTACTTCCTCCATTCTGTGGATCCGTGATTAGGGAGGTTTGCTTATGCTTAACCCTGGTCTGGGTTCCTGTGGGCCCTTGCTCACTGGGTAATTGGTGGTTGATTCACGGATGTTTTCACCCTGAAACGTGTGATTCTCACATGACTCTGAACAAGAGGCAAGCTGAACTTGGGCCATGTATCATTTGCAGGTAGCCTTGTTGGCTCATTTCTTGCAGCTGCATCCTCTGGTAAGTGAGCATGGGACACACCTGATGGCTTCTGTCCTTGGAGCTGCCCTGATGACTGCTGTCCCCAAGGCGATCACCTAATGACTTCATTCCCTGAGGCTGTCCCTGATTGCTTCTGTCCCTGGGGTTGCTCCCAGAACTCTGCCTGATGCTGAGGAGTAAGCAGTCAGGCCACGGAATGATAGAATGGAAAAGCGGAAACTCTGAGCTGGAAGAGGACTTTGTGGTAGGGTACTCATACATTTCTGTCTCATATGGCATCACTTAAGTCTGTTATCCCAGTATAATTATTAAGAACATCTTTTTAATCTCAAAACATCCCGGTGTGGATAATAAATTATATATGATCACCCTACTTTAGGGATCATCTAGACTAGTTTTTTGGGTTTTTTTTTTTCAAGTTTTTGTTTAGCCTTGAAGACCACTTCTTGAAAGAGATACTTATCCTGATCTCTAATGTGTAAACCAAAAAAAGGGAGAGTTGTCCAGGCCGAAGGGGGCAGAGAAGGCTGAAGCTCCCCACTACCCTACCCCGACCTGCTGTGGCAGCCCTCCCTGCCAGCCAATGGAGGTCTTGCAGCTCAATGCATCCCTGGTTGTACCCGCTACTTTAATCTTACACGTGAGGGAACTGAAGTCCATGGAGCGGTTAAGGGTCTATGTATGGCCACATCACTAGTTAGTGGAGGGGCCCAAGCTAGAACTCAGATACGCAGACTGCACTGTGATCTTGCCACCACGCCAAGTCTCCTTCCAGCTTGCCTAATGGTCTTAAAACTAAGTGGCAAAATGTCCACTCTTGTGCTAGTGCGCACTCTCTTTCACTCTGTGTGTGTGTGTGTGTGTGTGTGTATGCATGTAATTTTTAAATGATGTATTCTTTATAAAATTCATGTAAAATTTTCATACTGGGAAAAATAGTCATGATTTTAAAATTACCCAGTTCACCCTTGAGAAGTCAAAGTCCATAAAGCAACAATAGGGGAATAGCGTTGTACTGAGGTAACTTCGTGTGAATTGGATACGTATTATTAAAGTAAACAGGGCTTAGGGACAAACACCTTTTCTAAAGCCTATATCCTTGAACATATTTGGATGGACTTCATTAATCCTGTCTAGCAGCTCTCAAAAGTCAAACAGGAAGCAAACCCCAGGCTGTGGTAGAAAACAAACACTGTCTGTCCCAGGACCTCCCGGGTGGACGGAGTCCTCCCTTTGTCTTAGCTCTTCTTCTGAGGCAACAGTTGGCAAATCTAAACTGAAACAGTTCTATCTTGAAAGCACACAACTTCTCCAAGCCCCTGGTTGTTTAAATAGTTGTCCACCTTTCCTTCTGCCTTCTGCTTCCACCTGCCCTCAGCTGGGACCCAGCCAGGCAGTGTCAACTTGAACCCTGGGCAGGAAAAGCAGATACCAAATGCAAATCAGACAGCAATGCAACCTTTTTATGGCCCAGGGAAGGCCAACAGGAGGTAAGGTCACGTAGAAGGCAGCCTGCTGGTGGCAGCTCCCTGCTGAGGGCAGGGTTTTGCTATTTTATTTTAACCTTGTTTCAGTTTGATCCAAGCACTGTGTCTCAAGGAAACAAGCACCTGTAACTGTGGCCCACACAAAACCAATTTTCCCACAATCAGAAAGCAATCATTTCCGTCTCCTGGTGTGGAAAAAAACAGCCAGATACAAGCAGGGCGGGGTATGGGCTTGACCTTGTCCTTCTTACCTGCTGACTCAGAGGATTTGCATAGCTGGAATTCTGAGGAAACACCCAAGTCCAAAAGTGCAAGAGTTTGGGGTATTTATGCAAAGCATATGTTCCCTGTTCTGAGGCAGAGACTCAAGGGTTTGATAGAAACAATAGGGTAGAAATGAAATCTAACATTTGTGAAGCCCTTACTCTGGGTTCATTTTACCCAATTCAAGCCTCACAAAAACCTCATTGGCGGAAACTATGATTATCCCCATTTCAGAGATGAGCAAACAGGGCTTGATAAAGGTTAAATGGCTTCAGCCACTCAGCAAGGAAGTGGTGGAGTGAGGGAAGTTCAGACTCAGAGCCTACCCCTGAAAACAACCAAACCCACACACCGAGAAACATCCAGGCTAGTCTTCCCAACCTTCAGGGCGCATTCAGTTCACCTGAGGCTTTTGTCAAAATGCATGTTCTCATTCAGGAGCTCCAGGGCTGTGCCAGAAACTCTGCAATTCTAAGTAGCTCCCAAGTAATGTCAATGCTGCTGCTGGTCTGTGAAGGATCTAGGGCAGCCGTCAGCAAACTTCTTTTCTGGTAGGGGTGAGATAGTAAATATTTTAAGCTTTGTGGGCCACATCCAACCTCTGTTGCATGTTCTTTCTCCCTTTCTTCCTTCTCTTCCCTTCTTTTCCTTTCATTCTCCATCCTTTGGCATGTAAAACCACCCTTAGCTGTTGGCTCGTGGGTGCATTTGGCCGGAGCAGTGATTTGCTGTTTCTCGCCCTAAGACAGTGAAGGTAGAGAAGTTGCCTTGCCAGTGGGCTCAGGTGGGGACCCTTTCCCAACAGCAGCTACGAGATTCAGTCCCACTGTTCTCAATTAGGTATGCTCAACCAGGACAGGAAGATGCTAGACAGGCTGTCTCCCCAGTGATCAGTCTGAGTTACAGGTAAGAGGGGGGCTGACTTACCCAAGAAAGAATGCATTGGAGTGGTGAGGGGGCTGGACTCCAAGGTGTGCGAACAAGCACTGGAGGAGGATTGGGACAGCGGAGGGAAGGGGGAGCCTGCTATGCACACAGCGAACACTTTACCTATTGGGGCAGTAGGTTGTTGAGGGGCTCCTGTGACAGGTGGGAGGTCAAACTCAAAAACCCCTTCAACTCCAAGAGTTCAAGATCCTGTGATCCTTGCGTGCAAGGCTAATCTAATGTCGTCCTGAGATAACATGCACCCGCGTGATCTGATTCTCCTCAAGCTGATCGGCAACCGCATCTCAGAGCAGCTGCCTCTTTATCTCTTGCCCTGCCTGGGAAGGGGAGGCTGAAATTCACTCCAGGATGTCACTGCTCTGGGGGAAAAGGAAAGTAACTCCCACCACCCAGCTCAGAAGTAGGAAGTGAGGGCCTTCCGCTCAAGGCAAGGGCCTTCTCTAACTACTGGGTAGTTTTTCCATCTTCTTGTAACTTGAATGAAGTGAAGTCATCTTACTTCCAGGAATCCAATCTAAAGAAATAAGTATGGATATGAATAAAATTTTTTGTCCTCTTTCAGGTGCAAAGAGTCTACTCTGCCCACTCTGTCATTCAAGGCTTGGTTGAGAACTGGCTAATTAAGTGAGATCACTTCTATACAAATAGAACACCATGCGCAGATTATAAAATGCTTCTTGTATGAAACCATGTGTATACATGTATATAATTAGCAAACACCCAAACAGTGGCTCTTTATGGGCAATAGGATGATGATCATCACTGTGGAATAAAGAAGGGACCCAGTGAGAAACAGTGAGCGCTCAGTGGGAAGTGTTCTAAACTGCGAAGTTCTACAGTGACCTGCTACCCTCAGTGGTAAGGTAAGTTGGCAGCAGGGAACTACAGATCAGAGCTTCTCAGACTTAAAAGTGCATATTCATCCTGGGGATCTGGTTAAATTGTAGGCTCAGACATAGGGGTGCAGAAGGCCCTGACATTTTGCATTTCTAACAAGCTCCCTGGGGTGGCTGATGCTGCTATGCTGCTGGCCCAGGACCTTATTTCATGAAGCAAGGCTCTGCCTACCTTGCAGGAGAAGGCACTGAGAAGAGGAGTCACCAGTGTTGATATGTTACTCAGACGAGGTGGCAAGTTTAGTTTACATGTGTGTACGTTGTCCTGAGATTGTTGTTTTTGGAGGGGGACAGAACAAGGAGTATGTATAGAATTGAAATTACCTTTATCAATAATAAATATGGCCTAGCAGAAATTCTCCTGCCTTTTTCCTTTTCTCCTTCCCGTAGTTCAATTTAGCTGCCCAATTTCCTCTCAGAAGTAGGTCCTGAGGTTGAAGCAGGAAGCAGGATAAGGGCTGTCTGACCCCAGGCACACAGCTGGCCCCATGGACAGGGATCACCTGGGTAAGGTGAAGAGCACCCATACCAGCTTTAAGTCAAGGTGATGATTCTTTTCGAGCATCAGTGACCTGGATCCACCCCAGGTAGTTAGAAAGCCACTCCCCTTTGATTACCCACTGCCATTTATCAGCCCTGAATCCTCTGTCCTGCTGCCACTTTCCAGCCCTGACAACCTGTTTTAAATGAAGGCAAGCGGGATTCTCTCTCCCTTACCAAACTGCTTGAAATAGCCGGCACAAGCAGATTCTTCTTAATGGGCCAGGGATTTTTCACCGGCTGATGGACAAGGGGGACCCACAGAATGAGAATTTACAACAGAGTGTCTGTTCACGGTGTAGACTGTAGAACATTTCCATGTGTTCTTCCTTGTAAGCATTTAGAGCCTGATCACGTGCATAAATAAACCCCGGATATCGTTACTATTTAGCCAACATTTATTTCATATTTTATATGTGTCAGGTACCTAGCTAGGTGCTTTCGCGTTTGTCATATGACTTTAGCCCTGAAACAACTCTAGAGGCAAGATATTCCAATGAAAATATCAAGGTTCAGGTTCAGAGGGGTTAAGTAACTTGTGAAAGGTAGCACAGCTTACAAACAATAAGCCTCCAGTGAAAGGAAGAAAAGAAAGTGACAAGTAGATTGCAGGGATATGTTGGCAAGTTTGTTCTGAGTGGAGTTCTTGGTGAAGAGTAAGGAAAATGCCCTCAGAGATAATGTGGTCCTGCACACCTCCCTAGAATAGACCTCAAATAGTGCTTCCTAGGCTATGGAAGAAGAGTCATAGCCACTTCTTTCTCTCTAATAGAACTCTAGTTTTGTCCAAGTGGCAACATGTCTAGCCCCAAGGGAAGAGTCATAGTTGATCTAAGCCGATCATGGTCATCTCCTTCCCCTTTGCCAGTGATTGATTTACTTGTGGGCATCTGATCTGGCATGAGATGAAAAAAAACATCATGGGTGCTTCTGGGAAAGCCCTTCTCTCTGATAAGAAAGAGGTCCATAAAGAGAGGATCCTTTCCCATAACCAACCCTCCTTCCTTCCTGCTTAGGCTGATGTATAATAATATGAAAATGTGATACTTTATACTTAGATAACCATCTTATGACCATGAGGAGAAATGTAGCCTTACACTGAATATGGCAAAACTAAACACAGAAAGACAGGATCCTTGTTGAATTTGTTAAAAAAACAAATGGAGTCAGGCACAGTGGCTCATGCCTGTAATCCCAGCACTTTGGGAGGCTGAAGCAGGTGGATTGCTTGTGCCCAGGAGTTTAAGACCAGCCTAGGCAACATGGTGAAGCCCTGTCTCTATCAAAAAAAAATTAGCTGAGTGTGGTGGTACATACTTGTGGTCCCAGCTACTCAGGAGGCTGAAGTGGGAGGATCACTTGAGCCCAGGAGGCGAGATTGCAGTGAGCCATGACCATACCACTGCACTCCAGACTGGGTGGCAGAGGGAGACCCTGTCTCAAAAAACAAACCAAAAAATCATCTGGGACCATGGGACATCTGTCTCTAGACTTCTCCAAATGTGGGATAATGTAGCATCTTGATAATGTGGCCTACTATACATCAACTATTCTGTTGCCTGCAGGCAAAAGCACTGCACATATACAAGAGGCTCCCCTTGGTGAGAGACCAAGCATTCCCACACAAATGTCTCTGTCCCAGACCGACGACTTGTCTAGAATTGCTTTCTATCTGGTCTTCTCAAGGTCTTCTCCTTAGGGCTCCCTTTGTCCACAATTAGCTCAGTCTAGCACTGGCAACAAATCAGGGAAGAGTCTTCATTATTCTACAAGAGACAGTTTGTTTGCTCTTCTACATTACTTTCATCTTTGCAAAACTCAGCTCACCTCCTCCTGGTAGCCTGCCTCATTTATTAGGACTTAGCTGTGGTAGGCAGAATAACGGGACCCCCAAAGATGTCCATATCCTGATCCCTAGAACCTGTGAAGGTGTTACCTTATGTGGTAAAAGAGACTGTGCAGATGTAATTGAGGTTAATGGCCCTGAGATCGAGAGATTATGGTGGGTTTTCTGGGTGGGTACACTCAAATCACATGAGTTCTTAAAAGTGGAGAATGCTTCTATACTGTGATCAGAGAGAGAGGGGGCTACAGAAGGAGATCAGAGAGATGTGACATTGCTGGCTTTGAAGGTGGAATATGGGCAGCCTCTGGAAGTGGAAAAAGGCAGAGAAAACAGATTATCCTCTAGAGCCTCCAGAAAGAAACACAACCATGACAACATCTTGATTTTAGCCCAGAGAGACCTGTGTCGGATTTCTGACATACAGAAACCTGATTCCTGATAACTATAATATGTCTGCAGTGTTTTAGCCACTAGGTTTGTGGTAATTTGCTGTAACGGCAATAGGGAACTAACATATTGGCCATAAAGTTCCTGGCACTACATTTTCCACTAAGGTATGTAGTATACTAGGTGAGGATCCAGAAAGATGTGTGTGCAAATCCTGGCTCTGTTTCCATGTGACCTTGAGCAACCCACTTCAATTCTCTGGATCTCAGTTATATCATCCAGAAAGCAGAGATGAATAAGAATGTTTCTCTTGGCCGGGCGCGGTGGCTCAAGCCTGTAATCCCAGCACTTTGAGAGGCCGAGACGGGCGGATCATGAGGTCAGGAGATCGAGACCATCCTGGCTAACCCCGTGAAACCCCGTCTCTACTAAAAAATATAAAAAACTAGCCGGGCGAGGTGACGGGCGCCTGCAGTCCCAGCTACTCGGGAGGCTGAGGCAGGAGAATGGCATAAACCTGGGAGGCGGAGCTTGCAGTGAGCTGAGATCCGGCCACTGCACTCCAGCCTGGGTGATAGAGCAAGACTCCGTCTCAAAAAAAAAAAAAAAAAAAAAGAATGTTTCTCTTTTACAGGTTTGTTGTGATATTTGAATGAGGCTGTTCAAGTAACACACTTAGCATGTGGCTGGCAAATAACAGTCACTAGATAAATGGTAGCCATTATAATATTTACTGGAAGAGAGGGATTGAGGACCTTGTACATTCCTCTGTGGTGAGCAATACATTTAAAGCAGGCATGCTTCACATTTAGTTTGGAGTTCAGAGACCGTGTGATGTAACGGGAAATATTGTAGACTGCAAAACACGACTCCCTGGGTTTGAATCCAGAGAGCTGTGTGACCTTGGCACATGCTTCAGCATGTTCGGGTATCTTTCCCCAGAAGCAGACCCTGAAATAACCATTTGAGGGCAGGTAGATCTTTCTGAGGTGATTTCAGGAAATATGTGTAGGGAATGGAAAAGTCAGATGGAAAGGGAAGTGGCCGAGAAGTGTATGTTTCCAAGCAAGTTACCACTGTGGGAGCTGAAGTATAAGCCCTCCAGGGAAATTGGGGACACATGATAATTCACATGCCTCTGAATTATCACACTCAAAGGGTGAGGGAGCTGGGGTCATTATATGCCAACTCCCATCTGTCATTAGTTGAGGGTCACTTCCAGGGGACAGTAATTCCCCAGCAGGTCCTGCCTGCCACACAAGGGTGGAGAAAGCCCTCAGGCAAAGCTATGGTGGCAGTGGAAAGTTGGGCCGGCATGTGCTGAAGTGGTGAGGGCTGAAGGGATATGGAGAGGAGCCCTCAGTATTGCTATTTTAAACATGAGAAAATTTAGTTTTACATGGTCCCATAGTTTCTCAAAATGAGACAATGATAGTATCTGCTTCGTAGAATTATCGGGAGAGGTATGTAAGTGAACAAGGCCAAGGGCTTCCATCAGAGTTTGGCATAGGACAAGTAAGCACCATTTAAGTGCTAGTTATCATCATCTGAAGATTTTTGCTGTTCTGTGATGTAAAAGTTTGTTTGTTCCCACTACCCCCCTCCACAATGTTTAGTTAAGCTGTTCAAACTCGCAAATACTTTGGGGAGATGGGGGCTTGAGGAGCAAAAGGAAGGGGCTAACATTCACCCTTGGTCCAATAACACAAACTCTCAATGATGGGCTTGCACAATATCTGGAGGCCTTCGGGCTTTTGGGGGCATGGATTTGGGAATTGGAACCCAGCTCTTAACACTCTCTCAAAGGGCATGAGGCCACAGATGCTGTCTGGGTTGTGCACTGAATGGCAAGCCTCTGAAGGTAGAAATGGTGTGCTCCTGGCTGGATTGACCCGGTTTCTTCCCCGGCACATTGTAGACACTCAGTGATTGGCTATTGAGTAGATAAGCATGAAAACAGCTTAGAAAGCCAGAAAGGGAATGCTTCCACCTAAAATCATAGGTGATTGATGTCATCCTTATGTGCAGCCCTCCTCACAACCTCTTGTTTCCTTGGCCACTTGGCCACTTGGCCACCAGGACACAGGAAGTAACCTGCACCTGACCCCCTGATGTTGGCAATGGGACGGGCTTTCCACTCTCGGAGGCATCTTGTAGAATACAAAGGACTCGCTGTGGTATTTATACCAACACACACATTTTAAATAGGCCCTCACTTCTTCCTGAAAGGAAGCCAAAGACTCTGTTGGAACTGAAAACATTCATATTTATGTATCACCAGTTATTGAGGGAACACAAAGTGTTCAGCAAATATGATCTCTTTAGTGCTCATGACAGCCCTGAGGGAAGAAGTTGGCAAGAATTTCCACCCTCCTTGGAGAGGTGAGAGTATGGAGGCCCAGAAGGCCAGGGAACACACACCAGAACCACTCAGCAGGTGCTCCAGGGAGCTGGGGCAATGGCAAGAAATGGGAGGCTCAAGAGAAGCGTCACAATGCTGTGGCCTCCACAATCACTGCAGTGTCTGGGGGACGAGCAGAAACCTGGAAATATCTCCCATGTCTCTCATGATGGGGTCTGATAGATGCCTGATGGTACTAACAATGAAATGCCATTCAGGCATTCAAACAGATCCATGTTCTAGAATGTAGAAAGACATTCTAAGGCATTTAGATAAAAATGCAAGTTTGCAAGAGTATATATAATATAGTCACTCATTACTATTAAGTAAATGTAATATGAAGGGGAAAATCTAAAAGAATGTATACCAAATTATATATGAAATATATATGTCTTTGTGTGTTAGCATTTTCAAAGAAAAGGCCTAAAAGAATGGGTACCAAATTATACTGAAATATATATTTATTTATTTACATTTTCAAGGAAAGTTCTAGAAGAATGTGTAACAATGGTTATCCCAATAGTTGGATTAAATATACTTTTCTTAATCACCCATTTGTTAATTTCCAATGTGCATTTTTTTGTAGTCAGATTAAAACTTTCTGAAAACCAGAGAAAGGGAAATTCATTGTCACTTAGAAAGTATTAAAAATAGAAAACTATTAAAACATGCTCAGAGTGTTTTTCTTTCATTAAAAGAGAACACCAGGAGTGTTTTCCTTGATGTAAAGAATTTGGAAAAGTCCCACCAGACTTTCTATTTAGTTCCTACTCCAGAGTGAAATTTGGATCAGATATTCTATTTTGTAAACATATGGTCCTATGTCTGCAAAGCCCGAATATAGAATGAAATATTTCTGCTTTTTTCCTTGATGTTTTTAAACATGAGCTAGACCTGACTATTTAGCATTTTTACCTGAAAAACTTTAGTAGAAGGAAAACCAACCCCACCCTGACAAGGGATTTAAAATGTCAACTACTCAACATTTTCATGAGCTACTGAGAAATAGATGTAAATTTTGTTATATATTAAATTTCAAAAACTCAGACCACTGTGCTTTACAATGTGAATGTACTTAATACGACTGAACTGTACATGTAAAAATGGTTAGGATGGTAAATTTTATGTTGTGTGCTTTTTACCACAGTAAAAATTGCCAAAAAACAAAAAAACCAAAGCAACCCTAAACTTAGATCCTTTAAGTCTAAGGTAGAGTACAGTGTAGGAAAAGAAAGGGTGGGATCCAGAAGAGCTGGATTCAGGTTTCAGGTGTGGTTCTTACAGCACCTGGCCTTGGACAGGTTGCATTCACTTGTTCTGTTCCTCTCACCTTTCTGAGTAGCTATCACTTGCCAGGCATAGCAGAAGGCACTGAGATACAGCGGCCCACGAAATGGGTGTGTCCCATTTCGTGGTCACTGCCCTGGTGTAGTGACCTAACTTCTCTTAACCACAAGTGCCCCCCAGAAAATAAGAAATAAGGCTGGGCTCAGTGGCTCATGTTTATAATCTTAGCACTTTGGGAAGCTAGAGGCAAGAGGATTGCTTGAGGCCAGGAGTTCAAGGCCAGCCTGGCCAACATAGTGAGCCCCTATCTCTGTTTTATATTAAAAAAAAAAAAAAAAAAAAAATTATTCCAAAAATTAAAAGAAGTTTTTAAAAAAGAAAATGGAAACTAATAATACTTACGCCGTCCATGCTTCATGAGAGGGAAAGAATTTGCTACCAAGGCTACAGCTTGACTACATGTATTAAAAAAAAAAAAAATCTCAGCTTCATCCCCTGGGAGACAGATCAATGGATCAAAATCTGAATTTAGACTCACTTTCCGGTCAGGAGCAGGGCCTGTCAGCAGCATTTTGTACCTTTGGCTTCTCGTGCCCTCTTACCAATGGGGCTGGACAAATGAAGGGCACATTTGTGACCTGTAGTGAATTCACAGAGGCGGGACATTTGATAGTTACCGCAGGAATGTGGCCGGTGTGAGGGAGCTGCCCAGTGGCAGGCACAGTGGCGAGTGTTTATTGTCTGCCCTTTGAGGCTGTAGTGATAACACTGATGATGGTGATGTTGGCTGTGCCAGGCACTGTTCGCAGTGCTTTGCATTTACTTACTTAATGCTCATGACGACCCCGTGATAGAACTGCTTTTATTATTCTGTTATTACAAATGAGGAGACTGAGGAGCAGAGAGAATTAGCTAGCTAGAAAGTGGTAGAGTTGAGGTTCAAACACAGGCAATTCAAATGTAGACCCTGGCTGGGCATGGTGGCTCCCATTTGTAATTCTAGCACTTTGGGAAGCTGAGGCAGGCAGATCACTTGAGCCCAGGCAAAAACCCCATCTCTACAAAAAATACAAAAAATTAGCCAAGCCTGTTGATGCGCACCTGTGGTCCCAGCTACTCAGGAGGCTGAGGTGGGAGGATCACCTGAGCCTGGAGAGGTCCAGGCTGCAATGAGCCATGGTTGCACCACTGTACTCCAGCCTGGGTGACAGAGTGAGACCTTTCACATTTTATGGATAAGGAAACAGAAACTCAGAGAGGGACTTGCCTAGGGCTCTGTGTAGAGAGCTAGGTTTGGTTTTTTTGGGACTCCAAAGCCTGTAAAACATGACACTCTCTTGTAATGCCCCAGGCAGTGAAAATCTCCAGGACAATGAGGTACACCCTCAGGCTGGTAGCTGATGGGCAGAGCCACTGTCAAAGCCCCATTCTGCATCCTGACTCCCCAGGCTAAAAACAGGGCCTGGGGAAGGGTAATGCTTGCTTGGCTTTCTGCCCACGGCAGATGAGACCATTTCACCACCATCTGTGAGTGGCCTCACTCCTAGTCCCTGAGCCTTAATAATTACCAGGATATTCATTCATTCATTCAACAAATATTTATTGAACTCTTTGCCAGGTACCGTTCTAGGTGCTGGGGATTAAATAGTGAGCCAAATAGTCAACAATGATTTTGTGCTTGTGTTCCAGGGTTTAAGCTCTTGCCTTCTTCCTTCTTACCCCATCCTTTTCTGCACCTCATTTCTTTCTGTAAATAGAGTCCGTTTTTGACCTTTAGGTATTGACATGGTCCATCTGCAGGACTCTGCTAGCCTAAATGGTGTGCATGTGCAAATGAAAGTGCCCCCCCAGTGTGCATGCAGCCTCACAGGCCCCCAGCTTGGAGAGTAGAGAGTGGGCTGGATTTCAGCCCCCATGCACCCTCCAACCTAGGCGTCTTTGGATAGAACACAGTTTATGTTATGGCATGTAGCAGGTTGCTCTCTGAGCCCTTCCAGAGATTAGAGATGTGCTCTTGACACCCAAGCCCAGTGTCTTCAAGTCCCACCTGCTTCCATGTCCCACCTGCTTAGCCAGGTCCCCCATTCGCTTCAATCCCCATAAGCTGGGCCCTGCAGACCTCCAGTTCTTTATCCATGGCCCACTGCTGGGCTGGTCAGACACACCTTGTCCACCTCTCTGGACCCCTTTCCTCTTCTCCTCCTCTTGTCTGCCAGCTGTGGGACAGCTCTCTCCCACTTGGTAGCTCTCCCCCACCCTCAGGCCAGGATTCAGCCATCCCTGCATGTGCTTTTCATGTTCACATCCAGGAGCCATTGTGACAATGGGGCCGTTTGAAGGGTGCCCCAAACCCTCACCTTGGTTCACAGAAAGGCACTGAAGTTCTGCTCAAGAGCTGGAGGGTATAAAACACAAAACTGTCAGGATGTCCTTCCTGATTCCATTCTGACATGAGACAGAGATGCCATGTCATGACTAGGAGGTTATTTAGAAGTAGCACTCAAAATATACAACAGATATTATATATTACATAATTTTTCACAGAGAAAGTTGTGGTTTTAAAAAATCTAATACTTCCTATTTAATTCATGATTGAATAATTCACCTGCTCAACCCCTACAAGTCCTAAGACCACATCTTCCAAGAAGCTTTCTCAGATTGCCTCCTGTCTACCTCCCCTGCCTGACAGCCAGAGAACGATTAGGTACCCTCCTCTGCGATCCTCCAAGAGCACCCAAACTTGTCCGCCATGACACTCATCACATTGAATTGTGATTGACTGTTTGCTTCTGTACTGCCCCAAGTAGACTGTAAGTTCTGTAAGAATCTGTACTAGACCCAGCTCACCTTTATATTCTCTGCACCTGACATAGAACCTAGCACCTAGCAGGAACTCAGTAACTGTTTGTGAAATAAATAAAAGGTATTTGTATGGGGAAAAAAAATTGGCATCAATGCCAAGCTGGAGTTTTCCCCAATAATGGACATCCTGTTCTCTGCTGGGAGGAGTGAGGGAAATGAGAAACTGTGGCTGCTCTCAGATCCCCCAGACAAACATCCATAAATAAATCAGATGTTTTTGCTATACCATATAGCAATTCCATCCATCCATCCATTCATTCATTTGTTCATTCATTCATGCATTCATTTGTAGTAGCCATTTATTGAACATGCTTATGTGTCTCATGACTGGAGATTCTGCAGTGAAAAAGATAATCAAAGACCCTGCCTTCTTGGAGCTTATCTTCCAGTGAGAGTGAAAGAGTAGACAGACAATACCTTCTCTAGTTGGTAATTTATATGACCATGAAACGTCATAGCTTAATTGGCGTTCACTGGCCCCAGCTACTTCGCAGAATAGTATAATGATTAACTTGTCAAGCAGTGGAGACAGACAGGTTGGAAGTATGTTCCTAAGCTGTTACTTACTAGTTAATTTATCTTTGGGCAAGCATCTTGACTTCTCCAAGCCTCCGTTCCCTCGAGCGGTAACAATAACAACAGCACCTACTTCCCTGTACCTATATGCCTGGCTGAGAGGAAGGACAGTAGAGGTTGGCAATAACGATTCCTCACCACTTAGGTGGTTTGGGAAAGGATTCAATGCTCTCTAGGCATCAATACATATGCACTTTACTAACATTAAGGTATTGTTTTGATTTTTTACTTTCACTGACGTGTTGCAGGGTGTAACTGGCTTAATTTAGTCCTCTCGTTTGTACAGTATTTGCATGTGATCTTTGAGCTCAGCCTTAGCTCCCAGATCCCCTGCAGCAGGTAGAGACACTGTCCACAAGCTTCAAGCAGGAACACAGAGCAGGCAGCGGTGGGGACTCCAGCATGAAGGATCCGGCTTGGGTTCTGGCCATTGACTCTACCATGGAAGTCCTGGAGCTAATTTCCCCTTATTCTTGAACTTGAAACAGCTAGGATAAATAAAGCAGATTTTTATCAACTACACTGTAAACAAAAGGCACAGATGGCAGGGGAAGATTGACTGACAACAGCAAAGTCCTCAGGGTGTTGTTGAACACCCCTTGGAGGGGGAGGTGCTAAAGACAGGGCCCCCTGCTTTGTTTTGTTCTTTGCATTTATGAATTCCAGGAACTCCTTTCGTTGAAGTCTATAGCTTCCATCAACAGGATATTAGTTGGTGAATTCTATCTGAAGCTACAGAGGAAAAAACTTTCAATTAGGATCTGAATAGGTCAAGGGGGTGATTGACTGTCCAGAGGATAGGCAGCAGGAACAGAAACCGGAGTTAAATGAATCGAGGGGAATACAAGAGTCCTTGTTGATTCTGGAATAATGGAAATAACAGAGGCAAAAATAAGAAAGAATGATGAGGCAAGTTTAATAAAGATGTTACCAAGAGATCCTAGATTCACTTTATTATTATACCTTCTCTTTATTACTCTCTCCTACAAAGCGCACAGGAACACACATACTTCATACAGACATACATACTTCACATGGACACACATACTTTAAAGTACACACAAGCACATCTGCCTCATGACTAAAATCTAAATCAACTTTCACAGATTTCATATTTAACCACGATCCAGTGTTATCCTAAAGCCATGGCCACTATTGTTTATTCCAGAGGAGGTCACCTGACCCAAACAAAGCCAATCATATTTCTAAATCCTGACCCTAAACTTCAACCATAGTGGAATGGTCAGAGTTTTTCCCCAGGAGTTTACAAGCAGAACTAAGAGCGCGAGTCATGTGCCTGCTGCAAGGCCAGAGTATTTGAGGGCATAAACCAAAATTTAAAATTGGGAAGGTAGAAGAGAGGTAGACCTTAGTAGAAATGAGTTCTAAGATGAAAAGAACTGAACTGAATGCTGAGAATGGGATAAATTGGATCCTTGGGGCTATCTAAAAATGGGTGGATCAATAAAATCAAATTTTTCAAAGAGCTTGTTTTCTGTTAACTCACGTGTGTGTTAGAGAAAGGATGGTACACCGCAGAGCAGTGGTTCCCAAAGTGTGGCCCTGGGACCTGGCTGGTGGTGGGGAGAGGCACCAAAACATTTTCTGGGGATCTGCAGAGGCAGAGCTATTTATATAATAATCCTAAGGTACCATTTGCCTTTTTCAGTCTCATTTTCTTATGAGCATAAAGTGAAGTTTTCCAGAGACTATACAACATGCAGTGTTGAACAGACTGAATGAAGAAGCAAATATGAGAATCCTGACCAGCATCTATCAAGCCAGGCATGAAAGAGATTCGCAAAAAATGTAAAGCAACATGACTCTTCTAGTTCCATTATTTTAGTTTTTGAAAATAGCAATTTTTATGAAATTTGTATTAATATAAACAAATGCTATGTTTATTGTTGCTATTCCTAAATAATAAATGCGTTTTTTCACTTTGAATTTCTAAAGTAGTAAATGCTCATAGACACACACATACCAACACAAGCTGTTTTGTGTCCTGTTATTTTTCAGAGTGTGAAGGATCCTGAGACCAAAAACTTTGAGAACCGCTACATCACAGGGTTTGAAAAGTGTGACATTTTCTTCCAGTGTTAGAAACAGTGTGGAATATACCTAAATTCTTTAAAAGGGAAGCAGCAGCTATGGGGAAAAGGGTTTATATCTGAGGCTATGATACAAGCCCAGATCCCATCACCTTCATGCAAGTAAAAGATTGGGCGTTGGACCACAGAAGATGGTCTTGGGGAAAGCCCGGTTTACTGTAGTTGCTGTGGAGTAGGAGACAACGCTGCATCAGAAGGCTGCCTAATGGCCTCCTTCTGCTTGGCCATGTCCTTTCATGCATGGGGAAAGATGCCCTGCTGAGTGCAGAAGCTGAGGAGGAGTCTCTCTCCTCCAGGCCCTGGGGGATGCCTTCCCTGGGAGAGACAAATTTCAGGCTCCAGAAAATTGACCAGTAACCTAATGGCATTGGCCATCATTGGAAATCAGAGCCACTTGGTGTTAAAGAAATAAGAGCTCTGGTGTGCCTTGCCTGTTTGCAGGGGAGCTCTTCCACCTGTGGAGACATGCAACAAGTTGACTTCTTGGGTCATGCAGAAACCACGTGCCTAATGCTACAGGGACAGGTTGAGCTCACAGCGAATATCCCAGGCCCGAGTCTGGTGCTGGCTAGGTGGCTGTGTCCTTTGCACACAGAGATGTGATCCCAGTCTAGCTAGGGGCCTCTGCTTCTAGCTTAGCGGGTCAGAAGCTCCTAAGCTTCTTCGGTCCTTTGCCAGTGGGTCTTGCCCCTGGCCCTTCCAAGGTAAGCCTCTGTTCGAAAAATAAAACAAGTGTCTAATCAAGATCTCAGAATACCCCTTAAGAGACAATAAAAGGAATCAGCAACCTTGGCTTTTCATTTCACATAATGGTAACAAACGAATCACTTTAATGATCCAGAAAAACAAAATGAGGGTGTTTTTTAGGCATTGTGCATCTTTGCTTATGGATTAGCCAATCCAGGAAATAATCAGAGGGAGCTGGGGGATGGATTCAGGGCAGGTCATTTTTGTTAGTGAAGTAATTTTTTGCTGTATTTATATTTCATGTTCTCAAAAGAATTTGTTAGGTTGTAAAAATACACAACAAAATAATTAAAACTGAGGAAGTCAACCAGATTGCTTTTCAAACAACCTGAACCCTCAGATTTACTGAAAATAAAGAACAAAGGAAAACTTGGGAGTTTCCAATGGAGGAAGACATTTAGCTCCAACAACAATTACTAACATCTCTGTGGAACTATGAACTCGAATCAGGAGACTCTGGTTAAAATGGAAAGGAGAGCTAATTTCCAGTACATGAACATATGTACACATGTGACTCTAGATTTCTGTTGAAGGCTTCATAGTATATTCTGGTAAAAAAAAAAAAAAAAAAAAAGAAAAAGGAAAAGAAAGAAAGAAAAGAAAAATACCCCCAAATACTTTAACCCTTAATTTTCAATTAAAATAACATATCTCAAATAAATAAACAAGCCATCAGGCCAAGGGATTAATACTGTTAGAAAAGAAGAAAAATTTGGAGTAAGGTCAGTATGCACACCATTTGTAGATGGAAAGCCATATTTTTCACCTTGATCTTTCTAGCATCCAGCACAAGGAAAATAACATGATAAGGCAAATATTTCCTGAGGTTCATTAGATAAAATCAGTCCATCAGTCAGTCTTTGGTGTCACATAGGCAAGCCTCAAGGCAAGGAGGTTCAGCTGTGTAATTTGACTTTTCTTCCTGAATTGATTGGAAGTCCCTTGTTCCGGACTACACAGAGGTGACTTTAACAACTTAGCAAAGTTAGTAACATATAAAAATAATCATCTAGCTAACTAATGATCATCGCATTTGGTTATATGGTTTTTTCCCCCGTCTTTCTCCCCGGTAATATTGTAACTTTATTTATTTATTCATTTGAGACAGAATCTCTTCCTGTTGCTCAAGCTGGAGTGCAGTGGCACAATCACTGTTCACTGCAGCCTCAAACTCCTGGGCTCAAGTGATCCTCCTGCCTCAGCCTCCAAAGCAGCTGGGACTATGGATGCGCACTACCATGCCTGGCTAATTTTTTATTTTTTTATTTTTATTGTCTGTACAGACAATAAAATTATGTTCCCAATATGTTCCTCATTATGTTCCCAAGGCTGGTCTCAAACTCCTGTGCTCAAGCGATCATCCTGCCTTACCTCCCAAAGTGGTGCCCAGCCTTAATCCTGACGTTTAAATGGAATCTGGCAAATAGGAAAACCCTGTGGGGAAAGGGGCAGAAAAACTGATTCAAATAACAGGTGTTATTGGAACTACTGAGAATTTTAGAACCAGGAAAATTTGAGTTATAGTTCTGGCTGTGGCTTATTGGCCAGGCCATCCTGGGCAAACTATTGAACCCCACTGAGCCTTTGCTTGGTCATCTGTAAAATGATCGCTATAATAGTATTTACCTCATAAGGCTGCTAAGAGGATTAAATAAAATAATGCGTGTAAAATATTTAGGAGAGTGCCTTGTCTATAATAAGCACTCAATAAATACCAGATTATGATACAAAGAACTCTCACTATACAGACTCATAAATCCTGATCACAATTCTGTCAGTTAAGAGGACATTTATTATTACCTTATTCTGTGGACTGAGAAAGAGATATAATTTGCCTAACACACACAACACCATCTGGTAAAGAGAAGGGTTACCTATAATATATAATCTAAATATACACATATAATAACATATAATCTAAAGGAATGAGCTACTCTGAAGGTCCTGCAATTCTACCATTAGAGATTAATTTCTTTGTATTAATATTTCTTTAAAAATATGAATAATAACTCAAGAGTGGTAGCATATTGAGTGTATGGTTTTACTGGGGGGAGGTGCTTATCACAGTACATAAAACACAACCAGAATATAGAAACCTCATTTTGCTTCATTGTATTTATTTTTACAATTAACTTCTATTAATGACAAAGGATACACTGGTTGCTCATGTACAATGGTAATATGTAATTAAAAAAATAAATGTACTTGAGATTTAGAGTTGGTTGACATAAATAAGAACATAAGTTTAAAAAATTCAGTTGGCAAATGAATAATGCAATGTCTGAATACCTGCAGTTTGAAAACTGCAGCTCTGTGGGGTGAAACATACGCTTGGTCTTGTCTCATGAGGCGTTCTTTGCTGTGGCATCTGCTTAAGTTTTTAGTGTCTTTCTTCAACATTTCCTGTACTCTAGTCACATAGGAATACTTGCTGTTTCCTCTTTTGGGTTTTTTTTTTTTTTTTTTTTTTTTTGTTTTGTCTCTATATAAGCCGGTTTCACTAATTGGAATGCTTTCTTTTCTCACCTCCTTGACAAATAAGTTTCTGCAAGTCCACTCTGCAAAGACTTTCCAGACACCGTGGCAGCAGCCGCCCTCAGCCTTTCTCACCACATCAAGCAGGGTGGATTGCTGGTCTATGGGCCTGTAGCACCTTGCGCTGCTGCCTCGGAGAACATCTCCACCAGAGGATGACTTCTTCTGGGGACTCTGCTCTGAGCGTGCTGATAAATAATGTATAGTCTCATTTGGCAACTGCATGGTTTTATAAATATTTATATCATCACACTTGTAATTATGTTGTTCAAGTCTTCTGTATCTTTTCCAATTTGTGTACCAGTGTAATCTACTAGTGCATAAAAATCTACAACTATTATTATGAATTTGTAAATTTCTCCTTATAATTTGACTTGTTTTAATGTTGGTGTTTCCACACATATTGTTTTGTTGCCTACAAGTTCACAATTGTAGCATCTTTTTGGTTGGTTACGACCATGTCCAGGTCATCTCTGTATCCAACAGTTAGCTAGATGTGGAGTCAAGGGCAGAATTTGATAAGAGTTCGCTCTTTACAAGAGATTCAGAGGGCCTTGTGTTCACAGAAAAAAGACAGCATTTTTTGCTGGCAGCAGGACTCTGTGCCCTTTAAATATTGTAGACCAGAGACCATTCAGCTTTCCAAGGGCCCATGGCAAGGAGGAACCTGTAAAGAAAAAAAGTATTGACTCCCCAATAAATAACAAAAAACTGTAAAACCAAAATTAATAAAAATATATTAACTGTCTTCAATAATAGCTAAATTTAATATTCATCAAATTTTACTGTATTTGAAAAGAATCTATGATAGAGAATAGATTTTCTGGCCGGGTGTGGTGGCTCACACCTATAATCTCAGCACTTTGGAAGACAGAGGCAGGCGGATCACCTGAGGTCAGGAGCTCGATATCAGCCTGGCTAACATGGTGAAACCCATTTCTACTAAATATACAAAATTAGCTGGGCATGGTGGCGCATGCCCGTAATCCCAGCTACTGGAGAAGCTGAGGCAGGAGAATCGCTTGAACCCAGGAGGCAGAGATTGCAGTGAGCCGGGATCACGCCATTGCACTCCAGCCTAGGCAACAGAGTGAGACTCCGTTTAAAAAAAAAAAAAAAAAAATTGATTTTCTTACCCAAATTTCCAAGGATAAACAAAATAATTCACCAAAAATTATAGCCAATTGTAAACTAAATTTTAGTTTGCTAATAATATATAATTTGATGAGCAAAGTTATATTTAAAGTTTTTATAGCAGAAATGTCATACTTAATGTGCATCTTAATATCTCTGATGTGAAGGAAGGTGTAAAAGTACATGAGACTATGAGCATCTTAAAATGACCCAGGTTAAAGGGATCTTAGGGACAGATTGAAAGAGATGGCATTTGAGCTGGGCCCTAAAAATATGAGTAAATCTTTGACCAAAGCAAATGGAGAGGAAGAGGACATTTTGCACAGAGATAAGAGCAACAGTGCAGAGGCTGAAATGCACACGGAGGTTCAGAGGATGAAGAGGAATTTGCTTGGGAAGAGGGAATGGGAGCTGAAACCCTCAAACCCTGAAAGGCCTTGAATGCCTCGGCTGAAGGTTGGAATATTACTTTCTGAAATATGAGGAACAAAGAACAGCTCCACAATCTGAAAACGCCTCCCTGGGTCACCTATCACTAGAAACATGCTCAAAGGCTTCTCTTTCCTAAATGAATTTGTTTTCATTTCAGCCTGGGCCATCTGGCTTCCAAGGCATACAGTATGAGAAATCAAGAGGCCAAGAGGCCAGAATAAGCAACTGTCCCCTCTCACCCCTGCACGTCTATCCATTAACACACAATTAATCCCCTGGCTTTCTCAAAGCTTGGGCCTCCTGCCTCTTTCACCCCTCGGCAATTAAATCCCTGCCAGTGAAAAGGCCAGAGAGGACAGGTGTGTTTCACACTTGGTTTCACTTTCCTGCAAGGTGCCAGACGGGCAGCCCCAAAAACCACGGACTTCTTTGTTCATTTAACAGCATCGGTTTCCAGCCAGACAGTCTCTCTGCCTGCTGGTAGCCTCAGGTGTGGCCAGGAAGAAAAGGGGGCTTCATTGCTTCTGCTAATTCCTCTACTCCAAGGCTTGACATATTGAGACAAGCTCCTCCTGGGAAGGCAGCATCTGAGGGCACTGCTTTGCTGTGGGAACCCATCCATTCATTCATTCAGTCAACACCATTCCTTGAGCCTGGAAAAGCCAGCTAGTCTGCTACTACATGGGAGATTCAGTGTAGATGAGAAATGGCCCTTGACTCTTCAGAGATTACAGGCTAGTCAGTGGGATGCTTACAGAGTTTCATATAATGTAGGAAGCATAGCAAGAAAGACATTTATTTGCAGCTTATTTATATACTAATTGATACATAGAGTTAAAAACATATATAGTGCTTATTAAATAGCACTACAAGAGTGACAGGTACTGTTTCAAACCCTGAACAAATATTTAGTCGTTTAATCCTTATGAAAACCCTAGCTAGGTATTACCATATCCCTATTTTATAAATGTGGAAACAGAGGTATTAAAAGCTAAAGTATAATAACTTGTCCAAGTTCACCCAACTAGTAAATCAAGGAACCAGGATTTGAAGCTGGACAGTTCCACTCCAATCTTGATCAATCTTCTATGCCACAGAGAATACTTTGCTGTTTCACCCCGAAAAGGGATTTCAAAAGTAAAAGTGTCATGCCAGTTGATAATAACAACAGCAAGAACAGTAACTGTCATCTACTGAGCACTTACTCTATGCCAGGTTTTGTGCTAAAGAATTTACACAGGTTATGTCATTTTATTCTCATGATAATTCTGTGAGGAATTATTGTGATCAACCCATTTTTACAGATCAGGAGAGTGAGGTTTGTAACAGAACTACTAGGTGAAAGATCGGGCAACTTGACTCCAGAATTGAAAGCCTTCACCAGCATGCAGGCCTGTGAGACACATTTGAAGGCAGAAGCTGCTAGGCGCCCCTTAAACGTCACAGTATAGGAAGGGTATGTCTCTATTTTCTTGATGGCCTACCAGTCAATGAACTCAAGCTCCAGATCTCCCCCCAGTTCACTCCCTGAAGTGAAAGTAATACTGGTTCCAAGGATTTCTGGAGCTTGACTAGAAAAGGGTTCATGGCCATGAATGCTGTGGGGCCCAGGCTTCAGATAGCCCCCAGTGTCCCTTAGCCCAACCTCAAATGGTCATCATTCACCAAAAGTAAACTAAAGGCCCACATCATGGCTGTCTTGGCTGCAGGGGTGAGTACAGCTGTAGAGTAGAGCGTTCCTGGCTCTGACCAAGGTGCAGCTGCATCTCAGGGAGGGGAAGCCTTTCTCTAGTTGTCTGCCTTGGAAGGGGCACCATTTTCTAATTCATACAAACACTCCGGGTGTGCCAGCCACTTGGCTGGGCGCAGGCACACCTTTGCCTAGAAGATCAGGATATGACCTAAAGCTGCGCTAGAGAGTTGAGATAAGAAATCATGTTTCCTGACAACTTCTCTGGCCTCATTTGACCTCCTTCACCAAGACAGTGAATTCCAGTTTCATTACCAGGCTTGGGTTTCATGATTCATGTGGCAGAAGAGCAATGTCCCAAACAGAAGAATGGCTAAGCCCTGAAAAAGGAGGCTTCATCGGGAGTGACCCTCGGCAGATACCTGAGCCAGAAGAACCCGTGGGAAGGAAGAAAGAAAGGCCGCCAAATCAGGTGGGAAGGATTACCTGGCAGATGTAAAAGGAACAACGTTCTAGGGCCTGACAATTGAGTCTTCCTAAGAGACTGTGTGGTTGTGAGTCAAGCACCCCCGACAGCCGCCGCACCAAAAGAAAGACTGTAAAAACAGCAAAGTATAGTAGAGTAATAACAATTCTCAACCCTCTCAGACCCAAAGTTTGTTTTTAATACAAATATTACATAACTCCTTTACTGTCCTGAAGTGAAATACATGGCTAATACAAACCACCCTCACATATAATTTTCAGAAAATCAGTATAGTAACCTAACTGTAATGTTACGCTGGTGCAGAAGTAATGGCAGTTCTTGCCATTACTTTTGCAGCAACCTAATGTAATAGAAATAAATACAAGGAAAGGAGTTTATAATAAGGTAATATGTGTTTCTGTCCACAGATACTTAGGCACGACCATGCAGAGACTCCATGAAAGACCCACATGCTTAAGTCAGAATCTATGGGAACACATATGCGCGAATGCAGACGGGCACAGCTGAGTTGTGTTCGCAGCTCAAATACTGTGAGGAGCATAGTCATCCCTGACCTGATTTTCCAAAATAATGAATAACTCTTGTTAAGATTGCCACATGATCAAAGCACAATCTTCCCTTGCTTTCCACGGATCTTACCTTCTCAGAGCAATTAACATATAGTATAGTAAAATGATGCAAAAAGTGCTCTGTATTTACAAGTATAACCAAGTTACTCAGTTACTCTCTGAATTCATAAGTAGAAAAAGATTTTTCACCTCCTTGCATGTCTGAGTGTGATTTGTGTGATGTTCTATTCACTGACAGTAGTGCTTCCTCCATCATTAAAAATGAAAGACACCCCACACCTGAATGCTTCCCGGGGCTGGAATTACCCTTGTAGCAAAACAATAGTGTAGGGTTTACTGTTGTAAGCAAATAAAACTTACAAGAGCTCTATCTGCATATATTCATTAATTCACTCAATGAACATTTACAAAATACTTAAGGTGAGCAAGGAAGTCATTCATTTATTTAACAAATATTTATTGGGTATATGCTAAGAGCTAGACGTCAAGATATACAAGACTTGGTCCTTCCTCTCAAAGGCCTTATGTTCTGATATTCAAGATAAGTTCCAAATATAAAAATAACATTAAGATAATAAATTCCAGCCGGGCGAGGTGGCGGGTGCCTGTAGTCCCAGCTACTTGGGAGGCTGAGGCAGGAGAATGGCGTGAACCCGGGAGGTGGAGCTTGCAGTGAGCT
This sequence comes from Macaca fascicularis, assembly GCF_037993035.2. Classification (NCBI taxonomy): domain Eukaryota; kingdom Metazoa; phylum Chordata; class Mammalia; order Primates; family Cercopithecidae; genus Macaca; species Macaca fascicularis. The sequence goes on along the minus strand of NC_088379.1, from coordinate 79,334,750 downwards.
GAGATCCGGCCACTGCACTCCAGCCTGGGCAACAGAGCAAGACTCCGTCTCAAAAAAAAAAAAAAAAAAGATAATAAATTACTGTAAGAAATAAAAAGTGACAAAAAGCATAAGATAGGCCAGGAACGCCTGTAATCCCAGCACTTTGGGAGGCCGAGGCAGGCAGATCACCTGAGATCAGGAGTTTGAGACCAGCCTGACTAACATGGTGAAACCCCATCTCTACTAAATACAGAAAAATAATCTGGACGTGGTGGCACATGCCTGTAATCCCAACTATTTGTGAGGTTGAGGCAGGAGAATCACTTCAACCGGGGAGGCGGAGGTTGCAGTGAGCTGAGATGGCACCATTGCACTCTAGCCTGGGCAACAAGAGCAAAACCCGTCCCAAAAAAAAAAAAAAAAAAAAAGCATAAGATGAATAGACAAAAAGTATTTGATTTCTACTCCTGATTGTACTACATGGAGAACAGTGGAGATCCTAGTTTACAGTGGTTGGGATTCCCAACTCTCCCACCATGTCATAAGGTCCAGGATTTCTAGTGCTTTATTACACACACAACACCCACACAATGCACACATGTGCACCTACTCAGACATCTTTTACACACTCAGGGCTTCTACAGTCTCTGCCTGGGAGAAGTTAAAAAAAACCTTTGGGCTGTAGAGGTGGGACCTAGCTGCCCCTAGAGGGGACAGAAAAGCAGAGGCACCACTAGAAGATGACTGAGGATAGAAGAAAATGTTCTGGTCCCCTCCCTTGCACTTTGGGAGATTCAGGACAGAAGGATGGTAAGGGAGGAGTGTGGATTAACAGCAGAAGAAAAGAGCGTTCCACTCCCCTAAGAAGCCTGTTCAAGTTCTTTTCTTTTTGTCACACGATATTCAGAACAATATCTTAATATTTTGTTAATACTTCTTTTTCATGTGTCTGGCTCCTCTTACCAAATTATGGGGCATTTGGGGTAAAGACTCTGTTTTTTCATTATTTTTGTCCCCAAATCTGGTCGAGAACCTGGAATAAGCACAAGAGGTATGCACTCTACAGATTTTTGTTGAATTGGATAGAAGGAAGGAAGGGAAATAGGGAGGGAGGGAAATAGGGAGGGAGGAAGGAAGCAAGATCAAATAATTTTCTCTGTAACCTCTGTCTCAGGGCCCCCAGGTCTTCTGAGAAAAAGAGAGTTACCCTCAGGAACGTTAGACTGAGGAGCTCAGAGTCGAGAAGAAAGGAAAGGATGATAGGTAGATAGATAGATAGATAGATAGATAGATAGATAGATAGATAGATAGATAGATAGATATAGAGGTGATAGCCCATTTACTTGCTATTATTTGAGATTCTTTGAAGAGTGAGCAAAGCCTTTCATTTTGCCATTAGAAGTAAAAAAGATTAACATGCAAATTCCTGAGAGAAACACACATTGACAAGATAGAGTTTGGGGCACAGTATAAATGATAATAGTGGATTCTTTCTCATTTTGGAAGGGAAATAAGGTAGAAAGTTATCAGACAGCCCATTTGGTGGGAGAGGATGTTTCTGAAGAGGCAAACATTCTCAAAAAGGAGACCCAGGTCCCCAGAGCCACACTGTGGCAGGTGCACCCTTATCTGTGCACACAGGTTCTGGCCGCCAGCAGGACAGCTGTGCGATGCCACCTGAATAGCCCCTGCGCCATGCTCACCTCCACAGGCCTCTGCTCCCAGCAGATAATAGAATGGTCACGAGATATTTTTAAGCAGTTGCTTAAAAAGACAGCATTGCATGACCACGACCCTGGGGCGGCTGCATAAACCCAAGCCTGTAGGAATCTTGAGATAAGCTTTCCATTTTACTGAGCACTGCTCAAGCGCTTCCTAGAATATTGTGTTTGAGCCCTGTAATTAAAGAGGAAAGAGGAGGTCTGGGAGAGGTTCCGAGAAGATTTGTGAGGATATTAAAAGGTTGGAAACAATAAAGCTTGTGGGAGAAAAAAGGGTAAAAGAACTGGGATTGTTTAGACTGAAGGACAGAAGGTCAAGGAGCAGAGTAACAATAATCTTCAAATACACTCATTATAGCATCAGGGAATACAGCTAATTCCTCCCTGATAAAATAGTCATTTGGAGCCCGGGTGCACTTGCTGTATGGACTTGTTAGCAAATGAGACAGAATTCAGCTCAATGACGGAGCTGAGAGCTCAGGCGGTCACAGTCTGCCTGATTGTCCTAGATCTTGGTCATGGCCCCTGTGCAGGAGCCATAGAGGCCCAGGGTAGGCAGGAAGGCTGGTAGGAGATACAATTCTTTCTAGACAGTGTAAACTCTCAGTGATATTAGTGAAAGCCTTCGCATGAGTCTGAGAAATCTCCCTGACCAGGTTTATTTATCTATTAAACAAAAGTTTATTATTTTTCCCATTGTAAAAGTAATGCGCACTCTATCGGGAAACCAGTTGCTTTCTAAATAAAAGCAAATCCAGATCTTCGAGAGTTGCCAATGAAGGCAGAATTCTACAAGGGTGGATGGGGGAGGAGAGAGGAAGAGGGGAAGGGGAGAGAGTGATGGGTGGTTAAGACATTATAATGAGACTTTAGTAAGGTTTTAGGATTATTTGAAAACTTGATTTACAACACAGTCCAGGTTTACACACAGCATAGTTTCCTAATCTTCAGCCTGAGCCCCCTGCAGAGACGCCCTCCTGCCTGGATCCCACTGTACCCACGGGGAAGACAGAAGCCTTCCAGTTCCTGTAATAGAGTCAAGGCTTCATCCTGCTAAGTGAGCAGCAAATGGACAAGCTCAAGATGGGAGTCAGCCAAGGACCCCTTCCCATGTCTCTTTCTCAATACTCCTGCCATTTCCAACCTTAGAGAACCTGGAATCAAGTCTATTAATGAAGCAGATAAGCATCAAAACTACTTGAGGGAGCCAAACTTCCTCAGTCCACCATTCAAAGGCGTTCATACTAGTGTATTTCCTCATAGTATATATTTTTTCTATGTTTCTACTTTGTTTTAAATTCTTAAACTGATGACATATATAGGATTTTGCAACTTTTTTCACCTGTTTTAGTTAAGTTAAACTAATCAAAGTGGTACATGTAGTATGAAAGCCTTTTTTTTTAAATAAATGTGCTCACATATGCATACTTACATTAAAAAGACTGGGAGGAATCAACTCAAAATACAACTACGGTTATCTCTAGGTGTGGGATTACAAATTATTTTATTTTTGATGTTGTTATTATTTGTATTCTCCACAATTAATATGTTTTACATTTGTAAAAAGAAAATATACATACATTGTTGCACAATTACAACATAAAAATTTCTCTTACTATTATGAACTCTGATCACACCATTTCTTTAGTTTTGTTTTGAGACAGGGTCTTACTCTGTCACCCAGGCTGCAGCACAGTGGCGCAATCACAGTTCACTGCAGCCTCAACATCCTGTGCTCCAGCCATACTCCAGCCTTAGCCTGCCGAGCAGCTGGGACTATAGGCATGTGCCTCTTTGCCTAGTTAATATTTTTCTTTTTTCCTTTGTAGAGATGGGGTCTCACTATGTTGCCCAGGCTAATCTTGAACTCCTGGGCTCAAGCAATCCTCCTGACTCGGCCTCCCAAAGTGCTAGGATTACAGGCATGAGCTACCATGCCTATCTCTGACCACACCATTTCTAATAGCCATGTGGTCTAGGGTGTGATTGATACTTCATTTAATTATTCCTTCCCCCATTGTTGAAGTTAGGCTGTCTCAAATGAAAGGACATATTCTCAACAGGATCAATCTAACTCAGTAGCAATTTAAGATACATTCTCAGAAGGGAAGCTATTAAGTTAAATGACATGAATGTTGCTAAACCTTCCTGCAAATTGCTGACAGTCCGTTCTCTCTGATGACAAACATGCTGTGGTTTTCATACCCTTTTCTTTAGCTCTTATATGTGTTTCTCTCTCTTTTTCTTCTGGCTGGATTCAGGCTCATGTGCTTTCATTGTCCCTGCCTTCTGGTATTGATCACTGTCGTCCTTCCTGTCCCATTTCTCTCCCTACTTCCCTTGAGGAAGCCTTAAGACCCCCAGTGTTACGGGTTTTCGCTGGGCATGCTTTCTTCCGGCTCCTGCCAATGAGATGACACTATTATTAATTTACAAACCTCCATTTCCGTCGCCTTGAAATTTAGGACACAAGAAAGCAGTAAGCATGCCAAAGTGCCAGGACCGTAACATCTGCCCTGAGGGGTTGTCATAAACAATAAATGCTTACACTGCTGATACTGTGAATAGCCTTAACGAAATTAATAAACCTAAGGTCTAAACATACTTTTGATGGTACTTCTTTGATGTCTTGAACACAGCATAGTATTTTCCATGCCTATCTAGATAGGCAGCCATAAAAGATGGTAGGTTATTTTTAAGTTTATCTGATGCATGTGACTTACAGACTGCTGATAGACTATTATAGATGTAAAGCCTCTTACTATCTGCCTTCACTCATTGTCTGAAGACATCAGGCAAACCATTCTGATGTGAACCTACATGTGAGGACCTTGACTCAAGCAGAGGTTCCCACTACTGAAAGTTCATGATCTGGTCCAGAAGTTCCTGGCTTTTTGGAGTTATGCTATCGTTCATTCTACATAATAAACACCATTCTGTGCATTTCCCATCTTCAACTCACAACCTATTTGTGGCTTTATTGGTCACATTCATAGAATTTCAGAGCTATCAAGTATCTTTTTCTAAAAAACTGAGGTGAAATTTACATAACATAAAATTAACCATCTTCAAATGTACACTTCAGTAACATTTAATATGTTCACATTGCTGTGTAAGCACCATCTGATATGGTTTGGCTCTGTGTCCCCACCCAGATCTCATATAGAATTGTAATTCTCAATTTTGCCAATTTTAGAGGTGGGGCCTAGTGGGAGGTGATTTGATCATGGGGGTGGGTTCTAATGGTTTAGCACCAGCCCCCTAGTGCTGTCTCATGATTGAGTTTTCATGAGATCTGGTTGTTTAAAAGTGTGTAGCACTTCCCCCTTCACTCTCTCTTCCTCCTGCTCCAGCCATGTAGTGTATCAACCCTGGTATCTAAGTCAAACATTATTCTTTGTAGGTGTCATACATGCTTATCTTTTTTGTAATGAATCTTGTGCAAATGCAAGTTAAGTTGTCCTCAAGAACATTCTCATATCTAGAATACATGAAACTAAACAAAAGATATTGGAGCAAATACGGAGTCCCTTGACAAGGGGAAATGCATAAGATCTAGAACCTTCCGAGTGGACACTTTTTGGACCCCCAACACAGTCCTCTTGGTGCACTCCAGCCATTGCTGTAGCAAGCTCCTGCTCACAGGTGTAACCTGACAGCACTTTGCCTTGGCTGTCCTGGGTACCCCTGTTTTCTGCCCTGGGACATCTAGTGTAAAGAAGACCTATAAGTATGCACTTGGTAGTATGGATACTTGGATTCCACAAGCCTGGAAGTACAAGAGAACTAATACCCCAAGGGGCAACAATTCACCAAAGGCCGGGAAGCAGAACTGATGGATCAAGGCTTGCTTTTCTACCCCTTGAGTGAACAGATCTGAGTCCTCTTCTATACGGCTCTTCAGAGGGTCTCAGTGGAACTCAGGTCCAGCTGCCCATGGCAGTGTTCCGCTTCCTAACGCTGAACACTAATCTTTGTGTTGCCTCCCCTCTTTCACTGTGACACTATTTCCTGTCTCCACTCTTGTTTCCTGGGGTCATTTTTCAAAATAAACTCTCTGAATGAAAGCCCATATCTCAGGCTTTATGTTACGGTGGAAATCTAGGCTAAGACATGCCTAAATGTAGGCACTATTATTATCCCCATTTTACATCCCCATTTTAACAATTAGGAAACAGAGGTCCAGAGACTTTAGGAAGCTTCTCTTGGGCACACAGCTGGCAAATGACAAAGCAGAGAATCATGCCCATCTGATTTCAGAGCCCAAGTGACTCACGTCACACTCTACTCTCTCCACTTAGACTTTTTATTTATGTCCCTCTCATTGTCTCACTATCCCAGGAGAAGCCAAGTATGTGCAAACTTCTCTCAAAGGCTTCTCACTGTGCCCAGCTCCCCAGCCTCATCTACCTTTTGCAAGATGTAATTCCCAACTACCAGAGGACCAAACTCAAATGCCTCCGGCAGTTGACTTTCTGGTAATATTTATAACAGCTAACATTTATTAAGCTCTTTTTAAGTATGAAGCCCTGTCATAAGTCTTTTACATGTATCAGCTCACTTAATTCTCACTACAACCCTATGAGGTAGGCACTGCTATTATCTGACCCTACCTGTGAGGGAACTGAGGCATATGGAAGTTAAGCAATAGCCAAAGACACACACTCTGAAGAAGTAGAGTCATCCTTCTAAGCCAGATAGTGTGACTTCTGAGCCAATGCTCTTAAGCTATTGTTTCCAGGAGAATGCAGATGAGTAAAGCTGGCTGACTAAAGCACAATAGGCAATGACAGGTATTGCAGCAAATTCGGGAACACAAACTACTAAGAGTGGGGTAGGGATGAGGAAGCAATAAACTCCTTAGCTGCCACTTATGGTTGCCTAAAAGCGATTTCAGTCTTCTGATTTTTCAAAGAATCCCAAAATCCTGATTTTATATAAAGCCTTCTAATTTGTTTAAGACTGTTGGCTAATTCATATTTAAATTACTCTGGACAAACCAAACACAATAGTTCTATTCATCAAATTTTAGCCCTCTGCATAACAGTTTGCAAAATCTATTTAGCTATTCGGTAAGTTCCATCTTTTTACAAAGTATAGTTATTATTGTCACAAAGGACTCCCATCATAGTCTATAACTTGTGAGAAAGATAAGATTCATCAGGAAGAGTGGTATAATGGGATTGCTTTAATTGTCATAAACCACCTGGAGCAATTGTTTCTAAAATAACCAGCCAACTGGATATTGCATTTTGATGGAATATTAGGTCATGGAGATTGATGCTGGCTTATGAACCCATAAGTTCTTAGTAATGGAATGAAGATGAAGTATTCTGCACTGTTATAAATCTAGTCTTTACGTTGTGTAGCTGGACAAAACATTGTGTATTTGAGAATATAACATTCCATTCCATTCTGATTGGAAAAAAGTAACATATAATGTTCATTTTAGAAAATGTGAAAAACACAAAAAAGGTGAAAAACACAATAATCATTCTGAACCCTCCTGTTCAGAGATAATATCAACAGCCGAGTGTGGTTCCTTTGAGCCTTTTTTTTCAGTCGTAGAATAATTTTTTATAGATGGGTCTCATCTCAAAGTAATGTGAGGTTTTTAAAGAATTTGATTATAGTATGAATATAGACTCAAATTGAAGAAGTTCAATTCTGCCTGGGTCAAAGCCATTTAAAGCGATTTTCATGTTTTCAGATTAGTATAGTATATGCATTTTTTAATTGCTTGAAGTGGCATTTTTCCCCTTTCTCCTCGCTTCCAGTTTTCTAACATTGCTTTTTAGCATTAAACTAAATTTTTCATATACATTTTTAAGTTAAATTTTGTGAGATTCTTTTGAGACTCTCTTAACAACTGTTTTTGCTCTGCAAAACAAAAATAATTCAGAAAGAGTCCTGGAAAGGACATCTTTCTTATGGGAGATAATAAAAAGTTTGAGGGATGATTTTTTCCAGTGTATAAGTTAATTCTCCAGACAGTAAGGCATTTGGTGGAGCTGTGTTTGTCCTCTCAGGCCACTTGAATATTGCAGGGGGTTTTTTCTTTTTTTCTTTTCTTTTCTTCTCTTCTCTTTTCTTTTCTTTCTTTCTTTCTTTTTTTTTTTTTTTTTTTTTTTTTTTGACAGAGTCTTGCTCTGTTGCCCAGGCTGGAATGCAATGGCGTGACTTCAGCTCACTGCAACCTCCGCTTCCTGGGTTCAAGCAATTCTCCTGCCTCAGCCTCCCAAGTAACTGGGATTACAGGCGCTCACCATCACACCTGGCTAATTTTTTGTATTTTTAGTAGAGATGGGGTTTCGCCATGTTGGCCAGTCTGGTCTCAAACTCCTGACCTCAGGTTATCCACCCGCCTTGGCCTTCCAAAGTGCTGGGATTATAGGCAAGAGCCACCGTGCCTGGCCGAACATTGCAAGTATTGATGAAGTAGAAACTAATCTACTAAATGAGACCTTAGCAGCCAAAGATTCTGAACAGTCCTGCAGTAAATGCTGTTTTGTCTTACCCTAATCCATTCCTCTCTTTGTTTCCTAAAAAAACCCTAATTTTTGATCCAATGTATATCTAATCCTACTTACTCTAAGCCAGTCTCCTGTTGGCTATGATTATCGGTCCAGGGTAGGTGAGACCTATGGCGGCACAATCTGACAGATGTGAGGATTTTATTCCATGGCTGGGGAAAAGTTTATCTCAGTCAAGTTTACTCAAACAAGGGAACAAGTAAGCCAGACCTGCCATTAGCAACCAAAGAGCAACCCAGAGTGAACTTGGCATAGGCTAAAGCTGAAGCAGAAGACAGCAGAGAGGAAACATGCCCAGAGTCTGGATCTGTGAGTTACCATGGAGTCTCAGAACATACTGCGTCTGAGGCCTGTCCAACTACAGTCTCCCAGCTATGCAAGATATTACCCTTCCTTATTGTTTTACTCTGCATCAATACTGCCACTTATAGCCTAAAGCGTCTTAACTGGTACAAGTTCTACAAGGCACAATTTCTTTTAAGCTTCTAGGTGTTATAACTAGTTTTGTATTATTCAGAAGTTAAACTGACAGAAACAGTTCTATATTTTTGCTATGGCGAATCATGATAAGCAAGAGTATACTAGTTTTAGACAATTTACTTTTAAGAGATTCACCACCAACAGGGTGAATTTTACTATAGGTAAATTCTAAATTAAATCTGACGTAAAAGATATGTTTTAAAATATCACTACCAAGAAAATTGTCTGTGTATCAATTAGGATTGCGTTTAACTTGCTCCATAATGGCATCACTCAGGCTCTTTCTCTTTCAGTTCTGCCATCCTTAATATGCTTGATTCAGCTCTGGGGCCAAATTAGGAGAACTCTCAAGAACAAGGAAAATTGAGCAAATGAAGGGTCTGCTAGCTAAGATGAAAAGCAAGGGGAGAGATGACTTTTATGTAGGCAAGAAAGAGGGGGTCTACCACAGTCAGTCTTGAGTTGACTCCAACTTCACTCCAATTTTCTAAATCTCTGTGCATACATCTCCAGTAACACTAAATCTAATTATATTATTACCATTATTGCCATCATACAAAGATCTCAAATCACATACTTAAAAATCAGGGAAATAATACACTTAAAAGATAAATGCATTAAAATCATGGAATCCTGGAAAATCGCATCAATTTCTTTGTTACATCTTGAAGAGCTGACGTATACCAAGCTTAGAGTCACCTAAAATCCTGGTCTTCTAAAATAAAAGTTGTCATAAATTCACGACTCCTCTCAAATCTTTGTTTCACCATTTTGAAGGTCCAATCTTCTTGATGAGATTAACTACCTCCTATAAGCATGTGTAACTCTCTAAAATACCCACAACACAGATGAAATCTTATTTATTTAGTTCAGTTATATAAATTAAGAATAAACCCACGAGTCACAATATGAACAAATCCCAAAAACATGCTGAGTGAAAGAAACCCAACAGAAGAGAGTCCATACTGTATGGATCCAATCTTAAGTCCAAGAACAGACAAAATTAATATATGAAGATAATAATCAGAAGAGTTGGTGGTGGGAAGGACTAACTTCGAAAGGACAAAGGAACTTCTGGAAAGATGGGAATATTCTGTGCTTTATTCTGGGTGTTTGTTATATGGGTATATGCAATCATCAGAAGTCATCAAACTGAACACTTAAGATCTACACATTTTAACTTATGTTAATTATATGTCAATAAGAACATTAAAAATAATATATTCACACACTCCTCAAGAGATAACACAAATTGTGGCATATCCATTACTGAAATACTGTGCAGCTTTGAAAAAAGAATGAGGCAGGTCTGTCTGTACTGAAATAGGATAATCTCTAATACAAGCCTTTAAGTTAAAAAAGTAAGATATGCAATAGTATGTAGATCTGCTGTCATTTGTGTTTTTTAAAAAAAGAGGAGAAGAATACACTAAGACATGTATGTTTGTACACCTACAGAAATAGTCTAGAGGATACACAGGCACTGGTATCAGTTGTTATCTCTGGGGACAGAATCAGTAGGGTGAAAGTGGGGTATATGGAGTGAAAGGGTGGAGGGAGACTGAATTTTTTCACTGTAACGTTTTTAAAGAAAAATGTGCCAGGCATGGTGGCTCATGCCTGTAATCCCAGCACTTTGGGAGGCTGAGGAGTGTGGATCACCTGTGGTCAGGAGTTCAAGACCAGCCTGGCCAACACGGGGAAACCCTGACTCTACTAAAAAAACAGAAATTAGCTGGGCATGGTGGGTGCCTCTAATCCCAGCTACTTGGGATGCTGAGGCAGGAGAATCGCTTGAACCTGGGAGACAGAGGTTGCAGTGAGCCGACATGGTGCCACTCCAGCCTGGGCAACAGAGCAAGACTCCATCTCAGAGAAAACAAAAAAGGAAAAAGGAACATTAATTTAATATGTTGGGGTACATAATATTGGGCTATACATGTTGGGGTATAATTACATGTGTTTAAGTTACTGGTACAGACCATTGTCAGATGTTGTAATAATCCTTGGAGGATGACAGCCAGGTGCAGGACAGATCCACTGGAATTATCTGTGGGGTTGTGTCCATGTCAGCCCTGCCATGGTAAATTTGATTATTACGAGTTGAGTATTCCTTATCCGAAATGCTTGGGCCCAGAAGTGTTTTGGATTTTGCATTTTTTCAGATTTTGAAATATTTGCATATACATAATGAGATATCTTGGGGATGAGACACAAGTCTAAATAAAAAATTCATTTCGGTTTTGTACATACCTTATCCAGATAGCCTGAAGGTAATTTTATACAATATTTTTAATCACTTTGTGCATGAAACAAAGTTTGTGTACATTGAACCATCAGAGAGCAAAGGTGTCACCATCTCAGCCACTTATGTGGACAATCTGTGGTTGTTTGGGATCCCCAACAATCACTCCTGACTCTGAATTTATACACTACTGATTAGTCATTTTCTTACATTTACTCACACATAAGTACTTAGTAAAAAACGTGATATAGCATTCATACAGCGGGAAAATAACATGTTTGGGGTAACTAGGCAGCACGGTAACCTTGCCAGAATACCTGCATCAGCTATGAAACAGCAAGAACAAATAATGACAGATGTTCGGTCTCCACCTATGATTCTGGTTTGTGTTTCAATTAAAAGTTTACTGCACATTCTGGTTTATGTCTTTAGGTGAGAAGAAACGTCAGAAGCAATTGAGAGAACAGGAAGTTCTCTAGAGGTGAGGAAGCATTCTGCTGGGTGGCTTTTTTAAGTGACTGGGAGGGTCTTTTTCCTTTGGGATGCTGGATACACTGTGCTGTGCACCTGTGTTTTAACTGCGGCCCGTCACTTGCGGTCAGGTGTGGAATTTCCCGCTTGTGGTAGTGCTCAAAATGTTTCAGATTTTGGAGCATTTCGGATTTCAGATTTTCAGTTAGGTATGTTCAGCCTGTACTACGTCTGGAGCTGAAGGAAGTTCTTTTCACCATCTGCCAGGTGGTATAAATATCATTCTAGCTAAAAGTCCCTGGTCTCCTAGGCATCCCTCCTTCTAACTCTGGTCTTATACTTTGAGACAGCTAAGTCCTTAGCATACCAGTGAGTAAAGCACCTGGATGACATAAATGTCCAATGTGTGTTTGGGTAAACACAAGGCTTAAAAACATAAGGCTTATAAAAAAGAACCTAGTACTTTTTTTCCCCAAGCATGTTTATTTGACGAAAGTTAGCCTTTCATGGCCAGGCACGGTGGCTCACGCCTGTAATCCCAGCACTTTGGGAGGCTGAAGAAGGTGGATCACCTGAGGTCAGGAGTTCGAGACCAGCCTGCTCAACATGGTGAAACCCCATCTCTACTAAAAATACAAGAATTACCCAGGCATGGTGGTGGGTGCCTGTAATCCCAGCTACCTGGGAGGCTAAGGCAGAAGAATCGCCTGAACCTGGGAGGTGGAGGTTGCAGTAAGCCGAGATCATGCCACTGCACTGCATCCTGGGTGACAGAGCGAGACCCTGTCTCAAAAAAAAAAAAAAAAAAAAAAAAAATCAGCGTTTCTTGTTCTGGGGTGGCAAATCCTCTTCACTCTGGAGTAAAAGGTCCCTTTTATCTCAAAAGCAACCCTTGGTGATGAATGAAAGCAACCAATAGAAACTGCCATCACCAGTTAGGAAGTATCAGGTGATTGTTCATTTTCTGTGGTGCACAGCTGACCTTTATTGCTGCTGTTGAGCCAGGGTATGTTTGACAAGGACTCATTTCATTGTATATTTTAGAACTATTAAAATATGTTCCACGTGCATATATGCTACCTATTTCAATAAAATCATTAAATTAAAAAGAGTAAAGATACAGAGCAAACAGGAGGTTAAGAAGAAGCAAAAGCTATTTGCAGCAACTAAGATGGTCCCGACATTAACGTGGAGTGAGCATTGTCCACCTGGCCTGCCAATCAGCCCTCTTTAGGACAGATGCACCTAGAGTTCTGTTCATCCACATTTGTCAGTTAGCACTTACCATAGCCACTTTGTTCTTTTTTCAGACTGAGAAGATTCTCTCACACCAGGCACCCCTCTCCAGCCCTCCTTGAGATCTTGATTCACTTTCTCTGTGCATATGGTTTAACTTCACATCTACCCTGGAAGTGATCTTGAGAAGAGGCTCCTGGTCTTAAATATTTTTTGGAACCCATCCCTCACAAATAACTGGCTGCTGAATAAATATTTGATCATTAAAGTAAGTAACTAATACATGTGAAGGTTCTGTTGATCTCAATATGTAAAATAATTGCTAATGATCATGTGAGACAATGGTGACTCCAAACAAATTCCAGCCAATCCAGATTTTTTTAAATTGTTGCTTTTCTATGTGAATATTATATTAACGTGACTTGCTTATAAAATACATTGTCCTCAAAATTTGTAAGTATAATATGCACAAATCAAATCCTGTTTTCAGTGCTCCAGGGGCTCATTATTTAAAACAGTATATCTCACTGTTTTTTCCTTAAAAATTGATAGTATACTCCCATCAGTAACAGCATAATTTTTTGATATGAATAACCATAGTATAATTAATCTGTTTTCTAAATTCAAAAGTCTAGGTCATACATTTCCTAAAGCAAGCCTCAAGTGTGCCTGGATTAACACCAAAATGACTTTTTTTCTGGGTCACACACTCAAATCCTAACTTAGTCTCTCTTTTTATTTTGATTATTGGATGTCAGTGAATGCAATTATTAAAGGGGACAGGACACAGGATTATAAAAGACAAAGGAATAATCTTAGAATATTAAAAAAGTGGAGTCCCAGGAGCTTTATATAACAATGAGGGGAAAAGAAAGACTGTCCCTGGGAGAAAAGAGGTCACTTACCCAGGAAGTACAGGAAGGCAAGCGGGCTGGAGAGGGGACTCAGAGAACAGAAACTGAACAAGCTCTTGTATCAACATTGAAATAAGAAGAAAGTAGTGAGGAGCTGTTTGAGAATCAGGCTAGATGAGGGCTGATTGTCCATTTCTGAATATTGAAGGAGAATCTTGAATTTGAGGGGTTTTTTTTTTTTTTCCTCAAATAGGACACATCTTTGCCTAGAAAGCCAGTTGTAGGGGACAGTGGTCCCCTGGAGGTAGAGAGAGAGCTATATCTGCAGTTGTCTGCGCCCAGAACAAATACAACGTCCTAATGTCCACTATGTCCAAGTTGGTTCATTAATGACTTTGTTGGCTTTTATTTTTGTTTTTTGTTGTTGTTTAAAAAGCAGGGTATTTTTTGCTTGTTTCTTGCTTTCTTGTTTGTTTGCTGCGTGTGTACATTGAATAATTGATCTGAAGCGTTAGGACAAACCATTTCCTAGCCCCCTGCTTGTATCTGTTTATAAGGAAGCAGCTTCCTCCAAATGGTTCCTGTGTCTACCGGCAAAGCTGGCCTCACCTCCATCTCGCTCTCTAGTACTGATGCAGGATCCAGGGGGCAGAAGAGGGAGAGCAGCCACTAGCTGTTTTCCCTGTTTGTTGTTTCTCTCTCCTACTGGGATGTGAGCTCCACGTGGGCAGGGATTGCTGTTTGTTTTGCACTAGTACATATATTTCTAGCTCCTGACACAGTGCTCGGCACAGAGTGGGCACCTGATAAATATTTGAATTATGAACAAATGAATAAATCGGTTGCAAGCCTGACAGCTTGCTCTCTGGAAGCAATGGCAGGATTTCAGGGAGAGGGAGGTGGAGAGTGTCAAGCACTGTACTAGGCTCCTTACATGAGATATCCGTTGTTGAGAATTCACTTCAGCTAATTTGGTCATTTGACAGTTACTGGTTTTTCTGGTATTAGTCTCCTCTGGCCATTAAGATGGATAAAAAGCCATAAATTCCCTCTCCTCTAACCTCCCTGCAACATACCATGTACCATCTACTAAGGTGATGTGTTACAATGAAAGCATATCCTGGACCAAGTTCTTTGTTTTTTGTTTTTGTTTTTTTGAGATGGAGTTTCTCTCTCATTGCCCAGGCTGGAGTGCAATGGTGCTATCTTAGCTCACAGCAACCTCTACCTGCCAGGTTCAAGTGATTCTCCTGCCTCAGCGTCCTGAGGCGCTGGAATTACAGGCACACGACCCCATGCCCAGCCAAGCTCTTTTTAAAGTACAAACGTTTATTAGCAGACGGGCACAAAAACAATCATACAGGCACAAAAACAATCATACAGGCTGTTCTTGTAAGCTTGGAAAAGCTCACTACTTGTCTCAGGATTTCTGACCACACCTTTCATGAGAAGCTCACTCAGTCTTTCCCTGACATTCTGAATGGTGGTTCAGCCAATGCTCCCAATACGTGGGAGAAACAGCTCTCTCTGAGCTATGAGGTGAGCGCAAGACCAAACAGTTCAGGATGGATATGCAACTCTGAAGGTGCCAGATTCTCACCCCTTCCAGCAAGGGCAGTAGGGCCTGCTGAAACTTTCTAGTCAATGACATATCTTGAGCAACACGAATGTCACCAATGGGGAAAAAAAAGTGTTATATCTCTTATACCAGCTAACAAACCTTCTGGTGTGTATTCTGTTAATGGATATTTGAAATACTTAAACAGCCACCTCTGGGGGTAGATTCCTGATTAGATTTTTTAAATACCGAATAACCAATAACCACCTCCCTTTTCTCACTCCCTCCCCTCACTGCAGGAAAAAGTTAACTTACACATACACATAGGCTCATATGAAGGTACTGTAGATGACCACATAGACCCATTCAATTCTCACAACCTTTGTGGAGTAAAAATAAGAAGAGAAAATACCTAGAAAGCATTTATGACATGCTCAGCCTTGTTTAAGGAGTTGTATACTAATTTAACCTTTGCATCAACTCCACACCATTATTGCCCTGATTTTACAGAGAAAAAAGGGAAAGCCCAGAGAAGTGAAGAAACACATCCAAGGTCATGCTGCTGCTAAGTGGTCAGGACCACGATTGTAACCTGTTGTTGAGTTTCGGAGCCCACACTCCAAACCTCTCTATTCTGCTATGTTTTCTTCTGAAAATAAGAATTATTGGAATATTAGGTATTCCACATCCCCAACTCTTCTTTATCTCTTTTATTCTTCAAAAGCAAGGATCTAACATTCCTGGAGGCAAATGTGTTCACTGATAGTCCCCACAGAAGTTGAAGGCACTCAGCAACAGTTCGGGAGAATTTATGCATGGGTGCCATTCAGGAACAATCAAAATTTCTAAAGATGACATTATCTTTTTCATTCCAAATAGAATTTGATTTTTGAGCCTCAGGGGAAGAAATAATATTCTTAGAATTCCTTTACCACCTTTCAAAATAGAAAAATATCAAAACTTCAGGCTGGCTAAATGCAGTGACTAAAATGGGAATATTTGGTATATTTGGAAAGTAACAACTAACTCAGAGACAACTTTCCACTTTCCTATGCTGAAATTAGCTACCAAGAAACATCACTAGGACTCCAGTGACTCATTACTGTTGAGGAGATAAGAATGTGGGCTTTGGAGTCATCAAGATAGAGTTGGAAATTCAGCTTCACCACTAAATGTGCCTCTTCATGCAAGCTACTGCACCTCTCTAAGCCTCAGTTCTTCATTCATGAAATGAGGATGATGTGTGTGTAGTTCCTAACAGACTGTTAGTGGTAGTGGATTCTTACAGGTCTGCAGCAATCTTGATTCTTGCCTCAAGTTTTGTTGAGAGGTTGTGTGGTTGGTTTCTGACCTTCTTAAATTATAAGTAGTAGTACAGGCATATAAAATGTAGGCTAGCTACAGCATAGCCAAAGCCCAGGAGCTCATTAATTAGCCTCATTTGACCCAGCAAATAACCTTGATAGAGTTTTCATTGAGGCTTGATGATAGCACTGCAAGAGGCTGTTCATCAGAAGCGTGTCAATCCTCATACTTAGTTGCACTGGTTCCAGCGCTGGGGACAACAAAGCTGATCAACACGGGCTTCATAGATTCAACAAGGTGGTCTCTGGTGTTTGCCTTTCCTTGGTCACATTGCAGTTCCAGTTCCTAGTGAGAAGGGTCTGAATGTTGTCCTTTCTTGCTATCGGCTTTGCTGTTTACTTGCCACTTGAGAAATGATGGGAGCTAGTGCTGTGACCTCCAGCTCTTTGCAATGTAATTGAGTCTATAAAACCATGAGTCACGAGGACCACGTGAGCTACAGAAAGCTCACATAGTCCAGGTATATAAAATGTAGACTAGCTAAAGCATAGCCAAAGGCAAGTCTTAGAGCAGGAGTGAAAGTTTATTAAAAAGTATTAGAGTAGGAATGAAAGGAAGTAAAGTATGCTTGGAAGAGAGCCAAGCAGGAGAGCTGAGAAATCAAAGTACCCTGTTTGACCTTTGACTTGGGGTTTCAGACGTTAGCGTGCTTTCGGGGTGTTGCATCCATTCTCCCTTGATTCTTCCCTTGAGGCAGGCTGTCTGCATGTGCAGTGGCCTGCCAGTACTTGGGAGGAGCCACATGTGCAGTGTGTTTACTGAAATTGTGCACATGCTCACCTGAGGCATTCTTCCCTTATCAGTCAAGTGTTTCTATATACCAGTTATCATATACCAGTTAAACTCCACCATTTTGCCTCTTAGTGCAGATGCTCAAGCCCACTCACCCAACTCCTAAGATCCTATCAGCAAGTTTCTGATCACTAACTTTAGGTGTTTTCTATTTACTGGGAGACTGCCTTTCCCTGGCACTGGCTGTGACCAATTGTTATTTTAGAGAGCTAGTTTTGACAGCCACCTGACCATCATGTGGTGGTTGTCTGACATTTCTGGGATCAGGGGCACCTCTCCTACCCTGTGCATGTTTGCCTCACTACCTACTATAACAAGATCATAATATAATTGCAGTAATTGTTAGGATGTTTATTATTCCGGGAAAATTTGTATTTATTCAAGCCTCCTGAGAACAAACAGCCAGAAGAGCCACAAAAGCAAGGATTTCCCTGACTTTGCAAACTGCCCTCCATAGAAAGCCACTCCCAGCCTGGCTTTAGTATACATATTTTGAGAGCCCAGCTTATTGTTGTATAATCACTCAGTGTAGCTGGGTAGGAAGTTGGTCTATGACCCAGGCAAGTTCCATGTACCTTGCTTTAGGTAATCAGACAGGGGAAGCCAAAGTCAAGTTGTTCTCTTTGGCTGGCCCTTCCATCTCATGTAAAGATGTCGCTTTAAATAGCTCAAGGGCTGCTCTGTGGATGTAAGAAGTAGACCTCCAGTTCAGGAGGCAGAACCACAACCAGCTGGTAAGGATTTTCCCAGGGATGGATATGGACTCAATGGAATAGGAGGTAGTGACTTCTCTGTTACTGGAGGCGTTCGAGGAAACCAGTGATTACAGGCCAAGATGTGTGGAGAGGACATTCTTGCCTTGGGGAAACATGGAGTCGATAATGATGGGAATGTTAATAAAACATGGTTTCTATTTATTGAAGCCATATGTCAGCATTATGCTAGGTAGTTCACATATTTTAGTTCATTTAATCCTCACAGGAATCTCTCCAATTTTATACTATTATGTTTTTCACACATCATTAAACAAAAGCTCAGAGAGGTTAAGTAATTTACCAAATCTCACACAACTGGAATGATCAACATTGAAGTTTTGAACCAGAGCCTATGCTATTATACCACCTCCCAAAATGATTTTAAAACTTTCTTTTTTGGAAACAGATCTCTTATACTACACACCAGTTTATAAAGTGCCAGAGTTATGTTGTATTAATATATATTTATTTTACAATTTCAAATACATATTTACCTGTTATAAAGTCATTCGTAAGAATAATTACTGAAGATGAATAATTGATACCTGAAATTATAAATAACAGATATCATTTAATATCAATCTTAACATTCAAATTATATTTTTGTTTTGTTTTGGCCCACAGTATTGCAAATGGTACAGTGTTTTCGCTGTCCTCATTGATATTTCTGGGCAGTCTTCAGTTGAACTGATTCAGAAGCTGGAGAGAAGATCAGCAGGACATTTTGTTCGAAGTCTGAATCATTAACAATATCTAACAACCACACGCCCATCTTATCATAATCCAGAAGTCAGACTAGAAGTACCCAAAGCTTACAGAAACTGCCAGAACCATCTATGATATGATATTATCATCACATGGCAGTTACTCACTCAACAAATACTCTTTCGGAGAGGCAGTGGAACATGTTGGTTACAAGCACAAGCTTTGACATGAAGCAGCTCAGCTGTACCATCAACCAGCAGATTGACCGTGGGCAAAATTCTGAACCTTTTCCAGACTTATTTTTTTCATTGGTAAAGTGGAAATTGTCATGAACAGTTACTAAATTCTTTTGGGTAGATAGAGGTAACTTCTAATAGGTAGAAGTAGGTCTCTCCCACGGCATCCTGAACACAGGAAGTATGTTAAAATGACCAGGTTCTGCTATATACACAAGCACTTACTACATAATCATTCTATCTTATTTTATGTGAGCTCAGTGAATTGCCAACCCTCTGCCCTTTTAGGTACTTTGACTGTACCTTGCATGAACGTTTTACTTCAGGCTGGTGCAGCACTAGTCTGGCAGCAGGTTCAGCTAAACTTCTAGTTGGTCAGGTAACATAATCCTCCATTCAATCTCTTACACCCAGAAGTAACTGGAATCCTAAGCACAGATTACTATTTGAAGGGTGTAGGCTATTGGGCTAGTTAGGTTCTTATTTCCTATATATTCCAGATCAGGAGTGCCTATTCAATATTTCCAGTCAATTCACTCCTGCTTGAACACTATTCATTTCCTCAATGAAGTGTCATTTCTATATCCATAATGCTAATTAGAAAAACTTCTGGTGTTGATCAGAAATAAAGACAGTTATGAATTTGAATTATGGATATGATTTATGGATTAGAATCTTTGAAATGTGAACTAACTCCATAGATCATATATTTTTATTTAAGATACTGCAAGTGTTAACTGCTAGCCCTTAGGGTAGAGAGATTAAAGTTAGTACATACTACACTGAAGTATTTTTAAGTGAATTACAAATAATATAACGGGGAAAATTCTCATAAGAATGTTGTGAGAATTAATAATAGCTAATTTTCTGAATGTTTTCTAGTGCCAAGTACTATAGTCAGGTAATCAAGTGCATATTCTGATTTAATCATTATAAAAACACCATGAGGGAGACAATATTATTAAATGAATTATGAGTAAATAAGCAAATAAATGTCACTATTCAGTTAGCATTCTTCCCAGTGCATGATAAACATGCAATAAATGGTAACTATTCTTATTTTGCAGATCTGAAGATTACGTCATGATAACAAACTGTTAGCAGCAGCTGGCCCTTGTCTGACACTTAAATGAACATGACACATGCTAAGTTGACGTCAAATGCTTCCCTTTAAAATTTGGGTGAATGTGGGTGAGCCTGAATTTTATAAAGGCCTGTTCAGACCTTTTTAATCAATGGCATATATCTATTAAATGCAAATACATTCACAGAGATGACACAGGTTTCTCATTTTTTTTTTTTTTTTTTTTTTTGAGACAAGAGTTTTTTTCTGTCACCCAGGATGGAGTGCAGTGGCACGATCTCAGCTCACTGCAACCTCCACCTCCTGGGTTCAAGGGATTCTCCTGCCTCAGCCTCCTGAGTAGTAGGGATTACAGGCACGTGCCACCACGCCTGGCTAATTTTTGTATTTTTAGTAGAGACAGTTTCATCATGTTGGCCAGACTGATCTCGAGCTCCTGACCTCCGGTGATCCGCTGCTGGCCTCGGCCTCCCAAAGTGCTGGGATTACAGGTCTGAGCCACTGCACCCGGCTGACAGATGTTTCGTTCTGAGGTCTATACAAATGGAACTAACCCACAGCATGTATTGTGTTGACAGTCTCTAATGTGTTAAATTTGCCATAGTGCACATTTGGATGTATGTGTAATTTTTGTAAGTCTCAGGGTATTTTATGTTTACAAATATTTGAAAAATGAAATATGAATCAAACATTTGTGGAGTCCCTGAAGCACTTCCCTCCATGAGGTCCCAGTTTGATAACCATTGGCCTAAATGACTGGCTGGCATCCAGCACTCATTTCAGTATTACAATCCTATCATTCAATTATTGCTAAAAGCAAAAATCTAAGATCTGCAAAAGCCCAGTCTCCTAACCAATGAACAAAATCCAGCTACCCTTTATTTTAAATTCCAATCAACGTAGAGAACATGATGAGAAAGATGATTCATTATGGTTGTCACTAATATTTTGTTCTCATTGAATAAACATGATTATTTGCCATTTGCTAGTCAGTTTTCTCTCTTCTTTTAAGGCTTTGTGTGTTTGTGGCTTTAAACACTAAAGAAATGTCATAAAGTTTCCTGATCTCTACTTTTGAAGGAGTCATATGCTTCTGCCTCACAAGACTGGCCACAGTCTCACGATGCGAAGAACACGCTTAGCCACAGGGCTTCTAATTGCAGATCAGAAACTTCCAGGTTTGAGGCCAACACTTTAGTAGCCTCCTGACGGGTTGACTTGTCTTCTCTTCATTCTTTTCCTGGAACTAGAAATCGTAATTCTTCCCTTCTTGAATCGGAGTAGGCCACTAGGGTAACAGGAATGAGTGAAGCCCATAGAAATAACTTCCTTAAGGGGAGTGTAGACATCAGTGTAAAAAAAAAAAAAAAAAGAGAGAGAGAGAGAGAGAGAGTGGGGATAGCTTCAAACAGCCACAGAGTGGGCACTCTCCCAAAGGCAGAGCAGGTAACAAACTCTTTAAAGAGTCTGGCTTTATAGCTGGGTCTCTGGAGGGGATTAAAAACTAAAAAGCATGGACTTCATGACACAGTATGTCTAGATACAGAAGACACAGAGATAGCAAAACGCTAAAGGCAACCAGAGCATCCAAAAAGAAAAGCGAATTCAAAACTACAGATATAATTACTGAGATTAAAAGAGTAAATGCCCTTCTTAAATTTTCAGAGGAAGGTTGTTAAAATCACTTAATTTAAAATAAAGTATACCTCTGATGTGAAAACATGCAAGTCTGGAAGCAAAGAAAAGTAATATAATTAATTTTTTGATCAAATTTTGAATGAAGGGAAATATTTTGTATTTGTTTGTCAAACTTGCAAACATTAACAAGCAATTAATGACTCCTAAATTCAACAAAGTTATTACCAAACTAATAAAGGCAATCATAGCCAAGATCCAGTTAGTCAACCCAAAGATGGAAAAGACTGAGTTAGCTAAATGAAGTCAGATGATGAATTAAAAAAATATATAAATTTAAAAACCCACCACTTTAATTAATGGAGAAATTAAGAAAACTGCTACCAACTCCTGTGACTTTCTGTCACCTCAGGCCATCTCTGCTCTCCTTCTTGTCTGTTGATTGTCTAACTTCGATTACAAGGCACTGAGGCAGGACACATCTCATGGCCTCATTCCATGTTGAGCATTTCCTTGGCATTAAATGGAGTATATTCTGTGGTTCATTAGTTCATTCATCCAGCAAATGACTACTAAATGCATATTGAGAGCAAAGCATTGATTTGAGTTTGCTAGTTAAACAAAGAGAAAAAGATATGAACCCTGCCCTTGGAGGAATTAACAGTCCAGTGTATAAAAATAATTACAATATAATATGCATAGATACATAATAATAATTGCAATGCTGAGGACCTTTGAAAAAGGTGTAATAGGAGGTGAGAAATGAAGGGAAGGAGGCTGAAGCCTCCTGTAGAGAAGGTCGGGCTTCAGCTGAGAGTTAGAGGCTGAGAAGAGGTTAGCTGTGAGAATTAGGGGTGCTGTGGACTCCCTGAAGCCTACTGGGTCATATAGAACTCAAGTGCAATTTTGCTAAACAATCACTGCTTCTCACTGAAGAAGTTTCAGGCAGGTGAGAGTTAGCTACTCCTCCATTCTTACCACAATGAAAGCAAGGTTCAGGAAAAAAAAAAATCTGCCAAATATAAGATATTTATTAAAGAAACAGTCATTGACAAGGAAGCACAAAACAGTTCCTGCTTTGTTGGTTAGATGAACCGGCAGCTCTCTGTCCTTTTGTGTGCTTTATGTGCTCAAATCACCCCTGTGCTGTCCAGTAGACAGAACTACATTCCAGAGGCAGGATTCTGTCAGAATTGGAGCTGGCATCAGGCAACCATAAATCCTTCTAATCCAAAGGTTGGACATGGAACTATTTAGGGACTCAGCTGCAAGTGCTATCCCTAAGAGTGGAAATCTCCTAATTCTTAGACTCTGTGCATATGAGAGTAAAAAAATGTCTCTGCAATATTTTAGCCAATCCACATTTTAATATCTTTAATTTCAACCATAAAAGCCCACGGTAAAAATCTGTCTTGCTATATAAGAAGCCATCATTACACCAATGAAAAAACATGTCAGACATTTGCTATGTTGATTTG
Organism: Macaca fascicularis; assembly: GCF_037993035.2. Classification (NCBI taxonomy): domain Eukaryota; kingdom Metazoa; phylum Chordata; class Mammalia; order Primates; family Cercopithecidae; genus Macaca; species Macaca fascicularis. The sequence continues at coordinate 79,311,620 of NC_088379.1, read as the reverse complement.
AACAACCTTGAATGTTGATCAAGATCTAGCTAACACAAACTAACACAGGAACAGAAAACCAAATACTGTACCTTCTCACTTATTAGTGGGAACTAAATGATGAGAACACGTGGACACGTAGAAAGGAACAATACACACTGGGGCCTATCGGAGGGTGGAGGGTGGGTGGAGAAAGACGATCAGAAAAAATAACTAATGGGTACTAGGCTTAATACCTGGGTGATGAAATAATCTGTACAACAAACCCCCATGACACAAGTTTACCTATGTAACAAACCTGCACATGTGTCCCTGAACTTAAAATAAAAGTTAAAAAAAAGAATCTAGCTAACAGAAGCACTTGCAGACTGTCTAGGGCTGCGCTGTCCCATACGGTAGCCACTAGCTATATGTGGCTATTGAGTGCTTCAGCTATTGAGTGTGGCTATTGAATTGTTTTCAATTCAACAAGTTGAATTGAGATGTTCTGTAAGTGTAAGATATACATCAGAATTTTCAACACTTAGTACAAAGCAACAAAAAATGTAAAATATCTAATTAATCATTTTATATCGGTTACATCTTGAAATAATATTTTGTATATATTGGATTAAATAAAATGCATATAAGAATCCATTTCACCTGGATTTTACCTTTCATAATGTGGTTGCCAGTAAATTTAATATTAAATATGTGGCTTACATTTTATTTCTATTTGGCAGAGCTGTTCTAGGCTCTAGATCATGGAATTTCAAATTAGAGTGCTTGCCGGTATTTTCTTGACCTTGCATTCCCAGTGAAAATGCCATTAGCCTTAGGTATGGTTGATGTAGATTAACCTAAGTAGCATACCCATAACATCAAACTGTATATGTCAAAGTGTTTTAAAGTAAATTCATTTATTTACTTATTAATTGCCTAATAAGATGGATAAAATCTGTACTGTCATGGGGATTTATGTTCTCTCTGGGGTAGACAGAAAGAAAGAACTGAATAACAAAAAGTCATAAAATCATCAGTGTGGTGCAGGGAGAGAAATGGTGTGATGTGTGAAAGAGTGGCTGGACAGCTTTTTTAAGTTGAAGAGTCAGAGAAGGCCTCTCTGAGGGGATGACATTTCTTTTTTTTTTTTTTTGAGACGGAGTCTCGCTCTGTCACCCGGGCTGGAGTGCAGTGGCCAGATCTCAGCTCACTGCAAGCTCCGCCTCCCGGGTTTACGCCATTCTCCTGCCTCAGCCTCCCGAGTAGCTGGGACTACAGGCGCCCGCCAACTCACCCGGCTAGTTTTTTTGTATTTTTTTAGTAGAGACGGGGTTTCACCGTGTTACCAGGATGGTCTCGATCTCCTGACCTCATGATCCACCCGTCTCGGCCTCCCAAAGTGCTGGGATTACAGGCTTGAGCCACCGCGCCCGGCCATGGGATGACATTTCAAATGACATCTGAATGACATGAAGGAGGCAGACATACAATGATGAGGTTTGTTGGCAGTGGGTGGGGAGGGATTGTTCTAGGCTGGGGAAACAAGCTAGATTTTTCTAGCTTGTTTCACAAGTTCAAATGTGGGAATGAACTTGGCTTGACAAGAAAGAGAATAATGCATAAAGATGTTAAAACCATGACATTCAATGAAATCTGCTAGAGAGGGAAGATGAATATAGGAGCCCTCTAGGGCTTCTCCTTCATTTAGTTTCAAGCCCTAGAGGGCCCCATATTTAGGGGTTGAGTGGATAAGAAGGTATCCACAAAAGGAAAAAGGGATCAGGGAATCCACTGTGGGCTGTCACAGAAGTCAGGAGCTGACACTGTTTCAAGAGGAACAAGTCGTTCTGTTGAAAGTGTATTGCTGAAGGGCTGGGCGCAGTGGCTCACGCCTGTAATCCCAGCACTTTGGGAGGCTGAGGTGGGCGGATTACCTGAGGTTGGGAGTTCGAGACCAGACTGACCAATATGGTGAAACCCCATCTTTACTAAAAAAAAAAAAAGAAAGAAAGAAATACAAAAATTAGTCTGGATGTGGTGGAACGTGCCTGTAATCCCAGCTACTCAGGAGGCTGAGGCAGGAGTATTGCTTGAACCCAGGAGGCACAGGTTGCAGTGAGCTGACATTGTGCCACTGCACTCCAGCCTGGGTGACAGAGGGAGACCCTGTCTCAAAAAAAAAAAAAAAAACCGTGTTTCAGAAGGGTTGAGTGAGTTGGGCGAGTAAAACCAGTAATTACTGACCTCAACTGATTGGGAGCCATTGGACATGTAGCACAAGCCATCTCACCTGGGCACTGGGAATGGAATTCAATTAGGAATCGGTTGAGAATAGAACATGCAGCAATAAGTGGAGACAAAAGTTCTAGTCAGACCGTTCAAGCAGTTTTTTTGTGATGGCAGAGGACCATGTTGAGCCTGAGGAGCAACAGGAATGGATGAATGTAGGTAATATTGAGTGTGTTATTGCTGGTAGAGGTAAGGGTGAGAGTAGATGGACAACATCACAAGGAAATTTTGACCTTGTGACCTCACAGTAGTTTCCCTCCCCTCTATTGTAACACAAGAGGGGAGGGAAACTACTGAAAGATATTAAGCAGAGGAACACAGTGATCATATACAAGAAGAAACAGGAAGATGAGAAAGAACAATAGGGAGCTTTGATTAACAGACAGGGGTCAGGCCCGGTGTGGTAGCTCACGCCTATAATCCCATCACTTTGGTAGGCCAAGGCAGAAGGATCTGTTGGGCCCAAAAGTTCAGGACCAGCCTGGGCAACATAATGAGAACCTGACTTTACTTTAAAAAACAAACAAACAAACAAACAAAAAAACAATAAAAGAGGCAGGGGTTGTCTTTGTACATTTCCCCCATCATGGGTTCTACAGACCTCATGGAAAGTTTTCGAAGAAGTTAGTTCAGGAGAGAGAACAGGGAAGACATCCTTAGTAGAAGCAAACCAACTTACCAAAAACCAATTCACTCAAAGTCAATTCACCAAAATTCACTTTGCCAAATTATCAATTCACTTAAGTCATCAAACTTTTCATTAGCCAAAAGTTGTTTTGGTGGAATTCACAGAAAGCTAATTTGCTGACAGCTAAATTGCTAAAAACCAAATCACTGAATGGCCAGATCCCCAAATTATCCATTCATTAGCAACTCTGTATCATAAAGTTTATAGTTAAAATGGTAAAGGGACAAAGGATATGGACAGGGAATTCACAGACAGGAAAGCCCTGAGAGCCAAAAAGCATATAAAGAGATGTTCCAACTCACAAGTAATGAAATCAATGCAATTGAAAAAACACCGAAATTTGACTTTAAATACATCAAGATGGCAAATACTATACCGAAAGATAATACTAAATATTGGCAAGTAACACTAGTTGCAATCCCTGGGCAACAGAGTCTCAGCATAAGCTTAGCATGCAAGACATGTATTAGTAAGCACCAGTGGGAGAAACATCTAAGGAAGGGTGTGGGAGGAAATAGTACAAGAGCTTCAGTGCTGTCTCAAAGAAAGCCCAGCCATCCTAACAGGCATGAGGTAATATCTCTTGGTGGCTTTGATTTGCAGTTCTTGATGATGAGTGATGTTGACCACTTGTTCAAATATAACTACTGGCCATTTGTATGTCTTCTTTGGAGAAATGTCTGTTCAGATCCTTTGCCCATTTTTTTGTTGGGTTTTTTTTTTTCTTGCTATTGAGTTGAGCTCCTTGTCTAGTTTGGATATTAACCCCTTACTAGACGTATGGTTTGCAAATATTGTCTCTTCACTCCTGAAAGAATGACTATTATCAAAAACGTAACAAGTGTTGGCAAGAATGTGGAAAAAAATCCTTGTACACTGTTCGTGGGAATGTAAATTGGTACAAGCATTATGGAAAACAGTATGGAAGTACTTCAAAAAATTAAAAATAGAACTACCATATGTTCCAGCAATCTCACTTCTGGGTACATATCCAAAGGAATTGAAATCAGCATGTCCAAGAGATATCTGCATACCCATGTTCACTGCAGCATTATTCACAATAGCCAAGATATGGAAACAACCTAAGTGACTGTCGACAGATGAATGGATAAGAATATACAATGGAATGTTATTCAGCCTTTAAAAAAAAAAAGGAAATCCTGGCATTTACAACAAATGGATGAACCTGGAGGACATTATGCTAAGTGAGATAAGCCAGACACAGAAAGACAAATACTGCAGGGTCTCACTCACATGTGGAATCTTAGAAAGTCAACTCCTAGGAGCAGAGAGTAGAGTGGGGTTACCAGGGACTGGAGGGCAGGAGAAATGAGATGTTGATTAAAAGGAATAAAGCTTTAGTTATGCATGATGAGTAAGTTGTAGAAACCTAATGTACAGCATGGTGACTATGGTTAATAATAGTGTATACTTGAAATTTGTTGAGAGTAGCTCTTAAGTGTTCTCACCACACACACACACACACACAAAAGGTAACTATGTAAGGTGATGGATATGTCTATTAGCTTGATTGTAATTATTTCACAATGTACACATTTATCAAAACAAAATGTAAACACCTTAAATTTATTTAATTTTTAATTGTCAATCACACCTCAATAAAGCTGGGGAAAAAAAGAAAAAGAAAGCTTCCTCTAGCCCCACCAGGAGGACTGAAGCTGGGTGGCCCCTCAAAGTTGACCCATGATGAGATGAACTGGTTATACATACCCTTTCAATGAGATGGTCAGCTACTGACTAATACGGGCAGTGCATGATGGAAGGCATGACTCTAAGCAAGGTCATTTTCTCCAACTGAGAACATTCCCAAAAGGGTTACCACTGATGACTATTCCAGCACTGGAGGACCAAGTTCATCTCTGAAGGTGAATCTGAGATTCATGCAAGTGTAGGGTTGGATGTTGTCTTTATTTTAAAATTTTGTTTTCTGGCTGTATTTAGGTGTAATTGTTATACAAAAACACTGCACATAGTTCATGTACACCATTTGATGAGTTTGGACATATGTATAAACTTGTGTTACCATGATCATAATCAAAGTAATGAACACATCCATCATCTCCAACAGTTTCCTGTGTCCCTTTGATGTTGTTTTTTCTCTTCATTTAAAATTTTGATTTTATTGTTCACATCAAAACGTTTTTGTATGAATTTCAATTTTAAAAATATTACACTAAAATATTATTTAACCTGATCACTAAGTCTTTTGGCTCTCCCTTAAATTTTGCCTCACTCCTCTCATCCTAATCCCAGCCCTGCTCCTGGTAGTTACGTGAGCTAGCTAGACATTCAGGAAAGCAAGCCAGCAGTATTTAGTGACATTGTATGTGAATATGCCCTATGATGTAGCAATCCACCTCCTGGGTGTGTAGAGAAACCATCTCATCTGTCTGTAAGGGGATGTGGGTGTGCATCTAAAAATTGTTATGGGACCAGGGACAGTGGCTCATGCTTGTAATCTCAGCATTTTGGGAGGTCAAGGTGGGTGGATCACTTGAAGTCAGGAGTTTGAGAGCAGCCTGACCAACATGGTGAAACCCTGTCTCTACTAAAAATAAAAAATTAGCCTGGCATGGTGGCGCACACCTGTAATCCCAGCTACTTGGGAGGCTGAGGCAGGAGAATCACTTGAACCTGGGAGGCGGAGGTTGCAGTGAGATGAGATTGCACCATTGTACCCCAGCTTGGGCAACAACAGCAAAACTCTGTCACAAAAAAAATAATGACTGGGCGCAGCGGCTCACACCTGTAATCCCAACACTTTGGCAGGCTGAGGCAGGCGGATCACGAGCTCAGGAGTTCAAGCCAGCCTGGCCAAGATGGTGAAACCCTGTCTCTACTAAGCAAACTACAAAAATTAGCCAGGCGCAGTGGCAGGTGCCTGTAATTCCAACTACTCAGGAGGCCGAGGCAGGAGAATTGCTTGAGCCCAAGAGGCAGAGGTTGCAGTGAGCCGAAATCAGGCCACTGCACTCTAGCCTAGGAGAGAGAGTGAGACTCTGTCTCAAAAATTAATTAATTAATAAATAATAATGAATAAATAAAAATTGTTATGGTAGAGGAGAGAAGGAGAGCTGAAGACAATTTAGGAAGCCATCTTCAGGAGATGAATAGTAAAATGGGTTGGATGCATTCTATGGAATACTAAGCAGTAGTCCAGGGTGATAAAAGAAAACCTTCAGCCAAATTTTAAAAAGTTTAATTGAGCAATGAACAATTCATGAATCAGGCAGCCCCCAGAACCACAGCAGATTCTCTGAGACTCCAGGGATGCCTTGTAGTCACAACAAATTCATAGACAAAAAAGGGAAAGTGATGTACAGGAATTGGAAGTGAAGTACAGAAACAGTGAGATTGGTTACAGCTTGGCGTTTGCCTTATTTGAATGAAGTTTGAACGTTCAGCAGTCTATAAGTGGTTGAAATATGACCGCAGGGATTGGCCAACACTCAGTCATTGTTACAGGTGCGTACTATTAAGTTAGGTTTTCAATTTTGACTTACTATTAAGCTAGGTTACAGTTCATCCACAAGGACTCAATATAGAAGCACAGAGTCCTTCTCAGGCCATATTTAGTTTGCTTAACAAGTTTCCTCTTTTGGTCATTTTCTCAATTTTGAGAGATTGACCAAAATCTTAGTTATTGACATTACTATCACTGTCATAAATGTACTTATATGGTTTTGAAACCCACTGGGAAACAGTAGAACAGTGGGTTTTACAAGGAAGGAATAAAGACTGAATAGAGGGTACTTCCTTATTCTGTTTACAGGAGAAAAACAAAACCTGGTCTGTTCTAGGACCTATGTGTTTTCTTAAAGCCTTGGTTTGATTATGTCACATTTAGCACAAGTGACTCCACGTTATCTTGGTTTGGTTTGTTGGGGCCTCGTGCATGAGCTCAATCCAAAATAATTGCCTCCGATAATTTTGTTTTTTAAAAATTCCCCCTTTTTGGCCAGGTTCTCACTAGGTGAGAGTGTGACCAAAACTTAGGGCCTTAGCGCCACTCTCAGTTACCATATTTTGGGTTTCCGGTGTCAGCACATCATTTATAGGTTACAGTGTTCTCACGGTCGCACATTTCTTTCATCCTTTGTCATTCCAGTTGAAAAGAGACCATTTGACATTCTAGAGATGGTTGCATGTGAACACTGAAAATCTTTGACAGAATACGGTGCACCAGGGAGACTATCATTACAACTATTGGGAGGATAATACCAACAGTTTGGAATATGCTCCTTACCCAGGGTCCCCATAAACAAAACCATGTCAAATAAAATAGATTAAAGAATGAGCTAGATGAAGAGTCTACTTGTTTGACCAAGTGGTCTTTTCATTAATTCCCTACAACTGAATTCTTATAATCTACATTTGGTATATTTCTCCAAAGGTCAAAAGTGTCAGTAGCTTCACAGGTACTTTTCTGTTTAGTCAATTCCATTATTTAGCATAACTTTCACAAGAGAATTTAAAGTCTGTTGTGTAAGGATAGCCTTTAATGTAGAATTTGCCGTAGACCCTATTGTGAGGGTGACGTTTCTAATTATTGCCTATTTGATTGTAAACCATGGAAAAAGGACCTAACAAATGATATCCTTCTATAAGAGTGAAGGCCTCCTGCTAATGTTCTCTTTAATTCATGAGGAATTTTGACAGATTATGAGGCAATGTATGTACTACCAAAGTCTCTCGCCTACACTGGGCCTTCATCTCTTATCTATTAAAGTATATGGTTATTCATGTATAAAGATGGCTGCAAAATCCTTCACAAACAAAAGTATACCCCATAAGTGCACATAATAGACTCCTTTTTCATTTTGATTGTTCATAGAGGCATAACAAGGAAAAAATATTCAAAGATAAGAGTCCATGATAGTAGAAGTCTTGATCAGTGATCTTGGGAAAAGCTGTTCACATCAGGGATGCCATCTTCTTCTGGGGAGAAACTTTCCTGGTTACTTTTACCTTAAGGGTTCCAATGGGTGTACACTTCTGGGACTGTGGAGGGTCCCTTCTCAGTTGTGAGATTATGAACCCAAAGCTCAAGGCTCCAAAGTTTTGCTGTAGTGTGGGTGGCAAGGACAATCTTTCTCTGATGTTCTTAGAAGATCCAATTTCAGGCTCTAGATTGTAAAGGGATTATCCTCCGTGAACCATAAAAAGCTCTCTTTACCTTGTGAAAATACACTATAGCATAATAATCTGCTGTTATAACATTAGTCCTCTTGCATGGGAAAGCTTTTATACACCCAGAAAACATGCATTGAAAATGACAATTGAATGAAATCCCTATATAAATGTTTAAATGGACCATCAAGTAGCCAAATGTACCTGAACCTCTGATTGTCTTCCCAGGAATATGTAACCAAACATTTGTTTCAAACTATTTCTGCAATTTATAAATCACCACATCAATGTATTCAATTTGGATTATTTTATCTTTGTCATGACGAGTCATGGAATGCAGAACCTTTAGTAACAAAAGCTTTAAGCACTCAGGAAGGACAAGGCGACTGTCTTGGTTCTTCATGAGTCCATGCTTAACCTTGGACTTATGTCCTCTTGAATACCAGTTGTTTCTCCAATGTAGGTGCATAGCACTGATAACTAATGGGTTATCAGAGGTAATTTGACTTAGACCATGGAGTTCATTCAAGCTGTATGTTTAAATGACGTTAGTATTGGCTGATTTAGCATGAGAATCTAGAGCTTGATTTTGAAAGGTCTGTTAAATAGCAAAGGTTTAAAACGTTGGATACTACAAAATAGAATTTTAGGTTACCATAAGTCATTCATTTAGCTGAAACGATAACTCAAAAATTTTTTAAAGGAAAAATACTATTCTGACAGAGAGGAGACACAGCTTTCTAAATAGGACAGTGGAGATAGCAAGAAGCCAACTGACTCTGTCTCCTTTCTTTCCCTTCCCCCGCTTTTTCTTTTGTAGTTTACTTAAAAGGTAAACAAAAACCTTTCATTATCTTTTACTATTACATAAAAATTATTTTTGAAAGAGAAAACCAAATTTGATATTTCCATTGCTGTATTTTTAATGATAAAGCTAGTTTTTTAATAACATTTTACAAGTCTATCAAGTTTACTTAGTTTGACCGTAAGGTAAGATTTTGATAAACCTTTTATAACCCTTTACATTTTTTTTTTCAGAGCAGAACAATGTTTTAAGAAAACTCTGTTATACTTTTATTCCAATGTCCAATTTATGGAAAAAAACTGAACAATGCCATTTTAACTTTAGCCAATATGTCCGCACACATAATTTTTTACAATTAATTTTTTAAAAACCTTCCACAACTTGTTCAAACCTTTAGCTTTATTTAATTTAAAACAATCTTTTAACCCTCTAACCTAGGCAAAAATTTACATTCCGATACCTTCTTATAATCTGTTACAAAAATACATTTTATTCTCCTTACATACCTTGTATGTAAACTTATTTTTTCAGCAGTCTCAATTGCATATTACAATGTTAACTCTTAGAGACTTTTACTTTTGGTGAAAACCTTGGTAATTAAGGGATTTTAATTAGGTACTAGGTGGGGAGCCTAGGACTCAGAAAGAAGTGCACATAAGGTTTGACTCTTTCCATCATCTAACTCCACATGTCCCAGGCCTTACCTAGCTCTAAAACAGGCGAGCTGTACAGTTAAGAGTCACAGTGGCATGCTATAAAGCATTTAGGAGACCTAATCACCTTTATTTATTTTTATTTTATTTTATTTTTTATATTTTTTGAGATGGAGTCTCGCTCTGTTGCCCAGGCTGGAGTGCAGTGGTGCCATGTCGGCTCACTGCAACCTCCGCCTCCTGGGTTCAAGTGATTCTCCTGCCTCAGCCTCCTAACTAGCTGGGATTACAGGCGCGCAGCCACCACGCCTGGCTAATTTTTGTATTTTTAGTAGAGACGTGCTTCACCATGTTGGTCAGGCTGGTTTCAAACTCCTGACCTCGTGATCCACCCACCTCAGCCTCCCAAAGTGCTGGGATTACAGGCATGAGCCACTGCCCCCCGCCCTAATTACCTTTAAATTGCACATTTCTGGCATAAATTTATTTTCATAAATTCTTTCATGACTTACACAGACTATGTAAGACATGTTGGACTTTCTGAGTGACTTGCCCTAAACATCCTTCTTTTTAAACAACCAGTCATTTTACTTTAGGACAAGAATTTACCATACAACATCCTTTCTTATATAAAATCTCTTTTCTTTATAACCTTCTTTGCATAGCTAAGGGGCATGGCTAATTCCATATATCCCCAGGCCTTATTTAGAATTTAATGTCTCCAAAACAAATTGAACAATTTTCAAAAGTCAAAGCAGTTTATGACCTTAAAGCATTTAGCAAACCTAATATCTGACCTGCATAATTTAGACAAAAATGTCTTCACTTTATCAATAATCTTTAAAGCTGTTTTTATTTTGCTTTCGAAACATTTGATTTAAGCGCTTATTTTTGTTTAAGTCAATTAATCGGAGCTCTTTTATAAACATTACACACAACACGTATATAATTACACAGACAGAAGATTACCACTGTAGTTATAAGATTTTTTATTTGCCAGTTTTTATGTTTCTTACCTGGTGATTGGCTTTCGGGTGGAGCCCTTGGAAGAACAGGGCCAGAAAGGGATTTCTGGTGCCTCCTATTTTTCCCAAGAAGTCCAGGCAGTTACAGCTTTAATATCAACTTTTAGACTTTTAACCATCGCACTCTTTAACAAAGTTCTTTTAAAAGTTTTTATTACCCGATTTTAGCCAGGCCAAATGTCTGGTATTTCTGGCTTTTGAACTGTACCAAAGGTAACCTCCCAGGTGCTCAGAGAAAGGAAAATTAGATAGTACATGGAGAAGAGATTAGACAAGGTCATACAAATATTAAGCTAAAAACAATTTACTTCATAGGCAGAGGATTGAACCCACACCACCAGTATGAAAGAGCAAAGCCTTAGCTACTGAGCTACAGCATGGGGCAATCTTCACTGCCCCTCCCAGGAGGAATCTAGAGTAGTTAATTTTGAGTTTGCAAAGGCTTTTAACTAATAATTTTTAGAGCTAACTATGACAGAAACCCTAAAATTCCTGTTCTCTGGAAGGCGGAGACCAAGAGAAAGTACTGCCACGTGGTTACAAGGAAGAGCTCCCAAGGACATAAAACAAAATGGAGATAAACAGTGATTTTTACCATTCATTCAACCATTTACACACAGAGAGAGAGAGAAGCCCGAAGTCTAACTGATAAGAAATTCTTACCTTTTTGCCGGGATGCCAGGCTTCTGGGTACCCTTTCCCTGAGCACCTCCAGTGACTCAGCTTGCCACACCATTGCGCTGGGGCAAAGCCACATCATAAAGGAAAATTATCTTTTTTTGTCCTGGCCAGAGGAAAATATGTGTGACAAAAACATAGACATTAGCCACTCTGATTGGTACCCAATGTCAAACTGGCAAGCTCAAATTTGCCCCTAGTTGGGATCCATCATTATTAATCCAACTTCTGACCAGGAGTTTCAACCTGTGGTCTCTGGGCAAGATGGTCACCCTGAGTTAATAGAAAACGTAAGAAAGGGAAAGAGGAGAGAGAAAAGCATTGCCTGTGGCAGGGTGGGGAAGGCAAAATGATCAGGAAGGCCAGAGAAAGACCCACCTATTGGAGCGACACTGAAAAGTTCAGGCTGCTGCTTCTTGGTACCAAATGGATCTTTTCTGGCAGTTCCATCATCTCTCAAGTTTCCCCTTTTAGGGAGGAAAAAGCTCCCCATGTCCCATGATCCTCTACATGCCTAATCCTGTCACCCACAGCCATCAGCAAAGAGTGCAAGGCAGATTACGCTAAAGAGAATAGCAATTGACATACTGGAGTGCCAAACACGTCCTTAGCCAAAAAGAACTTTATCAAGAGCCCTCATTTTTTAAAAGTACCTCAATGCATTGTTGTTCATTGGGAATGTTCCACTGTAAGGTATCTTTAGTAAGATTTTGCTGTTTCTGTAAGACTTTGCTGCCTCCCAGGCCTAAAGTATAAGCCAGAAGGAACTCAGTTTTCCAGAAGTTAAGGATCCCATTCTTACCTCAAATATTGGCTTTGTGCTCAGGTTCTCTTGATTAACTTAGCCAATGATTTTTTTTCTACCTAAGCATGCAAGAAAAATGAAACAAAGGGGTATAATGCAAAAATCTCTGTGGATGTTCAAAAGCCAAATTTTATAACCCCTCTAATATTACTGCTTACCATCAGTTCCTTTCTGACCTAGTCAGATGTAAGAGGCCTCTAACTTGATTCAAGTCAGTTAATTTCTGGATCAAATCCATTCCTGGACCCAGTCCAGTTTCTGTTGTGACTCCAAACCCAGTTTGGATCAGAAATTTGCTCCAAGAAACTCGGAGAGCTCAAAACACAAATCTGTGGAGCTCTGAAATCTGAGAGGGAGCTTACTCACCATCCCCAGCTGCTCTGAGAGATGAATGGACACAAGTGGGTCCTGCAGGTACCTTGCGTGTTCCGTCAGTCTTCCTAGTGGTCGCTAGCAGCTCCACTTCGGATACCGCTTGACACCATCTGATAAAAGAAAAACTTAGGCCAAATTAAATTTAAAAGAGTTTAATTGAGCAATGAATGATTTGTGAATCGGGCAGCCCCCAGAATCACAGCAGACACAGAGACTCCAGAGGTGCCTTGTGGTCAGAACGAATTAATAGATAAAAAGGGGAAAGTGATGTACAGAAATCAGAAGTGAGGTATAGAAACAGTGAGATTGGTTAGAGCTGGGCATTTGCCTTATTTGAATGCAGTTTGAACATTCAGCAGTCTGTGAGTGGTTGAAGTATGGCCACTGGGATTGGCCAACACTCAGCCATTGTTACAGGTGCATACTATTAAGTAACATTTTCAATTTTGTCTGTAGTCATCCACAAGGACTCAAATATAGAAGTACAGAGCCCTTCTCAGGCCATATTTAATTTGTTTCAACATGGGTAATGAACTAAATGTACAAACCTCAACATGTGTAGACCCTTCAAACAGAGAGTAAGAAACAGAAGATTTGTAACACCATTCTACGTGTGTAAACTGAAACCAAGTATATACATAGCACTACTGAAAAGGTACATGCATTTTAAGAACATATCATGAACATATTAAATTGAGTCCTATGGAGGTGGGGAATGGGAGTGGAGATTGGAGATGAAGGGGAAATACACAAAATAAAATCAAACATGACAGGAACCTTGTATGGCTCAATGATGATGGTATTTTATGATGTAAGAATGATTAATTCAATTCTCTAGATTGTGAGTAAAGTAAAAAATATATAATTTTTTAAAAAATTAATAGCAAATTAGTTATGTGAAATGGTTTCTAATGCCTTTATAGGTTGTCTGCTTGCTGCTAAAGTTAGAATTTAGTTTTAGCTTTGGTTGTGCTGCAGCTGGTTCACCCTAGCTGCTTTGTAACAGGTTTGTCAGTCCAACTCAACTGAATTTCAGTTTTGTGAGTGATCACATTTCAGACACCAATCCCTTCTCAAGTGCTTGAAATACAGGCAAAATATTTATTTGAACTAGCTGATTAACAAATCTGTGAATTAAGAGATACACGAAAGGCAATGAACTGGAATGAAAAGTATTGGAAGAGAGAAACCTGCTCTACCATTTCTAAATCCTTGTCTCCCAAAATGCATGCATTCTAATTTGAAATAACAATGAAACTCTCACTCCCCAAAGTCATCGATCCAAAATATAGAAAAATAGGAATATACTGAAGTTTGGTTGCGTAAAAACAACTAGAATAAACTAGAACTAAATTCAAATGAAAACTAAACCAAAGTAAATCTTCAAATTTATCAATTAATATTTCATGAAAATCTTTAATATCTGCTAAAATAATTCCATCCAAAACAAATTAATATAAACATTATGAGCAGTTAAAAAGAAATAGGTAAATAGACAAACCAGGAGAACTTACTAGAAAATCCGGCTGATCATTTGGAGAATTCATCCTTAGTGAATTGACCTGGAGTGTAAACGACTAATCATCTCCTCTTCCCTCCTCAAGCTTGCCTTTGACATTCATCAGAACTGTGGGCACTTGGATCAAAACTCTAGAGGGTGAGATTGGGGGAGGGGCAGTGAGATTGACCTCAAATATGTTCATCTTCAAAGACAATCCCATCTACCATGTGGCAGAATTTCAATACATGCATCCCCATCTCCTTGAACCTGATTACAGGAAACCAAGCAGAAAAAATTAACCTTGGGCTGAATCCAGTCCACTTGCAGTGGCAGCCCAAGTGGCCTTTTTAAAGCACACATTTGATCATGCCACTCCCCAGCTTAAACCATTTCAAGGACTTGGGATCAAGTTCCAACAGCAGCTTGAGGCTTACAAGACCCTTCAAAATAAACCTGCCTCTGACCAAAAAAGGCATTGTATTGTACTTACAACTTTTCTGTATATTTGAGATTGTTTTACTTTTTTTTTTTAAAGATTGATCAGTGGGCTCAGGTGATATTAGCCTGATCCATCCACTACACAGTTTCCTACTAACTTTTTACTTTGTGGTTTTTGGCATTTGTTGACAATGATTGCCCAAATCCATTATTTCATTAGAGATTTCAAAATGTTGACTTTCTAATTCAATTAGTTATTTCAATTTTATTAACTATAATACTTCTATAAAAAAGAATTTCTTCTTGTCAACTATCTGGTTACCCTGAAATAAAATTTATACAGGAAAAGCAGGAAAAAAAGAAATTGATTCTGTCCCTTTATTTTCAAAGTAATGATTTGTTGCCCTAGGGAGTTACCAAAGACATTGGTTTTTGATTGCTTTGGATGAGCTTATAATTTTAATATAGTTAAAGTTTTCAGTCCATGGCAGTCATTATTCCTTTTGATGCTCAAATGTCTCATTTCAGGCCAATGTAAGCTCCTTCAAGATGAATCCAGTGTTCTTTTGTCACGACTTTATCAATCTTTGATTGTTTCCTTGCTTTGGGCTTAGATAGTTTAGGTTCATCTTGTACATTTCTTGCCCCAGATCTGAAATCGGTCATTTCTTTAGCAATCGTTGACTCTTTTTTAAGGGAGGTTGGTATTTACAGGCTGCAATCTAAGAGCTAGAGGTGTTCCTTGCTACGGAGTCATCATTAATTTCAGGCTTTTCAGTGGGCAGAGGTAGGACATTTGCATCAAATGCTGAGTTCATGCTGGCATTTACAAGATTTACATAATTTCTTTAATTTTATCCTTTTTCCTATATATGGAAACCTTAGTTCCTAACCACCTTAGTTATATATTTATCTTATACTTTACCATACTTATACTATAGGTATACTATAATGGTCTTACAATACAATACTTCAATAAAACATTGACCATAGTTAAATATTTCTTTGTGGTTTTTATTTGTCCTTAGAATATGTCTCACTCGGGATGTATAGCCAAAATGTAGGTTTTATAATCTCCTGTTGGGGTGGCCAACTGTAAACCTGCATAGTTCCAGGCAAACCGGAAGGGTTGATCACCCTCCTTGATGTAATTCTCTACTCTTTGATTTAGCCACCAATTTGACATAGAGTCAGGTTCATTTGTTTCAGGTTGTTTTTGATGTTTTAGGAATTTTTAATGTAAAAAAAATCTAAAACATATACACCATTTCGAAGCCAAAACCATGTAAGCCACCTAAGTCACATTCAGAGAAGTCTAGTGTCTATCTCTATCTTCTCCACCTTATTCCCTCTCTCCCCCAGAGATATCACCTGCCTTAGTTTTTTTGTTTATATTCTACAACTATTTCTTTTTTGAAAAATACATACATATACTAATATCTACTTTCTTACACAAAAGATAACATTTTACAAACACCATTTCTATACACTTTTTGTTTTGTTTTGTTTTTTGGGTTTTTGTTTTGTTTGTTTTGAGATAGAGTCTTGCTTTGTCACCCACGCTGGAGTGGAGTGGCGTGATCTCGGCTTACCGCAACCTCCACCTCCCGGGTTCAAGCTATTCTTCTGCCTCAGCCTCCCGAGTAGCTGGGACTACAGGCACCTGCCACCACGCCAGGTTAATTTTTTGTAGTTTTAGTAGAGATGGGGTTTCACCATATTGGCCAGGCTAGTCTTGAACTCCTGACCTTGTGATCTACCCACCTTGGCCTCCCAAAGTGCTGGGGTTACAGGAGTGAGCCACTGCACCTGGCCCCATACACTGTTTTTTAAAGGTTTCCCACATCAGCATTTACTCTATAACTGCAGTCATGTATCTAAACAATCACATCTGTCATCCTCAGAATGGCCTTAAACCTAAGACTCCAGAATTGAGGGAAACAATCCACCAGCAAGAGACAGAATTCATGAATAAACCAGCTTAACTGAGATAGAAAATTTCATGTTTTCTCTCCACACCATACCCCTGACATTACCTACTCCATCCCAAATAGCTTTCAAAAATTGTTGCTGAGCTCAGACCCAGGGCCTTGAGAGATTGAATGTAATGACGGGTCTCCATCGGTGACAGGGATTGCTCTCCACTCCCAGCTGCTGAGGATAGGAAATTGCTAGTGAGATGAGGGCAGTGAGGGCCGCTCATTTAGCTCAGCGATATCATACCGGTGTGCAAAGTGCAATGCACATGGGCAGCTCAGGCCTCTGGTGTAACAGGGCCCAGAAGAGGAGTCAGAGTGTTTGTGTCCTGCTGAGGGGGCTGTGTGAGACTCTACATGGGAACTCTTAGCCTGGCGCAGTGGCTCACACCTGTAATCCCAGCACTTTGGGAGGCCGAGGCGGGTGGATTACTTGAGGTCAGGAGTTCCAGACCAACCTGGCCAACATGGTAGAACCCCGTCTCCACCAAAAATACAAAAATTAGCCGGGTGGGGTGGTGTGCACCCATAATCCCAGCTACTCTGGGGGCTGAGGTGGGAGAATCACTTGAACGTGGGAGGCAGAGGTTGCAATGAGCCAAGATTGTACCACTGCACTCCAGCCTGGGCAACTGAGTTAATGAGAGTCCATCTCAAACAAAACAAAACAAAACAACAACAACAAATACATGTGAGGTGTTCCTATAATGTGTGCTCAGTAGTGTCACAGGAGGAAGATTTTGGGAGCTGCAAGAGGAGTCATTTATGAGATACAATGATTTCCTGGCATGTGAGAGAGGACCAGTCTCCTATTTGTTATTTGTGAAGAGCCAGGCTCATCTATTGGAAAATTGGCCTCAGCGCCCTGCAGACTGAGCACAGATTGCCTGTGGCTGCTAGTGTTCTAGACAGTGCTGCCAGATTTGTGGACCAAATTGATGGCTGTCTACCCACTACATTTAAAGCACAGCCCAAAGCTCCCCCCGCCCTTTCACACTTCCTTCCTTCCAGGGCCTGTTCTCTTCCCCTCCCCTTCTATTTGAGGAGGACACACTCTCTGAGTTCTTTCTGACTATGAAAGAAGGGCATCATCTTTTGAAGATCACCCTTTAAACACACTTTCACCAGTGGGGAAAGGAGATAGAGAAGCTCTAGCTAAATCAAGTAGAAAATTCAGATTGGTGTGGAGAGGTAGAAGAGCACAGTGTTTAGAAAGTCCCTGGAGACAGACTGCATGGGTTTGAATCCTGGTTCTATTACCTCCATAGGGATCTTGGACATATTATTCATCTTTTCTATACCTCAGTTTCTCATTTACAAAATAGAAAAAACTGGGGCTCTACTTATCTCATAAAGTTGTTATGAGACTGTAGTGGGTTGGACTGTGGCTCCTGAAAAATACATCCACCAGAACCTCAAAAGATGATCTTCTTTGAAATTAGACTCTTTGTAGATTATTTTATTCTATTTTCTTTCCTTTGCTTTCTTTCTTTTTTTTTTTCTTTTTTTTTTTTTTTTTTTTTTTTTTTTTTTTGAGTCAGTGGCTTGCCCTCCTGCCCAGGCTGGAGTTCAGTGGTGCAATCACAGCCCCCTGCAACCTCAACCTCCTGGGCTGAATTGATCCTCCAACCTCAGCTTTCCAAGTTGCTGGGACTATGGGCAAGCATCATATCACTCAGCTAATTTTTTATTTTTTTAGAGACAAGGCCTCACAATGTTGCCCAGGTCTTGAACTCCTGGGCTCAAGTGATCCTCCCACCTTGACCTCCCAAATGCAGACATTATTAAGTTAGACAACTTAAAATTAGATTATCTTGGATTTAGGCTGGGCCCTAAATACAGTGAATAGTGTTCTTCTAAGAAAAAGGAAGAGATTTGAGACTCAGACCCAAGGAGAGGACAAAGTTAGAGACAGGAGTAATGCATCTACAAGCCAAGGAATACCAAGGATTGGCAACAACCACCCAAATCTAGGAAGAGGCAAGGATTATCTGTCTTTCTCTATTAGAACGTAAGCTCCAATGACAGCAGGCCTAGAAGGGGGCTTGCTGCCTAGTAGGTGCTCAGTAAAAGCACTGAGTGGGTGTAGAGAGGTGGGCTCAGAGAAGGATTCCCAGAAGAGAGATTGGAGAAGAATCTTCAAGGGAGATAAAAGGACATTCCAAAACAGAAAAAGGCATTCCAAGATATGCCCTAGAAAGTCCTTTGAGAGAAGTGCTACTAATGGCTACTGGACTGGCCAACCTGAGCCCAAAATAAGGTGGTTCAGAGGGTGATATCACTGCCTGAGGAGCCCTCTGTGCTCTCCAACAGAAGCCAATAACAGTCCCCAGCAGTCGCCTCTTCAAAGCCTAGGTCAGGAAGACGGAATAAGAACATGCAAATTGCTATTCCACTGGCAGTATTGCCTGCAAGCAATTTTTGAGACCACACAATAGAAGTTTTCAAATAGATGGTTTCAAGTATCCACAGTGTAATGAGATCAAGACTCAGGACTGCCAGCATGTAGCCCAACAGGAAAAATATCATTTATGCCAGGCTCATGAATTCTATTTGCATAAAACTTATGAACCCGAAAACACACACTCCCGATGCACTGAAAATCAAGACTTCTCCTTGTTTTTGTTTTCTCTGGATGGTGGCAGCCTATCAGGCAAATCAGCCTTCGTGGTAAGAGATTTCTCTAAAGCTGCAGGAAGCTACTTTTAATAGATTCCTAAATACATGACTGGCGGGGTGCGGTGGCTCACACCTGTAATCCCAGCACTTTTAGAGGCTGAGGTGGGCAGATCACCTGAGATCAGGAGTTCAAGAACAGCCTGGCCAACATGGCGACACCCTGTCTCTACTAAAAATACAAAAATTGGCCGGGTGTGGTGGCACTCACCTGTAGTCCCAGCTACTCGAGAGGCTGAGGCAGGAGAATTGCTTGAACCTGGAAGGAGGAGGTTGCAGTGAGCCGAGATCACACAGCACTCCAACCTGGGCAACGGAGTGAGACTCTGTCTTAAATAAATAAATGAATAAATAAATGACTGAATTTATTCAGACATTTCTTTTATTGTGTTATAGGAGATAAAGTCTTTCCACTTAAACTGTTTTACAGCCCTTAAATACCTGCACACTTATTGATGCACCCTCCATACCCCATCTGCATATCCACCTACCCAGGCACAAAACATGTATGCACACACATGCACCCTGTGCATCTGGGCATGTGCACATCTACAGAAGCCTGGCCATGGTACTGCAAATTTTCTAAAGTACTCATTCTCCCTGACTGATCTATAAGCTCACAAGGGCATGGCCCTATGGTTTGTTTAGAGGGAAAACACACTCGACGGGTCAGGAGAACTGTTTTCATAGGTAAATTGGGGGAGTTGAATTATGTGAAGTTTGAAGTCCCTTCCAACATTTTCGCATTCTCAATTTCCATTTATTCCCTCCCTCCACGCTGCCTGACCTTACAACACAGCATCAAGTTTAGCAAAGAGCAGGTGCAGGATTTATTACGCAAGAGTCTTTCTGTGCCTTCAGGGGGCCTGAGCTTTTCTGCTGGAGCTCTTCAACCCTGGTTTTCATTGGTACCAGTTGCCACTGCATCATAGAGTTGAATAAATACCAATTGAATTAAAACCCTGATTCAAATGCTTTGGATAATCCCCTTCATTAGTGTTTCTAGAGGCAACGCGCCATCAAAACCCCCTGGTTTGACTGACTAATGGGGAGAACTGGAGGCACCCAGCAATGAAGTCGGGCAATATTTCTGGACATCAGAGGTGGTTAGGATTATAGAAAACTGCATGACTCTGGCAGGGTGTGAGGGCGATGGAGAAGATGAGGACACACTGGGGCTTGTGAGAGAGGGACAGGAGCCAGGGAAGATGGTGTTAGAGCAGAGAGCAGCACGAGGACCTGAGCATGGGATCCTCCTGTTCCAGGGTTACAAATGTCCCCTGTCCCAGAATGGCAGCATAGTTTAAGAATCCCTAACCTGGCAGGTGACGGAGCAGGCGTTGCAGATTCGAAAGCTTACTAAGAAAAGTGGCATATTGTTTGAGACTTGCTTCTTCTCAGTGTTGAGAAAAGAAGAGGGAGTAAAAGGGACAGTGGAGAGAGCAGTCCAATTGTGGATTTTAATGCATAGGGACTCAGCATTGCAAGATCTGTAATTTAATGTGAAATTTGCACATTTGAAATAATAGCAGCTAAATCAAATTGAGAACAGCATGCATGCCAAACAAAATACCTCAGTGGGCCAGATTTGAACCTCCAGGGGGATTTATGCAAAAGGACAAGTAAACAGAGACACTTATCAGTGGTGGAACGGAGAGCCTAGCCTGGGGAAAGCATGTGGGGACCCTCAGATAATCTGTGAAAGAAAGACAGGTCATAACACTCAAAATGCCTAAAAGCGATGAAGGCTAAGACTATTTGAAATCATGGAAAAAGCTTGGCTTCTTCAGGAAAATTATACTGTCAAGGTCCAGGGACACATGTCATCCTAGGATATACATGACTGTGGTGGAGACTGGTATACCATGAGCCACTCAGGGTAAAAAACAAAACAAAACAAGCCAAACAAACAAACAAAACTCCTTTCTTAGTAATGTATAAAGTTAAAGAGAAATTGCATCTAGGTTATACCAGAAGAAGGAAACGAGGTAAGAAAATGGTGAGAATAAATCACCTAATCAAAATATTGGGTTATAAAAAGAACTAGCCCACCTGTTTCAGGACTGCAAGAAACTGAGCAATGCTTTCAGGAGGCCAGGTTGAAAAACACAAACCTGTTTAGCCACAGCTTGATTCCATGCAATTCATGCTCCAAGATTTTGTCTCACTGTGGTTAAAAACTAGTGTTTTTTAAATGGTGGGCTGACAATATTGCATTATTGTAGATGTGGAAGGAATAATATAAATGAAGTAGCATTGGAGAATCAATATTTTTGGAGCACCACCATGTGCCAGACCCTGTATGGGTGACTCACGTATGACAACCACTTTTACTACTCACATCATTCTTATGAGGTAGGTACTTCTTTTCATTCCTGTTCTGCAAATGAGGAAATGAAGACACACGTTGGTAACATGACTTACCTAATGTCAGAGCTCTAATAATAAGTTAAAGAACTGGGATTTAAACCAGTTAAATATAATAATGATAATAGCTGTAAACAATTCTATCTTTGTGTGACCTCTGAGCTCTGATTTCCATTATTAACTCCAGGCTGTCTTTAGAGGATTGTGAAGATTAAATGAGATAGTGCCTGTAAGTACTTAACACTGACTTGCCCAGTCAATGAGATTAATAGTTGTTATTAATAATAGTAACTGGATCCAGTATTCAGAAGGCTCTAGTGGGAGGAAATATAGGGACAAATTGCAATGGATTGAGAAGTGACTGGGAGGTAGGAAGAGGTAACAGGTATAGACTTCCCTTTGCAAAAGCTTTGGGTATGAAGTTTGTTTTTAAGAAAGCTTATTTACCATGACTGCTATGGACTGAATTGTGTCTACCTGCCTTCTCCCAACCAATTGTTTGAAGCCCTCATCCCCAGTGTGATGGGTATTAGAAGGCAGGGCTGGCCGGGCGCGGTGGCTCAAGCCTGTAATCCCAGCACTTTGGGAGGCCGAGACGGGCGGATCACGAGGTCAGGAGATCGAGACCATCCTGGCTAACACAGTGAAACCCCGTCTCTACTAAAAATACAAAAAATTAGCCGGGCGTGGTGGCAGCGCCTGTAGTCCCAGCTACACGGGAGGCTGAGGCGGGAGAATGGCGGGAACCCGGGAGGCGGAGCTTGCAGTGAGCTGAGATCCGGCCACTGCACTCAAGCCTGGGCGACAGAGCGAGACTCCGCCTTAAAAAAAAAAAAAAAAAAAAAGAAGGCAGGGCTTTTGGGAGGTGATGAGGATGGAGCCTTTGGAATTGAATTAGTGCCCTAATAAAAACAGACTCTGGAGAGCTCTCTCTCGCGCGCGCTCTCTCTCTCTCTCTCTCTGCCATGTGAGGATATAATGAGAAGGCAATTATCTGCAAGCTAGGATGTGGGCCCTCACCAGATACCAAATCTGTTGGCACCTTGACGTTGGACTTCCCAGCCTCCAGAACTGTGAGAAATAAATGTCTCTGTTTAAGCCGCTCATTCTATGGTATTTTGTTATAGCAGCTTGAGCTAAGACAGTGGCTGCAAATGGAAGAGGAAAGCCTGATGGTGACAATGGTAAGGGGTTTCAGGTGAGTGAAGACCAACCCCTGGGCCACGGAGGAAGGGTATCCAGAGCCCAGATGAGAAATTCAGCCCTGGAAAGGGGTAATGACAATTGTTCCCTGAAAGAGAGGAAAGAAGAGAAGAATGGATGGAAAACACTGGGAGATTTTGATGTAGAAGGAAGAAAATTAAGGGACTGTGAATTTGACCTAATCCAAATGGAAGGGAGAAAATTTTGCTGATGAAAATGGAAGGTGAGGTGCTGGGGGTAGAGGAAACTAGGAAAAGGGGGCCTGGCCTCCATGGTGGTTCAGGACCAGGAAAAGCGTGCACTCCAGATCTTCTGACACAGCTTTGACTTCTCTCCTATTGTCCCGCATACTACATGCATAGGCACTGGCTACTTATACCCATTTTGGGATCTGAACAAACTAGTTCTACCAGAGCTGACTGATGCCATCTTGGAGTCCTGGTCCTTTTCACTTCTTAATGCTTCTGGTAGACTAGTTTGTATTTAGGATCAGAATTGATAAATGCCAATAGCAAATTTAGTGGTCTTCTCTAAATCCTCTAGGTATCAGTAACGCAGCTCCCACCCACCCCATTCTATGAATGAGAGATAAGTGCTGGATATTAGAAGGCCTATTGGTCTAAAAGACAGAAGGTTTGGGTCCAGACTCCTCCACTTACTAGCTGTATGACTAAGGGCAAGCCAACTAACCTGTCTGAGCCACAGTGTTTTTTAATTATAAATTTAAAATGCATGTATCAGTTCCACCAAGACATCTGGTCCCAGGAAGCATTAGTGTCTCCTTCATCATTTCCCATAGACATGCTATTATCTTTCTTGGAGGATTCATCTCAGGAATGAATTGGCGTTGTTCAGATAGGTGAAAACAGGGTTCTGTTTTGGGGATGGGAGTGAGGGGAAGGAACCTAACTCAACAATCCTTCAAAGCCTCACACTGGAATAAGGCCATTTCATTGAGCCATCTCCCTTTCCTTTAAAGCTAATAGAAGGACCATTTCTTCCATAAACTTAGTACTTTTTTGTGTCATTTCCAAACCACTGATACCCTTTCTAAATTGATACTCATTTTATGTTTGAGCAAGTTTTTAAACTAAGGTTCAATGCATGACATAGACTTGGAGAACTGGATTATTCACAGAAAAATCAGTGAAGCTGGTGATATATCATGAAATAGAGGTATTTTTTATTCTCAAAGATATAGCAAAATTCGGGATAATTTCATATGTACTTGAATCAGTGATTATTTTTTGCATTAAGCATATAGTGCTAAATGAGAATATAGATAAATATTTAAATATTCCCGTGTCCTCAACCCTCCTAGTGGGAATTGAAAAAAAAAAAACTGGCAGGATAAAGTTATTGTACTACTATTGCATAGTTCTTTTCTCCCAAGAAATTCTAAGAGTTATGCTAATAATGCAACTTGTCCTGGACAAGGTGAAGTGATACCCAAAGTGTCTCAATTTAATAAATGGGAAAACTGAGGCCAGAAGAGGTATATGCCCAGCTTTCAAATATGCACAGAAAAGCCATACTGTAGGTTCAGATTTTCTGACTTCCATCCTGTAGCTTCTGTTTTGTTTATTCATTCACACTCACATCATTCATTCACTTATTACTCATTCAGTTGATACAATGGACATAGCAGTAAAAGGAGCTATAAAGAATACCAAAGAAATAGAAAATAATTCTTGGAGTTAAGGATCGTAATCTAGCTGAAGAGATAAAACCAACACAGCAAAAACAAAACACAACAAAGCAAAGCTAAAATGACAATGTGCCTGGTACTCTGGTTGGAAAAGTACTTTAAAAATTCAAAGAGTCCAGTACAGTGTGAAGCCTGCCTGTTAAGGTTTCGCAAAGAGGGCGGAACTTGATGTCAGAAGTGACAACAGTTTTCTTGCCATGGGAGTGGCAAGGTGAGGATGGTGACAGGGTAAGTCTTTTCAAAGAGAAAGTTATGGTCCGAATATCTGTGCCCCCTATGATTCATATGTTGAAATCCTAACCCCAGGCACTGATATTAGGAGGTGGGGCCTTTGGGAGGTGATTAGGTTATGGGAGATTAGTGACCTTATAAAAGAGACCCCAGGCCAGTCACAGTGACTCACGCCTTTAATCCCAGCACTTTGGCAGGCTGAGGTGGGCAGATCACCTGATGTCTGGAGTTCGAGACCAGCCTGGCCAACATGGTGAAACCCTGTCTCTACTAAAAATACAAAAATTAACCAGGCGTGGTGGTACATACCTGTAATCCCAGGTACCCAAGGGGCTGAGGCAGGAGAATAGCTTGAACCCAGGAGGTGGAGGTTGCAGTGAGCCGAGATTGTGCCACTACACTCCAGCCTGGGTGACAGAGCAAGACTCTGTCTCATGAAAAAATAAAAATAAAAGAGAGAGACCCCAGACAGATCCTTCATTCCTCCTGCCACACATAAGGTTACAAGGAGAAAATACCTGTTTATGGGGAATAGGCTCTCACCAGACACTGAATCCTCTGGCTCCTTGATATTGAACTTCCCAGTCTCTAGAACTTTGAGAAGTAAATTTCTGTAGTTTATAAGCCACACAATCTATGGTATTTTATTATAGCATTCTGAATGGACTAGACAGAGGAAAAGCATAAGCAAAATAGTAGGAAGGCAGAAATGAATATAGTTTATTTAAAAAAATAGTGGGGTTGTTTCGAAATGAACATTTCTTTTGGAAAAGAAGAAGGTGAAAGGAAGGAAAAAAAGCCAAAAGAAGAAAAGAAACCCTACAAGGGGAAAGGAGCTGAGGATCTGTTGCATATGCAATGGATTGGCATTCAGAATCTATTCCCCTTGCCCCTGGTATATGTACGTACTGCAGAAGCTAGATAGCAAAAAAAGACATTTTCCCAGCCCCCTTGAAGTAGGGATTGTGGATGTTAATTAGGTTCCACCAGTCAGGCCAGCTTCCAGGCACATAACCTGTGTTGCATAGACCCCTTGCTCAGAAGGGCCCCAGGTTTGTTTTAATGCTCTGCTGCTGCAGTCTTGAAATCCTGAATAATTTTAGCTTTGAATTCATGTTTTGTAAGTGAAGTCCAATGGAACAATGGAGCATGAGCAGAGGGAATATATGCAAGATGGGTGTCCACTGTGGTCCCTGCTGCCCCATTCCCATGCAGCTTCAGGGGTGCCCCCGAGCACAGAATGTGGTGGACCTAAGATGCAAGAGAGTTCAGCCAGGCTCAAAACCAGCACAGAGTAAGTGTATCAGAGAAACAACTGAGTCCACAGGCTGCTGAGGGCATGAGAGGCCACGCTCTCCATTTGAGACAGTATTTACTTGGAACACAAAAAGGTGAAGGTATTCTAAGACACGTGAACCACTGAGGTACCCTTATCATATGTTTTCCTACTTGTGTATTTCTTATCTCTCTGTATTAGGCAACCACTTACACTGAAAATAAAGACATAGAAGGAAAGCAAAAGATGGGGCAACGCGTAATTCCTTTCCCTTTCCCTTTCTGTCTTTCCTTATTCATAAGCAAAGCCAAAGGTAGAGAACATTAATGGACTGTCAGCATATCAAGAAATAAAATACAAATAGTTGAGTTTGTTTTATGCAGTGTTTTCGCTGTTCTGGTAAGAACAGAATATCTAAGTACGTGTACAAGCTACCAGGTACAAACTGTGTGCTTTTGATGATTCTACATATAAGTGAAATGCTATTATATTTGCTTCTGCAACTGGTATTGTACAATGTAAAAATGAATGTTAAAAGTCATACTAATAATTTTAATGTTTAATTTTTCCTTACTTAGAAAGACATTAATACCAAGTAAAAAACACCATGACAAGAGAAATACCACAGAAAAAAGGAAAAAGCTTTCTATTTTAGTACCTTCAGTGGCACTTTTTTCCTCCTTTGTGAGCAAGATGCCCCACATATTATGTAGCAAACCCTTTTCACAAGTTTGTTTCCCATGTGTGAGATCTGGAAGGCAACAATAGTGTGGGCACGACCTTTCTTTCTACCCACTACCTGCATCAAGGTCATTGCCACTGCCTGAGGCCAGCCATGTTTCATGATTTAAGACACTTTCATCACAAGATGAAAACAACGTGAATCCCAAAGTAATGTTTAAATTAATTTTGGGGTTCTTTTACTTATCCTAAAACTAATTCAGGGTTTTGAGAATAATATCATTTTTAAACTCATTTTAATTTTTATTGCGGTAATACTATTGTGTAATTTAACATTTCAAATAGCATATGATTTTTTAAATTTAGATATAATTCGCAAACCCTAAAATTCAGCTTTTCAAAGTATACAATTTAGTAGTTTTTAGTATACTCACAAAGTGATGCAACCATCACCACCATTCTAATTACAAATATTTTCATCATCCCAAAAAAGAAACCGTGTACCTTATTGGCAGTCACACCCCATTACCCCTCTCCCAAACTCCTGTCGATTACTAATCTATTTTCTCTCTCTGTGGATTTGTTTATTCTGAATATTTTATACAAATGGAATCAAACGATATGAGATCTTTTGTGTCTCGCTTCTTTCACTTAGCACAATGTTTTCAAGGTTTATTCTTGCTCTAACAGGTATCAATACATCATTCATTTTTAGGGTTAATACTCCATTGTATAGATATGCCACGTTTTGTTTATCCATTCATCCACTGAAGTATATAAAGTTTTGTGTTTTGTGATTTTGTGGCTTTTGTTTGTTTGTTTCTTGAGACAAGGTCTCATTCTGTTACCCTGGTTGAGCAGTGGTGCAATCATGGTTCACTGCAGCCTCCACTCCCCAGGTCAGGCCATTCTCCTACTTTAGTCTTCAGAGTAGCGAGGACTAAAGTCACACACCATCAGTCTTAGCTAATTAAAAAAAATTTTTTTGTAGAGACAGAATCCTGCTAAGTTGCCCAGGTTGGTCTCAAACCCCTGGGCTCAAGTGATCTCCCCGACCCCTACCCCACTTCAGACTCCCAAGGTGCTAGGATTATAAGCATGAGCCACCGTGCCTGGCCTGCAGTCCATCAGGTTTTAAGGAAATAAGAGTAGTTGGCCAGGTGCAGTGGCTCACGTCTATAATCCCAGCACTTTGGGAGGCCAAGGCAGGTGGATTACCTGAGGTCAAGAGTTCAAGACCAGCCTGGCCAACATGGCGAAACCCTGTCTCTACTAAAAATACAAAAAAAAAAAAAAAAAAAAAAAATAGCCAGACGTGGTGGCAGGTGCCTGTAATCCTAGCTATTCAGGAGGCTGAGGCAGGAGGATCGCTTGAACCTGGGAGGGAGAGGTTGCAGTGAGCCGAGATCTCGCCACTGCACTCCAGCTTGGGCGACAAGAGCAAAAACTCCATCTCAAAAAAAAAAAGAAAGAGTAGTCACTTGCTCCATTCTTTCCTACTTTTCCTACTCCCCAAAGGAAGTCACTTTCTAGGCTTTTGGTTATTTCTCCTGGTATTTACCTGTGTTTCTATATATCATCTTTATACTGCTATTTATTTATAATTTATATATATTTATTCTATTCTTACTTTGGAAGATGATCATGCATCATTTTTATACCTCTTTACATACTTATTCTTTCTTCTTCCTTTCTCTTAATATAGTTTCCTCGACAATTTTCGGTTAAATTACTATTTCGTGACCATGTCAAAGAATAGTCACTGCTGAGCCAAGAATTATATTCCTGTTACTTTTGCTTTTCTGAACCGGGAGAATCACCTCTTCTCCTAATCTCGCATGGGGAAATGCCACAGGGCCCAGGACTTGTGCTGCTGCTTTCCTCTGTCTACGCTCCCTCCCTAGCCATCCTCATGGCTCAAATAATAACCATGTGCTTTTGACTGCTAAATTCATACTGCCAGCCTGGTCTTCACCTGAATTCCAGTCCCTTCTTCCCTTGCCTGGTCTTCACCTGAATTCCAGTCCCTTCTTTCCTCCCTCCCTCCCTCCCTCCCTCCCTCCCTCCCTCCCTCCCTCCCTCCCTCTTCCTTCCTTCCTTCCTTCCTTCCTTCCTTCCTTCTTCTTCCTTTCTTTCTTTCTTTCTTTCTTTCTTTCTTTCTTTCTTTCTTTCTTTCTTTCTTTCTTTCTTTCTTTCTTTCTTTCTTTCTTTCTTTCTTTCTTTCTTTCTTTCTAAACAGAGTTTCTCTGTTGTTGCTCCAGCTGGAGTGCAATGGCGAGGCTTTGGCTCACTGCAGCCTCCACCTCCTGGGTGGAAGCGATTCACCTGCCTCAGCCTCCCAAGTAGTCTGGATAACAGGCGCCTGCCACCACGCCCAGCTCATTTTTGTATTTCTAGTAGAGAGGGTGTTTCACCATGTTGGCCAGGCTGGTCTCAAACTCATGACCTCAGGTGATCTGCCCTCCTTGGCCTCCCAAAATGCTGGGATTACAGGCGTGAGTCACTGAGCCAGGACTGAATTCCAGTCTCCATTGGTTTTGCCCAAAGCTGACTTGACATTTGCTCTTGGATGTCTAACAAGTATCACGTACTTAATTTGTCCAAAACAGACCCATCTCCCCTCCTGGTGAGCCACAGCCTTCACCATCTCAGCAAATGGCACTGCTATTTTTCCAGTTGGTTCATCTCCAAGCCTTGAAAAGATCCCTTGTTTTTCCTTTCATACTCCATATCCAATCCACAGAAAATTCTGTTAACTGTATTCTTAAAATATATCCAAAATCCAACCACTTCTCACCACCTCTACTAGTACCTTCTCAAAGCCAGAACAGCAGCATCATTCCTTACGGTTGTCACTGTGATAACCTTCTGACGGGTCTCCCTCCTGCCCTCCTGGCCCCCTGCAGTTTTAGACACCAGTCATTTTCACATGATCCCTATAGCCAAATCTCCCCAGTGATTTCCTATGTCACTCAGATAAAAGGTGGTGTAAGATCTGGCTCTGCTGTCTTCGACCTCATGTCCTTCCACTCTCCCCCTCCTCACTCTGTTCCAGCAGCACTGGCTTCTTAGACATACTTGGAAATTTCTAAGTTCATTCTTTTCCCCTTGCCATTCCTGCCTCTTGGAATGCTTTGCTCCCAAGTAGCAGCATGACTCGCTCCCTTTCTTCTCAAAAGTCCTACTTTTTTTGAAGTGGCTCAAATGTCACTTCACTGACGTGGTTGTCCCTGATTAGCTTGTATAAATGAACACCCTACTATGACTCTCTCTATACCTCTTATTCTGCTTTATTTCTCCCCATGATATCTATCACCTCCTGACATATTACTTATTTATCTACTGTCTGCCTTCTTCCCATGGAAGGCAGGGATGTTGTCTGTTGTGTGTGCTACCATATCTCTAGTTCTAGAATGTGCCTGGAATACAGTAAGCACTCAACAAATATTTGATGAGTAAATGAGTTAATAAGAAGTGTCAATGAATGCATGTATTCAATCTACAAGTTGAATTTAGAAGCAGAGTTTCATATTCTGCATTAAATTCCATGTAGCTTCTCCTCATAAATGCATCCTTAGTCAGTAGGACTCTGTGTTTAAGTATCTTTCTCTCCACTAGAATGAAGATTTTCAGAGGAATTCTCAATGCCTGCCTCAGAGGCCACCCTCAATAAAATGTTTGCGGGACTGTGCCACCTTAGAGATTTAAAGAATTAATGGACATAGCTGCTCATTAGAGTCACATGTTGCCCATCCCTAAAATATGTTTACGAGTGAGTGCAATACATCAAAGAAAGATGATTCCAAAACCTCATTCATCCATTCATTCGTTCATTCAACAGTTATTGATCACATATGTATTAAATACCTTCTCTGTGAAAGTTTCTAGTTCCTGAACACTTTCTATTCTTGTGTCTAAATTACCACTTGATTTTCCCCCTCCTAGTGATCTAAAACGTTGTTTCTTGTTCTGACCTCAGTGGAGCTAGGGAACAGCTGGGTACCAGCATCTACCTAATCACCCTTCATCCCTTGGAAATTGTTAAGACATGCCAGGATGCTCTTTGCTGATGCCTCTCAAATTTAAAATGGGAATACTGGGTATTCAATACAGAGGCCTTGACATTTAAAATACCTGACTCTTCTTTCTCAGCCTGAGAGAAATGCCTGGTTGTTGACATTCAGGGTCCAGCACAGGCCAGCCATCCTTCCTTGGGGCTGGTGTTTGGTTTGATGGGTTGAGTTCACAGATAATGGATACATTTTCCTAAGTCATCAAAGCAGGAGGAACCCACATCTTTGGAAGCAAATTATGGTAGCATGATAAAAGAGGGATAATATTTTATATGAAAATTGAATTCTTTTTTTTCTTTTTCTGTTTTTTTTTTTTTTTTTTTTTTTTTTTGAGATGGAGTCTCGCTCTGTCACCCGGGCTGGAGTGCAGTGGTGCAATCTCCACTCACTGCAACCTCCACCTCCCAGGTTCAAGCAATTCTCGTGCCTCAGCCTCCGTACTAGCTGGGACTACAGGTGCCTCCATGGTACTTGGCTAATTTATTTGTATTTTTAGTAAAGATGGGGTTTCACCATGTTGCCCAGGCTGGTCTCAAATTCCTGGCTTCAAGTGATCCACCCACCTTGGCCTCCCAAAGTTCTGGGATTACAGGCGTGAGCTACCGCACCAGCCCTGGAGCTTGAATTCTATTCAGCTGATATGGAGCAATTTTATTTTATTTATTTTTTCTT
Source organism: Macaca fascicularis (assembly GCF_037993035.2). NCBI lineage: Eukaryota > Metazoa > Chordata > Mammalia > Primates > Cercopithecidae > Macaca > Macaca fascicularis. The sequence goes on along the minus strand of NC_088379.1, from coordinate 79,280,388 downwards.
TTTCTTTTTTTCTTTTTTTTTTTTTTTTGAGACGGAGTCTCACTCTGTTGCCCAGGCTGGAGCATGGTGACGTGATCTTGGCTCACTGAAACCTCTGCCTCCCGGGTTCAAGCAATTCTTCTCCCTCAGCCTCCCGAGTAGCTGGGATTACAGGCATGAGTCACCATGTCCGGCTAATTTTTTTTGTATTTTTAGTAGAGATGGGGTTTCACCATGTTAGTCAGGCTGGTCTCGAACTCCTGATGTCAAATGATCCACCCGCCTTGGCTTCCCAAAGTGCTGGTATTACAGGCATAAGTCACCATGCGTGGCCACATGGAGCAGTTTTAAAATGTGGGGAAAGAAATGAGGCCAAATTGGAAACAAAGCTTCTAAGTCATATAGGAGGACTGTTTTGTTGTCAGGACTTTGCAATTTCTCTACAAAGTCCCTTGGCTCCTCACACATTCTTCCAAACTTCTTGCTTTAGTTGGAATGAAAAGGTGTCCTTGGAATGAGTTTCCTGAAACTCTGCTCACTGTGTTATGTAAACAAACCAGTTTTATAAGAAAGTGCCATGGGGGCCTTTTCCAGAGGGCCTTATTTGTAGGTCAGAGGTCAAGCAAGGAAGACAATTAACAGTATTTTGCAACATTTCTTCACTGTTTTTGTTAGCATCATTTTAAAAAGCTGAGTACTTGCAAGTTAAAGATATGTTTCACTTCAAGAAAACAAGAGACAAAAGTTTATTCTTCAGAAAAAATTTTTTTAAAACCCTCAGAGCCTAACTCAATTTTAAGTCAAGGAGGCAATCTGAAAAAGCAAGTTCCCCTGTTGTACTTGAGGGTTCAGTTTGCACATACGGGTTTACGTACACACACTCTCTCACACAATTTGATTTATACCCGGCTTTTTGTTTGTTTGTTTTTCTTCTGGTTCAAAGGTATTGTGTAAAAGGAAGCTATAGCCATTGATTTGCCTGTGGGACATTAGCAGGGGAAATGGGCTCATCTGCCTGGAAAGGTGAGCCGGGATTTCAGGCTATAGAACGGACTGGGACCTGATTCCTATCATATACATTTGCCCGTGAAATGACCCATTCAGCTGTAATGAGGTAGAGTTATTGCCCGTAGCCAGATTGTTGGGAGATCTCCCTGGAGCCGCTCAGGGACCTGCGGGTGAGATGAGTTGGATGGTTTCCCCACACAGCTTCTGGGTGAAACTGGGGTCTTTTGTTTTCCTCTGGGAAGTTGGCTTAAGCCTTCAGAACCCTGCATGTGGCCAGTTCCCCTGCCAAGTGACTCGTCCTTGGGAAGGAATGGGCTGTAAACACAGGGACAGCCCAGGTAGGACACATGGTTTGTAATTTTTAACTAACACTGTGCTTCTCCCAATATGCCCAGCCTTTCTTCAGAATCATTCTTTCCTTTTGGCTTCTTTCTTCTAGGAGTGACTGTCTTTTTCTCTCTTTAAAGTATTTTCAAAATCCAGTGTTCTTTATCCTGATTTTCCAAGTTTTACACTGTTCCCCATTATTTCAGGGAAGAACACCCTCAAACTGCATTTTTCCTCTGCTCTCAAACCACCACCACAGAAGACTTCTGTGATCAAACATGTGGGGGGTTTCCCCACACCCCAAGCAACAGATACCAGCTCGGCGGCCTCCAATTCAGTTCCGACACTATCTACCCAGAGATAATGTCAGATTCCACAGGTTGAGGGCTCAGTCCCACAAGACCTGTTCCCCCACTCCCCCAGTCTCAAGTCCAAGCCTCCAGCACTTCTGAGTGGCTTCAAGTTGGGGTTCCCACAACCCCCTCTTCAGGTTTAACTAATTTGCTAGAGCGGCTCACAGAACTCAGGGAAACACCTACTTATGTTTACCAGTTTCGTAAGAAGAATATTTTATTTTATTTTATTTTATTTTTTTAACAGATGGGGGTCTCACTATGTTGCCCAGGCTGGTCTCAAACTCCTGGCCTCAAGCGATCCCCTCCATCTCAGCCTCCCACAGTGCTGGGATTAAAAGCATGAGCCACTGTACCTGGCCCAAGAAGGATATTTTAAAAAGTACAAATAAACAGCCAGACAAAGAGATACATCAGAGAAGGTCTGGAAGGGCGCCAGGCACAGGAGCTTCTGTCCTCATGAATTTGGGGCGTGCCATCCGCCTGCGTGGATGAGTTCTGCTATGCCTTCCTGTCAGCCTCCACGTGTTCAGCTCTCCAGAAGCTCCCCAGACCCCGTCCTTTGGGCCTTTTATGGAGACTTCTTTTGTTGTCTGTGATGGAAGCATGGACAACTGTGAGGAAATGAGATTGGGCAAAAAGAGTATGATCTAAACCCAGCAAGACCTGTCTGTTCAGATTCTTCTTAGCCTCTTTGTGCAGGATTTCTTCCTCCAGAATATAGCGCAGGACCCTCTTTAAAATGAGGGTCGTAGGACCCATAATCAGGTTAGAGTTCTGCCTTGGGCAGGTGAAAGGAGGATAGGAGAAGGTCAGAGAGAGATATTTTGTTTCCTGAGCCTTGAAGTGCCCCCAACATTACAACAAAAGACTGTAACAATGGCTATGAGAGTTAGGAGCTAGCAACCGTGGACAAAAAACCATATATATTAATATTATCATAATATCCCATCCATCCTACCCACAAGTTCCAGATCAGAATGTTCCACCTGCCTTGTGCCCTCGATTTCTACTGGAATCACATTTCCTCTTAGCAAGAATGCAAACAGGTTGGGGATCTTCTGGACTGAGCCCTCCAAAGAACATGAGCAGTCAGGTCAGCCACTGATACCTGACTAGACAAGCATTGTTTTTGATGCAGACAAATAATAAAGACAACAAAAGCAGCACATCTTAGGGAGTTAAACAACAGAAACAGGTGGCTGCAAATTCCTTTCTTAACTCTACCATCAACTCCCTGTGTGACCTTGAGTTTCTCAGACTTATCATGAATATAGAGAACCTCAGATAATTTCCTAGGGCTATTTTGAACAATACATAATAATTAATTGGTTAAATAATGCAGTGATTACAAATCATTTTCTGTATGCAGAGCTTTCACTAAGTAATTCTGCATGACTTACTAAATGACTGAACTGAAAGCAATGAAAGCAATGGAGTGAAGTTCACATTGTTTTTTTTTTTTTTTTTTTTTTTTGCTATGTAATGAAAGCTAACAATTATTAAAAGGTTTATTATATACCAGGTGCTTAGCTTAGATGATCTCGTTTAATTTTTCCCAACAACCCTAAGTTGTCAATACTTTTGTTTTTCCCATTTTAGAGATGAGGACACTGAGGCACAAACAAGTTAAATAACTTCCCAAAGTCTTGCAGTCAAAAGGAGCCGGAACGAGGATGTGGACTCTCATAGTTCATTTTTAGAGTTGATGCTTTTACTCATTCTGCCATAATGCTCACATATGTCTGTAAGTCTCTCAAACCATTGCAGGAAAGTTTTGACAATTTTTTCTTTAAAACATTCAGTCCCACGGATGAAATAATGAATAACTAACACTTATTGAACAATTACTATGTACAACTGCACATATTAAACCATTTAATTTTGACATTAACCCTATGAAGTTGGCACCGATATTACTGCCAGTTTAAAGATGAGGCACAGAGATGTTAAGAAACTTGTCCAAGGTCCCACAGCTAGCAAGTGGCAGAGGTCACAGCTTTGAACCCTGGGCAGTCTAGGTTTCGAGTTCATGCTCTTTATCAAGAAATATGCCCAATAAATGACTGAAAGTGTAGGGAAGCATGTAGAGTGCTGTTAAGGACTCAAGGAGTAGACTTGGCCACCAAACTAACTGTGTGACCTTAGGCTTGAGTTTCTTCATCTGAAAAATAGATGTTCTCCCTAACCCTGCTAGCTTTATAATTCCATAACTTAACATGTATGCATTTATTTATCTTTTCTTTTTTCTTTTTTTAAATTTTCTATTATTTTTTTTAGACAGGGTCTCACTTTAATTGCCCAAGCTGGATTACAGTGGCACAATTTTGGCTCACTGCAACCTCTGCCTCCCAGTGTCAAGCGATCCTCCCGCCTCAGCCTCCCGAGTAGCTGGAATTAGGTGTGTGCATTACCACATCCAGTTAATTCTTCCATTTTTTGTAGAGACGGGGTTTTCCATTTTGCCCAGGCTGGTCCTGAATTCCTGAACTCAAGCAATCCACCTTCCTTGGTCTCCCAAAGTGTTGGGATTACAGGCATGAGCCATCACACCCAGCCACGTCTGCATTTAGTAATAAGAGTCTGGAGACAACCATTGCAGTTTCAGAAACAAATTGGGTAGAAAAGATCAGTTTTAGGAATTTGAAAAGAGGCAGGAAGGATACACAGGTTTAGAGTTTCATTCAGGAGCCCTGGGATGCCGGAATCCAGAAGTGCTAAGGAGACTTCAAGGAGATGAAGCCACTTGGCAGGAGAACAACATTTTGATTCCAGCAGGAGAGCCAGCTGGTGTGGCTTATGGAGATCTGAGCAGAGGGGCCCCACAGGATTCACCTAGAACAGAGGTGCCAATGGAGAGGAAAGGGAAAAAAATTACAGTTTAGTAGACAACACTGCCATTGTGTTTTGTGAACTGGGATGTAATATTGGGGAAAGAGTAGTCACAAATCCATTATTCTTAAAATTCAAGGTTTTATTTATTTTTATTTTATTTTATTTTTGAGACAAAGTCTTGCTCTGTTGCCCAGGCTGGCATGCAGTGGTGCTAACCCTAATCCTACTCCAGGTTCAAGCAATTCTCCTGCCTCAGCCTCCCAAGTAGCTGGGATTACAGGTGCACACCACCACGCCTGGCTAATTTTTGTATTTTTAGTAGAGACAGGTTTCGCCATGTTGGCCAGACTGGTCTCGAACTCCTGACCTCAGGTGATCCACCCGCCTTGGCCTCTCAAAGTTCTGGGATTACAGGCATGAGCCACTACGCCTGGCCTAAAATTCAAGTTTTATGGTCAAGGCAGCATATAAAGAGCGCCCCTGAGGGCTTTGCAGTGGGCGAGACATGGTTCGTATCCGTCCTCCACCACTTTTTAGCTTGGGATACTGAGAAAGTGCCTTAATATTCTCCTCGGTAAAATAAGGATCATACAGACACCAAAGAGGGACTCAATAAATGCTATTTTCCATCCCAGCAGGCCAGGATGGTTTCTATCCAACCCCACCATAAACCTAAGAAAATCAAAACCCAACTAACTCCTAGCAGTGAGGAAAATCTTTGATCTTGAAGAGGACTGAAGATGTTATGTTTACTCCTGTTGCTCTTTTCAAGTTGCTGTAGATTTCTCAGAGAGCTTAGCCCTGATCTCAAAGAGGCAGGGATGGGAATACAGTGATAGGCAGCAAAACAAGCAACCCAAAATTAAAAGAGATGAACTTACTCCCAAAGGTAAGTACAGGAGGGTTCTACCAACAGCGTCGGAACAGGGGTTTCCCTTCCTCAGTCCTGTTTCCTCACCGCCACCCCAGGTAGAATCAGCTAGGCAGATGCTGGCCAATGGCTGACCCACTTCAAGGGGCTATTCAGAGAATGATATTTGCTTATGCAACTTCTCAGGGTCCCCCAAATGGAAGAAACATCAGGCTTAACGTCACTCCAGGGCAAAAGTGGGGAGATGAGGTGTCATGTACATAGATGCGTGAGAGCAAGAGGGAGACAGTGGGAAAAGTCGACCTACATTTGCTTCCTATCGTTGCTACAACAAATTACCACAGACAGTGGCTTGAGACAACACACATTTATTATCTCATGGCTCTTGAGGTCAGAAAGCTAAAATGGGTTAGCAGGGCACCACTCCTTCTAGAGGCTCTAGTGGGTAACTCGTTTCTTTGCCTTTTCTAGCTATTAGAGGCTGCCTGTGTTCCTTGACTATGGTTTTCAACCATTCCTACCTCTACTTCCTCTTCACATCTCTGACTCTGACTCTGACTCTTCTGTTTCCCTCTTGCAAGAACCCTTGTGATTCCTTTGGGCCCACCTGGGTAATCCAAGATGTCTCCCTATCTCAAGATCCTGAATTAAATCACATCTGCGAACTTCCTTTTGCCATGTGAAGTTAACATGTTCACAGGTTCTGGGGATTAGGACACAGACATCTTCAGGGTACCATTATTCGGGCTACCACACTACCTACATTTTGGTATCCAAAAATTTGGTTCATCTCCCTATTAACTTTATGACCTCAAACAAGTCACTTCTCTCTAACCTTGCCATCTATATCAGTAGCAGTATTTTACTTGATTTCTTTACTTTGAGGGTTTATGGGGCAATCCATATAAAATGTCTACCACTGAGCCTTGCATGGTGTGAGTTCTACTTCCCCTTTCCCTTCTCTACCACATGAGTAGACATTGTGGAGATGATGGTTGGAAAAGAGCACTGGGATTCTTGCCAGCTGTCACAGGCTGAATTCCTGAGAAAATTGACTTTGCAATGGAGATACGCGTGCAGAAACTTTATTAAGACCTGGTCTTAAGATGGACACCTGTACAGGGATATGAAAGAAGCAGGTCTGGGCAGAGGGAGAAGTTGGGCTGCCATGAAAATGCAACAAAGGCCCATGGGGAACCCAGAGTTGACTCAAGTTAGGACAAGGGGCCAGGCCTTTTATATCCCTCCATGAACTAGTCATTATATGTGAGTTGCCCAGAGAGGGCCATGACATTGGCCAAGGTGGCTCTCTCCCATGGAGACAATCCTGGGTGGGGGGTCTCATCCGTGACTCACACTTCCAGCAGCTGGGGGAATGCATGCCCCAGTCATGCAGCAAAGACCTGGAGAGTGTCCCATGGCATCCACTACAGCAGCTAACCCTCTTGGCTCATTAAGTGCAGATCAGAGAGAAAACAGAAGGTAATGTCCTAGCAAGGCTATATACCTCAGAGGCTCAGCGGTTTTGATCCCAAGCAGGTAAACCTGAATTCAAATCCCTTCTTCCCATTGTATGAGTTGGGGCATGCCCTTTAACATCTTTGTGTCTCAGCTTCCTCATCTCTAAATTAGAGGATTTATCTCTTAGAATTATTGTGAGGATTAAAAGGATAGTCAGTATCTCTGCACCCATGAACAGGGTGTCCCGTACATGTTAGATTTTGTGGTTAATAATATTCTCAGAACCCCTTGCCTACTCATCCTTTTTGGCTCAAATCTAGATGTTTAAAATATGGACTGGAAAGAAAAAAGAAGACTCCTACAAGAACACTCATCATGATTTAAGACATGTATCAGTAAAGACAGGGATTGGGAGTTGGAAGGTGGGAGAGGGGGTGTTAAGAGCACACAACCTGGAGCCAAGCCGCCTAGGTGAGATTCCCAGATGTGCCACTAACTAGCTGGATGACCTCGCAGGTCATTGTGAGAACTAAATGAGAGAAAGCAAGTAAATCTAGTAAGACACTACCCGACACATACTAGGTGTCATATGTGTTGTAATAGTATTCTTAAACTACAATATAATCCACAAAGGCAACATTGAGGGAAGACTCCAACCTCAAAGATTCTCCAAGAAGTTTAAAACACTCCAGACACACAAAGTGGATTCCTAAAGTTGGCTACAGACCCTCTGTTTCATCTGTTACCAGGTTAATCCTTTGCTACACCAATTCTTTGGATTATGTATTTAGTCATTTACAATTACAACAGAACAGTCAAAGAGGATGATGTTTTCTACAGTTTCAGGGGGGTATTGAGTGAAGAAAAGAGGTTCAGGAAAAATGATTCCAGGTATCAGCTAAAGGAATTTGTATTCCTTGAGAATCCTGCCAGCCCCCACCCCCATAAAGGTAAAATAAAAGTGTGGTAAGGTAGGTTCAAGTCTCCATGCATTATGTATCTTTTCATAATTGTTTTTTTCTACGTGAAAAATTAAAACTTGTAGGCTGGGCGCAGTGGCTCACGCCTGTAATCCCAGCACTCTGGGAGGCCAAGACAGGTGGATCACCCGAGGTCAGGAGTTTGAAACCAGCTTGGCCAACATGGTAAAACTCCGTCTCTACTAAAAATACAAAAAATTAGCTGGGTATGGTGGTGCATGCCTGTAGTCCCAGCTACTTGGGAGGCTAAGGTGGGAGAATTGCTTGAACCCAGGAGGTGGAGGTTGAAGTGAGCTGAGATTGTGCCACTGCACCCCAGCCTGGGTGACAGAGTGAGGCTCCACCTCAAATAATAAAAAAAGAAAATTAAAACTTGAGGAACTGAATTCAAACACCCTTACAAACCTGCCATTTGCCCCAGTATTCGCTGTCTCCAATCTTTTTTCTCAATCCATCCCTGCCTGGCATACCCATGCTGGACAGGGCTGCAGAAGATATGAATTATCAGAATAGAGCTGGACCTATACTACTGGAATTGACAGACATAGAGAACGGATTTAAGAGAACACTCTCCTCACAGATGGCCCAGGCTCCAAGCTGAGAGCACTTGCCCTAGCCACTCTCCTCATCTTGCCCTTCGTTCTGCAACAAGTTGAAAAAAAAAAAATCAGATGTTCACTCTGATTTTCCTTTTCAAATGCTCTTAATTTTCAAGCCCAGCTTCTTTGGAATACTAGGCCCAGGCTGGCTTTGTGGACTTCCTACTCCACAGAGTGAAAAAACAAGTCACAGGAATCCCAAGTCACATAGCAAGTCAGTTTTTTTTTTGGACTCATTTAAACTTTGTTCAAGATTAACTTCTCATTCATTTTATTTGGTTAACATTTGCTATGAAGTTTCTTCTGCAACTATGGTGTCATTTTTTTTTTTTTTTAGCAAGTAGGTAGTAGAACGCATGCACTAAGTACTTTCTTAAGAGGGGCAACTATGCTGTTTCTATCTTTTATAATCTGAGTAACTCCTTGTGACACAGGGTTTGGACATTAAGGGAGATATTTAGCAGACAGGATCACACCCCTGACTTTCATCTGTATGGACTTAAACTCAGTGAAAGTCAGTTCACAGAGATGTTTTTATTAGGCTGGAGTGGACTGTTCATTTCCTGCACTGACTTTTCATATCAGAAGACATTGTTGACTTTAAATCTTGTGATTTTTATTTCCTAGAAAAAGTCAAGAACAGCCTAACAGAGAGTCATGGGACTTGAGGAAAAAGCTCCTAAACAAACTACATCTGACATCTGTGCCCTTCTCACTATCTGCAATGTCACCATCCTAGGGCAGTCAGCCTTACCTCTTCCTGAGGTCACTACTTATGATGGCCTCCTCATTGATCTCCCTGTGTCAATGATTGCCTGATTCCTGTGTGCCTTCTGCACACACAACAGCCAGGAGGATTTTTCAAAAAGTGTGAATTAGATCAAGTCATTCCCCAAGTAAAACTCTCTAGGAATTTCCCTTGTGCTTAGGGTAACCTGAAGTTCTTACTGTGGACACGTGGCCATGTGTGGTCTGGTTCCTGCTTGTCTCTCCATCTTCTAGCCCCACTGGATTTCAAGTCCTTGAGTAGCTCTTTCAGACCTCAGGACCTTCACGCATGCTGCTCTACTTGGAAACTTTTTCTCCACCCCATCCCTTTTCTCCAAGTGACTTTCTCCTTATTCTTGAGACTTCAGCTTAAATAACATTTTCTCAGGGAGAACTTGCCTGATTTCCTATTTCAACTAGACTTTTCATTCTTGTCATTAGTCTATTTTAGACTTTTTCAGAGCATTTATTATGATTGTCATCATTTTTACTTTTTCTTTTTTTCTGATTTATTTTCTGATTCCTGTGGTTGAATGTAGAGAGCCAAGATCATGATTTTGTCTTTTGCATTTGTACCCTTTTTGTCTAGGAAGTCACTTGGCACAAAGTTAGGGACTCACCAAATAATTGTTGAATAAAGAAACACTTTATTCTGATAGAGAAAACGGCTGCATTTTCCAAGAAGTAGTCTTATTTTTATTTATTTATTTAATTTTTATTCTTGGTTTTGTTGTTGTTTTTAGAGAGAAGATCTTGCTCTGTTGCCCAGGCTGGAGTGCAATGGTGCAATCATAGCTCATTACAGCCTCGAGCTCCTGGGCTCAAGCAATCCTCCTGCCTCAGCCTCCCAAGAAGCTAGGACTACAGGTGCGTGCCGCCATGCCCACCCATTTTTAAAAATTATTTTGTACAGACAGGGTCTTGCTATGTTACCATAGCTGGTCTTGAACTTCTCCTCTCAAGCAATCCTCCTGCCTTGACCTCCCTAAGTGATGGGATTACAGGTATGAACCATCACGCCTTGCCTGCTTTTAAAGCTTTAATTTTATTAAACTCTATATGACATTCTGAAGTGTCAAAATCGTCTAGTTATAACTTTCTTTGAGATTTTTCCCATCCAACTCCTTATGTTTTGTGGTCTTGTCTATTGTGAATTCTATGAATATGAATGTAAGCTTCATTTTGTCTGCCGTATCTCCAGTATCTATAACAGCGCTTGGCATATAGTAGGTGTTATATATGTACTGATGCTACAGAAAAGCTATCCAGGATGAAATTTCTAAATTGATTTAGCACTAGGACCACAAACTCACAGGGCAGTGATTCTTAGAGAATTTGTAAACTGGTAGCCTAACGGCTAGCAGTGTCCCAGAAAATTGTGTTATTTGACCTGGGTAATATTTTAACTTATATTCAATCAGTTGCCAATATATTAGAATTGGGAGACTTCATATAAAAATCCTGATGTGACTTTTCTTAAGAAGCCAGAAGATCTGGTCATATGGGGCCCTCTGTGCCATGTGCCACAGTGGAGTCCAGCTGCCCCTTTTGGAGGTGCATCTCCTCTTCATTTGCATTTTCTATCCATTTGTGTTGATGAAAGAATCATACCCTGTTACGATCATCCTGAAAATAATAGTGGGGGATTTTAAAACTAGGTAAATATAGAATTCCATCAGAAAATTCATCAGAAATGAAGAACTAACTCGGGGAATATTTGTGCAAGACTGAGATAGCGTCAGGCCTGATTAGCTCTTCAGAGATTTGTTCGAAGCGCTCTGCAAGTGGTGCAGTAGGTAGTGGCTGGAATAGAAATTATTTACCCTTGAGATCTTCTATCTTGTTAAATTCTGGGCATGGAGTAAGAAGTTAAACCAATTTCTTCCTCTCAGGAAAAAACTAACTTGGCTCATAATTATTCAAGGACACCACACCCCCAACTTCCAAAGAAAGGAGGAAACAATATAAAGGCAATATTCAAATCTACTCAAGGTCACATGCCTTGAAAGTTGTCAAACAACTAGTGCCTTGACGAGTCAAAGTGCACATTCCATCAACTGAGGATGAGTTAGCAGGAGCACAGAATCACCTTCGTCACCATCACCATCATCATCATCATTATCATTTTGGAAATCTGAGTTTTAATATGGACCTTTGGAAACAAGTTGCTATAAAAGGGGTGAAGTTTTGTTTGATCAGAAAATATTTTGGCCATGTGGGCAATAGGGTCAAAATAAGAAATGATCTATGAGAACTGGCGATGAGTTATTGGCTCAAGTAAATTTAGGCTGACTTCAAAATGATAATTAAGTTTATTATAATTTTGCTTTTAGAATTTTATTTTTTGTTTCCATTTACTTGTTTTGGTCATCGTGGGAAAAAAAATAGGCCTGATGAGGGTAAAAACATCCAGTAATGCTGAATTTGATTTGGCCTAGCAATTAGATACATTCTTATAAGTGCTACTAATTGTCCCTTAAAATAAACTGGAATGTCACAGTCTAAAATTACTCATCTATTTTGAAATATAATTCATAGCTTCCACTGAAATGTTTACAGATTATAGTAAAAAATAAGAACTATCAAAATTATAAAATGTTTAAGTATAACTTTGAGGAATTTATCATTCATGATTTAATTAAGCAGTTTTTTGCAGCTGTTCAGATTCATTCCTGGGTAAAAATATCTTGCTCCAGCAGTACTACTGAAAACCAGAATTTTTCCACAACAAGGTTTGCTCTTTTTTTTCTTTAAAAATGTAAGAAAACAAGAAGTTAGGAAATTAGAAAATAATTCTTTTTAAATGTGGAAAAAATTAGCTGGAATAGTAGCACACTGCACCACGTTAACGGACCACTACCTTGGATTGGGATTAATCTGCAATTTCTGGTCCACCTGGGCCCTTAGAGTAGAGCCGCTGAGCTTCAGAATCACTGATGGAGTTAATTAAAAGCATGTGTGTCCCTGGAGCCTCTGATTCCTTCATTCTAGGTTGAAACCTGAAAATCTGTATTTTTGTCAGGTGTATCTGAGGATCACCCATATTAGGCAAGTACTAGGCTAGTTTCAGAGGATTTCGAGACACTAGAGGGACCTGAAATGGATTTGTCAACTTGTTCTTCAAACTCAAGTGAGCCTGGAACCCATGATCTGAACCAGACAAGAGCCCCTCAGTCTGATTTGGTCCTTACATTCCAATAGTCTCGGATTCAAATGCTTAATCTGAGTTGAATGATTTCAGGGGATTGGCAATCAGAAGACTTGGTTCTAGGCATCTTTTTGCTTATAACTGGCGGTATGAAATCAATCTTTTCTTTGGCATTACCATCTTGTAACTGTTATAGGTTTGTTGGCCAACGTGCAGTGATTCAACACACTAAGACACCAGGGTTTGCAGCAGAGAAAGACTTTCATCGTCGTAGGGCAGCAAAATGAGGAGATGGGAGGCAACCTCAAATCCACCTCCCTGAGAGGCTGGGGTATGAAGGTTTTAAGGGGTCTGGGTGTGTAATGGGCTAAAGTGTAAGGATTGCTGATTGGTCACAAAGTAAGAGGTGAAACTGTTGGAGAGAGAGATATAGAATCTGCATTCTTATGCTGAGTCAGTTCCTTGGCAGGGTCTTCAGATGGGTTGGTGTTTGCTGGAATTCATAGTCTGAAAAGCAATTTTGGGGAAAAAGGTCCAGTCTAAGATTCCATCTATAGGAGCAATGAAGGACCAAGTGCTCAGCGAGCTACGTGACTCTTGATTAGTAGGCAGCTGCAAGGAAGTGGGTCAAAGTGTATCAGCACAGCCTGATCAATGCCTAACTAAATCTGCCTAAAGCCTGGATTGTAATTCTCATTAACCATGTGAGGGTAGTTTCAATCTGTAAAATGAAGAAGGTGGGATAAATGGTCCCTATGAAAAGGATTACAGAGCAGGGTCCCGAGGGCATATCCAACCTGCAGACTAATTCTAGTTGGGCCTACATGGTCTTTGAAAATGAATTTCAGTTATGTTCCAAATAGGGATATCTCACCCTCTAAAAATCTGGATTTTCAGATTCTCTTGGAAAATTTAAAATTCTGGGCAACACTGGGCCTCCTGTTCTTATCTTGTAACTATGCTGGGTAGAGTAGTGTTTGTTCCCTTGAAATAGGCCATGAGTTCTTATATTCCAACAGTAGCTTCCGCTCTTTCCCAGCAGCCTGCTCATCCATTTATGTTTCCTGCTCAGCGCCTGGAGCTGCTGGAACTATTGACTTGCCCCTAGGTCAATTTCAGGGTTAAGGTTTCTGGATTCTCCAGCTTACATCTAAGAGCTGGGTCCTTTAACCAGGCCTGGCCTGATTGGCACCCTCCTTAATTTTTGAGTCTGAAAAGCAATTTTTGCTGTTTCTTTTTCAGGGTACAGTGAGTCTTTAAAGAAGAGGTGGCCCTGTGCGGTGGTTCACACCTGTAATCCCAGCACTGTGGGAGGCCGGGGTGGGCGGATCATGAGGTCAAGAGATTGAGATCATCCTGCCCAACATGGTGAAATCCTGTCTCTACTAAAAATAGAAAAATTAACTGGGTGTGGTGGCACGCACCTGTAGTCCCAGCTACTCAGGAGACTGAGGCAGGAGAATTGCTTGAACCCTGGAGGTGGAGGTTGCAGTGAGCCGAGATTGTGCCACGGCACTCCAACCTGGAGACAGAATGAGACTCCGTCTCAAAAAAAAAAAAAAAAAAAAAAAAAAGCGGAGTTGGGGGGCAAGAGAGTAGAAGACTGAAGGAACGTGGTTGCTGCTTTTTCAGAAATGATCCAAAGAAACTAGAAAATTTCTACGTTTACAAATTCCTAAGTACAATATACCCAAGTGGGTCTTATTTGGGCCAAATGTTTGTACCATGGGTTATATGAAGTTCTAGCAAGAGCAAAGAGATTAGTTAATTGCCAGACTTTTGCAAGTTATAATGAAAATTGTATGTCACTGAGTCTAAAATCTTTGTACCAACATAATAATTGCTGGATGACTAGAATTACTGAAAGGAAGTGGCTTTTCTAGGGAAACAAAAAGTGGGAAATTTTTTTAGCTTTTTCAGAAGCATCTTAAGCCTAAAGGTGGGGCAGTTAGGGTTGAGGGATATGTGTCTGAGATGCTATTAAACTGATATAGACCTGCTTGTGAATTAATCAGATCTCAGAGTTATCAAAGGGACTGACTTACCAGGACGTGCCCTTCACACCACTTCCACTTAAACTCAAAATATGCCAAATGCAGAGTGGGTAGAGCAGATATTCTTAGCTTCCCCAAGGGAAAGTAGTGTCAAAAGTACACTTTCTGTCATCTCTTACCTCAAATGAAGCATCCCTGGTCCCCAGTAATGGGCATGATTCTGCATTACAAAAGATGGATACAATTTGAGCCCAGAGCTAGTGTATGTTACAGATACCTACGCACGTGACAAATTTTTTTTTTTTTTTTTTTTTTTTTTTGAGACAGAGTCTCACTCTGTCGCCCAGGCTGAAGTACAGTGACGGCATCTCGGCTCACTGCAAGCTCCACCTCCCGGGTTCACGCCATTCTCCTGCCTCAGCCTCCCAAGTAACTGGGACTACAGGCACCCGTCACCACGCCTGGCTAATTTTTTGTATTTTTTTTTAGTAGACATGGGTTTCACTGTGTTGGCCAGGATGGTCTGGATCTCCTGACCTCGTGATTCGCCTGCCTCGGCCTCCCAAAGTGCTGGGATTACAGGCGTGAGCCACTGCGCCCGGCCAACGGTTGAATGTTTTAAAGGAGCCCATTTTTGAGAAATAAACAATGTGTTATGTAAATAAGAGAAGGATATCATTTAGATTGGGCCTGGAAGGATGAGTTGGGTGGTGAAATGACAAGGAGCATTTAGGCAAAGGATCTGTCAATAGCAACATGTGTTTGGGGGACCCCGAGTGATCTGCTGTGATTGGAGTTGAAGCTTCTTGGATGATGAGAGAAATAAAAAGGAATGAGAATTGGCAAGAAACAAGGCTAGAAAGCTAATTTATAGCCAAATTGAGTACAGTCTTGAATGCCATACTATGGCATTGGAATAGTATTTTTAGGTAATAGTGGGTGTCATTGAATGTTTTTGAGATAGGCATCAGAAATACATTGTTTTTGTTTTTGAGGTGGGGTTTCAGTCTGTTGCCCAGGCTAGAGTGCAGTGTTGTGATCATGGCTAACCGCAGTCTTAACCTTCCAGGCTGAAGTGTTGCTCCCACCTTAGCCTTCTGAGTAGCTGGGACCACAGGTGTGTGACACCACACCTGGCTAATTTTTAAATTTTTTACGTAGAGACAAGGCCTCGCTATGTTCCCCAGGCTGGTCTTGAATTCCTGGGTTCAAGCAATCTTCTCACCTTGTCCCCACAAATTGCCGGGATTGCAGGTGTCAGTCACCATGCCCAGCCTGAAATATCATATTTTTATTTTAGAAAAATAACTCTCCCTGCAGTGTGCAGCATGGATTGGAGAGGCAGGTATGATGGAAGATGGGTGGGGCGAGGAAGAAGCAACGTTCTATTGAGGTTTCTGACTTGGGTTTGTCATTATCTTTTGCATTAAATCTAAAAAAAAAAAAAAAAAAAAAATTCATATTTCATTCATTAACATTTGCTAACTGTTAATTTAAGGTTAGATTTGAATAACAGTCCTTCCAGTAAATTGAATTATTCTGTTAAAATAAAAATATATATTATTTTATTCTAATATACTCTTTCATTAAAAGCATACATAAAAAATAAGCACAGCTTAATTATTTAGGGATTCCTCTCACCCCCTTTATGAATTTCCCCTTTATGTCTTTCACTGTAGTCTAAGCAATTTTTTGGTACTTTATGAGCAATACAACGAAGTTTGGCCACTGAATCAGTAATGGGAATTCGAGGTTTGGGCTGGGGAGCTGAATGATTCTGGATATCCCTTCTCTCATTTGCTGCCAAAGCTGCAAATGTTGTAAGACATATAGAATGGAAACTATTAAGTCATATGTGGTTATAAACCAATAAGCAAGAAATCTTATTATGACAAGAAGTAACAATGAAAAAGATGCATAACCCATTGAGAAGGGGATGAAACATACATATTACTATTTCCAGCATGTTTTACATTGGTCCATTATATATGGGACCTGTTTCAGCCTCATAGAAAATGGATGATTTTCAGCAAAATCTACCAATGGCAGGCCTTTGGGGACACTGGAGGGAAAGGGAGCCCTTGTGTATAAAATGCAATTATAACCATGCGAAATGGCTTATTGTTGGGTCTGGTATTATTGTACTGCTCTGGTAGAGACATACTTAAATGTTCTATTTCTATAAACTGTGGGAAATGATGGCTGATAAAGAACATAAGGCTGTTTCATGAATTTCACATAACTTCAGACACATTCTGCCCACCGATATGCATGGGAAGAAGAATTCCATGGAATGAGAAAAGACTGAATTTGTTATTTTTTACTTTGCTAATACTTTTATTATTTTGGAGAATTACTTATAAACTTTATGCACGCCTTTATTAAGTAGGAGTGTTACTAATTATAGATTAATATTATCTTAGTAAAAATAATACAATCTCAGAATATTTTGGTTGGAAAGATGGCAAAGAGCAATTAATACACTCATAGAAATTACACTTTGAGCTAAGAGAACAGATGGAGTTGAAGACACCTGCCTCCAAGTTCCTATACTGTGACAGTGATGGACTCTAGGAATTTATGGCAGCAATTCTCTGTCATGTAATCATAAAAGTCACAGTGTAGCACAAGATTATTTGCTGCTTTCCTGCCAATACAGGGCGGTCAAGGTTAAGACCTCCAGAGTCAGACAGGATTGCTCTGGAAACTGCTGTGCTGCTTACTAACTGTGTGGTCTGAAGCAACAGACCTACCTAGCCTTTCTGTAACTCAGTTTTCTCGTCTGTAAAATGGAAATGACACTATTCTAAGGTTGTTTTGGGTTTTAAATGAGATAGTTCATTGAAAGCAGGATTTATCAACTTCAGCACTATTGTGATGTGGGGCTGGATAATTCTTTGTTATGGGAGGTTGTCCTGTGCATTGTAAGATGTTTAGCAGCACCCTGGCCGCCATCCACTGAACGCCAGTTTCACCTCCCCACTCTCCTCCTCCTCTAGTTGTGACAACTGAAAATGTCTCCAGGCACTGCCAAATGTCCTCTGGTGTGCAAAACCACTCCTCCACGGTAACCAGTGATTTTAGGAATCTACCTGGCACACAGTAAATACACACAAAAAATTAGCTCTCACAATTATTATTATTTTGTATTCCTATTAAGGAGCAGTAATTTTGTACTTACAAAATCTTTGTTTCTTTTCTTGGCCTTCATGAAAATGTGTAGAAAAATGGTAAAATGCAAGGCATAGGGAAAAGATGAGCCACAAACTGTAGAACCAGCTTCTGAACAGTTTTGTTAAATGTAGTGATTATCTTTTTTTCTCATTCTCTAAGGAGAAGAAGGTGACCTCATACCTAACCCTTGGGTACTTTCTGATGTGTTCCAAATTTTACCATGCCCTGCAGATGCCTGAGTCAAGGGAATGTTGTCACCATACCAAGCCTGATGTATGAGGAAAAGAGAAAAAGATAACATGGTTAAATCACTTGCATGCTATTAATACAAGTTGCGCTCTGGTGAGCCAAGCCATCCCCGAATGTAATTTCTGTGTATTTCTTCACCTCTCACCTTCTACCATTGCTATTACTTAACCCACTGACCCAGATAGCTGCTTATTAACATTTAATACATGTTGAAGTGTTAGTGGGCTTTGAACAAAACATGAAGAAGTTTCTGATTTGCTTTTAGCTCATTGCCCTTGAACCATTACATGAGTCATTCTTTAAAGTCCTGCTCTGTCATTGCTATAACTGTGGGATGCATATTTTCTTTAAGATAAAAATGAACAATTATGAAAAAGAATTTCCTCCCTCCCCCATGCATGCAAGCTTTCATTCATTTAACAAATGTTGATGAGTTCCTATTATGCTAGACATTCTAGGCTGGAGAGGTCACAATGAACAGACATGGTGTTTATTTTCCAGTTGCTTGTAGTAGGGGAGGTTGGAGGCTGGGAGACAGGAGCACATAAGAGGGGGATTACAACACAGTGTGAGAAGTACAAAGACATTCAAGGTGTGTGTCTGTAAGCACACAGGGGACAAGTGGAACCTGTCCAAGGGCCCCTAACCAGTCTCAGGGGTTAGAAATATTTTCCCCATTTAAAAACAAATGAAAATAGAAGTATCCTCCCTCCCCTCCTAAATAAATAAATAGTCACACTGAGAAAAATACAGGATTCAATCATGTGGGAACCTGAAAGTCTGTGACATCTGAAGTGTGTAACCCTCATATATGCAAAATGCAAGAGCATTTGAGAATAGGAATGTTTAATTTGACATAAATATTTATTAATTCCTAAGTTCATTCCAGAAAATATTTGCCATAGCTAAATTGGGCAAATAGCAACTTATTTTTTTATTTCTTAAAACATAAAAGTAATACACGAACGTGTTTGAATAAAAGTTCAAACATTACAGAAACAAACAAAGGAAGAAGTGAACTCCTCTACCTAGCCCCCTCCCCCTCATTCCTTAATGTTACCCTCCTAGCCAAAATGAGCAATTAACAGTTTGGTTCATGTCTTTTCAGAGATATATAAAGTCACATTATCAGCATCTTGGTACGATTCAACCTAATATTTAATCTAATTCAAATTATCCTATGCATATTAATTTTGTGACTTTCTCTTTTCTTTCTTTTTGAGACAGAGTTTTGTTTTAGTCACCCAGGCTGGAGTGCAATAGCGCGATCTCGGCTCACTGCAACCTCTGCCTTCCAGGTTCAAGCGATTCTCTCGCCTGCCTCCCAAGTAGCTGGGATTACAGCTGTGTGCCACCATGCCTGGCTAATTTTTGTATTTTTAGTAGAGAGGGGTTTTCACCATGTTGGTCAGGCCAGTGTCAAACTCCTGACCTCAGGTGATCCGCCCGCCTCAGCCTCCCAAAGTGCTGGAATTACAGGCGTGAGCCACCTCACCTGGCTGACTTTCTCTTCTTCTTTAACAACATATCTTTAAACTTTGTGTGAAAAAATAGAGATTAATCTTATTTCTTTGGCACATAACATCTCTAAAAGCATTATTAAAAAATACTCTTGAGAAGATAGATTAGTGCTACAGCAGAGATGCCAATGATGGAAGAGCTGCTGGAAAAATTACGAATAATAAGGGACAATTTGAAAAATAATTCCTGGTCACCTGAGGTCAGCCCAGAGGCCCAGTTCTTTCCAAAAGGCCCAGTGTACATGGTTAAGAAGCTTTTCAGTATGCAAACAAAAGAATGCCCCTGTCCCCTTCTCCCTGCTGGGCTGGCTTTTGCTGGCTGGTGTAATTTACCTTCCAGCCACCCAGCGCTCTCCAACTGCACTGTGCCGGGCTCCAAGCTGTCTGGGAGCTCGGCTGGCTGGCTCCAGGACCCAGAAGCCGCAGTCTGAGACTCAGATGAAGTTTTTGTAGTTAACAACAAATGTTAACTTATTTTCTGATGACTGCTGGAGTCTTGGGATATTACCTGATCCTCCTAGATTGTTGTCTAGTATAATTTTTCATAATTTGCTATTTTTCATAATAATGCCCTAAGAGGGCAATTTGAGTAGAAGTAACATTGGATTTATGGTTTAAACATTGCGTTTAAACATCCACTCTCTCCACTGTTTATTAAAACAGATAGACTGGCTAAATCGCATATCCTCACTGAGCCACGATTAGTTTTAATAGCTATAAAACTAGAATAGTAAAAAAAAAAATGTATCTGTCATTTATTGGGTGCCTCCTATATGCCAGGCACTGCTTTTAGCACTTTACATATATTAACTCATGTAATAGTCATCATAGCCCTAGGAGGTGGTTATGACCCTATTCTCACCCTATTTTACAGATGAAAAAATTGAGGTACAGGGAGGTTAAATAACTTGCCCAAGGTCACACAGCTAGGGAGTGGAAGCAAAAGGTGCAGTGTTTGAAGAGGAATGAAGAGAAAATTAGGAGTGGTTTCAGTAGCTCCACTTGGCCACCAGAGCTAGCCAGGACAAAGAGGGAACTTTCTTTTTTCCTTTAACTTTTCTTTCTTTCTTTCTTTCTTTTTTTTCTTCTTTCTTTTCTTTTCTTTTTTTTTTTTTTTGAGACAGATTCTCACTCTGTTGCCCAGGCTAGAGGGCAATGGGGTGAGCTCAGCTCACTGCAACCTCTGATTCAAGCCATTTTCCTGCCTCAGCCTCAAGCCATTTTCCTGCCTCAGCCTCCTGAGCAGCTGGGACTACAGGAACATGCCACCATGCCTGGCTAATTTTTGTATCTTTAGTAGAGACGGGGTTTCACCATGTTGGCCAGGCTGGTCTTGAACTCCTGACCTCGGGTGATTCGCCTGCCTTGGCCTCCCAAAGTGCTGGGATTCCAGGCATGAGCCACCGCACCCTGCCTTTTCCTTTAACTATTGCCCTCATATCAGATAATTAAAATTTTAGAGCTGGATGGAACCTCAGAGATAAGAGATCGTCTGGGGCAAGCCTCTCATTTTAAGAGGGACAACAGTAAGTCCAGAACATTGAAGGGACTTGGACAAGGCTCAAACTTGCTGACATGAGTGCAGGGCAAAGATTTTGCTGACTATGGTCCTGTCATTCCCTTGGTTTTCTCCATCTGGTTAAATACGTCAACAATTTAAAACTACTGTTTATTGTGGAAAAAGTTAAACATCTAGAAAAGTATAACGAACCTCTGCCTCCTGCCTCCCAGGCTTCAGCAACCATTTGGCCAATCCTGCTTCATCTATCTTCCCTGTCACCCCTCATCCCTGCTACACTGGAAAATTTTGAAGTGACTCCCAGGCACCACAGGATTTCATCATAATTACTGAATATATCACCAAACTATAAAGACTCTATTTTTAATGTTAGTACAATGCTACTATCACACCTTAAAAATTATCTTGCTTAAAATTATCAAATATCCTGTCAGTGTTCAAATTACCCCATTTGCCACACGTATTTATTTTTATAGTTGGTCTGTAGGAAGCAAGTTTTGAACTTGTATTCAGTACAAGACACCGTAGAGGACACAGATATGGCTAAAAAAACAATCCCTTTGGTTCTAAACAGTAAAGTGTGAAGTTGAAAACCTACTATTAAAATGGAACAATAGTGCACTATAGTCCCATGGTGCAGAGGGAGGCAGCAGTGTGGAGGTTTGCCTGGGTCTATTCTATTCTTCTTCTTTTTTTTTTTTTTTTTTTTGAGATGAAGTTCCGCTCTGTCGCCCAGGCTGGAGTGCAGCGGCGTGATCTCTGCTCACTGCAAACTCCACCTCCTGGGTTCAAACAATTCTCCTGCCTCAGCCTCCTGAGTAGCTGGGATTACAGGTGCCCACGACAATACCCAGCTAATTTTTGTATTTTTAGTAGAGATGGAGTTTCACCATGTTGGGCAGGCTGGTCTCGAATTCCTGACCTCAAATGATCTGCTGGCCTCGGCCTCCCAAAGTGCTGGGATTGTAGGTGTGAGCCACGAAGCCCGGCCTATTTTACTTTATTTTATTTTTGAGATAGAATCTTGCTATGTTGTCCAGGCTGATCTAGAACTCCTGGGCTCAAGTGATTCTCCTGCCTCAGCCTTCTGAGTAGCTGAGACCACAAGCATGGTCCCAGCTGGCTACCTGGGTTCCAAACCTACCTCCACCACTTCCTAACCAGGTGACCTCAAGTAAGTCACTTGACCTTTCAGTGCTTTCCTTTCCTTATCTGTAAAATGGGGCTAATGATAGACCTACCTCAAAGGGTTGTTTGAAGGAGAAATGAGATAATACAAGGAAACACTTCCATCAGCACATGAACCATCAGGATTAATTAATAAACATTAGCTAGTATTATTTCTTGATATGGCTATGGCCCATAAATAAGTCTTAAAGTCACTTGTGTAGTAAAAAGATGGGTATTCTGATCATTATACCATGAATATACAATTACGTATTATTATAATGATAATGAGAATGATGATTATTTTGGCCAGGAATTTTATTTTTAATATGCAAGTCAATACTATGGTGTTTTTCTTTCTTTCCTTTCTCTCTCTCTCTCTCTCTTTTCCTGGAGAGAGTCTTGCTCTGTCGCCCAGGCTGGAGTGCAGTGGCATGATCTCGGCTCACCGCAACCTCCGCCTCCTGGGTTCAAGCGATTCTCCTGCCTCAGCCTCCCAAGTAGCTGGGACTACAGGCACGTGCCACCGCGCCCGGCTAATTTTTGTATTTTTAGTAGAGACAGGGTTTCACCATATTGGCCAGGCTGGTCTCGAACCCCTAACCTTGTGATCCGCCTGCCTCGGCCTCACGAAGTGCTGGGATAACAGGCGTGAGCCACCATGCCCGGCCCCCTATTGGTGTTTTTCCACTGGCTTAAGCTCTCTCTCTCTCCCTGACACCCCATAATCTTCACAACTTCCCCCCAAGCTGAGGTCAAAAGCATCAGTACTTGCAGCCACATTTCCAGGGCATTTCTGTCCTAAAGGGCCTTAGGGATAGAAGAGACCTGATTCCTAAATGAAAAGGGTGGCAGCAGAGAAGTTTCCACAACCCCTATCCTGAGGATAACCATTCATCTTGGAGTGCCTAGTTTATGCCTTTTGTTCTTTTTCACTACTAGAAGTGTCCTAGTATGGATGATAAATTATATGATCATCCTACTTATACACAACTCAAAATATCAGGAGTGTTTTAAAAAACACAGCTTGTAGAGTCAGCCTTTCCTTATTTATCTCCTTCATCTTGCCTCGGGGCCGTGCCAAGTAAATATCCCCATCTCGAGAATATCCCCATCTGGAGGCCTGTGGTCAAGCGATGATCAGAGACTCCTTCTGTCGCTGGGAATGGTTTATGCTACAGCACCTGTATAATAAAGGCCATGTTCCTAGCAGGAAGGGCTACCGAATTTTGTCAAAGGCCTTTTCTGCATCTATTGAGATAATCATGTGGTTTGTCTTTGGTTCTGTTTATTTATTGATTTGCATATGTTGAACCAGCCTTGCATCCCAGGGATGAAGCCCACTTGATCATGGTGGATAAGCTTTTTGATGTACTGCTGGATTCGGTTTGCCAGTATTTTATTGAGGATTTTTGCATCGATGTTCATCAGGGATATTGGTCTAAAATTCTCTTTTTGTGTGTATGTGTGTCTCTGCCAGGCTTTGGTATCAGGATGATGTTGGCCTCATAAAATGAGTTAGGGAGGATTCCCTCTTTTTCTATTGATTGGAATAGTTTCAGAAGGAATGGTACCAGCTCCTCCTTGTACCTCCGGTAGAATTCGGCTGTGAATTTGTCTGGTCCTGGATTTTTTTTGGTTGGTAGGCTATTAATTATTGCCTAAATTTCAGAGCCTGCTATTGGTCTATTCAGGGATTCAACTTCTTCCTGGTTTAGTCTTGGGAGAGTGTAAGTGTCCAGGAATTTATCCATTTCTTCTAGGTTTTCTAGTTTATTTGCGTAGAAGTGTTTACAGTATTCTCTGATGGTAGTTTGTATTTCTGTGGGGTTGGTGGTGATATCCCCTTTATCATTTTTTATTGCATCTATTTGATTCTTCTCTCTTTTCTTCTTTATTAGTCTTGCTAGTGGTCTATCAATTTTGGATCTAGAACTAGAAATATCATATGACCCAGCCATCCCATTACTGGGTATATACCCAAAGGATTATAAATCATGCGGCTATAAAGACACATGCACACGTATGTTTATTGCAGCAATTCACAATAGCAAAGACTTGGAATCAACCCAAATGTCCATCAGTGACAGACTAGATTAAGAAAATGTGGCACATATACACCACAGAATACTATGCAGTCATAAAAAAGGATGAGTTCATGTCCTTTGTAGGGACATGGATGCAGCTGGAAACCATCATTCTTAGCAAACTATCGCAAGAACAGAAAACCAAACACCGCATGTTCTCACTCATAGGTGGGAATTGAACAATGAGATCACTTGGACTTGGGAAGGGGAACATCACACACCGGGGCCTATTATGGGGAGAGGGCAGGGGGAAGAGATGGCATTGGGAGTTATACCTGATGTAAATGACGAGTTGATGGGTGCTGATGAGTTGATGGGTGCAGCACACCAACATGGCACAAGTACACATATGTAACAAACCTGCATGTTGTGTACACGTACCCTAAAACTTAAAGTACAATTAAAAAAAAAAGAAAATAAATGATTTGACATTTAAGAATTGCAGAAGAATTCATATGGGAAGAACCATAGACTAGAAATAGATAATGCTGGATGTGGAACTCTGCAAGACGCTATAAAAAATAGTGTGATAGGATACGTAAGGATTTGCTAATTGGACTGGGAATTTGTGAGAGAGAGGAGTTGATAACTCTGAAGTGATTTGGAAAAGAATATTATGTCAGCATTATAATAAAATGAAAAAAATGGGTCAAAAACAAAATAAATAAAGGCCATGTTCATGTTGCTATTTTTCCATTGTGTTAATAGTCTGTCAATCAACAATGAGGGACAGGTGGCTCATGCCTGTAATCCCAGCACTTTGGGAGGCTGAGGCAGGCAGATCATGAGGTCAGGAGTTCGAGACTAGCCTGGCCAACATGATGAAAGCCCATCTCTACTAAAAATACAGAAATTAGCTGGGTATTGTGGTGGGCGCCTGTAGTCCCAGCTACTCGGGTGGCTGAGGCAGGAGAATTGCCTGAACCTCGGAGGCGGAGGTTGCAGTGAGCCGAGATCACACCACTGCACTCTAGCCTGGGCGACAGAGCAAGACTCCGTATTAAAAAAAAAAAAAAAAAAAAAAAGAATGAGAGGCAGTCCCTAATCTGAGATCATTTAGTTGCAAATGTTAAGAATTGCATAGAGATTATAAATAGTTCTGTCTGCCCAGTCCCCCACCAATCAGGAAACTTGATTTATCTTTACTCTTTCTTGTGTTAAACACATATTTACTCCTTGTATTTACTCAATCACTTAAGACTTTTGTTCTTAAGAATAAAAAGAAGGGCTGGGTGAGGTGGCTCACACCTGTAATCCTAGCACTTTGGGAGGCCGAGGCAGGTGGATCACCTGAGGTCAGGAGTTTGAGACCAGCCTAATCAACATGCAGAAACCCCGTCTCTACTAAAAATACAATTAGCTGGGCGTGGTGGCACATGCCTGTAATTCCAGCTACTCAGGAGGCTGGAGGCTGAGACAGGAGAATCACTTGAACCTGGGAGGTGGAGGTTGCGGTGAGCCGAGATTATGACATTGCACTCCAGCATGGGCAACAAGAGCCAAACTCCGTCTCAAAAAAAAAAAAAAAAAAAAAAAAGAAAACAACAACAACAACAACAAAAAAACTAGAAAAAAAGAATAAAAAGAAGAAAATCAAGTTTTTCTCCTGCAGCAATGTAATATAACTTCTTTATCAGATCAGAAGGAAAATAATAAAAAGTAAAAAGAGTCATGGTGTTCACTACGAGATTAACATAGATTTGGATTATACAAATTTATGACAATAATAATAATATATTGGATTTCCTGGGGCCAAAACAAATCCTGATGAAGTAAAAACCACAGGGAAAAGCCTCCAGATGCATAATTTGTCAGTAATTATGGTTTTATAAACACAGTGCCTATTGGGTGCCTGGCTTGTCTGGCTGTGTTTTGGGCAAGCCCTTTGTTTGAGACTCACGGTTGACTTATAGTACAATTTCCTCAAATAATTTATTATTTAGTAAAGATGCTGTGACGAGATTACAAATAATTGTTATATAAGCCAAAAAAAGATATATGACTTAAAAGATGTCTGAACCATGTGCTAAGGAGATTTATGGAACTCTAAAGTTTAGAAATACTCCTAAATCTGGGAAGCAACACGGATTTAGATAAGATGCCCTATTACTTTACATATGTATGTATGTATGTATGTATGTATGTATTTCTGTGCAGTGCCTCTGTTGTAGGAAGTTCTCAGGAATGATTGTTGATAATTATGAAAAAGTTACCTATTAGTATCATATTTTAAATACTCATATATATATATATATATATATAAAATGGGACTCTAGGATTTTTAAATTCACCCTACACACTTCTCCCATTTCTCACTGGCCTTGTTCCTTCTGGTGTCTAATGTTCATTCTTCTATCTTGGCTTTAGATTGTGTTTCCATTTCCCTTTTCAAATCTCCTCCCCCCTTACCTAGATCTTCGAGATTCGTTTTTTTTTTTTTTTTTCCTTTTTCTTTTTCTTTTTTTTGAGACAGGGTGTCACTCTGTTGCCCCAGGCTCAATCAATTCTCCTACCTCAGCCTCCTGAGTAGCTGAGACTATCAGCACACGCCACCAAACTCAGCCAATTTTTGGATTTTTTTGTAGAGACGGGATTTCGCCATGTTACCCAGGCTGGTCTCAACTTTCAGGCTCAAGCCATCCTCCCACTTCAGCCTCTCAAAGTGCTGGGCTTATAGGAAAGAGCCACTGTGCCAGCCCAAGATCTCTTTTCTCTGGTGCTTTCAGTAGAGCCTACAAACGCACAGGGCTCCCCAATCTTCCCTTAACCTCTTTCCTCTTCCCCTCTTTCCTCATACCACCAAACTTGAAAACTTTCCAAGGAATAAATCCCTGGGCCTAACTCTTCACTTCTAACATATTGCTCAACCCCTTACATTCTGAATTCTGGCCCTACACACTGCGTATGTGTGTAGATGGGTATGTAGGTGTGACAATATGTGTTTAAAGTTACCAAAGACTTGTAGGTTTAGGGACGTGAGATATTACAGTAATTAAGCACAGGGGCTATGTCAAGGGTTCCAATCCTGGCATAGGATTCCAATTTTGTGCAAGTTACTTAACTTCCTTGTGCCTCAGTTTCCTCATTTGCAAAAGGGGAGAACAAGAGTATCTACCTGGTGGAGTTCTTGGGAAAATTAAATGAGTCAGTGTACATAAAAGAATTTAGAACTTTGGTAGACCTTGTCAGTTCTTATTACGATGACAAATTCCCACTGATGCTTTTCTGCCCTTATCTTATTTGACCTCCCTAAGAGATATGATACAGTTGAACACTCCAGCTTTCCTGAAAATCTCCTTTTGCCACAGCCCTTTTTTGCCTTTCTGACCCCTGCTTATTGGGATCCTTAAAGGAGTATTCTTTGTTTTTTTGAGACAAAGTCTTGCTTTGTCGCCCAGGCTGAAGTGCAGGGGTGCGATCTTGGCTCATTGCAACCTCTGCCTCCCAGACTCCAGTAGTTCTCCTGCCTCAGCTTCCCGAGTAGCTGGGACTACAGAGGCCTGCCACCACGCCCAGCTAACTTTCGTATTTTTAGTAAAGACAGGTTTCTGCCATGTTGGCCAGGCTGGTCTCAAAGTCCTGATGTCAAATGATCTGCCGCCTTGGCTTCCCAAAATGCTGGGATTACAGGTGTGAGCCACCATGCCTGGCCCCTTTATGGGGTACTCTTTGTCTGTCCCTTATGGGTATTTCCCAAGGAGAGGACATCTTTCCTCTGCTTTCTTTGTAATGTACATTTTATCCGGAGTGACCTTGTGCAAATCTGAGGCTGCAGTCTCCTCTCTGCAGCCTGGTCCAGTGCTGAGCCCCAGGCTTGCGGATCTAGTGTTAAGAAGTCTGGCCTGACCCAGTGGCTCATGTCTGTAATCCCAGCACTTTGGGAGGCTGAGGTGGGAGGATCACTTTAGCTCAGGAGTTTGAGGTCAGCCTGGGCAACACAGTGAGACCTCATCTCTTTAGAAAAATTAGCCGAGTGTGATGGCATGTATCTGTACTCCCAGCTACTCAGGAGGCTGAGGCAGGAGGATGGCTTGAGCCCAGGAGTTTGAGGCTACAGGGAGCTATGAGGGCACCACTGTACTCCAGCCTGGACAACAGAAGGAGATTTTGTCTCTGAAAAAGTCAGCTGGGCACAGTGGCTCATGCCTGTAATCCAAGCACTTTGGGAGGCCGGGCTCAGGAGACTGAGACCATCCTGTCTAACACGGTGAAACCCCATCTCTACTAAAAATACAAACACAAAATTAGCCGGGCATGGTGGCGGGCGCCTATAGTCCCAGCTACTCGGGAGGCTGAGGCAGGGGAATTGTGTGAATCCGGGAGGCAGAGCTTGCAGTGAGCCGTGATTGTGCCACTACACTCCAGCCTTGGTGATAGAGCGAGACTCCATCTCAAAAAAAAAAAAGGTCCATGAGCATCTCAAAACCAACAGGCTCAACTCCAAATCCTTGACTGTCCACTACCAACTACCTCCATGTCTTGCTGGATGGGAGCACATGTAGCTCTACAATACTTTTGGTCACACAGGCCTATTGAGTCTTCTTAACTTTCTTATTCATCCCCTTTCACTATTCTCACCTCTGTGGACTTAATTCAGTTCCCCGTTTCTCCCGTGGATCACTGCATTAGGCTCCTTACCGTTTTCTTCCTGCCTTAAGTTTTGCCCCCTTTCAAGTCACCCTTCACTGAGTTTCTTCACTGTCTTTCCAAAAACGTAAATCTTATCACAACAGGCCATAGCTTAAAGTCCTTTAGTGACTCCCCATAGCTCAGAGGATGAGGTTCTCATTTCCGAGTATTTACAGTTCTTGTCTGTGTCTGTGGCCTCGACTCTCCCCACTCCCCTCCAAGCCCCGTTTCCTTGACTGGGCAGCACTCCTTGTTCTTCCTATTCCTCACGCTGTTTCCGGCCTCTAGCCCTGTGAGTTTGTCCTTTCCACTGCTGGAACATTCTTCTCTCCTTTCCCTTTCCCCTACTCCTGATCCTTCAGAGTCTAATGGCCACCTCTCTGGGAGGCCACATGAGCTCACCGGACAGGTGCTCCTCTGTGTGCAAACATTACTGTGCATAGCTCTGTTAGAGTACTTCATGCCATGTAATTTTTGCCCCTTTATTAATCTCTCCCCTCATTTGCTGGAAATCCCATGAGGGCAGCATCTGTGTCTTGTCTAACTTGGTATCCCTGGCACCTAATATACTACATCTGACACAGAGATGTTCATTCAATTAATACTGAATGAAAGCTGGAATGAAGACCATACATTATCTCCTTTCAGACTCACAAACTGCGAAGTGGCTATTGTTAGTATAGAATCTAAACGGGGGATTGTATTAATCTATTCATTTCTTCAACTTTATGGACAAAAGACTTTCAGATGATTGCTGAAAACCAAGAAAAGCTATTAAAAAGCAAACTTGAAAAGGATTATACTCTTGGTGTAGTAATTCCAACCCTGGGTAGGAATGCATACTTAATAACTAATCAGGAGCAGGCAAGTTTTATTCACCAAGACATTAATCATCAAGTAATTTATGATAGTAAAAAAATTGGAAAAAAAAGAGAAATGATTAAACACCCAGAATTATGGTACATCCATACAACTGAACATTATACTGCCATTAAACAGTATGTTTCCAAAGGATTTTTAATGATCTGTAATAATGCTCATGTTATTTGTGAAAAAGCTGGATAGAAAACTGAAAATATACTAAGATCTTAAATTATGTAAAGGGAAAAAAACCTCACAAATAAATAGAGAAAAAAGAAAGGAACATATTAAACTCTTCAGTGATTGTATCTTGAGTGCTTTCTTTGTTTTTTATAATTTTTGATATTTTCCAAATTTTCTACAATAAGTATCTTTACTTATACTGTCAGAAATATAATAAAATATTTTCAAGTTCGAGATTTTAGCTGTGTTAGTTGTATTTGGGTGGCATTATTCCTCTTTCTTCTGTTGATGGTGCATCAGTTTTTCTTTGGGGATGCACCCCTCCCCATCTCAGGCCACTGGTGTGAAGTGGACCCCTGACCCTGGCTTCGGGGGTGGGCACATGACTCAGACATGGCCAATCAGCATACTCTATCCCTCTGGCTCCTTCCCAATGGGCACATGACTTAAGCCAGGTCAGTGAGACTCGGTTTCTCCCGTAAACTTTTATAGGAGATGTTTATGGGGGCAGGAAAGCTCTACTTCCGTTGGTACTAGTGAGCTGTAAGCCTAGAGCCGCCCTGAGTGTATACAAGGATGGCAAAACAACACAGGAAACTATTGTTGAGGATAAAGGAGGAAAGTGTACGTGCACTTGTGCACACATGCATCCACACACACTCACCCTTCAAGTCCTGAAAACTTTGAGTCCTTGGATCTAGGAAAGTCTGAAACACTATCATCCCTGGACTTTCTGGTTATAAGAGCCAATACATTTTAGGCTTCTTTGTTTGCTTGCTTAAGTTAATTTACGCTGCTTCTATAAGTTGCAATCGAGAGTCCTTGCTAAAAGAATTATGAAAACAATGAAATACATAAAGCACAATCCCTGAACATGCCCAGGACTATCACAAAATACAGTATAGAATTAATCCATACATCCTACCTGAGATATACATTTCCATCATTGCCCATGTTCCATTGGACACTGCTGATCTATAATATAGTTCCTTATATATTACAGCACATATGTCCACTCATAGTGCCTTATATATATGCTTCCTTTCTTTATGTAACAGGCAGGGGTTATTACTAAAAACAGCTAACAACCCTAAAGGTACAAGTACTGGAGGCTCTCTGTTGTGGCCAGCATTAAAATTTTAATTCCTGGATCTAAGGAGATGTAGTGTGTCTCAAGGTTGGGTTGGGAGATGTTTTAGGGGATGGTTTTTTTTTTTTTTTGTAATCAGTACACAAGGATTTCAATATTGTGTCAACCAATAAGGCCAAATTGGTGTGTACCGGCTGAACACAAATTCTGTTAGCAGATATTATAGTTTCTTATTTGAGTACCTATTTTCCCTGCTGGACTGTGAATTCCCCTAGGCAGAGACTTTGTCTTACTCATTTATGTAGGTCTTATGCCTACCTAGATGCTCAAAAGATATTTGCTGAATGAAAAACTGGAATGACAGTCCAACATTTTATAACTCCCTATTGAGGTTTTCTTTTTGTTTTTTTTTTTTTTCCTGATAGAAGTTTCTTGCCTAGAATTAAATTGCAATATGGTCTCTTTTCACCCACTCTTTTGAAGATGTTATCCTCTCCAATATCAGCTGATTGAAGAAGAAAATTGTAAATTTTCTCTCTCAGGCATAATGTTGATATTTTAACTCATAGTGATTTTTTCTCAATTCAAAATGGATTTTAGAAATAAATCAAGATCCCAGAAACTTATGATTGCTTTGAGTGGTATCTTTCATCTGTCATCCTAAGAAAAACATGAGATCTGATGGCCCAGAGCACAGAGACCTTTTGTATTTCAGTTCTCCTACAGCCACATGACTCGAACCTTTTGCTGGGAGACTGGGATGTAGGTCCCCATACTTGATTATAAGGACTGTGAGGGCAGGGGCCACATCTGCTTATCTGTCTATTAATAATAGTACTCCTGGTACCTAGCTCCTCGTTGCTCCACAGCAGACACTAAATAAATGCTTGCTGAGTGAATAAATACTTACATTTAAAGAGAGGCAATTATACACATTGATCATTTGATCATCCTCTAGTACTGATAATTTTTAAGTGATTAACTTTAAAAATCATTTTTCTTACGTCAACCTGGGTCCTCACACTATTAAACAACAGGAGAGCTTTCAACATTAAATGGAGTGGGGCAGCTGGGCAACTATAAATTTTGGATGATACTTCAGAGAAGAGTCTAGGTGTATCTGTTCTATCCCTTTTTCTCATGGGCATCTGCCACTTATTTTCCATTCTTAAGCTCTCAGGAGGGATGTCTTTTTAGTTTATCAGAATCCATAGGGAAAGCTCATCTTTCTTGGAGTAGGTCTTCAAATAAGGGTTCAAGCCCTGGGTCTTCCCTCACTACAATAATAAACATACCTGCTCTACCCTCCTCACAAAGCTGTTATGGTGAGCATGAAAAGAAGAGTCGGTGTGGGGAAGAACTATTAACCCCTATACAGATACCGTGTTGCTTTCCGTTCAAGGATCCACCATGAGACTGTGGATAAAGCACTTTCCGGGCAGTGAAATCTGGCTTAAGAGAATCATTGTACTTTTATTCTGCTCCTGGGACCGGCAAGGGCAGTTAAGAGGGACACAGGGATCCCTAGCCCTAAAACTGTCGTCTGATACAGAGGCAGATAAATCATTACTGGGGTTGGCAGCGTTGGGGGGAGAGGGGGAAATGTGTATGAAAACCTGGGCTCCCAGAGCAAACTTTGCAACGCGCCCCTCCCCACTTCACCGCCCCAATCTCCACACAAGTCCCGGCAGGGGCTTCTTGGGCGGAGGCCACGCCGACCAATAGGAACCCACTGTATTCTTACAGGTTACGAAGCAGGTGGAGAAACTGAGCAGAAACAATTAGCTAAGCCGGGCTCAGCCTTTACCGCGGTGCCACGCGCTCCTAACAGGCCTGGAGGGTAATGTCGGGGCTCAATTTCCTAACGCTCCCCTCCCCATCCCCGTGTCACCTCCACCAGCAGCGGCGTCCAGCCTCCTCCCGCCCGAACGTGCTCGAGGGACGGGCAGCCGTCCTTTATTGTCTGGGGAGCACCTGGCAGGTGGCGGGCCCGTGCCCTAACGTGCGCGTGGTGCCCAGCTTCACAAAGCGAGCGGGCAGCACCTCTTTGGTCCGGGAACGGCCTCGGGCGGGCCGACCACATCCCAGGGGTGGAGAGGTGGAGAGAGAAAGGGGCTCCGGGGTCAAGAGCTGGGAGCTAGGGCGCGCGCGCGCCCTCCTCCTCCCCGCGGGCACAGCCCCCCGGCATTAACACGTCGAAAGAGCAGGGGCCAGACGCCGCCGGGAAGGAGCGAGACCCGGGCGGGCGCGAGGGAGGGGAGGCGAGGAGGGGCGTGGCCGGCGCGCAGAGGGAGGGCGCTGGGAGGAGGGGCTGCTGCTCGGCGCTCACGGCTCTGGGGGCTCGGCTTTGCCGCGCTCGCTGCACTTGGGCGAGAGCTGGAACGTGGACCAGAGCTCGGATCCCAGCGCAGCCACCGCGATGAGAGGCGCTCGCGGCGCCTGGGATTTTCTCTGCGTTCTGCTCTTCCTGCTCCACGTCCAGACAGGTGGGTCACCGCGGCTGGCACCCCGACCGTGCGACTCCTCGGCGAAGCCTGTGCCCGGGAGGGTGGT
Organism: Macaca fascicularis; assembly: GCF_037993035.2. Taxonomy (NCBI): domain Eukaryota; kingdom Metazoa; phylum Chordata; class Mammalia; order Primates; family Cercopithecidae; genus Macaca; species Macaca fascicularis. Next base: position 79,247,033 of record NC_088379.1, on the reverse strand, counting down.
ACACGCCGGAGTGCATCCGGAGAGAGGACTGCGGGCCCTCAGTGCCTGTGCGTTCCAGTCTCCGGGGGAGACTCCAGGTGTCCCTCGGACTCTCCTGCGCCTTGCCTCGCTCACCTGCGCGAGGAGACCCCAGCTGCTAGTGGTGGGGACGCGAAGCCGGGGTTCCTCGGGAATGGGGACAGCGAGGGGAGGTTAGGCGTGAGCGAGGTTGCAGGCTGCGTGCGAGTTTGGGGTGGCTTTTGTGCCGAGGTTGCGCGGGGGGCGGAGGCGAGGGGCTCAGGGGTTCCCACCGAGCGCCTTCTCTCGCTGTGCGAGGCGCGGCCGCAGCTTCCTTTTGTTAAAAGTTGCGTGTGTGTGACCGGTGCCCAGGAGGACCTGCCTGCAGGTTCTCCGCCGCGCGGAGGGCAAAGTTAGAGAGCCCTTTCTCTCCTCTGCGGCTGCTGCCTTCCAACCGCAGGCGCTCTTTGTGCCCAGAGCTGGGGACCGACCCGCTGCCGCCTCTGCTCACGGCGCCACCCGTGGAGACGAATCGAAGCCTGCGGATTTCCCCGCCTCCGGGTTAGGGTTTTGCTCTGGGAGTGCGCGGCGTGTGGCTGTGGGGCCGGACTCCCGCGAGCCTGGAGGTGGTGTGTACGGGGACAACTTGGGCAGGGCGTGTGGAAAGCAGCCGCTAGGTTGCAGACTTTTTGCTTTCGTATATCCTGTGCTCGTCCCTTTCGGCCGCGGCGCCGTTTCATTCCTGCCACGCGCCCCGGGGCGGCTGGAGGCTGCGTTTGCCGCCTGCTCCGGGAAGGCAAGGGACAGCGTGCTGGGACTATGCGTGCCCTGATCCCGGCTGCCTAGCACGCCGGCCAGTGTGCCCGGCCTGCCTGGCGGGCTCTGGAAGCCCGTAGTCCCGGTATCTGCGACCTGTATTCGCAGGTCCTGTTTTCTTCGGAAATTTTTGAGATTAGTGACCGCCCGCCTCCCTGTCCCCGGGGAGGGGACATCTATACTTCAGGGCTGCCTGGGGGTGGGGTGGGAGATGGAGTGGAACTTTCTGCAAATCCTACTCAGTTCTTAAAGCTATAACAAAAAACCAGATATATCCGCGCGGGAACTTGGGTCTTAGGTGAAGGATTTGCCGGCTGCTGGAGCCCCTCGGTCAGATTTCTGCCTCTCGTTCCCTTTTTTCCAGGTGTCGCTGGTGCGCGCGAGTGCAGGTCGCCCAGCTCACTCCTGAAGCACTGCTCTCTCCCAGGTCATTTTTAAAACAAACCTTTAAGGTTACCTTGATGGTGTAAGGATAGAAAGTGAGTCTTAGCTGGAATCAAGCGCTTGAAAGGAAGCGGCGCAATGAACGGTTGTGAGACTGTCTACTACTGGTCAGTTTCTCTATAAAGTCTCCAGGCGCAGTCTCCCGCGTCCTGGTCTTGTAACTATTGTGAGGGCTTTCCTGTGGGGGCAGAGAGGCCTTGCATCTGGACCCCTGTGCAGCAGGAGGGGTCAGCAGGGGTCACGAGGGAGTGTTCAGATTCCCTGGAGGATTTGATCACCTAGCTTAAAACAACACATCTGGTCTTTATGTTTTTGTGCCTTGACCTTTTTAATATCAGTTAAGGTATGTGAACTAGACCCCAGTAGGAGACTAGAAAGACCACATCGAATATCTCCCTTTTACAAAATTAAAAGAATCAATGGTTTTCTTCTTCCCAAAAGATTTTTGGCAAAGGGAATTTTAAGTCTGTCTCCTGGGGGGGCAGTGTGGTGTAACGACAAAGCCTTGATCTGTCCCCTGGGTTCTCCTTTTCTCTGCCATTTCTTGGCTGCGTGCCCTTGGGCAGGTTGCTTAAGGCAGGTTGCTTAAATTCTGGGGAACCCAGTGTCCTCCAGAGTACAAGGAGGCATCTGCATCATGAAGGATCCTTTGGGTCCAGAATTTTCCAATGTGCTGAGTGTAGACTCAGCACTCTTTTCAACTATTCCCCTGGTCCCTGTCTGCCACCTTGAAATTCCTCTGCCTCTCCTGCTCACGGGGACCTCATGGAGTATGGGTGCATCTGACCGTCTGCCCCTGGCTGCAGCAAGGAGCTGTGGCTTATGCTTCCCACCCCTCAATTCCCATATATTTCTCTGTATTGCCCTTTGAGGGCTAGGAGGTGCCCACTTTGTCCTAACCGTCATTCTTCTCCCCCACCACCACCCCATTATTACAGCTCCTGTGCCTAACAGGATGAAGCTGCAAGGAATGGTGAATCATACCTTCCCCGCTTCATTCCTGCAGGTGTGAGGCTGGAGTCATTCTCAGCAGCTGGACGCAAGGCAGTCTAAATTATTTTCCTGCTGGAAATATCCCAAATAAATATCCCAGATAATTCATTTATCCCTATTCTGTTTTTTCCCCCACTCATCCCCATATTTTTTCCTCATGACTCTCTAAATCATGTATGCTGTGCATTTATAACATGCTTTCTAATGGGCCTTAAATTTTGTATGACATGTGTGTTATACATAGTTGTTGCTCTTCAGTTGGAAACTGTGTGCCAGGCCTGTTGCTTGGGGCTTTACCTGCTATTTCCGCTAGTCTCAATGAGCCTAGGAAGTAGTATTATTATTACCCCTAACATTTTACAGCTGGAGAAACTGGCTAAGGATAAGCGCCAAGTCATCAGTGGTGAAGCCTGATGAGATTGGCTCTATGTGCCCAGCTCTATAACCATTCACATGATTCACCGGAATCTGTAGTAAGACTCATTCAAAAATATTTAATGAGTTTTTACTATGTGCCAGGGATTGTTGGAAGTTCTGGGAATGCAGAATGGCCAATGTCACTGCCTTCCCAATTTTGGTGAAAAATATTTAGAATTGGGTGTCTTATGAAAGGGGAGTATTTGTGGAGGGAGGATTAATTAAATTTTAGCTTGGAGGAAGGGTTGTAGGCATTTGACCCTGTGGTATGCTGGCCTTAGTTGTTAGCTGTCTCATTCTAGTTAGCGTCCCTCAGAAATGAAGGTAAGCTATTTCTAAAATGATGATGCAAGCCAGTTAAAAATTCATCTCCCACTCCAAAACATAAAAATGGTCTTGTGCATAGGTGTAAAAGAGAACACCCCCAATAATGGCTGATGCCATTGGCTATTTACCCTGGACAGCATGGTGAGAAATAACGACAATATACCATCCAAAGCCATTTTTTCTCCCAAAAGAAATTCTCGTCAGAAATGTGCCAAGTATTGTGCAGGCTTCCCTTGGAGCACATTTATGTACAGATGTTGTTGTGGTGATGAATTGTGCTGCTGTTGTTGACAGCCCTTCGAAGTTACCCTTAGGGTTTTGACTCATTTCCTCAAGTCTCTTCCAGCTGATTAAAGAAGGACACAAGGAAATGAACCTCGGTGTCTCTAGCGGAATTCTCAGAGCTAGACTGCAGTGTGGGGACCCCTTCAAAGTAGTGGTCAAGGCTGTGGCAGCATTTTCTTCAGAATGAATTTAGTTTAAGAGTTGGCAGGCTAGGATGTGGGAAGTGCTTTCTTTTGCTGCATTAATGTGTGGTAACTTTTAAAAGTTGAGATTAAATGACATTTGCAGGAATCCAAATATGCAGATTTCATGTGCAGTTTTGGTAACTTGAATAGATATTGCCACAGCTGTAAGTCCAGAATGAGGAAGGCCTGGGGGTGAGTTAGAGGAGGTAAAAGTTTGCCTGGAGGGCAAATCCAGTGTAAATGTTTGTTGTATATAGAGAGGAATTGAGTTGAGTCAGCTTGGCGCAGCAGCTCTGATTTCTGACATTTTTTGGACATGATCATGTAGCTCATCTTTTGACCTAAGACTCTTAATAAGTAAAGAGCAGTTGTAATCTGATAGCCCGCGGAGACATGTTTTCTTTGGCCTACATGATGCTTTTCAGAAAACATTGAGGCAGTATTAAGCAATCTAGAGATTTTTTAAAATCAAAATCTCTATTTATGTCTCCTCTTTAAGAATTATAGGTCATGGCTCCTGCAGATGAGGCCTGTGCTCTTCAGGTTGCATTAGGCTCTAGGGCCTGCCATCCCTTAGGCATTTCTCACTGGGCAATGGTGAGTGCAGGAATCCAAATATGCCCCTGGAACCAGGCAGATGACAAGTGGGAGGAGCACAGGCCTGCCTACCTTGTGTTGGTCTGATGGCTTCATGACTAACAGCTCGGTGGCCTTAGAGCAAATTGCTTAATCTTTTTGAGCTTTCATTGTCCATCCTAGTTTTGCCACTTATTAGCTCTGTGACTTTTGACAAATTACTTAATCTCTCTGTGCTGGTCAATGTGTTGCTACATGTAAAACTTTTGGAATGGTGCCTCATAGTAGAGGCTCAATATGTGTTAGCCGTAATTATCATCTGTAAAACAGGAATTATTATTGTCCCTAAAATGGGAATAATGCCCCCTCTTTTAAGATGATTGCCCTAAAAATTAGAGATTTTTTTTTTTTTTTTTTTTTTTTTTTTTTTTATTTAAGAAAATGTCTCGCCCTGTTGCCCAGGCTGGAGTGCAATGGCGCAATCTTGACTCACTGTAACCTCCGCCTCCCGGGTTCAAGCGATTCTCTTGCCTCAGCCTCCTGAGTAGCTGGGATTACAGGCACCTGCCACCGTGCTCGGCTAATGTTTGTATTTTTAGTAGAAATGGGGTTTCACCATGTTGGCCAGGCTGGTCTTGAACTCCTGACCTCAGGTGATCTGCCCACCTCTGCCTCCCAAAGTGCTAGGATTACAGGCATGAGCCACTGCACCTGGCCTTACAGATATTTGTAAAGGTTCTTAGCACAGGGTTTGGGATGGGATAGGCACCTAATAAATGAGTGAATGCCTCAGGTATATATAGAACTTGACTACTTCTCTATGATTCTTGAGCATGGGTAGCAGTAAATATGAACTTGACAGTTTTTTTGTTTGTTTTCGAGATTGAGTTTTGCTCTTGTCACCCAGGCTGGAGTGCAATGACGCAATCTCTGCTCACTGCAAACCGCCACCTCCCGGGTTCAAGTGATTCTCCTGCCTCAGCCTCCCTAGTAGCTGGGAGTACAGGCACCCACTACCATGCCTGGCTAATTTTTGTGTTTTTAGTAGAGGCAGGGTTTCACCATTTTGGCCAGGCTGGTCTCGAACTCCTGACCTCAGGTGATCCACCTACCTCGGCCTCTTAAAGTGCTGGGATTACAGGCATGAGCCACCATGCCCAGCCGACAGTTTTTAAAATAAACTTTAATTTTTTTCGTCTTGTTTTATTTAGCTTTTGATAAGAGGAAATCTCTAGTCTTAGAGATTGAATAGATCTTGAACTTTTCTTTCTCTGGGGGGGAAAAGAAACAAACTACACATCTTATAAGATTTCTTCAACACAAACATTTGTGTCTGGTACTTTTCCCATTCATCTTATGTTTTAACTGTCATGCTTACATTTTGGTTATGACACACTTGTTAGACATCTTCCCATGCATACCTTTCTGACAGGTTTTCAACATTTTTGCAAAATTTAAGGTTTAAGCCAAATTATTATTCAGGACATGTGGCATCAGTTAATTTTGAGCTTGGGCTCTGAAATTGACACCCTGGATTTTTATTCCAGTTCTGCCTCTTCCCTGCTGTGTGCTCTGGGACAAGACACTTAACCTCTCCTTAAGCTTCATTTCCTCATCTGTAAAATGGAGATGATGACATAGGGCCCCTGTGAGGATTAAATGAGATTCTGCATGTAATGTGTTTAGCACAGTGCCCCTCATAGAGGAAGTGTGTGGACTCCACTATCGGGCTGATTTTCTTATGTTCCCCTTTCAGCTTTGCCTCTTAGAAAACGTTGAAAATGTGTAAATAGAATATGTAGAGTGTTTTTTTTTTTCCATATTAAGATGAAGTTGTTACATTTAATTAATATACTGCAATTAGTGGTAATGCATATTTATATGCTTGGCCCTTTGTTTAGCTGTATTCTTGGGTTACTTTCCACCAAAAGAGATACAAATTTCTTGATAAAAGTTTAGATGGGGGGAATATCTGCAAGTGGCCATTTTCTCTAGGTGAATAAGTTCATGTAGGCAGTCGAGGAGCTTTTCCTTGACTGCTCTGTCTAGGAGTTCAAGGACCAAGCTGAACTTGGCCATTGCCCCAGGCTAGACACAGTGGTTGGTGTTCAGTAAGTATTAGTTTAACATCTTTTCTATTCTCCAGCACTTATACTAAGTTTTGAACATAATAAATGCTCAGTAAACATTTTGGATTCAGTTTAACAGGCTTATCAATCCCCATGCCTTGGTCCTCCGTTACAGGCTGGGGGTGGAGGAGGGCCAGGGCAAGAGCACAGCCCCTGATTTGAGGTAGAATTTGGTTGTCTTACGTGCAAAGTGCTCTGGGCAGGATTTTCAAGGAGATGAGCTTAAATCTTGATGGGCAGGTAATAGAGATCAGGAATCAGTAAAAACATCCACATAGGAGATAATATTTGAGATTAATTTCTGAACCTTAAAGGAAGAGGGCAGTGTAGTTGTGGCTTCAGCTGGAAAAAACTGCAGTACATGGAGCAAGGCATTAGGATCTTACTTGAGGATTATCAAACCTTTCTTTTGGTATGATGGCTGGAGGTAGGGAATTGGCTGGGAAGGTAAGACTCCTCTTATTAGCCTCAAGGAGCATGGAGGGAATGTGTATTTAGTGCTGAGTTTGGTCTAGGTTATGAAGAAGGCTTTGAAGTCAAGGCTAAGGTGAACTTGACGGAGGAGTGGCCCCCCAGGCTTTGCTTACTAGTCCAGGGCTGCCTATTCCACCATTCTGTCCAGTTAGACACACTCCCCAACCTGTTTCAATAGTCTGACGAGGCCAGAGGCCACGCCCTGCCTTAAAACTTGGACACTCCCTTGCTGTGGGCAACCAAGACTAAGGGAGAGTCTGTTTTTATTATTCATTTATTTATTTATGAGACAGGGTCTTGCTCTGTTGCCAGGCTGGAGTGCAGTGGCACAATCATGGTTCACTGCAGCCTCCACCTCCTGAACTCAAATGACCCTCTCATCTCAGCCTCCTGAGTAGCTGGGACCCCAGGCGTGTGCCACCACATCCGGCTAATTTTTTAAATTTATTTTTTGTAGAGAGTAGTCTCGAACTTCTGAGCTCAAGCGATCCCCCAGCCTCAGCCTCCCAAAATGCTGGGGTTACAGGTGTAAGCCACCACACCTGGCCTGTTTTTTTTTTTTTTTTTTTTTCTTAAATAGTAAAACATACATAATGTGAAATTTACTACCTTAATCATCTTTAAATGTATAGTTCAATAGTGTTAAGTACATTCACATTGTTGAACACTTTCATCTTGCAAAACTGAAATTCTGTACCTATTGAAGAGCAGCTCCCTGCTCCCTCCCCCAGCTTCTGGAAACCACCATTCTACTTTCTATCTCTGAATTTGACTATTCCAGGTACCTCGCAAATGCAGAACCATACTGAATTTGTCTGTTTTTTTTTGACTGGTTTATTTCACATACCGTACCATAACATCCTCAAGGTTCATCCCTGTTGTAGTATAAGTCAGAATTTTCTTCGTTTTTAAGACTGAAAAATATTCCATTGTATGTATAGATCACATTCTGTTTACCTATTCCTCCTTTGATGGACATTTGGGTTGCAAACAATGCTGTAATGAACATTTGCATACAAGTATCTAAGGGAGATTTTTTGTGGAGACTGTTTAGGAGCGTTAAATTCACGGCTACGAGTTATGTGTTGGGGAGCTGGGGAGAAGATGGGCTCTTTAGATTATCTCTGGGTGAAGGGGTATAGGACCTGGGTATTAGGGTGCATGCTTTGGAAAGAAAGTGCCTTTAAGACACAAGAGGAGGATAAAGGTGCAGGTCTTCACTCACTCGGACTATTTATGGGCACCTTCATCAGGCACTGTTGAGACTGAGGGGAAGGAGAACTGGAATTATCATGGGTGTAGGTAACTGAGAGTAATGTTGGTACTATGGAATTAGTGGAAATAAAGCCAAGAGGAGTGGCCTATTTGAGGGAGAGAATATGATGTTGGACTCTGCTGTTTGTTCATTGATTATTTGTGAGCTGCATTTTCTTGAAACTCAGTTTCACAGACACGGAGGGAAGATGTCAGTGAAATTCTTCTTAGGGTCAGGTCTCTGTAAGAAATAAAACTAAACCCCAAAGTCACAGAACATGGCTCTATAATATTATGGTAGCATTGGGGATTATAAAGAATGGTGTGTTAACTGTGAACCAGTCATACGGTGAAAAGTAAGTTTTCATGAAAAGAAGTGTATACTAGGAAGAGAATCCTGGATTCTTCTCTGCATTAGGCCATGTTGAAGGTATGTTTTTTGTTTTTCTCAGAATAAAATGGCCATATTGGGTATAGAGGAGGACATAGAATTGATGAAAGCTTTGGAAAATAGGTCCTTTGAAGGCAACTTAAAGAAATTGGATTTATTAAGCCTGGAGAAGTTAAGGTGAGGGAAGTTTTAGTGAATGACAGTCTTAAAATATTTTTAGTGTGTGAGTGAAGAGCAGAACAAAATGAGAGTCATTTAAATTGCCCCAGAAGGAAATTGAAATTTTTTGTTTGTTTGTTTGTTTGTTTGTTTTTGAGACAGAGTCTCACTCTGTCGCCAGGCTGGAATGCAGTGGTGTGATCTCGGCTCACTGCAGCCTCCACCTCCCGGGTTCAAGTGATTCTCCTGCCTCAGCCTCCCGAGTAGCTGGGACTACAGGCTCACGCCACCATGCCCAGCTAATTTTTGTATTTTTAGTAGAGACAGGGTTTCACCATGTTGGCCAGGATGGTCTCAATCTCTTGACCTTGTGATCCACCCGCCTCGGCCTCCCAAAGTGCTGGGATTACAGGCGTGAGCCACTCCGTCCAGAAATTTTTTTTTTTAATGGGAAAATTCTTTCATTGGAAGAGTTGGCAGAGACTTTATTCGGTTATAGGGCCTTTGCTGGAGCTGTGAGGAAAACCAAGTAATTGTCATTTTGAAATGGTTCTTAGGTCCTCCCCAACTCAGTTGGTTTGATGGCCCTTTAAGGGCCTGCCTGAAATCGTTTGGGAATAATTCAGAAATGGGAAAATAACCAATCGTTTTTCTTTCCTCACTGCCTTGGCTGTGGAGCAGAGTTTCTCATAAATGCTGACTAGATTCTAACATAATCCACTACTATAGTCACAATTTCGGCTATATTGAGAACAGCCAGTAAAGAACCCACAGCCTCAAAATGGGTTATCGATCTGTTAGGTGTGGCGGGATCTAACCACAGAAGAAATTGTACTGTGTGATAGCTTAAACTGAGTGTCAAAATAAGACAAATAAAAGGAAGCTCAAGGTCTACAGAAATCCATGATTAATCACTTAGCCCTACCCTAAGAATCGCTGTGCTGGAACGCAGCACGTAGCCAGAAAGTCTGTAAGGATGAAGGACGGCTCCCAAAGTCCTTTTCTCTTGATTACTCAGGGGTGGATTGGTTACCCACCACTCTTGACTACCCTTTCCATCTGTCCTTTCCCTCTGGTCATTTTGTGGTCATGGCTCAGTGGCACGTTTGAGATCAGCCCGTGGTCCAGTGGGGAAGGTGGTAGAAATGAAATTGCAATTCAGCAGCTACTGGTTGATAACATTTTATTAATACCTGTCACTTCGAAATTGATATCTAAGATGGGATCCCTGCCTTTAAGGAGCCTAGGACCTATAGGAAGATGGTCCTGGGTAGGCGCCAATGTTACAGGATTTGTAATAAGATTTAAATGAACAATTCGGTCCTATTCATTACCATTGGTTTGGAGGACATAGGCATCACTTCTTGAATTGAATGGCCAATTCAAAGGAAGATGGGGGCCTGAATTAAATCTTAGAAGAGTGGGGTGGAATTTGGTCAAGATGTGAAGAAGAGAAGCAAAGGTTAGAGGTAGCCAGAAGGCTCTGCTCCCACTGACGGAACGTCTGTAGAGACTAGTGGGAGATGAGATGGGATAATTTTTAGAGCACCTGGATTTTTATTCTTCAATAATTGAAGTCTTTTCTGCAGTGCTATATGTGATGAGAGTTTTGTAAATCTAATCTGGCTAAGTAGTTGCCTATTCAGAGAAATAACTTAAAAATGGAAAAGTATGGATATCACTTTCGCATGTATTACCTATTCAATGTGTTCAATGTACATCCAGTATAGATATGTATTTTTAGTTGTTTTTAAGTCCAAGGCTAATTCTGCTCCCTTCTCCCTACCCACCTTCTCCACCCCAGCCAAGATTAGAGATTTTGTGGGCTCAACTTCTGATTGTGGCAGTAGATGACCTTTCATTTGCTTATTAACATATTTTAAATATTTAGCAAAATAATACACCTTATTTATGTCAGTTCATTCATTGAAGCAAAGACAGCAATAAACAAGCCTGCAAACCTTGATAAGGGGCCTGTGTGGTTTGGAACATTTTGAGATTCTTCCCCGGATCCCCCCAGTCCTGTTTTAGAAAGCTATTAGGGACACACTGGTGGCCGCCCTCCCCAACCCAGGGAGTCTGGGGAGGGAGGAGGAGGCGGCTGTTTGTGGTGGGCAGAACTCTGTCACTTAAGGAAAAGGCGTGTCTGATAGCACTTGCCAGTAGTGAATGCCTCATTCTTGACCGAGAAGAAAAAGATAAGAGGGAAAATGAAAAAGGTGAAACGGTTCTCCTTTACCTTGTATTTTTAAATTGCTTAGTGAGGCAAAATATCTACCTTCATTTGGCTTTACCCCAGGTAACTCATTTCTGAGGGTGTTAGAAAATTCTTCCAAACAACTCCGGGACTCCAAGTAATTTAAATATAATGGCCTACGTAGGTTCTTAAGCAGAGGAATTAGTTGACAGAGTTAGAACAAAGGAGAGCATTATCACAAAGAGCTCTGGAAGTTAATGTGTCTCTTTTTATTGGAAAAGAAGTATTTCTAGAACGGGATTCAATTGGCTTCTGGGGAAAATATTTACTGGAGATTTTAGAAGTGTGAAAGGTGGCAGGAGACGTTGGCTGTCTATTATTCTACCTGGCTAGTGCATGCTTAAAAATAAGACTATGTTAAAAAGATCTTGAGAATTCTACTTGGAAAGACTGAAGTAAAGATAGTACAGGTACTTTTCAAAGGATATAAATTTTGGCTCATAAAGTATTTTGAATGCAATTCTATCCTAACTTTCACAATGCAGACTTTCTTTTTGTGGCTGATGTTGAGAGAAGGTACCTGAGAAAGATTTTCAGTTCAAGAAATGGGTGATATTTATTTGGTTAATAAAACACCACAGGGACTGGTTTTTAGAATTTTTGTCATTGTTAAGCCAGTATTCTTAACCTAAAATATATTAGGATAGTTAATGAAAATACTTAATTGGAATGTTTAAATGTTTCTCTACTTATTTTAGTATAGTCTGTATATGTGCTGCTGGGAAATAGTATATACATTTTTAGCCAAACCAAAAAGCATCACTTTGATAAAAGAGGACCCCCCTCCCTTTGCTTTTTTAAAATAAACCAGCATATGTAGAAGGGTTTGTGAGTTTTTTTAGTAGATCTGAATGTGTTGCCCAATTTACATTCCAGCATTTTCAAGGGATATTATTTAACAAGATCATCTTGGTTTCAGAACCACTGCCTTTCAAAGAGGCTGGCTCAGAGCATGTGTGTGTGCCTGCAAGTGAGGGGGGTCCCCCACGGGGGCTAGTGGCTTTGCACCATCCTGGCCACTGGGAACACCAGCTCTGGCCGTACAGCGGGGGCACTTAACATTACAGCGTCATTCTCCATTCTTTTGGTCCCGTCTCATATGTTTAATCTGACCTTATACCAGAAATCCATAGATTTATTCACAAATGAATAAATTTGAAGCATCAGAGGTGTAGCAGTGAACATACCAGGCAAAAGTCTTTGTCCTCTCTTGAGGCTTATGTTTTAGTGAATTATTTTTCTCTCCAGGAGAGAGAAAAGTCCAGGAGTCCAGAAAGAAAAAAAAAAAAAAAAAAAAAAAGAAAGATGTAATTTGAGGTGCTCTCATAGAAAGCAGTTTAATTTAGACTTATTTCAGTTCCACATTATGGTTAGTTAAGGAAGAAAGAGAAAAGAAAGGTTATGCAGAAGGTCCAAGGGCACCAGTTCAACAAAGAGGAAAGCCAGAGAAGGCAACTAGAACAACAGGAAAAGGAGATTCAGGGGCTGGGGGAGATGGGCAGGAGTGGAGTCAGGGAAGCTTTGTGAGGCGCTTTTCACTACCTGCCACCAGTCCTGCCCTCCAGAGGGCTGAGCACCAGCTCCATCCCAGCATGTCCCTGCCCCAGTTTCTGTAACTTCAGAGCAGCAGGCCTCTTGATTCAACAGGTGTTTTTGATGGAGGATTTACCAAAGAGGATTGACTAGTGACAGGTGTCTTCACTTTCAGGACCTTTGGCGCCTTTAATGTGTTTTAGTCTGCCGGTTTGGAACTGTTTGTTCTGGAATGTGCTGGAATGCTCTTTCACAGCTGAGAGAGATGCTTCAGGGTCCAGGCTAGATGCTCTTTGGTATCTCTCCAAGGACTGGAGGTTCTGCACCTCTTTTTAAAATTCATTCATGTTTTTCTTAAAATATGACCGAACTCCTAACTCTTGCTAACCTTACCTCTGGGATTCTTAGGCCCTCAGCTGAAGAACTTGATGAATTTCAACTTTAAAGAGGTTCTTCTAACACTTGGCCATTTCAACCAGGCTTTGCTATAAAGTCCTGTGGAATTTGGGGACTGAAAGCCAATTACTTAGATCACAACTTTCCTGTGAAAACTGCAAGGACCGGCTGTCAGGGCTCATTAAACCCCAAAGCATGGCACCCTGGCATGCAGACTACCCTGACCAAGAAGAGACTGGAAGCCAGGTCTTTGTCCTCTCCTGGTTCCTGCACCCTTTTCTCCCCCAGAGTGAGTCACAGAAACCAGAATTCTTTTTACCCAAGGCAGGTCATAGAAACTAGAACTCCTTTCTCCCAAAGCCAGGCATAAAACCTAGCAAGGTCCCTCTCTCCCTTCTCCCTGGAAGACCCTCATTCCCGAGGGGTCCTGCCCCATCCCTGGGGGAGGGGGAATTGTCCAGAGCAGTCTTGCCGGGTTTCCCCACTCCATCCATCACCTTTAGGCCAGATCCTTTGTGTCCAATCACATTTCTGCATGGCTGGTCATTCATCAAACCTAAATATAAAAATAAAGGTTTTCCCTGGGGGAAAAATATGACAGACTTCGGTTTTAATCATAACTGTTGTAGTAACTGTCGGTCTGTTTGACACGGTGCTGTTTAGCCACCATCAGCCCTACTGCATGTCAAGTTTCGATGCTTCTGTTACTGTAGCTGGCCTGGGTGAGGTGCCCGCAGAGAGGTGACGGGGTGACTTCATCCGACTTTTTGCATTTTCGCTTTAGGGTGGCCTTTCACAATTCCATGAAGTGATAAACTCTCCAGTTTCAAATGAAGGACGCCTCAAATTGAGAACTGACAGCATTGCATTCCTCAGGAAGGGAAAGTTCCTTCTCTGTCAATTCTTGGGCACTGGAGTAGGACTCTTGCTGCAGACGGTGTTGTTCTGGTTCTCAGGAAGGAATCCAAGATGAAGTCTGTCTGGGGATAGAAAGTGGTACCCTCTTGGAATATGGGCAGGAAGGCATCCCCAGTGACCATAGCCTTGGTTGAAGGTATTAAAGAGGAATCTTGAGGTGCTTGGCAGGGTGTCAGTTGACAAGTTCAGTGAAATGAGCAGCATTAGGTCTGTAGGTGGCTGCTTAACTAATTATGAACTCAGCTGCTTAACTGTATTTGCTCCAGGTTTCACAATTCCTTTTGTCTACAGTAATTATCACTGGTTAGCACCTATTGTTTTGGGTGAGAATTTCAGGGTCTACCTTTAAGTAGACCCTATTTAAATTTATTATCAGTTGACTAGGGAAGGGTTAAAGAAGCAGTAGGGAGTCTATGACTTCTAGAATATTCCCTGGCTTGTTTGAAAATGTGTTAGCAGCCATTTTATTTCAATATGAAAGAACTGAACTTTAAAAAAAAGTGTATTTTTATTTATGGCAACATTTCAAATAGGATAGTGTAATGAACCCTCATATAACCATCTAGCTTCAACACTTACCAATACGGCCTCTACCCACTTTATCTCCCATTATTGGGAAGCATGTCTCAAGCATCATAGAATTTCATATATAAATATTTTCAGTATGTAGTCCTCAACTACAAAGACCTTCTTTTCTGAACATAATGATGATGCCAATATCAAACCTTTCCAAATAAATACAATTACATAATGTCATTGAATATCTAGTATTCACATTTTCCTATTGAAGGTAAATAAAAATATAAACAAATGTTTGCACGTTTAAAAGAAAGCAAACAAGATCTACACATTGTACTTAGTTGATATGTCCTTTAAGTCATTTCTTTTCTGTAGGTGTTAGCTCCTTTTTTGTTAAGGAAACTGCGGTTGTCCTGTGCACCTTTTCATTCTGATTGCATTCCTTGGTCTTCACCTGTACCATTTTGAATATGTCCTGTAAATTAGTGACTTAGACGTTTGATCATATTCAGTTTTTTTTTTTTGTTTTTTTTTTTTAATGAGGGTACTGCGTAAGTGGTGTGTTCTCTTGTTTTGCTTTCTCTTTTTGGTGTACCTTTGGTTATTTGTGAAGATTCATATTTTTTGTTAGATTTGTATTTTTGGTTTTAATGATTGCCTTCAGACTGATGCCTTTCAATAATATCCTTGTCTGCTCTTTCTGAGGGGGCTATTTTTCACTGGTTTGCTACCATAACATTTAAATTAGCCAGCGTTTGTTCTTTGCTCTCTCTTTACTCTCCTGAGCTGGGGATTGGAAGTAATATTCTTTCACTTCCAGTTAATATCTAAAAGGCAATCAGCAAGCATATTCTACTTTTCGGAACTTCACCTATTCTCCATTTTTCTGATGGCTGTACTCATTTTTCAGAGCATACAGCAGTTATATATTCTGCTATCTCCCTTGTTACCATCATTTAGTTTTAGCTGTACAGGTAAATATCTGTTTAATGCTGGGGGCCAGTCCTCATATCATGGCTTTCCTGGCATTTTCGTTTTCTGAAACGCACCCTCTAATAGATGCCTTATGGGAAGTAGTTCCTGAATTATATGTCCACAACGGCGAGTGTGTGGTCTCTATATTTAAAGGTCAGGTTGGCTAGTATAAAATTGCTGGCCCATCTTATCTTTGCTCAGATACCTTTATTATTTTACTGTATTGCCTTTTGCCATAAAGTGGTGTCAAAAATCTGATGATGATCTTATTTTCTTTCCCTCACATTTAACTTGGTGTGTTTGCCTAGATACCCAAAGGAATGTTTTTCCACCTTTATTCTTTAAAGTCCACTAGTTAGTTTTATAGTACTGGCTGCTGTAGGTTGATTTTTTTTCCCTGTAGACACAATGTGCTGCTTTAACGTGTAATTTTAAGAGTTCTTTTTTATTTCCTCTCCAGTAAAGATTTCATTTACGATTTGTTCTGTTCTTTGTTGGCTTTAGGAACTCCCGTTATTCATGTTAGACCTTCTTTGCCTGTATTCTGTATCTGCCACTTTCTCTCAAATCCTTCCAATCTCATCATAATTCGTTTGAATTAAAAAATTTTCCTCCTTTGTGTCTTCTGGTTCATTTAAGGCACTGTTCATATTTATTTGCTCTCGTGTTATCTTTACCTGTCATTTCTGAAATGATTATTTTCTTTATTTTTAATTCTTAGTTCTTTTGCCTCCATTTTTAAATCTTCATTTTCTTCAATCATTTCTGAGTTTTAAAAATTCTGATTTATGCTGTTCTTCATGGCATCTTTCATTTAGTTAATTTCTCTTAGCTTCTTCTGAAATATTAGGTCATAGCTTTCCTTTGTGCCCTTCTGGCCTGATTTTATTGTTTACACGATGGATGTCATTCTGCTCCTTAATTTTTCTTTAAAAATAACTATGTGGAATTCAACTGTGATTCTTTTCTGTTGTTAACTGAGTTTTTCTATACTTTTAGGAGAGCCAGTGTAGATTTCCTAGCATCAGAGATCTAGGAGACTCTTAGTTGTTTTCATTTTATTTTATTTTATTTTTGAGACAGAGTCTTGCTCTGCCTCCCTGGTTCAAGAGATTCTCCTGCCTCAGCCTCCCGAGTAGCATGCGCCACCACGCCCAGCTAATTTTTTGTATTTTTAGTAGAGATGGGGTTTCACCATATTGGCCAGTCTGGTCTTGAACTCCTGAGCTCAGGCAATTCGGCCGCCTTGGCCTCCCAAAGTGCTAGGATTACAGGCATGAGCCACCGCGCCCGACCTCATAGTTGTTTTCATAAAGTGGTAATAAAAATATGAACTCTACTTTCCTATATCCTAAGACTTTTTTTTTTTTGGTCCCTACCCACACTGCTCACCTGAGCAGACTTTCCCTTACCGTGCCCCTATTTCCTCATCTTAGATCTCATCCCCAGGAGCTTCTCCCCAGGGTGGGGCTTTGCCTTGGCTTGTTAATTCATAGGAATCGGACCTCTCCCACTCCAGAACATTCTGGCACATTGGACATACAGGTGGCACAGCCCTCTCCACACTCACTAATTAAACTGGACCTTTTTTCTCCGTCTGCTCTCAGGACGAGCCTCTGAGCTTTCCAGTGAGTGCCTGACGGTGGTTCCTGCAGCTGATGGTAGTTTGTCATCTAGAGTTGTTGTGGATGTTGTCCATGGTTTTTGAGTCTGCTCTTTGTCAGTTTTTATGGTTGGGGAGAGTCAATAATTATACTGCCACCACCATCTTCCCAGAATCTATATTGACATTTTAACATAAAATTTGGCAACCTTTGGGTCGACCAAATCTGGACTGAAGTCCTGTCTTGAAATCTCAGCTCACAAGTAGCTGTTTTTCAAAATAATTTGCTTCCAAAATAAGTTATTAAAAATTTCTAACTATCTGAAAACTGATTACCATGGAAATGAACACTGTATGGCCTACCTAACATTAGCTTTCTAAGCTTATTGTTTATGACAAAATATAGTGGCTGAAATCATCCGAGTGCCAGGAAACTCACTGCTGAGCTATTATTTCTGAGGAAAATTTGTAAGAACTGACATGCTTTTGTCATCATTTGTTTGGTGTGAGATTCCTTGAGTTCTGAAGGAGAGAGTGCTGTTTTACAGTTTTAAAAGTATTAAACCACATTTATACTTAATGCCATCTAATAAAGATAACAGCATTTCTTAATTAGGTGTATTTTTCTCTGATTTTTTTTTTCCCCACTGAAAAATTTGCATATCTCTAATTATAATCATTTCTGGAAAAAATGCTGCTAGGGATTGACATAATATTAATTTAGATTTCCAAAAATACTAAATTTCCTTCCTCCAACTTGAGTTTTCCTCCAATTGGCCATTGATTTAAATTACCTACTAAAAGGTTACAGTTTTAGAATTGACCTCTTTACCCCTTGGCCATATAAAGAATAAGGAAAGATTTCTCAGTAGAAATAGTGGAAACTTTTGTTATTTAAATTCTGGAAAATAGAGCAAGATTGTTTTTAGACATTTCCTCTTGTTTTCCACAAAGAGATTGAGAAGAAATCATTTCAAACACAGGGCTGGTCGTTAAGAATTCTTTGCAAAGGGAAACAGGCTTAATGTATTGCTCTAAGTGAATGTCACCCAAGAAAAATTAAGGGAAAAGTGAATACTCATTAAGCAAATTGACCAGCAAGCGTTCTGATGAATGTTGAAACAAATTTGAATAAACTAATTTTGTCCATTAGTGTGCTTTTAAACCAATGTGATTGTTTGGCCTAATTATTTTCTATTTTGCTTATTCAAATGTAGAATGGTTGCAGAATTAACTATTGCAGCAATTATCTGATTAGCAATTTGGAAAATTGGTGAATGGTATCTGACTACTCACCAAGAAATATCTGGTATTTCATAGGGCTGTGTGGAAGAACAGACTGTCCAAGGAGGATGGTTGCTGTTTTTCACTCACTACAAATGGCAGCTCAGAGACTCTTGCTGGATTAGTATGGACTGTGGATGTGGGCTCCGGGCTCTCAGATGTAGTGCACCAGATTGAGGTCTGATGTGCTGCAGAAGTTGTATTTGCCACCCGGTGTCACTATTCTGGAGTCCCGTAGCTGTGACTGGAGAATTCTGCAACATTTCCCACTTCTAAAGCTTGGGGATTCGAGAAATCTGTGCCCGACTGGCTGCCAAAGCTTGTCAGGGGGACCCAGTGCTAGGCCGATTTCTAGGTGTAAAAGCCAGGCAGATTTGCTCACTCAAGAAAATCTGTTTTTGCAGGTTTGCTTTGAGTTCCAAGATACAGATCCTGGTAAAATTGTTTGCTGCGTTAATGCCCTGGGTTTCTTCTGGTAACCGGGTTCCCGAGTGTGGTCAGGACCAGCAGCATCAGGGTCACCTGGGACTTGTTAGAAATGCAAACTCTCCGCCCCTACCCAAGACCCGTTGAGTTGGAGACTCTGAGAGCAGGGCCCAGCAATCTGTTTTAACAAGCTCTCCAGGTGATTCTGCTGCAGGCGAAAGTTTGAGAACCACTGGCCTTGAGTATAAAAATTACTGGGCTTTGTCACAGCTGTCAGCCGTGCTAGTTAAAAAGTTAAAGCCCTCGTGGATTCTTCAATCCTCTTAATGTCAGAACGTCAGACCAGGGTGCAATTCTCAGCTCTCCTCCTGTCAGACGGAGAAAGATAGATATGCGTTTCGGTTAGTCCAGACAGGACAACAGACAATTGGAGTACTGTAGGACTGCGCTGCAGTAGAGGCTTCGAGAAACCTGCATGGGTGGAGGGAGCAGGGGAAGAGTGGTATTTTAAGAGGACAAATACAATAGTGTCCCACTCTGATTAAAACCTTTCAGAGACTGCCCAGTGCTCTTGGAATAAAGTCTGACCCCATAGATCCCTTTCAAGCCTCCAGCATCTCCTTTTGATCTCCATTTTGCACACAGCACCTGCCTCATTCTTGGCTCTAAGTGCACCCTCCACCCCCGAAGGTGTCCAGCTCCTATCCACCCATCTGTGGCCTCTGCAGGAGCTGCCCTTCTGTCCGCTGTCAGAGGCCCCATGCTTCTCCCTGGCCTCCTAGTGCACTTCACAGCCCAGCTCCCACCCCTCCTTTGCAATCTTCTCTGACCTCCCAGGGTAGGTCAGATCAGTTCTCATTGTACAGTGTGCTTGTTCGAACGCATCACATTGTAATTATCTAATTGTAAAATTATTGGTTTATTGCTGATGTGGAGTTAAATATAAACTCGATGGGTGAGGGGTGGGGAAGTCTTGCCCTCTTGACTATCCCAAGGGTCCAGCACACAGCAAGCTTTATTATTGGATGAATGAATGGTGGGGCAGTCCCCATCTTTGTTCTTAGGACACATGGGCTGGTTAATATATTAAATTTTGAAGTGTCACCTGAGGTTTAGACCTCTCCATCCCTCCCACCCCCGTCCCCACCCTCGTTCTGGGAGCGTTTGCCACCACCATTTCATTCTATGGGAAAGGCAGGTCCCTGGCACAGTGGCAGTGAAATTTCATAACTTGGTTCTAACTTGGGGTCTGCCCTGTGGGACACCAGAGAGAAGTTCTTGAGTGTCAGTATTTCAGGGATATGGGGAAGGAAGAACTCCTTTGCTTTTGCAGACATTTATAATACATGGATCAGAAGCCAGCAGCCTGAAGAGTAAAGGTGGCCCCTGGAAGGTTTTCAGGGAGAATGACTGTTGCCTCCTCTTTCCTCAGGGCTTCCAAGAAGTGCTGCCTCCTTCGCTCACAGAAGTTGATGGCAGGCAGGGGGTTGTGGGTTGTGTTTCTTCCCACCCACTTCCACATCTATTTGATAGAAGATATGCACTCCTTTGCCTATTTTAGTCAATTTACTTTGGCCTGGTTAAAGCCAGTGTTTTTTATTCCTGTTCTAGAAGGTAAAGGCATGGAAGTTGTCCTTCAGAAGCAACAGCTGTGCAACATTGGGACATTTGTCTAAAATAAGAAACTCAGCCTTGCTGATTTAATAGAAAGCTTGACAATAGCTTATAAAAATACATACATTGAGAATGAGGGCTCATTTTTTGTGAAAGATTGGGGTTTCAAGACCTAGAGGGTAAAGAGGCTGATGTGTTTATGGGAATCTTGCTTTTGATGGAGGAACTGGTAATCTGTTGACTATTTACACGTTGATTGATTGTTGTGTGGTTTTTGTTTTTTACATTTGAGGCTCAACATACTCTCTCATACCTATTGTAAATTAGATTAAGTAAATGTAATAAAACAGTAAATTTGGGAAAAATTATAAACACAATTCCTCAGTCACTGTCAGAATACTGTAGCTACCATCTGCCAGCAGTGTTGATAGCAGGAAGAACTATAATTTTGTGCTTTGTTATCTGTTTCCTTTATCTTCATCGGGTGCCATTTTTCTTCATAGCTTCAATGCATTCCATGGCTGGCTCGCTCCTTCCTTTCTTCCTTCCTTCCTTCCATCCCTCCCCCAATCCCTGTGAGGCAGTCTCCCTTGCTCCTTCATGTTGCCTCACCCCCTTCTCTTCTTGCTGTAATTATAGTACAGTAATTATAGTAGTAGTAACAACAGGACCATTTTATTTTAGTATAAAGCATTTTATTTTGAAGCATGGATTTGAAGGTGACGTGAAGATTCCAACCTATTTTACCCCCATAGATGTCAAAACTGAAGTTTGTAGAGGTCAAATGAGTTTTCCCAAAGTCTCACATTGCTTAAATTGGAATCCATGCATGTCTGACTCCAAAACCCACACCTGTTTTCATAATATTCCTGTTGTTTTCACCTGCTCACCCAAGCTCAGAGAGACACCATAATTTCCAGTGTCTGATCCTCCTCCTAGACTTTCCAATATTGCTGAATAAAGTTACAAAGCTGGACCCACTTTTTGTTTTAAAGCTCCTTTTTTGGAAATAATTTCAAACTTACAGGAAAATTGCAAGATTAGTACAGAGAACTCCAGTACACCAGTTGTTAACATCTTACCACATTTATTTTGTTTTATATACATATTTTTTTCTGAACCATTTGAGAGTAAGTTGCTAGCATGACCCCCTCCCCCACCTTCCCTGTGCCCCTTTGAAGACCCACCAAAGGAGACAGCCTTGTGTTCCATGAGAACACTGAGACCACCCAGGGTGAGTTCCTCTGTCTCCACCCAAGTGCAGCCTTTACCCTGTCCCTCTAGAGCTGAGGGCCCTGCTCCAAGGAGTGACATTGTGAGCTGCTCACTTGTGAGCCCTTTAAATTAAACTCATATTCTAAAACACGTGCACTGCCTTCCTGGAATTGGCTCTCTTTAGCACTTAAAAAACAGATCCTCCTCTATGGCAAGGTAACACAAAGGCAAGTGAAAAGGGGCTCCCTGAACGTTTCTACCAACTCCAGAAGGAGGGGAGAAAGGACAGTCGCCTCTGCTTGTTATCCGGAGCTGTAGGTAAACTGTTCTGCTGCTGATAATACAAGTCTGTTTGCAGAACAGTTATCAAGGGCAGTAACCTTTTTTCTAGCAACGGCCTCAGATAAAACTTGTTTTTCTTATTAATAATTTTGTTTTTACTTCCTTTGGTATAAACCATCCCTGTGGCTATAAAGTGACAGTTTTGAAAGTGGAAATAGACGGAAAAATGTCCTCTCTGTTCAGTGTGTGGGATGGAGGGGAAGGTGCAATTTTCCCTATTTGACAGGCCCATTAAAAGCAGGATTTCAGAGTATATTCACTAGCAAAATGTACTGATTTATCCATTATAATGAAAATTAGCTGAAGTATCTAAGTCAAGTATAATTTCTAGCATTTTTAAGAGCTAGAAAATCAGGCCTTTCCAAAACGTAGATCATAATTGAAGACAGGTTTTAAAAATGCCTTAGGGAAATAAAATGTCAAGACGAATAGATAAACAAAAATATAGCATCCACACAATGGAATATTATTCAGCCTTAAAAGGGAAGTCAACTTTTACAAATGATACAACATAGATGAATCTTGCAGACATTATATTGAGTTAAATAAGCAAAGAAAAGGACAAATACTATATGATTCCACTTATATGAGGTACCTAGAATAATGAAATCGTCCAGACAGAAAGTAGAATCATGGTGATCAGGGGTTGGAGGGTGTAGAGAATGGTGAGTCATTATGCAATGGGTACAATGTTTCTGTTTGGGATGATGAAAAGGTTCTGGAAATGGATAATGGTGATGGCCGTACAGCAACATGAATGTACTTAATGCCCCTGAACTGTATACTTGCAAGGTTAAAATGGTAAATTTTATGTCATGTATATTTTACTATAGTAAAAAATTTCTTAAATGCCCCAGTTGCCAGATATATGTGTATATATACATGTGCACACAAATACGCATATGTGTATGTATAAATGTTAATCAGTCTCTCACTTATCTATATTTCATTTGATATCATTCAAATTAGATGCCATACGTTAGAACTAGAGTTTAGGATTGTCACACTTTTTTATGTCTTGAAGTTTTCATTCATTCGTCCTTTTTTGTTGTTGAGAAGGAGTTTCGTTCTTGTCGCCCAGGCTAGAGTGCAGTGGCGCGATCTCGTCTCACTGCAACCTCTGCCTCCCGGGTTCAAGCAATTCTCCTGCCTCAGCCTGCCGAGTAACTGGGACTACAGGTGCCCGCCACCAAGCTTGGCTAATTTTTTTGTATTTTTGGTAGAGATGAGGTTTTGCCATGTTGGGCAGGCTGGTCTCGAACTCCTGACCTCAGGTGATCCACCTGCCTCGGCCTCCCAAAGTGCTGGCATTACAGGTATGAGCCACCGCGCCAGCCTTACTTGTCTTCCTCAAAACCCCGTTTTCCCTCCTGAGTCTGCCGGGAATTGACATTTTGCAGAAGTCTGCGTTGCCTGATAGGAGGAAATTTGGTGATTAGTGAATATTGGAGCTCACACTCGCTCACACCCGCACACGTCCAGGACAGTGCTAACATGAAGGCAGTTTGCATTTGACAGGTCCTCCTGCAGGATCTTCTTGCGAGGATCCGGCTACCCCCATCTGTTTGTAAAGCGTGCAGCCAGGAGGATCTGCTGGGAGGTGAGACTGCACCAGGGCTCCCTTATTGTATGTCCTAGGTCTGGGGCGGGGGTGAAGCCTTTGACTAGTGTGACTGACCTCTGCCATGCTCTTTTGACCTGTTTCTTTTTACTTTGTTCTGAATTGTTCTTTAAGTGAAGGAAGCGAATGTTCAAAGAAGGGACGAGCTCTCTACCCCCACCCCAAATTTCACAGATGGTGAGGGCCTTGTTCTGGTGTTTATTGGATTCCAATCCTTAGTGCTTTTCTGGTTCACGTTTCAATATGTGCTTTCCAGAAATCAAAACACAGAAATCTACGTATTTACGGCGGCAGCGGGCAGGTAGAGAAGACTGTGCTAGGCTCGGAGCGGGAAGAACCCGCTGGAAATGGGAAGGTTCCTCCTTTCTACTTGGGTGGATCCCAGCATGTTTTCCTTGTCACATCCAGACCTTATGCAACTCCCCAAAGACTGACTTCATAACGGCAGAGAAAGGTTTCTTCTTAGTCTGTCTCTGAGATCAAAAGGGAAGGTCTTTCCTCAAGCCTTAGGTTGTATTTTTGTTAGGATGAGTGAGTGAGAAGAGAATATATTTAGTAGTCCTACGAAGGTCTTTGCTGCTGGTAATGTGTGCGTATCTAGGAGAAGTTTGACCACATAATTAGCTGAGAAAGGTACGTCTTTGAGTGTCGAATGATACTTGCATCTTCACAGTTAATTATAAGATGTCAGAGCCATAAGTCAAATTTCATGTTTAGGTCCTTATTCTAATTTTGTGTCCAAAGAGTAGTGTAAAAACAAAGTAGGCCTGGCATGGTGGCTCACATCTGTAATCCTAGCACTTTGAGAGGCCGAGGCGGGTGGATCACCTGAGGCCAGGAGTTCGAGATCAGCCTGGCCAACATGGCGAAAATCTGGCTCTACTAAAGATACAAAAATTAGCTGGGCATGGTGGCGGGTGCCTGTAATCCCACCTACTCGGGAGGCTGAGACAGGAGAATTGTTTGAACCTAGTGGGGACGGAGGTTGCAGTGAGCGGAGATCATGCTACTTCACTCCAGCCTGGGAGACAGAACAAGACTCTGTCTCAAAAACAAACAAGTTATATATTTTATATATATATTATAAGAAATGTAAAAAAATTTATATATTATAAACACATATATATTTAGCTGTATGTTTATATTATAAGGGAATCACTGCTACTCATTCTTGCCACAAACATTTCAGTGCTTTCTATGTACAAGAACTGAATTTTCTTTTCTTTTTCTTTTTTTTTTTTTTTGAGACTGGGTCTATCTTTGTTTCCCAGGCTGAAGTGTAGTGGCATGATCACAGCTCACTGCAGCCTCAACTTCCTGGGCTCAAGCGATCCTCCCACCTCAGCCTCCCAAGGAGCTGGGAGTACAGGCACATGCCACCATGCCTGACTAATTTTTGTATTTTTTGCAGAGATGATGTTTAGCCATATTGCACAAGCTGGTCTCAAGCTCCTGGGTAAGCAGTCCTCCTGCCTTGACCTCCCAAAGTTCTGGGATTATGGGCGTGGGCCACCATGCCTGGCCCAAGCACTGAATTTGTATTAATGTAAGAGATTTATCTGTTTTTTTTCTTTTTTTTTTTTTGAAATGGAGTCTCACTCTGTTGCCCAGGCTAGAGTGAAGTGGCACGATCTTGGCTCACTGCAACCTCCACCTCCCAGGTTCAAGTGATTCTCCTCCCTCAGCCTCCTAAACTGAGATTACAGGCACATGTCACCATATCCAGCTAATTTTTTTGTTTTTTTTAGTAGAGATGGAGTTTCTGTGTTGGTCAAGATTGGTCTTGAACTCCTAACCTCAAGTGATCCATCTGCCTCGGCCTCTTAAAGTGCTGGGATTACAGGTGTGAGCCACTGTGCCTGGCTGATATTTCTTTATCTTGATGGTTTTTTTTTTTTTTTTTTTTTTTTTTTTTAAGACAGAGTCTTGCCCTGTCATCCAAGCTGGAGTGCAGTGGTACAATCTCGGCTCACTGCAACCTCCGCCTCCCTGCAACCTCCGCCACCCTGGTTGAAACAATTCTTGTGCCTCGGCCTCCTGAGTAGCTGGGATTACAGGCATGTGACACCACACTTGGCTAATTTTTATATTTTTAGTAGAGACAAGGTTTTGCCATGTTGGCCATGATGGTCTCAAACTTCTCAAGTGATCCTCCTGCCTCAGCCTCCCACAGTGCTGGGATTACAGGTATGAGCTACTGTGCCCAGCCTATCTTAACCTTCCTATGGCCTATATGTTAAATTCCAAACATACAATGTAGAATGATTAAATCAGGATAATTGGGGTTATCCCATCACCTCAGCATTTATTTCTCCTAAGCATTTAATTACAGATCTTAGAATTGTTGGTGGCTTTAGACTAAATATTTACTTCGTCAGATGAGAAAAATGAGGCCTAGATAACCTAAGTAACTTGCCTAATGATTTAGAATCCAGAACTGCTATGTCTCTACCAGTATATTTTTCCCCTTCACATCCTTCACTAATTGCTTAAAATTGTGCAGTTATGACCGGGCACGGTGGCTCACACCTGTAATTCCAGCACATAGGAAGGCAGAGGCAGGAGAATAGCGTGAGCCCAGGAGTTCGAGATCTGCTTGGGCAACATAGCGAGACCTCATTCTCCACAAAAAGGCAGGGGGCGGCAGCGGGGGGAGGACAAAAACCCCCAAAACCCAAGTGTAACTACCTGCAAAAGTATGCTGTTATATATTTCATCTAATATATACAGATATTAAATATTTACCAGACTCCAAGCATTTAATAATTTTGCTTGTCTTCTCCAGCCTGAGAAAAGCTGTGACAGATGTCCTGTCTCTAAAACTCACTCATTGGAAGCTTGAGTCCTTGCTGCTGGGTCCTCTTAGTAAGTTTCCTTAGAAGCACACAGAACATTTAACATGTTCTCTCTCTTGGGAGTGCTGTTCAAAAAGCAGAAGCAGCCTGAGGGCATCTTCTCTTGCCACCAGGTGGCACGCTTGTGAATTGGGAACTGGTGGAAGGAATGAGTCAAGGTGAGGGTTGCACTAAAATGAATATCCTAGCTGGGCAATTTTGAGGAATCTGAGTGGGAAAATGCTTCATTGCAGAGAATGAAGTCCATCTGATTTGCCCAGAGATCACAAAAATAAAAGACAGAAAAGCACAACATGAAAATGCTATAGGAAAGGTGGGATCGACACAAACGATACCTTGGCACTATGTCCGTGTGGTTTAAGGCAGAAAATTGAAGGGCTGACTTGGCCCTTCAAAAAGCCCTGAGGAGGAAACTACTCAGTAGCAGAGGCAGGAAGGGCCCAAACCACACGTGAATCCACCCAGGTTGAACGCCCACGCAGAGGTGCGCGGGTGGGGTGGGGTGGTGCAGCCTGACTGCCTCCACTGCAAAGGATGTGCCTTTGTGTGCAGTGCGACATCCCTCTCTAGCCTTGGGGAGCCTGCGAACCATTTCCTCTCACATGTCCTTGGAAACGTGGGACCCACATGTACCATGGGCTCCTTTGTACCACTGAGAGTCTCCTGAAAAGAGTAGGTCCAAAAAAAGGGGGTCTTGAGCCCAAAATGAGCTTCTGCACCTTATGGACACATGCATCAGCTCCTGAGGCTAGCTGCAGCAGCCTGGGTCTTGGGCAGGTCATCTTAGGAGCCCTTCTAGTCACCCCTCTGGCTATCCCTCCCCTCAGTTCCTTCTTTCTTTATTGCCATCTTTCTCTGTGGATGTTCATCTCCCTAACTCTTCATTCTGAGCCCTCTGGGAGCACCCTGTGTCTTCATGCCACCACCAGGCACTGTCCCCCACACTCACTGATTTTGAGGGTCCTCCCTCTACCTCTTCCCCCAACCTCTTCCCTGACACCAGCCAGCCCCCGCGGTTGCCGCTCCCCCAGCAGCACGACAAAGCTTCCTTCTTCCATGTCCCACTTCTGCCATCCCAACGGCCAGGCCTGATTCTACTGTACCAATCGCCACGCCCTGCATCTAGAGATCCTGGTGTGACTACTGTAGGCAAAACTCTGGTGGTTCTGACATGCAGCTGGGGTTGCTAATGAGTGTATGAGTTCTGTGATTGTCTGTCCTCACTGCTGTCAATGGCCAGTCCTGTGCCCTGGAGACTTGGGGGTGGGTTCGCCATCCTTCTCTGCTCCCCCACCTGCTGCCTTGTCCTCAGAGATTCTAGTGTCCATCTGTTTTGCCATTAAAAGTAATGGCAAAAACCGTAATTACTTTTGCACCAACCTAACAGAAGGCCCTGTGCACTGTCTGATCTTGAATTTCCTGGTTCTCCTTTAGCAATGTAGTCATTGTCATCTCTACCCTACTTCAGCCACCCTGGGCCTTGTCATTTCCCTCTGGCCCCTCTGTTCTTTGTAGTCTCCACTCCCTCCCTGGGGGATTTCACGGACACCACTACCACCCTCTGTGTGCCAGTAAGACTCCAGAGTATATCTGTGGCCTCGACCTATCCCCACCTCCTGCCTCCAGTTTCCAGAACCTTTATGCTGCTGCCTGCTGGGCCAAATGCCTCAAAATCTGTTTTACCCCTCCAGTCTATTGGCACCCCATCTCCCCATCATGTAAGACAAAACCGGGGATATTTTTCTCCTTCTTCCTTTTTCACTGTCCAGGGCCAGCCCAACCAAGGTCCTAGGCTCACCTGGCATATAGCCACCCTTCCCCTTCACCCCACTGCCTCTGGTTGATGCCCTTGTCAGCTCTTTTCTGGATCACTGACTGGTTGTCTCTGACTGACCTTGTCTCCGGTTCTTTTCCCCTTGCACTGTCCTTCACTGCTCCCAGAGGAGTCCTCCCAAAATGTACATCTGCAGCTCACCCCCTTACCATGGTGGAGGAGGCCTCCGGGGGTCCTGCCCTCCGTCCCTCTCTGGCCTCACACCTGCAGCAACTCTGAATGATTTTGTGACTCCTAGGCACTGACTCTACTAGTTCTGTGATATTTGGTCTTGAATGTCTCTCCCTTCTCCCCCAACCCAAGTGATAGACTTTTCTCCTCTTCTACCCCTCAGCCTGGCCACATGCATCACTTGTTTTGAGCCCTAGGAATCTTTTTCTGAGCCCTCTCCACTTGCCCACTGCCTTAGGTTCCCAGCTCAGTTCTCCATAATACTCTGCCCTGTGTTTTAGCCTATACTTGCTTTATTGTATGGTAATCAGATGAGTCTGTCTTCCCCACTGGGCTGTGAGCCCCTTCTTTGTACTCCCAGGCCAAATGATAGGAGCTCAATTCCCATTTCATCAATGAGGACATGTTACAGAAGTGCTTGCTTTGTTACTGATCCAGCCTTGTTTGCCATTAATTACTGACACTCTAGGTTTAGCTTTATTTCTCTGTTCTGTGATTCCCCTGTGTCAATTAGTTCATCATCTTTAGACCAACCTTGAAATATACTTAAGGAGCTATTTAAAAAAAAAAAAAACTAAGTATGCTGTAATGAAGTCTGTTATTTTGTGAATTTTAAATGGCTAATCATTTTAAAATGGTATAGTGCTATTGCTTGAAACCTTAAACTGTCCAAATTCTGTAAAATCACTAAATATCATGTACATAATACAGTACTGAGACCTGGCATGCAGATAGAACATTTCTTTAATTTTTAACAGCTAAACAGAAATTTGCTTTGTCTAAGGGAACTGGTTTCTCAGGCCTGGACGTGGGAGTATTACAATGAAAGGTAAGGAGGAAATGATGTCCAACAGTTACCTATCATTCACCTCATGACTAAACCTGAGAAGGTTTTTTGTTTTTCTTGAAATGGGGCCTTACTCTGCTCCTCAGGCTGGAGTGCAGTGGCACAATCTCAGCTCACTGTAGCCTCGACCTCTTGGGCTCAGGTGATCCACCAACGTCAGCCTCCTGAGTACCTGCAACTACAGGAGTGTGCCACCACACCCGGCTAATTTTTGTATTTTTTGTAGAAATGGGGTCTCACCATATTGCCTAGGCTGGTCTATAACTCCTGGACTCAAGTGATCTGCCTGCCTCCGCCTCCCAAAGTGCTAGGATTACAGGTGTCAGCCACCACGCCTGGCCCTAAGCAGATTGTAATCATGAGTTCTGCCTATATACGTGCTTTAATCTCTGTGTTACTGGATTAAAGATAGATCTGAACTTTCTCTTACCCAGAAAAATCTTTGGAAATAGAAAGTGTGATCCATCCAGGCATGCTCTCAAACTTTTCCATGGAATACTTTTAAAGATTGGAGGGACCAGGGGTTTGAGTGGGACCTTTGGGAATGTGTAGTTGTAAAGTAATTCAATTTCTTCGAAAACTCATGTATTTCCTCCTGAAAAAAATATATTTGATTTTACCTTCTATATTACAATATGTAAAACAATATGAAAGACTGTTTAAAATTATTTACCACTGAGTGAAATCGACCTTCAAGAAGTCTCATAATCAACTTTGGGAGGCCGAGGCGGGTGGATTACCTGAAGTCAAAAGTTCAAGACCAGACTGGCCAACATGGTGAAACCGCATTGCTACTAAAAATGCAAAAATTAACCGGGTGTGGTGGTGCACCCCTGTAATCCCAACTACTTGAGAGGCTGAGGTGGGAGAATTGCTTGAGCCCAGGAGGCAGAGGCTGCAGTGAGCCGAGATCGCGCCACTCACTCCAGCCTCGGCAACGACAGAGCAAGACCCCGTCTCCAAAAAAAAAAATAAATAAAAAATAAACATCCTCAGTGAAAAAGCATTGCTCTGTAGGGTGATGCCACAAATTATTTAACCATTCTTTCCTTTCTGCCCCTTTGCATTTTCTGTACTGTAGGAGATTCCTTCCCTCTGCACTTACTGAGCACGTGCCATATTCCTGGCACTGGACAGAGACCTTACTTTGGATTGTGAGAGCTCAAAGCTTGGTTGGGTTGGCATCCCCATAGGACTAGCTTTTCCTGAAGCACTGCACCCGTTCATGCTTTGAGAACTTTGTCTTTGCCTTCCTTTTCCTTGAATACACGTAGAAACACATACACATGCAAATACATATACAAAGTCTTCCTGGCTCAGCTCTCCCCTCCACCCTTTCATGATTCTTCTGGGCAGCACAGGCCTGTAGCATGTGCATCACCTCTTGATATTTTTATTTCATTAGCAGTTTGTCTTTGCACAAGGCTGTGAGTTCCCCCATGAGCACTCGTTCCGGTTACACAGTACATGCATGTTGAAAGGTCACACTTTAATGATGATGGTGGAGTGGGCTCCCCACAGTAGAACAGGGACAGTTTTGGGACTCTGTTGCATGACTTCCTTTGGTTCGTGTGGGTGATCCAGAGTTGATTTAGTCTCCTCACTTCTGGGCAAGAGCATTTTGAGGACTCGTGTGGTTTTCACTGAGTTCATACTCCCCCTCCCCCATCTGCACGCTATTTCCAGTATCATCTCTTTGTTTGTAAAGCCTCATGGGAGTTGTGGGCGATTACTGGGATCCTTCCATCTTGGTTTTCATCCAGTTTATTCCTATGGGGATATAAAAGTATATCAGAAACAGTATGATATACAAATCATTAGCTTTTTTATTACGAATTGTGGTTAAACACTATGTGAACCAAAGAGTAGTTGAACTGCAATGCACAGGCTGTGCCCTAGTCACAGTTCTTCCTGCTCTACTTCCCCAAAACTAGAATAGGTCTCTCTAATGTAGTGGATTTTCTTTTCTTCCCCACCATTATTTTATCTAGTTCCTTATATCTGTGTCTAAAGGAAGACAGGTTTAGAAAGGACTTCCTTACTTTTAA
Source organism: Macaca fascicularis (assembly GCF_037993035.2). Taxonomy (NCBI): domain Eukaryota; kingdom Metazoa; phylum Chordata; class Mammalia; order Primates; family Cercopithecidae; genus Macaca; species Macaca fascicularis. The sequence goes on along the minus strand of NC_088379.1, from coordinate 79,216,128 downwards.
CCTCAGCTATCAATCCAGTTGTTGGAGCTTTAGCCTTTTGTGAAGGATAGAAAGACCTTGCAGTCATGGTTGACCTGGGCCAGCCACTGCTGAAATTGCCTGGGAGCACCCTTGGGCTCCATCAACAGGTCTCTCCTACTTCCACAGATCACTGCGCCCAGAATTGCAGTCTCAACTACTCTAGGAATTGACGTGTTAAAAAAATACTACAGGTATGCTTGAATATTTTATTTTTACTTAAAAACAGAAGATGGACAGTTGCCTATCTTTTGATGGAGGTCCAAAGCCGCCTCTTTGAGTTTTGGTTGAGCGATGGTCTTTCTCAGGAAAGTTCTGAGCTGCCATTCTTTCCATACACCACACCCACAGTGCAGGATTTGTGATTCCTTATTTTTGTGTCCTTAAATGGAGTACTTGTGAAACAATCCAAATGCAGAACCCCCGCTAAGGAGGCCCTCCCCTGATTTGCTAATGTTTGCCACATTAATTCAATAGTAGGCTTTCTTCAGTTGAGCGACCCGTAGAAAGCCTTTCTTAGTTATGGAAGAATTAGCAGCCTTCTCCCCGTAAGCACACGCTCATTTTTTACCCATTTCTTTAATGTGCACTTTATACATACAATTTATACATAATAAAATATCAAATACAACTTCCATAAGCAGGTTTGGGGATAAAACCACATGACTCATGGTATGAGTAGAAGAGCAAAGATACACTAGAGAAGAAATTAAGAGCATTGGACATTAAAAATGCCTTGGGCAGCGTCAGTGTGGTTTAAAATAAGAGCTAGGTCTTTCCGCTCAGAGAGTTAAAAGACCTTCCCCTGCCAATGCTTATTTAGTATAAGCTCAACTGTATAGAAAAACTAAATAAAAATAGTGAAGCAATTAATTTTTTAATGACATGATTTAAAACAACATTGAGGTGTTCACAGAGGCTAATAATAGAGGCCAGTGTGATGAGATAAAAAAAAGCGTCCAGATACCTGAGGCAAGTTTTAGGTTTAGCTGGGCATTAAAGAATTGTTGAGTTTTAAAAAAGCTAATTGCGGTAAAATACATGTAACTTAAGATGTACTATTTTTAAGTGCCCCAATTCTGTGTGTCACCAAGTATCTTCACAATGTTGTGTAACCATCACCACTAACCATTTCCAGAACTTCTTCATATCCCAAACAGAAACTTATTAAATAATAACTGTCCATCCCCCTCTGTACTCCCTCCCCACACCTTGGTAACCTGTTCTACTTTCTGTCTCTGTGAATTAGCCTATCCTAGGTACGTCATATAACTGGTATCATACAATATGCCTTTGTGTCTGGCACATTTGACCTAGCATACTGTTTGCAAGGTTCATTCATGTGCGGCATGTATAGAGTGCTACTTTTTTTTTTTTGGCTGAGTAACATTCCATTGTATGTATATGCCACACTTTATCCATTCATAAGTTATTGGACCACATTTGGGTTGTTTCCACCTTTTGGCTATGGTAAATAATACTGCTGGGAACATTGGTGTACAAGTACGGGTTTGAGTTTCTGCTTTCAGTTATTTTGGTTGAATTTTATACTACTAGTGATGAGGGAGACATAGCAAGTATCTGAAGAGGTTATAAGCAGAGGGTTTGTTGGCATTTCTTTTTTTTGAACTACCACTAAAATCTTGCATTGTTGACTGTTCTTAAGTGTCCCCTTCCTCCTTAAAGCTCTTTGAAAGCAAAGGCCATTTTCTAGGTTCAGCACTTATCAAGTACCTGTATTTACTGAATAAGTATTTATGGAATAGTTTCTGGAGTTCCTAGCTTAGAGCCATCATTCCTTATAGTACTAGCTGGTCTCCAGAGTGTTGGGTTTTGCCAGCTATCCTTTTTTTGGGTTCATTAATTAACCTATGTTCAGGGAACATAAAACAAACCTTAATATTAGCCTCAGCCAAACATAATTGGGGAAGTACATTTGCTAATGCAAAAAGTCCTGATGCAGATAAAACACAATTCAACAAACATTTGTTAAGAACTTGCTGTCTACCACACACTTTTCAAAATTTGGAATTTCAGAGCAATTTCAAAGCTAAGTTGGAATACCTTTTTGAAAGGCATTCTCTTAATATGAAGCTCTACTCTTTTAAACAAATCTTTACAGTTTTTAACAATTGTGAGACTACTATAACAATATTAAACACAATTTAAAAAAGAGAATAAACATTGCAGTCCCACCCTAATAAAAGCCCTATTTTCATTTTATAATGTGAGTTTATAAATCGTTTATTTTGAAAATAAAACCCTGAATACTTCTGGTGGCAATTAATTATTTTTTAAAACTCTAGAAGTGAAGCATGAACTCATGATCTTGAATTTAGAGGGCCCTATTTGGAGGTATGCATGGCTTTTTGATTTAATGAAGCCAGGCTTTTCTTGGTGGAGCAGCAGAATTGACATGGGTCATCTTTTGGGGATAGATCTGTAGACTGTTGACATCTGTTACAGGGACTGGGTGTTTAGGAGCCTGTCCTCTCTTTGTTTTTTCATATGTTCAGGATTGAAGAGAATGTTTGTATTACTGTGCTAGAGGGAAAAGTAAGATTTAGGATCCTTACCTGCAGGATCTAAGACCTTGGAGTGAGTGTAGGAGATATGGATACAGTTGAACATCAGTACAAGGCAAATGAGTGATGGACTGCCTTTGTTAGTGAGATTTAGTGAGGACAGGTTATGGCGACATGGAGTGGCTAGGGAACAACATCCATGAAGAGGCTGTCTTCAGCGAGGCTTTACGCAAGATAAGACGTGTCCAAGGGACACAGGCAGAAAGAATGATGGGCATGACAATGGATGAAGAATATTCTCAGGATCCTTAGCCAGTCAGCCTAAGGAGAGGCAGGTTGGGTCTGGGGAAATCAGCTAGAAGTTCACCCCATAGCAGTTCCTTTAAAGTTGTAAGAGCTGCTACTGTTAGCTGCTGCTGCCTCTGTTGTGGTATAGAGGCTGGGGGTGGAGTTGTTTTTAAAAAAAAAAAAAAAAAAAAAGGATATTGTTTTAGGCTGGACCTCAGCTTTGAGGGAGGATGAGTTGGGGTGGGGTGGGTGGTGGCTGGCGAGGAGTCTTTTAGGAGAGGATGTTAGCTCTGTGAAGTAGTTGGCTGGTCTCGGGTAGGACAGCAGGAATGGAAGGGATACAGGGTGTGTGGAGGAGGCTCTGAAGGAAAGAATGCTAGGATGTGCTGCCCGAGATGGGGAAGTCAGGTAGGAACGTGTTTGGCAGATGATGGGAACTCGTCCCATACATAGGAAGTGGGTGAGTCTGGACTGATTTGGAGGGCCAATAAGAAGTTCCATTTCTGGAATAAGTGTGCCTGACATTATGTGTTTTCCATGTACCCAAGCATAGTTCTAAGAGCTTTACATAACAGCCTTATAAAATAAGTACTGTTACTATCCCCACTTTACAGATGAGAAACTGAGGGCAGAGTTGAGTAGGAACTTGCCCCAGGGTTACGCACTTAGTATCAGAGCCCAGATGCAAGTCTAGACAGTCCTAACTCAAGAGCCAAGCTCTCACTTGGTATGCTGAAAGGCTTTCCTGCTTTTCTATGATAGCATGTATTAAAAACTGTCCAGTCCTGTTTTAATCTCCTTGCATGTGTTACTTCACCTGATTCTCAGAAGAATTCTATGAGATGAGGGTATTTTTATCCTCATTTTCCAGGTGTGGAAAGTTGGACACAGAGTTAGGGTGATTTGCCTGTGTCACACAGCTAGACTTAGCTGCATTGGCCTGGTGTGTCTCAGGAAGTCAAGGATGTTTCCTTGACTGGATTGTAATTATCTATATCCATCAGATCAACCCATGAGAAAATGGAATTGATTGAAATAGATTGCAGTATAAATCTTTAAGAATTATTGGGTCAAATTTGCTATCAATATCATGCACATTCATTGGGAACTGTTCCTTTTTTAAAAGGAATAAATAATAGAAATAACGTCTCTATTTATTGCTGCCTCTGTTTTTATTATTTAGTGCTCTGGACAACTCTGAAAATAATCCTGGCCACTGCGTGTCCATATTCTTGCTGCCACATTTAGATGCTGCACCTAGCAGACTCAACGTCTCACTCTATAGCCTTTATCACGTTGTTGGTGCCTAATAATATTTAGTGTTTGTAATTGGCCTTATTGTCTTTTGATCTGGGGTGTACTTTGCTTGACATAATGGGCCTACAGTGGATGCCACCACAGGCAATATTTGGCTAACAAACAGGAATTGAGACTGGTCATCTATACACACACCTGCAGGAAGCAATTTCCACCCTCCTATAAAGCACCTTCAGTCTGTCCCTACCCATAAGTGCTCTTCTTTCTATCTCACATGTGAGAAGGTCTCCTGTTTTCTTTACCTTTAAGCCTGGTTCGGCTGCAGATCTCTATTTCCATCTTATACTGCCAGAACTACCCAAGGGAGAGCTCTGCATTTGCAGCCTGTAACCCTGGAGCAAATGACACTTCCCACTCAACTGAAATTGTACTTTAGAATTTCCAGCGGTCTCTTTGTAACCAGATTAGGGGTCTTTTGTTCATTTCCTGCCATCTTACTGTGGCATCTGCCCTTAGAGCCACCACCCTCTCTTTGAAACTTTGTACTGCATTGACTTCTTTGCCACTTAGCCTCTCTCCCCTTTCTTCCTGGTGGTTCTTTTTCTTAAATCTCTCATGATCCTTTCCTACCCCCTCTTGGCTGGAAGATCCCTTTAAGATCAGTGCTTGGTTGGTTCCTCAAACCCGTTTCTTTAATGATCTGATCTTGTTTTTTAACTTCACAAGGTGTCACTGGACCACCATCATCTGAATTCCAGGTTATAAGCAACCCACTGCTGAGAAGTCCCATTACCAGCCAGGTTGTACCTGTGAGCAAATTACACCTCTCACGTCCCCTCCCCTCAGACTATGCCCCCATCCCCTATCCTCAGCCATGCTGAACTTGTGTGGCTCACTCAGATCAGTCGTCATCTGCAACGTTGCATATGGTGGCAGGGGACATAAATCTGATGTGCATGAACGGTTCCCTGAACCATTCCCCTCACCATTCTGCAAGAGGTCACTGAGAGCCCCCAGGGAGTCTTGTTATCACACTGCCCCAGCCCACCTCACCTGGAGACCTTGCCTTCTGCCTCCTCACTGAGGTCCTCCCTGAGTCAACCTTTTGCTTTTTCATCCCACTGACATGTCCTTCCTCTGACAATCTATGGTGTCTTTTCCTCTTTATTCTGAATTCCTTACTGTAGGTTCTCATTACTTCTGCCTGCGACTAGCACTTTTCACTCACTTCTTTGAATCTAGTTGATTCTCTGGGATTTCACTGTGCATGTCACTTCTCTGCTGAAAAACCTGGAGTGAATCTACAGGGTCCCGAGGTACATTCCCAGAATTTACACCCAGAAGTTCAGAACCCTTGGTGGATCTGGTTTCACTCCATGTAGTCTCACCTGTCACGTGCTCCACAAGGTACCGTTTTTTAGCCAGGCCAGTTTCTGAATGACTCTAGAGGCTCTGTGCTCACCTCACTGCCAGCCCTTTCTTCATGCTGTCGTCTTCTCCTTCTCCTCCTTTGCCGTTATGATATGGTTACACTCCAGCCCACCTCTTCTTTTTCTTCAGATTGACAGCAAATCTCATAGCTATGTTTTACTTCAGTAGTTTGTTCTGTTTTTTTTTTTTTTTTTTTTTTTTTTTTTTAGAGAGACAGAGTCTCACTCTGTCACTCAGGCTGGAGTGCAGTGTCGCAATCACAGTTTGCTGCAGCCTCGACCTCCTGGGCTTAAGTGATCTACCGCCTCAGCCTCCCATGTAGCTGGGAATACAGGTGCCCACTACCATGTCCAGCTAATGTTTTTTCTAGTTTTTGTAGATGTGTTGGGGGGGCGGTCTCACTGTGTTGCCCAGGCTGGTCTCGAACTCCTGAGCTCAAGCAGTCTTCCCACCTCAGCTTCCCAAAGTGCTGGGATTACAGGCGTGAGCCACGGCACCTGGCCAGCAGTTTGTTCTTTAAACCCTGAAATATATGTGAGGATCATGCCTCACACTAGCATGAACTTTTCCCCAGCATCTATCATGGTGCTTTTGTAGATGATAATGAATAGGTATTTGATTACATGGCGGCATGCATGACTGGATGAATTGGCTGTTGTAAAATTTCTAGAGTTCAGGTTTCATATTCAGAGCCTAAAGTTTGCATCTTTATAAACTAAATAGTTTCCTATCTAGGAAACCTATTTAGGCATTAGGGTGTTAAAACAGGTGTATCATTTTCTGCCTTAGTATTTAGAGATTTGTGAATGGTTCTCCTTTTGCTGAACATTGCCATGTAAAGGGAATTATATAGAAATCACTGAATTCACACAGTTTTAAGGAAAAGCTATTCTATGTCATGGTCATGTACGTTCTGCCAAAGAGAGTGACAGGCCAGTAGTTCCCCGCCCCCCATAGTGTGAGGTTTTGTTTCTGTTGTTTTCTAAGCTAGGTGTCTGCATGGCCACACTGCGAAGATGGCCCATATTCAGAATGAAAACTTGACCCAGTTGTATGTTTAACCCAGAGAAGGCTGTGGCATCCAGCACATCCTGGCTTGGGGACCAAATGTGACCCTCAGGATTCATTGAGGGTTGGAGAAAATAACTTAATTTTCCAGATGAACTTAAGAAATTTTAGGCAGAACTCTCTTTTCAACCATAAATAGCAGGGCAGCTTTGTCCTATTTTTATTGTAGAGTACACAGAAGATGGAACTCAGTATTGGAAGAAGTGCTTTATTTCGCCAAGGAAGACGATCATACTCAACACGATTCTGTTTTTCTTGGCAGGCTCTTCTCAACCATCTGTGAGTCCAGGGGAACCGTCTCCACCATCCATCCATCCAGCAAAATCAGAGTTAATAGTCCGCGTGGGCAACGAGATTAGGCTGTTGTGCATTGATCCAGGCTTTGTCAAATGGACTTTTGAGATCCTGGATGAAACGAATGAGAATAAGCAGAATGAATGGATCACAGAAAAGGCAGAGGCCACCAACACCGGCAAATACACGTGCACCAACAAACACGGCTTAAGCAGTTCCATTTATGTGTTTGTTAGAGGTAAATGCTTGGCTTTCTGCGATGCTGTGCTTTCGAGAATTTAATATCCTGCTCTTAATTTTGGATGACATATGGATCACTGAGCCATAGATAAAATATTTCTGGCTGGGTCTAGGAAGCCTAAAACACATGTTTCTTTACTGTTCTCCCCCATCTTTTGATATGATACATAGTGGCTTTGGGTATGACCCCAGCTGGAGGACTGCAGGACTGTAGGACTGTGATACTTTTCCTAATGAGATTACAGTAGGTTTAGCCCATTTGTGCTGGTGCTTTGAGTAAACCCTGAGAATCAATTAGGCCCTTTGGGAGAGCTGCATTTTAATGCCTTGAGATACTAGATACTCCCACTTAGTAAAAACACTTCAGGGAACCAAAGGCCTCTCAAGGCCTAACCAGACCGACACTTCAAAAGATGTGGCCCACTCTTAAGGAGTAAATTTCAGAAAAATAACTTGGTCAGCTAAACATCCCATGTCTGTCATGGGTTCTTTGTAGAGTTATCCATAGAAAACATTGTGACCTCTTATAAACAAAAGAAAAATAAATATGGTAGTTGGAGTTCTATGCCTCATTTCCTATGACAAGTTCAGTGATTTGTCTATGATTTTAATAGGCTTGTCAAGAATGGGCATGCTGGGCAGCAGTGTATCTTGTAGTTGATGTAAAAACTGATCCACTGACAGTTTATGGGGCATATCCAAGTGACGGGAGGAGAAATAGAGTCCTGTTTTCTAGTTCTCAGTGTCCCTAGACTAGGGCTGTCTTTGAAACAGGCCGGAGTGAGAGGCCTTATCCATGGTATTACGAATGAATAATGGATACTTTTATTCTAGATTGGAGATCGTAGGTGCCTCCTGAGTTCAGTTCCTTACTACAGTATTTGCATAAGATGATCCATTCTGTCTTGTCTTCCTTACATAATTGTTAGGGAGTCCGGATGGTACAAATTCTAACATGCTCCATCAGGAGCGAATAAAGCTGACTCTAAAGCTTGACTGTGCCTCTCCGCTTTATCAGTTGTTCTTTCCTAAGTAGGTAGCTGCAAAGAGATATACCTTGGTAAGTCACCACTTCGCCTCAGGGCATGCTTCTGTAATTGCTGAGCTAACCCATGTGCTGTCCTTTACATTCAGGAAGGCATTCTGCAATTTCCAGGTGGTGATGAAGTAGCATGACAGTTGAGTAAATGAGGAAAACTGTTGAATTAGTTAAATCACTCTAACAGGGCTCACAGACTTTCTTCATAGGGAAAGTCATCTTCTGTGTCTTGGAACTATCCTTAATTATAACAAATGTAAGATGTTTGAATATTTAAGTAATCTGTGTTAAGGCAATGAAGGAAGGTGGAGCATCGTTGTAGGAGCTAGACTCAAGTGACCTACAAAGAGTAGATAGAACAGTAACTAGCTATGGCCTGGGACCATACATAGTTCAACCATCATGAAGTCATTTATTTGCAGAATAAATTCGTAAGGCTGGGAGATGCGTAATTTATCTTGGAAAACTTTTTTTCAAAATTGGTCAAGGTTAAGGATAAAACACAAACCTATTTCAATGATGTCAAGTTCATGTTTGTGAAACACCTGATTTTCAGATGGAAAGGATAGTTTAAAAACAGATTTTAAATGTAATCTGTGGGCCTAAACATGTATCTGTATTATCATTACACTGTAGAGGGTGGCAGCATATTGTGTATACGGAATTAGGTTTGTCTGGCTTCTGTGAGGCCCCAGTCAGCCTGAGCCACTCCCAGTCTGTGCCTGGTGTCCTGTCATAAAGACTGATAGTGTTCACTTTCACTCACAAGCGTCCTGGCGGGCTACGGTATTTGTCACAGCATTCCTGAAACTCACAAGCTCCCCTTGTGCATTTGAAATCATTTGATTTCCAGAAGTTACATTTGCATGTTTCTTCAGAGGAATATCAATCGAGTGAGGCTCACCTATCATGGGTACTAGGTGGCCTGGTGAGAGTTTTCTGGATTCTCTTTAGAATCTGAAAGACTCTGGAGACGGGAAACCCTGGAAAGGGCCCTGCACCGAGGGGTTAGAAGGAGGAAGCCTTTCCTGCTCTCACTAGGAATCATCACACTGGCTTATTGGCGGATGATCCCTGGAGTTGTAATAAAGTTTTCCCAAAGTTTTAAGAGCTCAAATGCTGCTCTCTGTTGGACCTGGGTTTGAGTTCCAATCAGCCATTTCCAGGTCATGTCACTTTAGGAGGGTTGCTTTTATGACGGTGCAGTTTCATCTATGAAATGGCAATAATGATAGTACTGATCACGGGAGGGGCAATTTGAAGATTAAATGAGATTAAGTGTAATGGTGTCCAAGCTTAGTGTGTGATACATGGAAAGCGTTTAATAAATGTTAATTCTCAATAGTACTAGATGGATAAATTTTGCTTTTGTTTACACAGAAAAAAGCAGCCATTTGCGCCACTAGTCATGAAAGGCAACATATTAGATCTTTTACAAAGTGTTTTCAGTGTCTGTGACCAGCCATTCCAACTACTAATTTTGGATATGCGCTTCTACAGATCCTGCCAAGCTTTTCCTTGTTGACCGCTCCTTGTATGGGAAAGAAGACAATGACACACTGGTCCGCTGTCCTCTCACAGACCCAGAAGTGACCAGTTATTCCCTCAAGGGGTGCCAGGGGAAGCCTCTTCCCAAGGACTTGAGGTTTGTTCCTGACCCCAAGGCTGGCATCACGATCAAAAGTGTGAAACGCGCCTACCATCGGCTCTGTCTGCATTGTTCCGCGGACCAGGAGGGCAAGTCAGTGCTGTCGGACAAGTTCATCCTGAAAGTGAGGCCAGGTACTGGCTGTTTCGTATCTGCTTCTGGGAGTTGAGAACTCACTTACCTAAGGAAGACTTCTCTTCTCGTTGGTCCACCTTAGTGTAGTCAGTCAGGGAGCTGGCTCTTCATAGTTCCCCCAGCTTCAAAAAATGTCATCTGCTTTTGAGTTTGTTTATTTCATGGTCCTGACCCTGTGTGGCGGTTCCACAACTGCCTCTCATAGAGGCGAATGTATCTGCCATCGATTGGCATTTAGACTGGACTGACTTAAGTCAGCCCAAAGTTTCATAATTGCATCAAGTATTCCTTCCAAGAGAAACCCATTGGGCAGCTTCAATTATGTTGGTTGAAAAGATTAGCATGCAGATGATTCATTCTTTGATTTACTATTGACATGTGAATTGGCTTTCCCTTCAGCTGATCAATTGCAATGCATTCTCAAACTGTTTGAGATCTGAGAAGGAAAATTCCAGTTGACTGTGGAACTTGTTATTGTTGTGCCATTATGTAGAATATTTCGTTAGCTGGAAGATAATCTAGGTTTTAAATCTCAGGGATCATCTAATTCAACACCAGCTGACATTCAGCTATTGAGTACAGTTTTTACTAAGGCTTTTGAAAAAGTATACTTATTGAAATTAGGGAAAATTTGATTATTTAAAGCCTGGGATTTCCAGAAGTGAGCAGGGTAGGATTTGCATGAGAAAGATGCCTGTTTGCTTGAAAGAATATAAGTAGTTGTTGGTCACATCCTCATGACACCATCAAGGTTGTCTGAAGTAAAGATTAAAGCAGCTTCCCTATGCTAGGGCTTCTCTTGGTTTTGAAAAAGCATTTTCCAGAAGCATTATAATCTCACAGTGGGCATTTCTGTTATTTTCACTCAATGTACTTGAAGGAGGCATGATTTAATTGCTGATACCTTCAGATATGCAAGTAGTACAGATAGGTTAGCACCATGCTTTGTATTTTATTTAAAAGATGACAAAGTAAGCTGTACACATTTGAGGAGAAATGGTGAATCAAAATTTCATGCTATAATACAACAAATTATTTGAGGGGCCCCATTTCTTTTCATTCTAGCCTTCAAAGCTGTGCCTGTTGTGTCTGTTTCCAAAGCAAGCTATCTTCTTAGGGAAGGGGAAGAATTCACAGTGACATGCACAATAAAAGATGTGTCTAGTTCTGTGTACTCAACGTGGAAAAGAGAAAACAGTCAGGTGAGTGAATTGCTTCATTCTTCTCAACATAGTGTTCTGTCTCTGTGGGAGATGATAAGGTTTCTCTTTAAGAAAGGTCTGTCCTGGAACTACCTCGATTAGTGTAGTGGATTGTCTGGGAGAGTGTTGGGATTGCATATTTCCCCCTTTCATACCTCCACATGGAGATATATACATTTATTATTAGTAACAAATTAATTTTATACATTTATTTTGAGAAACTTGAGGGAACTTCAGATTCGTGTTATTACTTCATGCTGTTTCTTTGAAAAACTCTGTTAGGGACTTAAAAAACATGGTTAACTTCATGAATACTTTGATTTAAACTATTATTGATACTGTTTAGGCCAGACTATTTAAAATATTGAAAAGCGTTGCCACTTCCATACTTAAAAAGAATAGACAGTCTCAGATATTCACCAGAAAACTGTATTTTCTTTCTCTTCCTCTTCCTCCTCCTGCCCCATATTCAACATTGGCAACTTTATACCTGTTTAAAAAACTCTTTGCTAAACAAATAACCATGGTGATTACCATAATGCAAAGACATTGTGATGATATTCATGTAGACCTGTGATGGATGATATCTTGCTAAATGAAGCCTGCCATTGACTGGAAGAATGGATTGTACCGTAGACTATTCTTTCAAACCAATGACTCAGAGAAACATTTTAGTTTTTGTATCATATAATGTAATAAAAACAATAGCTTAGGTATGGATTTTTGGCTAACCTTACAGAATACAATCCCGTATTAATTGGCTTTCTATAATCCTTGATTTCAGATGAGAGAACAATTTAGACTGGGTATGCATTTGAGCCTCTGTATAACTTGAACATTACCCTTTTTTGAGATGAGAAATTAAATTGCCCCAGGCAGTTTTGTTCTGAACCATTTTTCCCAGGAGCCCTGCATGCCATTCCCAATTAATCCACTGGTGTTGGTAGATAAGCCTTCAGTGTTAGGAGCTCTTTGGGGAAATCCCAGTGTGCACCTCCAAGGGTTAAGGAAAACCAAATCACGTGCAAACAATATGTAATATGTGACTTGCAGATGGGGCTCATGGCTGTCTGCCAAGTTTCATCCATGAATCTTTTATTGATATCTTTTGGCTTAATTTGGAATACTATTAGCACTATCAAATTATTCAAAAATCCATAATATTTTATTCTGACCCTTTGGAATAAGTTTAACTCACAATGTAATTTAGGGTAAAATGACTTTTTAGCATTGTTGCCATTGTTTGTTTCAGCGCAGGGGAATCCTGGAGTTTGTTCAATACTGTTAATCTTGGTTGGTTAGCTTTCTTAATGCCTCTAAACCCTCGCATTTTTACTTACTTATAATTAGAATCTTTGACAGTATCCTAAGTTATGGGCTTTGGGTTTGGATGTTCAGGCTGCATCTCTTGTGACTGCACTATTCCTTTGGGCGCTGACAAGTTCAGTGTTCCTGTTTGAGTTCTGCTGTGGACTCTTGGGCTCTTGAAAGAACTAGAAGGAAGATACCTTAAATCGAGACTTTAGTATGTTATCTGTCCATTGTCACTCTGCCTTTGTAGAGAAGTCTGTAAAACTATGAACTGGGAAAAGCCAGTTTGAAAATGTTGCTTCACCTTGCTTTTACATCTTCTTGACAATTGATCTTATGCTGTGAAATGGTACATTTCTGCCAGTTATTAGAAGACTCTCTTAGAAGGGGGTAGTAGGAAATCTACAAAGTGTTACACACTGGAAAAGTCTTTAAAGATAGTTTTGTTCCCAAATACCCTTTTGGAAACAAAAGTCAAGCCTAGTGATGCTCTTGACTTACCTAAGATCTCACAATTAGTTAACAGCAAAGCAGGTTTCTGTTCTTTTTAAAAAGTTTGAAACATTCAGCTTTAGCAGTCAACTTTTATGTGTGGTTACTTCAATGTAAAAATATTTGTACAACCATAATAACATTAAAAAATAGGTATAATCCCATCATCATAGATAGCAATGCTGTGTAATAGAAATACATGAACCTTATATGTAATTTTAAATTTTCTAGTAGGCACATTACAAAAAATAAAGGTAAAATTGATTTTAATAATATATTTTATTTGACCCAGTGTGTCTAAAATATTATTCCATAATGTAATGAACATAAAAATTATTAATGAGATGTTTTACATTTTTTTTAATACTAAGGCTTCAAAATCCAGGACATATTTTATATTTACAGCACAACTTACTTTGGACTACCAGATTTCAACTGCTCAGTAGTCCCAAGTGTCTAGTCCTTATAAATGCTATATAGTCTGCATTTTTTCATATTTTTTTCTCTTTTCCCCTATGCATATATATTATCACGTGATTGCAATTTTAAGGTACATTCAATTTGTGCTTTTTAAATAGGTAAACACCTCTCTTACAGTCATAATGCTATAGTTGATATACATTTAGGTCGTTTCTGAGTTTTTACCACAACCAACATGTTGGAGCTTTTATTTTCTGTTGAGCAATTTCCTCAAGTTAAATTTGCTAGAGTTGATCAGAGGGTATGAACATCCTGGCACGCTCCTTTCCAGAAGGATTTTTCTGATTTATAATACTGTCAGATGCTTTATTAGGTTTACCAAAGCCTCGCCAAGGAATCACTCTTGGTCTCATTCCATGTCAATATTAACTCCTTTTACTTTACTTAGTTGTTTTTTTTTTTTTTTTCCCATTGTGATAGGAGTGTGTGTACATTACAGAAAATTTGGAAGATGCAGAAAGCTATATTTGACTTTCTTTAATCTTTTCAGAAAGCTGTTGTAGCTTACGTTATGGTTTCCCCCATGACTTTTTAAATACGAGAAATCTCTCCATGTCTCGTCTGCAGACAAATAATGAGTGAGATGGTGTTATCACAAGGGTAAATGCACAACCTTTTCTTTTCAGCTCATGCTTAAATAATTTGGGCCTTGTTCTTAGATGTCTGTTATACCTTGAAACTCCCATCAGTGGTTCACAAGATTCTGCTGGGTGAGAACTGCAGGATGAGTTTCCAAGCTAGTTGTTGATATTGTGATTCTGTTTTCATTCTTGCAAATAATAAATTTTAATAAAATAGAACATTATTGTTATTAGCAGTGTGTTTGCTCTCAGTTGTTGGGACATAGAATAGAAAAAGATATAACAGGACATGACAAAAATATGTTGACTCATATTACAAAATATCAGTATCCCATAATATTTCATATATAGCAACTTTTAAAATTTAACGTTGCATAGAATTTGGAATTATACATACTAGGGTTAAGAAATGAATTTTCATTTTTTCCCCAATCATTAATAATGACTGTCTTTCAATATAATCCTGTAATATGAAGTGTTCCAATGACAGACTTGTCATGACGCTTTATTATTCTTACTTAAGTAGTGTATAATGAAAGCTAATATGGAGAAGTTAATTGCTGCTATTTTTAATTTATCTAGGAAAGATTCTGAATATAAATTATATGGTAATCTTTATTTTTTTTTCTCCTTTTCTGAAACCAGCAGACTAAACTACAGGAGAAATATAATAGCTGGCATCACGGTGACTTCAATTATGAACGTCAGGCAACGTTGACTATCAGTTCAGCGAGAGTTAATGATTCTGGAGTGTTCATGTGTTATGCCAATAATACTTTTGGATCAGCAAATGTCACAACAACCTTGGAAGTAGTAGGTAAATACCTCTATGGGAATGTTTAAATTACTGGCAGTAGTGAAAGAAGAAATTACTAGATAGTTTCCTTTTTATGTAAATGGAATGTTGAACAGATTCTTAGAATTTTGTTATCACTGAATGAATGAATGAAAATTATTGTAGCCTCTTGCAATGAAAGCACAAAACCAAATTCTACCAGTTTATTGGAGGAAAGTGGAAAGCTGTTACTAAAATTGTTCAAACCTATTATTCTCTGTGCACCCCACCCTCCTTTCCCCACCAAACAAACAAAAGTTGAGGTTTTTCAAAAAAGCTAGTGCTCGCTGAATGACTTGAGTTTGGAAATGGATGTAGAATTTATCAAGGATCACAAATGCTTAGAGCCTGAAGTATTTCTCAGAAACTTTTGGTAGGGGCTCTGCCCCTTGGTTTATTGTTTTGCCACTCATCAGCTCTAGTTCCTTGTAGTAAGGACTGAATTGGACTTTTCCTCCCTAGTATGCCCTACCTCCTTATCTCACCTGTTCTCTAAGCATAAAGATAATAGCATAAACCTTCAGGAAGGAGTGACATTGGGACACAGGTCATTGGTTCTACAAAGCATAAACTACAACATGGTAATCTGTCCCCAGGCCCCATCATATCTGGTATGTACAATTGGTTTAGCCTTATCTTCTTTACTCTAGAAATTTCACTAAATATTTATTTTCTAGTTAAAGAGAGCAGAGCATAGTGAGTTTCTTCATGCTTTTGATTTACTGAGATTAATAAGTATTTTTAAATTACTTTGTTTACAATTTTTTTTGTCTTTTGAGTATTGTTTGAATTTAATCCATTTTTCTGTCTTTTTAGTACAGCCATGTTCCTAGTGCTTGACTTTCATTAAATGCTTCTAGGGTGACAAAATTCTTTATCAAAAACAATAATAAAGTGATGCAGTATTTGTTTTCATCTCTTTCCTCGCCTCACCAAATTTCTTCAATAATTTATGTGGCAGTATTAAAGCTTTATGATTATCCCACAATAATCTCGTAAAATTTTGGCGTTTCTGCCCATGTTATAATGGACAGTTTCTCCCCAGACTGAACATGGAAAAGATACTTTACTTGCAATTATAGTCAGCACACAGAAAGTGTACTACTTTGTTCCTAAACATGATTGTGAACCATTTATTAATTTGAATAGAAGGCTATGCTTTTAAAATATTAAACTCCATAAGCACTAATTTGCTAAGTTGATTAGGGAGCATGTTGATATATCAGCTTCAGCTCCAGAAAGCAATTAGTAAGGATGTTTTGAGAACATTGTTGTATGTAATCGGATTTTTAAAATCCATTCATCACTTTCCAAGAATTATCACTGTATGACTGGAAGGACTTGTGGCTGTGAAACCTGAATCTGGTTTTGTATTGTTTTGAGAATGGTTTGGGGTGGAACAGGAACAGGAGGAGACAAAGAGAAAAGTAATTTTTTAGTGGCTGGGAGGAGGATTTGGATCCATCATGGAGTGATGAAGAAAACAAGGCTTTGGGATCACTCTTTTTTAAAGAAATAATTTTTTTAATTATATATTTTTAAGATACACAACATGATGTTATGGGGTACATATAGATAGTAAAAAGATTACTGTAGTATGAAGCAAATTAACATATTCATCATCTCACAAAGTTACCCTTTCTTTGTTTTTGGTTTTGTGATAAGAGCTGTTAACATTTTACCTGGTTTTGAATTGGGGCCTCTGCCTGTAATCCCAGCACTTTGAGAGGCTGAGGCGGGCAGATCTCTTGAGCCCAGGAGTTTGAAACCAGCCTGGGCAACATGGCGAAACCCCATTTCTACCAAAAATACAAAAATTAGCCAGGCATGGTGACACATGCCTGGGTTGCAGCTACTTGGGAGGCTGAGGCAGGAGGATTGCTTGAACTCAGGAGGTCGAGGCTTTAGTGAGCTGTGATTGTGCCACTGTGCTCCGGCCTGGGCAACAGAGGGATACCCTGTTTCAAACAAAACAAAACAAAACAAAAAAACAAAAGACTAAGTGTCACAATTATTAAGTAAAAGGTATGCTAAAGTACTTAAAGCAGTTCTTAGGACATAGTAAGCACATAAATGGTGGCCACAAAGATAATGTTAGCAATTACTTTATTGCCTTCTTTTTCAAGATCTTTTTAATATTATTATATAACCTTTTCTAAGGACTCCATTACTTATTTAACTAGTTCTCTGTTTTGCCAGTTTAAAAATTATAATAGTGTATGATAGTGTAAATAGCACTTTTTTTTTTTTGGCCTATAGCTATCTATCTCATTTTAGGAAGAGTTCTCATATGGAAATTACAAGATTTAATCAAGGAATAGATAATTTTAAAAAATCTATATTGCTAAATGCTTCCTAAAAGAATTGTGCCAATTTACAGTGTGTAATTCAGCATGCTACTTTTACCACACTGGCAAAATTATTGAGTTTAGTTAAAATTAGTTTTGCTATTTTTAATAAGTGAAAAGTGATGTCTTATTTTAATTACTAGTTTAGCTAAACATTTTTTCTACATTTTTATTCTCCTCTTTTTCCTGTTACATTATTTTACTATATAGACATTTAAAAATATTTATAGATTTAAATTTGTCTTTTATGATGTTTTTCTTCTGTTGCTTCTAAAATGCCTAGAAAACTGCCCGCTCTGTAGAAGTTTCATAGGAGTCAATTCTGTTATTAAGTTAAAAATATCATTTTATTGTTAAAATGCTCTTTGATTTATCTGTGATATATGGTAAGAAGACCTAAGGTTATTTTTCTTCAAATACTAAAGAACATTCTTTGAACATGTTTATTAAACATTAGGGGTCCCTTTTTTTCCCTTGATTTATGATACCTTATCACATATACAATTATGTCGGGTCTGTGTATGAACTCTCTATTTATTCCAAATATTTTTTAACCTAATAAACATCAAGACTAGTAGATTTAGAAGACTTTTAAGATGGTAACAATCTTTAAGAGGATTGCTTAAGAGATGGAGATGGGAGAATCAGTATTTCAAATGTGTATCCTTTCTCACTTGTGACAGTGATTCTACAAGAGCAGAATAAAATGGAAAACGGCTAGTTAAAATGCTTTTACTGCCAGTTAATACTGGAAATCAATCAATTATCTTTGTAATTCCAAGATGAGGTTCTGTTTTTTTGTCCAGTAGTTGTAGGTAATGGTTTCTTTCTGTCTTATTTCATTCTAATTAGATAAAGGATTCATTAATATCTTCCCCATGATAAACACTACAGTATTTGTAAACGATGGAGAAAATGTAGATTTGATTGTTGAATATGAGGCATTCCCCAAACCTGAACACCAGCAGTGGATCTATATGAACAGAACCTTCACTGATAAATGGGAAGATTATCCCAAGTCTGAGAATGAAAGTAATATCAGGTAAGAAACAGACCTTGCCCTAGGGGATTACACATTACCCCCTTTTCCACTGGGCTTATCAGATTATTTCTGTAACCCGTAAATCCACAAGAAGATACCTGGTAAAGAAGAAATTCTGGGGCTGCTTCCTGTGTCCTCATCCTAGTATTCCATTTTGTTGTGTGTTTAGAGCATGCACATGTGTGCACACATACACACCTGTGGGCCTCAGTTTTCTCACTTGTAAAATGGAGGACAGTTTTCTAGAGATCTGAGCTTAGCTCAAAGCGGTAACTGGCATGTACCCAGGATACAGCAAGTCTCTTAAGAGAAAAAGGGAAGTTAATACTTATAATTCTTTTTTTTTTTTTTTTTTTTTTTTTGAGACGGAGTCTTGCTCTGTCACCCAGGCTGGAGTGCAGTGGCCGGATCTCAGCTCACTGCAAGCTCCGCCTCCCGGGTTTATGCCGTTCTCCTGCCTCAGCCTCCCGAGTAGCTGGGACTACAGGCGCCCGCCACCTCGCCCGGCTAGTTTTTTTGTATTTTTTAGTAGAGACGGGGTTTCACCGTGTTAGCCGGGATCGTCTCTCGATCTCCTGGCCTCGTGATCCGCCCGTCTCGGCCTCCCAAAGTGCTGGGATTACAGGCTTGAGCCACCGCGCCCGGCCATAATTGTTTCTTAAAGCTCTAAGAAAACTAAGAGCCAAATAGCTTCGCTTCAGGCAATGAACCCGTGTTCTTTTACATTAGACCTCTCATTTGATCCTCAAAACATTATAGTAATTATAGTAATTACTATATAGTAATTATAGTAAAAATAGTAGCAATAGTAATACTTCAGGTAAGACATAAGTGCTTTTTTCTGAAGCATGGTTCTAAGTACTTTACATATATTCACCCACTGACCTGAAGCCTCACAGACGTTGTGAGTAGCCATTCTTATTTCCCACCATTTTTATAGAAGAGGAGACAGAGGTACAGAGGGGTGAAGTAACTTGACCAAGACGGAATGGCTAATAAGGGCTAAGTACCTGGATAGGGTTTTGCTCTCTTTTTCCAGTCAGGACTGTTGACTGTTGGAAAAATATGGGTGAGAGATGATAGCGTCCCGGGCCAAGGGCTAAAGGTTGGAGGGAAGAGGATAGATTTGGGAGGTCTCCGGGTGATTGAGAGGGCAGGAGAGGCAGGGAGGAGTTGAAGATGGCTTTAGGTTGGGTGGTGAGAGACCATACCATTCAGGGAGAGGAGGAGAAGGCAGAGGGGCAAATTTCTGAGGAAAGACAGTGACTTCAGTTTGCGGTTTGTTGGATTTCAGATTGATAGTGGGATCTTGAGTGGGATTGTTCATGTAGGAAGTATATTAGGTCAAACGCCCTAGAAGCAGAGCCTGAGACAGGGATTCTGAGACAAGTGACTTATGCAGGGAGAGAGAGACTGACCAGGGAGTAGGGGAGGAGGGGTGGGGGGGAAGGGAGGCAAATAAGGATGTGGCTCAGATGACCCCAAACCTCAGTCTTATCCAGGAGCTGAGCGGGGCTTTTGCACCTCTCTGGCTGTCAGTCACTTACTGGCTGTAGACCTGGCTGTACAGTCAGCTTCTTCCAAGGACCGCGCAAGGGCAATCCTTGGGAGAAAGCTGCAGTCAAGGGTTTGGGGCCGTGAAAGTAGCTCTGTAGAGGAGACATGGTACAGAGAACCCCGCACTGGAGGTAAAGACGTGAAGCCTGTGGGCCAGCAGCAAGCAGCTCAGTGTGAGAGAGTGGGCTGCCCAGGGAGCTCACACAGTGTGAGAATCGGAACACCGCCTATGGCAAGTTGGTGTTGTGGCCCATGTGGATCGTGTGTGTCATGGGCTGCCCAGGGTGACACATGTACATCGGAGCCCCTGCCAGTAACCCCGACAGGATGGTAGGGTGCTCAGTGTACACAGCCCTATATGGCAGCCTTGCAAGAAGTCAGAAGCTTGAGCAGCAAATACTACCAGGAGCACTGAGAATCTCCGGGGTGGAGGAAAACCAGGAGATGGGGGTGTTGCAAGAAGGAAGGTGAGCAGCGTGGACCTCGCTGAGGGCCCAGAGTGTCTGTATGAGGGCAGTGAGCATGTGCGTGCAGAGCAGGCAAGTTCAGGACACTGTGGAGAGCAGGCTCCTGCAGCACCATGGGCAGGGGAGGAAGTGGTATGGGGACAGCCCGGAGTGGTGGGGGAAGGGGGGAGGTGGTGGGCCAGTGGAGAGACTGCAGCCTCTGTCAGGTTGCCTTTGTGCTTAACTTTCTTCACTCTGTGTTCTCTCACAACAGGCGTTTGTCCCAGATGGAATATGTGTGTGCGTGTGTGTGTATTTGTTAATGTGGATTTTGCTAATATTTACTGAATTAAATGAGTTATATTTTTCCTCAAACAGGCATAGATTTCCAGGTAGAAACTGAAAAAGACATGCCTTCCAAGGCAGACTATCCACAGGTGATTGATTAATTGTCTTTTCTTTGTAGATACGTAAGTGAACTTCATCTAACCAGATTAAAAGGCACTGAAGGAGGCACTTACACATTCCTAGTGTCCAATTCTGACGTCAATGCTTCCATAGCATTTAATGTTTATGTGAATAGTAAGTAACATGAAGGGCTCCTTATCTTTTAATTCTTTATTCTTTTAAAGTTGTGGCTCGTGTTTGTAACAGCTGCAAGGACTCAACTTGTGTTCTATGTAAATAACGTTTCATGATAATCTTGACCTTCACAGAGACTTTGTGGTTTGGTGGTTAGAGTGTGTCAAAAAACCAGTTCCTTGTCCTACATTTCACTGACCACAGGACCTTGTAGAAGTTGCTCAAATTCTGTGTGCTGCCTTTGAAGTAAACAAAGGAGCCATAGAAGTTGACCATAACAGTTGTTTGAGGGAAAATGTATTATTATTGATTGTTGGAATGGGGGGCTAGTGGTTGAATAGGAGCTGAATTACTGTATTAGGAAGGAGATGCTATCGAGCCCTGACATGATTTCTTTGTTACAGTGCCATCTCTTTTGAGGCTGTGATGTTATTTGTGTTTAGATTGTTCTTCCACTGAGACAAATGCAATATTGACAGGCCCATGGCTCGCTACTGAGTACCATGTGGTATGTGGGAGAAGGTAGCAGATGGTTTAAGATGGGAGATGGGCATGGCCATGGGCATCTGTGGGGTCCCACCCACCCCACTCCTACAGCCCACCACTTCTTAGAGAAATGTCTGCTCTGAAGTTGAGGCCAAGGGAGCCCGATTATGAGCTAGAGCTTTTGCCAAGTGCAGGGCTTCTTCCTGGCTCCACTCTGGGCCCTGTGTGCATTTCCAAGGAAGGTGCCTGCCACACCATACCTGCTAGGGCAGGGGAGGCCCCCAAAGACTAGGAATTCCAAGGAGTGGCCCAACAAATGACTCTCAGAATTGGTTTTCCTGGGTGTGTGGAGGATGAGGAGACACCTGGAATATTTCCTAGAGAAGAGCTTAGGAGCTGGGCACTTTATGTGTGTTGGGCTATAGGGAGTTGTGGGAACAAAGGACTGGGGCCAATTCCTTGTCTTAAAGGAGCTTACTTTCTGTACAAAGTGTTGTGGTTTTGGTTTTTTTGGTTTTTGAAACAGAGTCTCTTGCTCCGTCTCCCCAGCTGGAGTGCAGTGACATGATCTCGGCTCACTACAACCTCCACCTCCCAGGTTCAAGTGATTCTCCTGCCACAGCTTCCTGAGTAGCTGGGAGTATAGGCGTGCCACCACACCCAGCTGATTTCTGTATTTTTAATAGAAATGGGGTTTCACCATGTTGGCCAGGATGGTCTTGAACTCCTGACCACAAGTGATCACTTGCTTTGGCCTCCCAAAATGCTGGGATCATAGGCATGAGCCACCGCTCTCAGCTAGATGTTTTGTTTGTTTGTTTGATTTTGAGACAAACATGTTTTTGTTTTCAAACATGTTGACAAACATGTTGAGCCAGCATCTGTCTCTGTCACCCAGGGTGGAGTGATCATAGCTCACTATATCCTTGTACTCCTGGGCACAAGAGATCCTCCTGCTTCAGCCTACCAAATAGCTGGGAGTACAGGCATGCACCACCACACACAGCTAATTTTTAAATGTTTTTTAGAGATGGGGATCTTGCTTTGTTGCCTACACTGGTCTTGTCCTCCTGGACTAAAGCGATCCTTCTGCCTTGTCCTCCCAAAGCACTGGGATTATGGGAGTGAGCCACAATGCTCAACCTGTATGAAGTGATTTTACATAATTGTCTTATTTGATGCTACAGCTCAGGAAAGATGGTAGGGTGGGTGGTGTGAACCATTTATAAATGAAGAAAAGAAATAACTGGACAGATTTTTGATTGCTAATCCAGAGTCTTTTGACTATATGAGCATTTCAAAATTTGTGTTTTCTGAATAAGACATTCATACGAGTTTAGATGAAGAAGGTCACATTCATGTAATTAAACACATACCTTTATTACTGGCCTTCCCAGAATCCTAATATGCTGATGTGACTTTGCCGGAGGGGGCCATGGGATAGGAAGTATATATCCCAAACTTATTTGATCACACAGTTCTCCCTTTTCAAGGGAAACATTAATTATTATCTGAGTTCCAGCAAACAGTTTTGATTACATAGCATTTCACTGGCCCTCAATTCAAGTATCTCTAGATTAATTTCAATGTGAATCAGAAAGTAATAGTATATAGAGGCTGAACGTGGTGGCTCGCACCTGTAATCCCAGCACTTTGGGAGGCCGAAACAGGTGGATAACCTGAGGTTGGGAGTTCGAGACCAGCCTGGCCAACATGGTGAAACCCCTTCTCTACTAAAAATACAAAAATTTAGCTGGGTGTGGTGATGAGTGCATGTGATCCCAGCTACTTGGGAGGCTGAGGCAGGAGAATCACTTGAACCCTGGAGACAGAGGTTGCAGTGAGCTGAGATCGCACCATTGCACTCCAGCCTGGGCGACAGAATGAGAGTCCGTCTCAAAAAAAAAAAGTTATAGTATACAGAGCTTAGTATATTACCCATGGACAAAATTACTTGCTTCTGAAAAGTCTTAATGTTCATCTCGTTTAAGAGATGACTGGAGGTAAATCCATATCCTTGCAAGCATAATATGCATATTCATACAGAATTTTATTGTGGCTGCTCTTGTGTGATGCATCTCAACCTTTCTATGGTAAAAGACTTTTCTAAGATTCCCAATTCATTGTGGATCAATACTTCTTGTAAAATATAGTAAAAACCAATTACTAGAAAAGTGAAATGAAAAAGAACAGCGATATACAAAATACAGGCTCGGGTTTTTCTATGTTTTAGATTCAATAGATGTAAAAATTACTCTCTGTCAAATTGCTCCTCCTCAGGGCTTCTTCTGAGTTTCTTATTTATCTCCTATGCACCAGCAACAGCAGACCGTGGGTGGGGCCCACTCCACAGACCTCACTTTGAGAGCTCAGTGGTTGGGAATTTTATAAAGCAAGGTGCTTTGTGTTATCGCTGTTTCCCTGGCTTTAAGTCCAAAGGGGCGTTTAGATGTGTCTCTTTTCCTCCTTTTTCATGCTTCCATTTGCCAGTGTGTGGTCTGCCAGTTGGTCATGAGATACTGACCTCAGGAAGGTGTTTCTGACTTTTCTGTGGCGGGGATAAAATTGCTACCATTTTACTTACCAGGCTAATTTGCCATTCCCACAGTCTCAGTTTTAATCAGTGCTGCTGGTGAACCCGTGCCTATTTGAAACTAGATAGGATATGTTGTTAACCTTCCAAAAGGATATCTTCTTGGATTCCCTGTAGGTAGGAGGCCTTTTCTGCATTCTGGAGTGTGGTTCTCTTAATACCCACCCAGCACTTCCTGAGGTCCCACTGTATTTCACTGGATATACAGATGAGGATCATGTTGGTCCTGACCTCAAGTTAAGCTCTTCAGAAAGTCTCTTCCTTGATGTCAGTTTGTTACAAATAGCAAACTGACAAAGGCATTTATTTCACTTACTTAACACGTTGGATTTCTTGATTGCCAAACGTTTGGACAGAGGTAGTAGCATTTACGTTTGAGCTTTAAACTGTCTCTGAGGTATGTCGCAGTTGCTCTTCACAGATATGGTTAGCTGATTTGTTTGTTGATTTTTTAATTGAAAAAAATTTTAGTTAACATTATTATGTGGTAGTATTCTTTTAAATTTTATTTCAATAGTTTTTGGGTTTTAGTTACATAGATAAGTACTTTCATGGTGATTTGTGAGATTTTGGTGCATCTGTCACCCAAGCAGTGTACACTGTACCCACGTATAGTCTTTTATCCCTCACCCTCCTTCCACCCTTCTTCCCAGGTCCCCAGAGTTCATTCTATCATTCTCATGATTTTGCATCCTCATCGCTTAGCTCTTGAGGTAGGATTTTTTTCATGTTAAATTTTAAAATCAAAAGCTAAAATAATTTTACAGTTTTAAACTTAGGATAGTTGTGGCCTTTTTGGCATCATGTTAGCTGAGCCAGTTACATATGTGGGTGTACTGTATGGTTTATTTTGTGAATAAGCTCAGCCTCAAGGACAAAAGGGATTGTGCTCTGCAAAAATCAGAATTGATAAAAATCAGAATAATGAATGCATAGTGTTAGTGCCGAAATTCAGCCTACTTTTACTCTGTGACACTAATGCATAATTGCTTAATAGATTCATCTGCAAGAAATGCTAGTGAAATCCTTGATTTGGCCTGGTTAAATGTTTGGCGGTTAAAAAATCTATTTGTTTTGAAAATTCCACATGAAAATTTCAGTATATTGAATGTGGGGAAGGGGCATGTTTTAATTGCTTATATGGTAGACTTTAAAAAAATATTGTGCTCTGACAATTTATGTTAAGAAAACCAGTATATAACAACTTGTTAAGCTTAAATGTTCTAATACTGTTTCTAACCTCTCTAATCAAGCCATGATTTACATGGACATGTTGAACTGACTCAGTGACATTTAAGGTGGTTTATAATGGCCAAGAGCTATAACATGGTTGCCATTTTTGAGAACTTCTAGTGGAAACTGATAGGAATTTTCATTAAAAAACAAAGCAAAACCAAAAATTAGTGATTATATCTGCATTGAATTTGCATTACTCTAATTACTTTTGGAATTGCTTATCCAAGATGTGTATAGAAATCAAGTTCTTAGATCTGAAATGTTTGATATCCTTCAGTGAAAATGGTGATTTGTTTTTCTTGGAAGTGAAAATCAGGAAAAAAGTAGAGTTTTGAAACCTTACCTCAAAGTGCTTTCTTAATAGGCATTACCCTTTCCAAAATTATTGGAAATATTAGAAAAAATGACATTGCCAAGATGCTATGGGTAGCTTATGCTACTTATTTAGGAACTGATGGCCTCTTTGGTTATATTAAATGTCACACAATGAGGTTTTTTGCCAGATCCAGGACAAATAAAAGGCCAAATATGCACTTTAATCCTAATATAGCCATTTGGCCTGTTTTCCCACTCCATCTCGTATTTCTTGAATAAATAACAAACTTTATAGTGGACTGAAAGGATAATCAGTAAAGTAAATATTTTGTAGGTTTATTTTGGCTTTAATTTTAAATACCCATGTGAATCCCGAAGTAATTTACATAATTGTAGAAATAAATTATGATTGATATGATAAGCCAGTTGTTTTTCAAACCTTTGGAATGATTTTAAGAAGATCCTGTAACCTCAAAGTGGATAGTTCAAAACATGATTTGGTAGCATTTCCAGGGCGGTATTATGCATTTAAAATATGTGGTAAATGGTATTTAGGGATCATAAGTAGATCTCTTTCCCATCTTAAAGGCTTATCCTTTAATGACGATTTCAGCCAGGGCAGTGGGAGTACTGTGATCCTCACGTGGTAGTGACGGGGAGGCAGACATTGAGAACTGAAGGGCTCCCTTTGATCATTAGCCTTACATAGGATGCATTTAACGTTGAGCTAGATTGAAACCCAAATGGCTGCTGAAGTGCACCAAATTAACTCAGAAGTCACCAATTTCACTGAATTTATGGAAGGGTATTAACAGGGAGTTGAGAAACAATTTAAGGAAATGTTAAATAATGTATTATTTCTAAATCACTGCATCATATAATTAACATCCTATCTGTTGTTAGCAATTATTTATAGGTCATACAGTATACCAAAATCAGCCAAAGCAATAAATCACCCAGAATAAGGCCTCTTGATGAGAAAGATCTCCCCTTTGACCATGTTTGCAAAGTCTGGGCTGCCTTTTAGTGTTTTCGGATATAGTTAAATCCAGTTATGGATGGCTGAACCAATTCTAGTGAGAAACTCCTGCAGATAAAGCACATAGCCAACTAGCTTTTGGCCAGCCTACCAGAAGTGATCACAGGTAGACTACTGTCAGTGCATTTGTATTGCTGTTAAAAAACAAAACAAAACAAAACAAAAACCCGAGGCTGGGTGATTTATAAAGAGAAGAGGTTTATTTGGCTCAGAGTTCTGCAGGCTGTAAGAAACATCTGCTTCTGGTGAGGGCTTCAGGAAGCTTCCACTCGTGGTGGAAGGGGAAGGGGAGCAGGCATCACATGGCGAGAGAGCGAGAGAGGAGAAGAAGGGTGCCAGGTTGTTTTTAAAACTCAGATCTCGAGGGAACTAATAGTGCGATAAGTCACTCATTCCCTCTAGGACAGCACCAAGCTAATCATGAAAGAAAGATCTGTCCCCATGACACAGACACCACCCATCAGGCCCCACCTCCAGTATTCAGGATCAGTTTTTAAACATGAGATTTGAAGGAGACAAATATTCAAACTGTATCATAGACCTGGGAAGCCAGCCATATAGATGACTTCACCTGTTTGCCAGCTCTCCGGGTCACCCACCTGACTGGAATCTCCAAGTACCCTTATCCAGAGTAAAATAATAATGGCAGTCTTGCCTGCAAGGACTGCTCAGATTTGGTCCTTAAGGCCACTGTGCTGTTCAGGAAGATCCTCACAAAAAAGAGCGAAGTTACTAGAACTTCAACTTTTTTGGAAGATGGAAATGTCTTCCCACCACTTAACCTATTAGCTTTTTATTTCCATTTTTTAAAAAAATGGTAGGACCTTTCAAAAACATGTGTGTCCAAACCATACTTGTGTTAGAGGCCACAAATTTGAAGACTTGATGTTGATTTTTGCTTGAAAGTCTTTGCTTTTCAGTGTTTTCCCCCATTAGGTGGATTCTGTTAGAGTGACTTCCTCTTATATTAAATAATTAGAATTTTTAAACATTAAATAAAGTGCTGAATAGGACTCCTTTCTGATTTATTTACTTGCTTTTGAGAGTTTGCTCTAAGGCTGCAACAGTAACTGGAACATAGCTTGGTTTGTGTGAACATTTGTATACTGCATATGTTTTTAAATTAAAACAATTTTTTCTTATTACAAAAGCATTATGTGAAGGGTAGAACAATTAGAAAATGTAAATAAGTAAAAATAAAAATCATTTTAAGTTTATTTTTACTTTTTATGTTTCTTTACTTTTTATGGATTACCATTACTAATATTGTTTATTATATATTCCTCCAGACCATTTTTTTAATAAAAATGAGATCATATTGCTTTATAACCTAGATTTTTGGCGCTGCACAACAAAAGCATTGTGAATGTCTTTCTATAACATCATTTTGGCATCTCAGTGTATGGATCTTTTATAATTTCTCTAGCCCATGCGTGATGCAATTTTGAGACATCCGGGAGTGAGGTGGGACTTTGAAATGATGTGACTGAATTTTAAAAGAAACCCGTCAGATGATTATTTAAAGTTTATAATTATCTTGTTTAATCTCTAATGAGTGACCTTGCTTAAGTGGCTAGAAGTTAATAAGGTTATCATCTGTCGTTATTTTTCATGCTCTGTGTCTTCAATATATGATATGGTAGATATACTGTGCTATCTTTCAGGATAGTTTTAAATTAAGGAATAATTTTCAGATCTTCTTAGTGTGGTAACTAATCTATGTAAAAATCATTGCTTGTCTTTTCACATTAATCTTTTTATAGATAATGTGTGTTCATTTGAGATATCTGACAGTGTTTGAACTCTGTTTTTATTTCCTCTTCCTGAACTTGAAATGAGATTTTGTTCTCAAATTGCTTGGGAATTATGAATGTTGTTTTTGATGTGACACTCTAATATCTCTTTCTCCTTATAAAGAGGATCTCTGTGGAGGCAAGAATTGTTATAGATGTTTAAATTGGAAAAAAAAAAAGATATAATGGCAACCTACTTTTAAAGTAGAACTTGATTCTCTTCTGTTCTGAAAAAATGTAGCAGATGTAGCTCTGAACTAAGCTAAACATCTTCCCCTCCTCAAAGGTTGGTGTCATTACTGTTCCTCCCTATCTCATAAGAAAGTTGGTCTGGTGGATGTGTTGCTAATTTAGGGGCCCTGATGTAAACACTGAACCTGTAAGAGAACCAGGTAACCTGTCTGGATCCATAGCCCTTGGTTGCCCCCGTTTGTGTGGTTTGGCTATTTTTTTATATTGATGGTGGAAAAGCAAGAGAAACAGGTTTAGGTATGTAGCCATATAAACTGCTGGAATTGACTCTAAACTTGGATACATAGACTTTGCTAAAAGCATTGAGTGGCCCCTTTTATATTGTGGAACTTCCACTTTGTGGAGATTTTCTTTTCAATTGAGCCACTTGTTTTTACATCAGATTAGCTTCCTTCATTTACAGGTGTATGCAAGGTCACCTGTAATGTAGTGAAATTTAAATTAATCCAAGAATAGGGACTTAATGTTTCCATGGGCATTCTGTCAATACTCGTCTTCTCCACTTCTGAATTATGTGGCAAAGTGAATTAGCTACTTTTCCAGAGTAGGAAAAAGGAGACTTTGTCCCATGCCTGCACTGCTCGGCAGCAAGCAGAGTGGAATTGTGATGTGTGTACAGGTCTTCTTCCCCACGGCTGGGTGATACAGCAACAGTGCTCCTGTAAATTGAACAGTGATTCTGGCTGAAGAAATCTCTGTCCAAGTAGTTTCATCATTTTTCAACATAATCTCGCAATTGGGATATCTTTTTGATTGCTGTTTAGAACAGGGGTTGGTAGAACTATAGTCTGCTGGCCAAAATTGGCCTGTAGCTTGTTTTTGTTTTGTTTTGTTTTTTTGCTTTTGAGACAGAGTCTTGCTCTGTCGCCTGAGCTGAAGTACAGTGGCACAATCTTGGCTCACTGCAACCTCCACTTCCCAGGTTCAAGCAGTTCTCCTGCCTCAGCCTCCTGAGTAGCTGGTATTACAGGCACCCGCCACCATGCCTGGCTTATTTTTGTATTTTTAGTAGAGACAAGGTTTCACCATGTTGGCCAGGCTGGTCTTGAACTCCTGACCTCAAGTGATCCTCCTGCCTTGGCCTCCCAAAGTGCTGGGATTACAGGCGTGAGCCACTATACCCAGCCTATAACCTGTTTTTGAATGGCTCACAAACTAAGAAGGTTATTGAATTTATTTTTGAGTAGTTGAAAAAAATCAGGAGATTTCATGAGACATGAGAGTACAACTCAAATGTTAGTGCCCACGAGGAAAGTTTTATTGAAAACAGCCATGCCTATTTGATTATATGTTGTCTATGAGCACATTTGTCCTACAGCTGCAGAGCTGAGTTGCAGGAAAGACCTGATGACCCACAAATCTAAAATAGTCACCTGGAATATTTATCTCACCCCTTTAGAGTAAAACTTTGTTGAGCCCTAGTTGAGAACATCACTTCATTAAGAGAATGATTTTTTCTTTTTAAAATGACAGTCACTGTTAAAGTAAATAGGTACAGGAGATTGTAGTTGAGTTTTATTTTGTTTGTTAAATAAACTTCTGTTAGTGTCCATATGCCAGTTTCTGGATATCTTTAAGAATGTATAAGACACAGTGTATGTCTAAAATATCTATTCTGGGAATTTTTTAAAAAGTGTAATATTCCTTTTATAAGTAAAGTTGAGTTATTTTTATACTCCAATTTTAGCTGACTTAAATTTCTTTATTATAATGGTATTATGGCATAAGTGTAGGTTTTACACAGACCCCAAGACTGGGATAGTGACAAATTCTGGAAAAGCACTGCTTCATTGCCATTAAACACCAGCAAACCTCAAACTTTAAAAACAGAAATTCATTCTTATGATCCCTCTTCATTTAGTCTTTTATTATTTGGATACTTAAGTGTTTGTGTTTTTTGTCCTGCTGATTATAAAATGTGGTCAAATGCTCATTTATAGCGGAAGTTGGTTAAAGTGGCTGGGGTGAGAGAACTCTACTCAAAAAATGCCTCCCTGCATTTAGATGAAGAAAGGAAGACCCCTTCTACCACTGGCTTGTGTATTCCCTTTCAGCCACCAGCCCTCAGCTTTGTTATCTGTATTGTGTTCTTAAAATTCATTTTGTTCTTGCTTTCCACATGGACTGGATGGTGATGAAAAGGAGTATTTTCCAAGATCACAAATCTGTGGGGTAAATCACTGGATGTGTAGGAGTTTTAATTGCAAGAGCAATAAATTCTCAGCAGAGTTACAAGCATCTGAAATCTGCCTACAAGCTGATCGGTGTTGTTGGAGATATCCGAATGACTCAGGTCCACAATGTTTTTAAAGGCAAAAAGGCTATTTTTTTTTTTTTTATCTCCACAGTAAATGCATAACTTATATACCTCTTAGGCTTATCTAAACCTCCAACTTGGGAGGAATTAGGGAATGTGTCATTTGCTATACTGCTTATTGCAGAATATCTAAGAAGCCACAGCTCAGATTTAACCTGGAGAACTGCAGAGTTATGTATCTTTAAAAGCAAGATGTATATTTAATGCCAAACACGGTGCATTGAGGCACTTACAAAATGCAAATGAGCTGAGATTTTCATTTTTAGGAATTAGATTTCTACCTGGCTCATTCTTTATGGATTAAATATTTTCATAATGCAACTTGCCATATACAGCTCATGCCGTACTAGTATGTCTCATCCTTTTCAGAAGGAGGTCTCTTAGCACCAATGTTAGGGAGAGGGTTGGACCGAGGTGAGGCAAGAAAGGCACCTAGAGTGTGAAATGTAAGGAGGTACTCGCACAGGTACCCACTCGTAGGCCTTTTAGGGTTAGTGCCCTTCTTATTTTTATGCTCGGGGTGCTTCTCTTGCCCTACTCTAGTCCTGGCTTTGATAAGGGTTCCTTAAAGGCCCTTTAAAAAAGTACATTGCTGGCTCATATCCTCAGCTTACCAGATCTCTGGAGGTGTGGCCCAGGAATGTGCATTTATCCTCTTCCCTTAGAGAGTCTAAGGCATATTGAAGATTTAGGACCCTGTGAGCTTGGTTGGCCAACCTCAGGCCAACAGGACAAAAGCTGCTCAATTAGCCTTCGGTTATGACCCACCTGGGATAGGAACTTAACAAAACTGCTTAATTAACCGGCACATGGGAACAAGTAGGCCAGCCAGACCACACCGTTGGCAGCCATGGCTGTTGTATAACTGCTACCAGGTGTCACGCTAGAAGGCTTGGATGTTAGAGCACACTTGTAACCAAAGCTAAATGGAATTGATTATGTAATTTTGAGCTGTTCCAATTTTTTAATTAAACAATGTCTTATAGGTTCACTTTCAGCTACCCATTCATTGAAAAATAAAATTAGAAATAAAAGAATAAAATAGAAACTTTTCATAACCCTACTACCCAGAGATAATCATTGTTGACATCATCTTAAAGTGTGCTTTCAGCCCTTCCTCCGCCTATTGAGTTAATATTTAATTCCACTAATTTACCATGTAGTGTTATAAGCATTAGGAAGTATGAGTGTTAAGGGAATATAGGTATGAGTACATCTGTTTGTGAACTTAGCTCCTATTTGAGTCCTATTCAGTTATCTCTACCATCTTAGTGTAGACTGATCCGACTCATCATTCATCTCAGTGTTATAAAGAATTCATGTGGTCAGCCACTAGGATTTCTTATCTCATGGCCCTCTATTGCAAAAATAATAGAAATAGTGCCGTATTTACAAAAGTCACCATTAGGCTGTTCTCACAGTTCTCTTCCTGTGATTCTATAATTGAATGCCTTTGGAATCTTAGAGACTTGTTCCTTTGGGTGGGGTCTTCATCATTCAACAGCTCTTACTGTGCGCCTGCTGTGGGTCACACTGAGCTAGGAGTTACAAGTATACTCAATCCATAAGATGTCATTTCTGCCCTCGAGAACATCGAGTCTGATGGAGGAGGCAGACCAAGATCTTGCATACCAGCATCAGGTGTTCATAAATGCTTTGGGAATAAGGAAAGGAGAGAGACCAACTTGGCATCAGAGAGTTTAGGCTTGCTTAGAAAAGGAGGTGACACTTAAACTGAGTCCGGAGAGACCCACAGTATGGCACCTAGAGTCCCCAGCAAATAGCATTATCCTAAGGGTCTGCTGATTTTTTGTGTTGTGTCCTACTTTTCAGCTTGATCACACAGTTGCCCATGATAATTAAATGAAACTTGCCAGATGGATGCTTTCGCAAGACGATGGCTTGTCTTCTTGCTCTATTTGTGAAAGCTGGCACTGGATCCAAACTCTCAAGGATGCCCCTACCTTGAGATTGTTTTGGAGAGTTTCTCTTTTGTGTATATTAGCCAAATGGCCTGCTCATCAGCAGGGCCAGGTTGAGTGACAGGTGGGTGTGTCATGCATGTGGATACTCTGATCTCTGCCTACTCATTTGCCTCCAGGGAGGTGAGATGCTGAGAGGTTGTTCTACAAAGATGTCATTTATCAGTGTTACCTTCCTTTGGGGAAATAAACTTCCTAAGTTTCTGATCTGTCAATCTTTCCTTCTCACTGCTTTTATTTTCCCTATCAGTTGTAACATAATTGATGTTGAATTCCCTGTGCATTGGGTTAAAATATATACCTTATCAGACTGTTTTAAAAAAGGAATTTTTAGATTATTGAGGAGAATGGAGTGGCAAATACAGTTCATTTCATCATTTCATTTGTAGTGAAATTAATTATCCAAGAAAGGTAGATATTCTGATTATAAAAGAATAACTCAGGAATAATAGTAATAAAAAATTTTCTTTTTGAGATGGAGTCCTACTCTGTCACCCAGGGCTGGAGTGCAGTGGTGGTCATTGCAACCTCTGCCTCCCAGGTTCAAGCCATCCTCCTGCCTCAGCCTACCGAGTAGCTGGGACTACAGGCGCATGCCATCATGCCCAGCTAATTTTTGTGTTTTTAGTAGAGATGCAGTTTCACCGTGTTGCCCAGGCTAGTCTCCAACTCCGGACCTCAGGTAATCCACTGCCTCAGCCTCCCAAAGTGTGCTGAGATTGTAGGCTTGAGCCACCGTGCCCAGCAATAATAATAATAAATAACTGTTTCATTTCTATAAGTCATTCTTAGCTCTCTCTATGTGCCATCTCATTTAATTGTCTCAATATCCCTATGAGACGGGCACAGTTATTATTCCCATTTTACACATAAGGAAACAAAAATTTAGAGAGATGTAGAAACTTACTCAAGTTCAAAGACCTGAGAAATGTAAGAGCTGGTATTCAGATGTGTCCACTATGCATGGGGCTCCCGTAATTCTGTGCTTAGACTTGGCACAATCAGTGCTGTACTCCAAGTACAGGGTGAGCATATCACCATCCCTGCCATCCTGATGCTTCTGTTGAGCTTATTTATTCTCAAAGGGTTAGAATCCTTCAGATGTATTGCTATCGAAACCACCGAGTGCATCTTCCTTTCACTTTGTAAATAACTTCAAAAATTAGAAATTCTTGAGTATCAGCTGGTTATTGTAGTTACATAGAAATACCAAATTAGAGCATTTCTGCTGTTACAGTGAATATATTCAGATATATATATATATATTCAGGTTCATATATACATAAATACATAAATCTTGGGCTGGTTTTCTCTTCTAGTTTTCTGTTCATATTTTGCATTTGAAACAAAGATTTGAAGTAAAGCCCATATTGTATTTTACTCTTTATGTTCTAGCTTCTGTGTAAATAGAGTGATGCAGCTTTTAATCAGCACCACCCTTCCACCCCAGAAAAGGAGACAATTCTTGTAAGAGCAAAGAGTGGGGCTTATCTTTTCCTCTAACAACTCCTAATTTCATCCATTCCAGTTCCCACAATAACTTGAAATTCCTAGGGCAGGTACAGTTGCTTGAAATCCCATTGGCAGGAATCCTTTAAAGTGGATTTTTACCTATACAGCCCTTTGGAGTCCTGGAGTCTTGATTAGAAGCAGTCTTTCAGATCCCCACTCCCTGAAAGCAGAAACTCTGCAGTTGGCCCTGCGACCTCTGCCTCAGCCATCTGCTCTGGCGCTGGGCCACTGTCGCTGGGAAAGCCTTTCTGGGTTGGACCCTGACAGCCGCCTCCTTGTACCTTCCACTCCCTGGTTCAGATTCTGCCCTTTGAACATGCTCCCTCAGCCTCCTCAGCAGCCTCAGGAAGGTTGTAGGGATTAGACAGGGAGTGAAGTGAATGTCGCTGAGGTTTTTCAGCACTCTGACATATGGCCACTTCTGTTTTCCTGCAGCAAAACCAGAAATCCTGACTTACGACAGGCTCGTGAATGGCATGCTCCAATGTGTGGCAGCAGGATTCCCAGAACCCACAATAGATTGGTATTTTTGTCCGGGAACTGAGCAGAGGTGAGATGATTATTTTTGGCACTGTTTATAATGCAGAGAGGAAGGACTGTAGTTCACTTGAATTTCAAATATGTTTTCTGATTTTTTTTTTTTTAAAAAAAAAGCTTTGTTTTGATTATTTTTTTTTTTTTTCTAGCCATGTGGCTTTTTAGAAGGGATAATTGCTGTATTTTTCTTGGTAGACATTAATTTTGTTTGCTGAAAAATGATTACTGAATGACTTCTCTATTTTGGTGGTTATCTTTCTGGATTTATCATGCAATTTCTAGCCTGCAGGTAGATAAAGCAATTTTGCAGGACAGAGTAATTAGATTTCCATTCTATACACAGGAGGTAATGTGTGTGGGAAATGTGACTGTAGTTATCATGAAAAAATTACCTCAGTAGTTAATTGCCAAGTTACCAAAAAGTAATGATCGCACAATTACAACATACATATGGCGTTTGCAAGCGACCGCTTTTAAAAAGGGTTTCTTCTTGATTAGGTGCCCAGCCCCTGAACAGAGAACATCTGGCACTGTGCTGCTTGCCCCTCACCATCCACACTTAAGCCTTAAATTGTCCTTTTGCATTACCTGAAGACGAAAATGGGGTCACTATAGCTGTTTTCATCCATCAATTGCTATTTTATGCTCAGGCTTTAAAAGCCCAGGTTAACGTCACAATTGAATAGTCAGTATGATCGCGGAAATTTTATTTTTCATGGAATAAGCCTCTTTATCACAATAAGTTGGAAGGGGTTACATCAGATTGCTGTTTTCAGCTGGATTTTAGGAGAGTGTTTTCTTTTCTTTTTTTTTTTTTTTTAATTTATTTATTATTATTATACTTTAAGTTGCAGGGTACATGTGCATAACGTGCAGGTTTGTTACATATGTATACTTGTGCCATGTTGGTGTGCTGCACCCATCAACTCATCATTTACATCAGGTATAACTCCCAGTGCAATCCCTCCCCCCTCCCCCCTCCCCGTGATAGGCCCCTGTGTGTGATGTTCCCCTTCCTGAGTCCAAGTGATCTTATTGTTCAGTTCCCACCTATGAGTGAGAACATGTGGTGTTTGGTTTTCTGTTCTTGTGATAGTTTGCTAAGAATGATGGTTTCCAGCTGCATCCATGTCCCTACAAAGGACGCAAACTCATCCTTTTTGATGGCTGCATAGTATTCCATGGTGTATATGTGCCACATTTTCTTAATCCAATCTGTCACTGATGGACATTTGGGTTGATTCCAAGTCTTTGCTATTGTGAATAGTGCTGCAATAAACATACGTGTGTATGTGTCTTTATAGCAGCATAATTTATAATCCTTTGGGTATATACCCAGTAATGGGATGGCTGGGTCATATGGTACATCTAGTTCTAGATCCTTGAGGAATCGCCATACTGTTTTCCATAATGGTTGAACTAGTTTACAATCCCACCAACAGTGTAAAAGTGTCCCTATTTCTCCACATCCTCTCCAGCACCTGTTGTTTCCTGACTTTTTAATGATCGCCATTCTAACTGGTGTGAGATGGTATCTCATTGTGGTTTTGATTTGCATTTCTCTGATGGCCAGTGATGATGAGCATTTTTTCATGTGTCTGTTGGCTGTATGAATGTCTTCTTTTGAGAAATGTCTTTTCATATCCTTTGCCCACTTTTTGATGGGGTTGTTTGTTTTTTTCTTGTAAATTTGTTTGAGTTCTTTGTAGGTTCTGGATATTAGCCCTTTGTCAGATGAGTAGATTGCAAAAATTGTCTCCCATTCTGTAGGTTGCCTGTTCACTCTGATGGTAGTTTCTTTTGCTGTGCAGAAGCTCTTTAATTTAATGAGATGCCATTTGTCAATTTTGGCTTTTGCTGCCGTTGCTTTTGGTGTTTTAGACATGAAGTCTTTGCCCATGCCTATGTCCTGAATGGTACTACCTAGGTTTTCCTCTAGGATTTTTATGGTATTAGGTCTAACATTTAAGT
Organism: Macaca fascicularis; assembly: GCF_037993035.2. Lineage (NCBI taxonomy): Eukaryota > Metazoa > Chordata > Mammalia > Primates > Cercopithecidae > Macaca > Macaca fascicularis. The sequence goes on along the minus strand of NC_088379.1, from coordinate 79,179,276 downwards.
CTCTAATCCATCTTGAATTAATTTTCGTATAAGGAGTAAGGAAAGGATCCAGTTTCAGCTTTCTACTTATGGCTAGCCAATTTTCCCAGCACCATTTATTAAATAGGGAATCCTTTCCCCATTTCTTGTTTCTCTCAGGTTTGTCAAAGATCAGATGGCTGTAGATGTGTGATATTATTTCTGAGGACTCTGTTCTGTTCCATTGGTCTATATCTCTGTTTTGGTACCAGTACCATGCTGTTTTGGTTACTGTAGCCTTGTAGTATAGTTTGAAGTCAGGGAGCGTGATGCCTCCAGCTTTGTTCTTTTGACTTAGGATTGTCTTGGAGATGCGGGCTCTTTTTTGGTTCCATATGAACTTTAAAGCAGTTTTTTCCAATTCTGTGAAGAAACTCATTGGTAGCTTGATGGGGATGGCATTGAATCTATAAATAACCTTGGGCAGTATGGCCATTTTCACGATATTGATTCTTCCTATCCATGAGCATGGTATGTTCTTCCATTTGTTTGTGTCCTCTTTTATTTCACTGAGCAGTGGTTTGTAGTTCTCCTTGAAGAGGTCCTTTACATCCCTTGTAAGTTGGATTCCTAGGTATTTTATTCTCTTTGAAGCAATTGTGAATGGAAGTTCATTCCTGATTTGGCTCTCTGTTTGTCTGTTCCTGGTGTATAAGAATGCTTGTGATTTTTGCACATTAATTTTGTATCCTGAGACTTTGCTGAAGTTGCTTATCAGCTTAAGGAGATTTTGGGCTGAGACAATGGGGTTTTCTAAATATACAATCATGTCATCTGCAAACAGGGACAGTTTGACTTCTTCTTTTCCTAACTGAATACCCTTGATTTCTTTCTCTTGCCTAATTGCCCTAGCCAGAACTTCCAACACTATGTTGAATAGGAGTGGTGAGAGAGGGCATCCCTGTCTTGTGCCAGTTTTCAAAGGGAATTTTTCCAGTTTTTGCCCATTCAGTATGATATTGGCTGTGGGTTTGTCATAAATAGCTCTTATGATTTTGAGGTACGTTCCATCAATACCGAATTTATTGAGCGTTTTTAGCATGAAGGGCTGTTGAATTTTGTCAAAAGCCTTTTCTGTATCTATTGAGATAATCATGTGGTTCTTGTCTTTGGTTCTGTTTATATGCTGGATTATGTTTATTGATTTGCGAATGTTGAACCAGCCTTGCATCCCAGGGATGAAGCCCACTTGATCATGGTGGATAAGCTTTTTGATGTGTTGCTGAATCCGGTTTGCCAGTATTTTATTGAGGATTTTTGCATCGATGTTCATCAGGGATATTGGTCTAAAATTCTCTTTTTTTGTTGTGTCTCTGCCAGGCTTTGGTATCAGGATGATGTTGGCCTCATAAAATGAGTTAGGGAGGATTCCCTCTTTTTCTATTGATTGGAATAGTTTCAGAAGGAATGGTACCAACTCCTCCTTGTACCTCTGGTAGAATTCAGCTGTGAATCCATCTGGTCCTGGACTTTTTTTGGTTGGTAGGCTATTAATTATTGCCTCAATTTCAGAGCCTGCTATTGGTCTATTCAGGGATTCAACTTCTTCCTGGTTTAGTCTTGGAAGAGTGTAAGTGTCCAGGAAATTATCCATTTCTTCTAGATTTTCCAGTTTATTTGCGTAGAGGTGTTTATAGTATTCTCTGATGGTAGTTTGTATTTCTGTGGGGTCGGTGGTGATATCCCCTTTATCATTTTTAATTGCGTCGATTTGATTCTTCTCTCTTTTCTTCTTTATTAGTCTTGCTAGTGGTCTGTCAATTTTGTTGATCTTTTCAAAAAACCAACTCCTGGATTCATTGATTTTTTGGAGAGTTTTTTGTGTCTCCATCTCCTTCAGTTCTGCTCTGATCTTAGTTATTTCTAGCCTTCTGCTAGCTTTCGAATGTGTTTGCTCTTGCTTCTCTAGTTCTTTTAATTGCGATGTTAGAGTGTCAATTTTAGATCTTTCCTGCTTTCTCTTGTGGGCATTTAGTGCTATAAATTTCCCTCTACACACTACTTTAAATGTGTCCCAGAGATTCTGGTATGTTGTATCTTTGTTCTCATTGGTTTCAAAGAACATCTTTATTTCTGCCTTCATTTCGTTATGTACCCAGTAGTCATTCAGGAGCAGGTTGTTCAGTTTCCATGTAGTTGAGCGGTTTTGATTGAGTTTCTTAGTCCTGAGTTCTAGTTTGATTGCACTGTGGTCTGAGAGACAGTTTGTTATAATTTCTGTTCTTGTACATTTGCTGAGGAGTGCTTTACTTCCAATTACGTGGTCAATTTTGGAGTAAGTACGATGTGGTGCTGAGAAGAATGTATATTCTGTTGATTTGGGGTGGAGACTTCTATAGATGTCTATTAGGTCTGCTTGCTGCAGAGATGAGTTCAATTCCTGGATATCCTTGTTAACTTTCTGTCTCGTTGATCTGTCTAATGTTGACAGTGGAGTGTTGAAGTCTCCCATTATTATTGTATGGGAGTCTAAGTCTCTTTGTAAGTCTCTAAGGACTTGCTTTATGAATCTGGGTGCTCCTGTATTGGGTGCATATATATTTAGGATAGTTAGCTCTTCCTGTTGAATTGATCCCTTTACCATTATGTAATGGCCTTCTTTGTCTCTTTTGATCTTTGATGGTTTAAAGTCTTGTTTTATCAGAGACTAGTATTGCAACCCCCGCTTTTTTTTGTTCTCCATTTGCTTGGTAAATCTTCCTCCATCCCTTTATTTTGAGCCTATGTATGTCTCTGCGTGTGAGATGGGTCTCCTGAATACAGCAGACTGATGGGTCTTGACTCTTTATCCAGTTTGCCAGTCTGTGTCTTTTAATTGGAGCATTTAGTCCATTTACATTTAAGGTTAAGATTGTTATGTGTGAACTTGATCCTGCCATTATGATATTAACTGGTTATTTTGCTCGTTAGTTGATGCAGTTTCTTCCTAGCCTCGATGGTCTTTACATTTTGGCATGTTTTTGCAATGGCTGGTACCAGTTGTTCCTTTCCATGTTTAGTGCTTCCTTCAGGGTCTCTTGTAAGGCAGGCCTAGTGGTGACAAAATCTCTAAGCATTTGCTTATCTGTAAAGGATTTTATTTCTCCTTCACTTATGAAACTTAGTTTGGCTGGATATGAAATTCTGGGTTTAAAATTCTTTTCTTTAAGAATGTTGAATATTGGCCCCCACTCTCTTCTGGCTTGGAGAGTTTCTGCCAAGAGATCTGCTGTTAGTCTGATGGGCTTCCCTTTGTGGGTAACCCGACCTTTCTCTCTGGCTGCCCTTAAGATTTTTTCCTTCATTTCAACTTTGGTGAATCTGGCAATTATGTGTCTTGGAGTTGCTCTTCTCGAGGAGTATCTTTGTGGCGTTCTCTGTATTTCCTGGATTTGAATGTTGGCCTGCCCTACTAGGTTGGGGAAGTTCTCCTGGATGATATCCTGAAGAGTGTTTTCCAACTTGGTTCCATTTTCCCCCTCACTTTCAGGCACCCCAATCAGACGTAGATTTGGTCTTTTTACATAATCCCATACTTCTTGCAGGCTTTGTTCATTTCTTTTTCTTCTTTTTCTTTTGGTTTCTCTTCTCGCTTCATTTCATTCATTTGATCCTCAATCGCAGATACTCTTTATTCCAGTTGATCGAGTCGGTTACTGAAGCTTGTGCATTTGTCACGTATTTCTCGTGTCATGGTTTTCATCTCTTTCATTTCGTTTATGACCTTCTCTGCATTAATTACTCTAGCCATCAATTCTTCCACTTTTTTTTCAAGATTTTTAGTTTCTTTGCGCTGGGTACGTAATTCCTCCTTTAGCTCTGAGAAATTTGATGGACTGAAGCCTTCTTCTCTCATCTCGTCAAAGTCATTCTCCGTCCAGCTTTGATCCGTTGCTGGCGATGAGCTGCGCTCCTTTGCCGGGGGAGATGCGCTCTTATTTTTTGAATTTCCAGCTTTTCTGCCCTGCTTTTTCCCCATCTTTGTGGTTTTATCTGCCTCTGGTCTTTGATGATGGTGATGTACTGATGGGGTTTTGGTGTAGGTGTCCTTCCTGTTTGATAGTTTTCCTTCTAACAGTCAGGACCCTCAGCTGTAGGTCTGTTGGAGATTGCTTGAGGTCCACTCCAGACCCTGTTTGCCTGGGTATCAGCAGCAGAGGCTGCAGAAGATAGAATATTTCTGAACAGCGAGTGTACCTGTCTGGTTCTTGCTTTGGAAGCTTCCTCTCAGGGGTGTACTCCACCCTGTGAGGTGTGGGGTGTCAGACTGCCCCTAGTGGGGGATGTCTCCCAGTTAGGCTACTCAGGGGTCAGGGACCCACTTGAGCAGGCAGTCTGTCCCTTCTCAGATCTCAACCTCCGTGTTGGGAGATCCACTGCTCTCTTCAAAGCTGTCAGACAGAGTCGTTTGCGTCTGCAGAGGTTTGGGCTGTGTTTGTTATTGCCCTGTCCCCAGAGGTGGAGTCTACAGAGACAGGCAGGTTTCCTTGAGCTGCTGTGAGCTCCACCCAGTTCGAGCTTCCCAGCAGCTTTGTTTACCTACTTAAGCCTCAGCAATGGCGGGTGCCCCTCCCCCAGCCTCGCTGCTGCCTTGCCGGTAGATCACAGACTGCTGTGCTAGCAATGAGGGAGGCTCCGTGGGTGTGGGACCCTCCCGGCCAGGTGTGGGATATGATCTCCTGGTGTGCCTGTTTGCTTAAAGCGCAGTATTGGGGTGGGAGTTACCCGATTTTCCAGGTGTTGTGTGTCTCAGTTCCCCTGGCTAGGAAAAGGGATTCCCTTCCCCCTTGAGCTTCCCAGGTGAGGCAATGCCTCGCCCTGTTTCAGCTCTCGCTGGTCGGGCTGCAGCAGCTGACCAGCACCGATCGTCCGGCACTCCCCAGTGAGATGAACCCAGTACCTCAGTTGAAAATGGCCGGGCGCGGTGGCTCAAGCCTGTAATCCCAGCACTTTGGGAGGCCGAGACGGGCGGATCACAAGGTCAGGAGATCGAGACCATCCTGGCTAACACGGTGAAACCCCGTCTCTACTAAAAAATACAAAAACCTAGCCGGGCGAGGTGTCGGGCATCTGTAGTCCCAGCTACTCGGGAGGCTGAGGCAGGAGAATGGCGTGAACCCGGGAGGCGGAGCTTGCAGTGAGCTGAGATCCGGCCACTGCACTCCAGTCTGGGCGACAAAGCGAGACTCTGTCTCAACAAAAAAAAAAAAAAAAAAAAAAAAAAAAAAAAAAGAAAATGCAGAAATCACCGGTCTTCTGTGTCGCTCGCGCTGGGAGTTGGAGACTGGAGCTGTTCCTATTCGGCCATCTTGCTCCGAGAGTGTTTTCTTTTGGGGAATACTAAGGAGCCCCTGGGAGGAATGACCACAGCGGAAGCAAGCCCTGTAGTTACAGGCATTAATTCAGTAGATACACAGGGAGTGGCGAGTGTGTACCAGACACTATTCTAATGGACAGACACTATTCCAAGTCTTTTTGCCTTTATGAGTTTATATTCTAGTGCAGGGGTGTTCAATCTTTTGGCTTCCCTGGGCCACATAGGAAGAAAACGACTGTCTTAGGCCGCACATAAAAAACAGTAACACTAATGATAGCTGATGAGCTAAAACAAAAATTGCAAACAAAACTCATAATGTTTTAAGCTTTATGAATTTGTGTTGGGTCGCATTCAAAGCTGTCGTGAGCCACATGTGGGCTGCAGGTGGGACAAGCTTGTTCTAGTGGGTAGAGACACATAATAGATGGAATAAACAGTGAATGTATGTAGGTGTTAAGAAGGGAAACAGGAAATAGCTAGGTGTTTAGAATAGGGAAGTTGGGGTCTGGCTCATGAAAAGATCCCTTGCAGTGGTGGTCTCAGCCACTGGCAGTACAACTAGGCCTTCCTGCTTAGAACTCACACTTCGGTCATCACTCTATTTCCTGGTCTACATTCTTGATTTTTTTGTTGTTGTTGAGACGGAGTCTCACTCTGTTGCCCAGGCTGGAGTACAGTGGAGTGATCTTGGCTCACTGCAACCTCTGCCTCCTGGGTTCAAGTGATTCTCCTGCCTCAGCCTCTGAGTAGCTGGGATTACAGGTGCCTGCCACCACGCCCAACTAATTTCTGTATTTTTAGTAGAGACAGAGTTTCACTGTGTTGGCCAGTCTGGTCTCGAACTCCTGACTTCAGGTGATCTGCCCGCCTCGGCCTTCTAAAGTGCTGAGATTATAGGTGTGAGCTACTGCGCCGAGTCCCTTGAAGATTTTTTATGATTTCCTCCTCTATGCTATTTATTTTCAACCATTCATGTACCCTTTCGAAGCTTGTTTATTTTAGGGATCTGCTGTGTACCAGCATATATGACTGCCATTTTATTGAATTCCTTTCCAGTCCTTTCAGTAACCCTCTGCAATGGGTATTACCATCCCCGTTTTACAGTGGTAGAAACTCAGTCTTTAACTCATCAGGATTCAAACCCACATCTGACTCCAAAGCCTCCTCTGCCCTTTCTTCTCTTCCCCAGTGCTTTTTTCACTCACTAGGTCACCAAAGTGCTTATTCTTAGACACTTGTAAAAGGACATTTTCTGTTGATTATGAACCTCTAACTTTGTTTTAAAAGTGTGCCACGTCCCAAGGGTCTTATGTATTTATTTATTTTCCTAGAGTAAACCTGGGCTTTTGTTTTCTTCCCTTTAGATGCTCTGCTTCTGTACTGCCAGTGGATGTGCAGACACTAAACGCATCTGGGCCACCGTTTGGAAAACTAGTGGTTCAGAGTTCCATAGATTCTAGTGCATTCAAGCACAATGGCACGGTTGAATGTAAGGCTTACAACGATGTGGGCAAGACTTCTGCCTATTTTAACTTTGCATTTAAAGGTAACAACAAAGGTATATTTCTTTTTAATCCAATTTAAGGGGATGTTTAGGCTCTGTCTACCATATCAATCATGATTTTAAGTTCATTCCAACATTGACCATGTCATTTCTGGTAATACGTACATCACACCATACTGTCATCAAACTCGCTATGTTTCATTTTGTACTAGCTTGTTAAGTATATGTTTTTACCAGAGCACTTTTAACCATGCTACTTTATATATTTTATATGTATGTGCGCCTCTTTTATATTAGTTGTATATTTACAATTGTCTCCATTAAAAAGGGGTAGAGAAAGCAAATGGGGGGGAATATATTTACCTTACACCCAAACAGAATTAGAACAATCTAACATTTAAATTCAATTAAAAATTTCAATTATTTAAAGTGAATTATTTTAACACTTTGCCAGACACTGTATCCAAAAGTTAACACTGCCTTTATGAAGTCATGTTAGCAAGTTATTTCTTTAAAATATTTAAAATTTGATTCATGTGTGACTAACTCTCTTAACGTAAGTTAAAAGTTCCTTGTGGGCAAATTGCTGAATTGGTACAAAGTGGGAAGACAAAGAAAGTGGGCACTTACTTTTTAGGCCTTCTTGGGTTTTGTTTGTTTTTTGTGTTTTTTTTGTTTGTTTTGTTTGTTTGTTTGTTTGTTTGTTTGTTTGAGTGAGCAAAGACTAGTGCCAAAAAGTGGCGTATTTTCTCAGGTTTTGAGTAATGAGGGGAAGAATCTTCCATTGTTCTACATCATCGATTTTTCAGACGGGGCAACGAAAAGCATACCTTAAAAATGGTGGGTTTTTTTTGTTGTGAAAGACCTTCATGCTCAGTGTAGAAAATTTAGAAAATACAGGAAAGTGTAAAGAAGAAAATATAAACCATCCATAAAGGAAGCTTCTTTTTAAAAGTTGTACAAGGCAGGGATTTGATTGAAGTACAAAGTGCATTCAGATGTTGCTTTTCATTGAAAAACAGCATAAATTATTCCTTTTCTACAGAAATCTCAACTTCTATTCTGCAGTATTCTGGTTTCAAGTTATATTTTTAAAGATTCATTTGAATAACAAGAGTACGATGTAACCAAGGTGAAGCTCTGAGAGTCACATAGCTTTGCTTCCTGCCATGGGCTGTGAGTTGGGAGGTCAGTTTGGGAATGAGTGGCTGTGGTAGAGATCCCATCCTGCCAAAGTTTGTGATTCCACATTTCTGTTTGATTTTAGAGCAAATCCATCCCCACACCCTGTTCACTCCTTTGCTGATTGGTTTTGTAATCGTAGCTGGCATGATGTGCATTATTGTGATGATTCTCACCTACAAATATTTACAGGTAACCATTTATTTGTTCTCTCTCCAGAGTGCTCTAATGACTCCAACAATAATTCTTAAAAGGTGATCTATTTTCCCCTTTCTCCCCACAGAAACCCATGTATGAAGTACAGTGGAAGGTTGTTGAGGAGATAAATGGAAACAATTACGTTTACATAGACCCAACACAACTTCCTTATGATCACAAATGGGAGTTTCCCAGAAACAGGCTGAGTTTTGGTCAGTATGAAACAGGGGCTTTCCATGTCACCTTTTTGGGTACACATAACAATGACTTTAAGGAACTCCAGTAGCTTCCTTTGTTTTGTTCCACCTGAAACAATGAGTTTTCTGTGAAATTGCACCCCTTTTGATAGGTTTGGCATAGAGAACATTGTAGGAAAATGTCTCTAGACAAAATTGTTTTTAATTCCTTTATTGATTTTGGAACTACATAAATGATCCTTCAATTCCACCACCAGCACCACCACCACTTACCTTGTTGTCTTCCTTCCTACAGGGAAAACCCTGGGTGCTGGCGCTTTTGGGAAGGTTGTTGAGGCAACTGCTTATGGCTTAATTAAGTCGGACGCGGCCATGACTGTCGCTGTAAAGATGCTCAAACGTAAGTTCCTGTATGGTACTGTGTGCGCTTGACATCAGTTTGCCAATTGTGCTTTTTGCTAAAATGCATGTTTCCTATTTTAGCAAGTGCCCATTTAACAGAACGAGAAGCCCTCATGTCTGAACTCAAAGTCCTGAGTTACCTTGGTAATCATATGAATATTGTGAATCTTCTTGGAGCCTGCACCATTGGAGGTAAAGCCATGTCCAAACTGCCTTTTATTGTCTGTCAAGTTATCAGAACATGACATTTTAATATGATTTTGGCAATGCTAGGTTATAAAGTGCTTGGAAGATTTTTTACCCAGACTATTGTTCTCTCTTGCTAGATTTTGTTTTCCTTATTGTTCTTAAGAATGCAGGTTTTAATTTTATCATTATGGGGTAGAACAGCCCAGGACATATACTAGTTATTGTCGTGTTTGTAACATCAACAACATTGGCCTCTTGTATATCTTATCCCGACCAGAAGGCTTCTCTTATCTTGTAAGCTTTATATATTTCTTGATCATATTTAGCCACTGAAAGGGTTAATATTAATTTGCATACTATAATTTAAAATAGGCCCCTAAGCCTACTGGTTCTCAAATATACACCAAATGAGGCAAACATTTCACTTCTGTAAAAAATAAGTTTCCAATTCGAAGCCTTAGTTGAGGTTCCCATCGAGGATGTCTGTGATGTTCGCAGAAAGTATTTCAGTTGAAAGAAACAAAGATGTGTAAAATGAGCTGTTTCTAGAGATCCATGGTAAAGTTGACAGCTTTATATAATGTCTTCAAACAACCCCCATAAATGTTGCTTCACCACATCATGAATTGTTCATGAGAAAATTTCTTTCCTAAGTTAATTAGTTGCCTGTTACTTCCAAATTACAGTTTTAAACATTCATAACACCAAAATTTTTTTCAACTAGTAGTGCTCAGAACACAGGTCATTTTAGGTTTTCACTCACTTTCCAGTCTCGTCCCAGCTGGCTGCTCCATGTGACTGATTTTCCCACTATGCCGCAGTTTGTGCCTTCGTTATTTCCATAATAACGTTACAGCGAGTGTGTGAAGCCCTGCTGTAAACAGAAGTGAATCAAAGGATTCACGTAGGAAGCTTGATAATAGTAGAACCTTTGAAAGCAGTAACTTCTGTCTGTCAAATCAGCAATCACGCTTGGCCCCAAATACTAATGTCATTTGGAAATTCAGGTTAAAAGAGACTTGCTTGTTTTATGTTACTCCACATAATGCTGCTTTTTTGATAAGCAGTGTTAATATATAGGATTGTATTGGGACTAAGTAGGCTTATCCACTGAAGCTGAATATTAATGGCCATGACTACTCTTGGGTATTTTTATGGGAGGCAGAATTAATCTATATATCTCACCTCTTTCTAACCTTTTCTTATGTGCTTTTAGGGCCCACCCTGGTCATTACAGAATATTGTTGCTATGGTGATCTTTTGAATTTTTTGAGAAGAAAACGTGATTCTTTTATTTGTTCAAAGCAGGAAGATCATGCAGAATCTGCACTTTATAAGAATCTTCTGCATTCAAAGGAGTCTTCCTGGTAAGACTGATTTACATAAATAGTTAGCTGTTGACAGGCAGTTCATGGGGTCATAAGGGTTTGCAATCAAGGCTGATTCTTTAAAAAATGAACTGAGGTACTCTGAGGTATGAAATCAAAATTATTAAATCATTTAAATGTGATTAACAGTTTAGAAAGTTCAAATTGTGTTTTTAAAGATTCAAACTGTGTTAAACCTAGATTTTTGCTGATTTTTAAAAAATGCATTTTTAGTTTTTTTCTACACTTTAGTTTCACGCAACTGAATGAATTCTATTTCTGTTTCTCTTACGGTTCTGTCCTGCATGTATTTCCATTTATACCGTTGAGCTTGGTACTGTATGCATGTTTCCAGTGAGATACTGTTTATAGGGGAAATGCTAAAGCCTCTCAAGTTGCCACAATAAAGTCCCTTTAAAACCTTTAGCAGAATGACAAAGAGCTCTGAACTTATCTCTACATGTAGGCTTTTTGCTATTGACCTCTGGATTATTCCTATATACCTTGCCTCTTGCCCCTTTTAATTCATCATGCTATTAAAAGTCGTAACTATTCCAGCACGTTTTTAAAAATTCTGGACATTATTTTCATCTCTTTCGTCATTGATGCCATTCTGAATTTGAATCATGTATAAAGAGCTTCGAGTTTGATTTACAACCAGAGAAGAATTCTTCTCATACCTTGCCTATTCTTTCTTTGGAAATGCTGTTAAGAGCCACCATTTGAGAAGACTTCCTGGATGTACCCAGTCCAACAGAAGTCATGGTTATTTCACCCAGTCCCCTATACTGTATATTGCTGCAGTTGTGTGGTAGATTTTTCCTAACCTTTTTATGCACTTTATATCCACTGCATCTTGCGATGACAAGACATTGCCTCCTGAACTCTTAACACCAGGCCCTCAAGGAGACCTCAGTAAATGTTATTGATGGGCAATTACCTCTTAAAGCCATTTTCTGTACCTCTGACTGAAGTTTAAAACCACAGGTGAAACTTTTATGTTTTTTTAATCCTATAAACTTGAGTAATGTAAAGTGGTAGTAGAAACTGTACAAAACCACTTTTTGTTAGTTTCTCCTGGGCATGTGCTCATTATATGAAGAAACCCAATGAGCCATTTTGCTTCTTTCCGAAACCTTGGCCCTATATATATCCTTTAACTTTCTGATATAATGGCCTAAATTGTTCAATCCTGTGTGATGTTCTTTGTGCTTTGGGATCCCATATGGGATTGGAACCACCAGCACACTCTGAAGGAGATTGTTGTCATGGTGTTTCTATGCTAATCAGAAGCAGGAAGTACTAGAAATCTTGAAGAGTCTCCAGCCAAATGTTGCAGACTGAAGAGGTCCAGATGGTTCAGAAAATCATCCAAATTATTGGTGTTTATCTGAACCAACTTGATTTTTTTTTAAAACCTTTTTCCATCAGTCACTATATGTTAACGATCTCTGCCTCCCCCATAACACATCTTGGAAGCTCTTCTTTGTCTTTCTTTCATCTTGTCTCCTGGGGCTCATTTAGAGAGTCTGAGGTGATACAGGATAGCATATTTGGCTCTCTGTCTCCCATTAAATTCATTGTGTCAAGAGATGGGAAATTTCTAACCTGAGTCCTCTATATGATTAAACACAAAAAGGACACCTAGTTTCTGGGCATGGACCCCAATATCAAATATTAAAAAGTCATATCTTACAGAATAAGATTTTCAAACTCTATTCAAACTTTACATGGCTTTCTTCAAATTGGTCCAGTCTATTATGTAGCAAAGGGGATGAGGAGGTAGAGCCTGACCCATGAGTGCCCTTCTGCATGTCCCACTTGATTCAGTCATGACTTGTTTCATCTCTCCCAGCAGCGATAGTACTAATGAGTACATGGACATGAAACCTGGAGTTTCTTATGTTGTCCCAACCAAGGCTGACAAAAGGAGATCTGCGAGAATAGGTGAGTACCTACCTATCAAGCAACAAGAGCAACTTTATTTACAAAGAGTATATGTATCATGCTAATGTGGAATATAACATCATTCCCAGTAGCAACGATGCAGACCAGTTCTGCTTTACGGTAGCAATGCCAATGGTCAATGGCAGTTAGGGTTGTAAGTGGGAATTTGGGGTCAGAGCATTTGTTTTTGTGCCTGAGCATCTTACTATAGATATGGGATCTTTGTATTAATTCGCCATCCCTCTCTACGGATTTTGTAACTCAGCCTAGGATTGTTGAATATTAACTTTGTGATTCAGCATCTACCTTTGCTGGACACGAGGGAAGTGATCTGCCTGCAAGTTCACATTAGTTCATTCATGACCAGCCTTTGGTATTGTCATTGCCACTGTCTTTTCCTGTCCTAACCTTTATGGTTTTAATCGCTAAGAAAAATCCTCTCTTCCTCACAGGCTCATATATAGAAAGAGATGTGACACCCGCCATCATGGAGGATGACGAGTTGGCTTTAGACTTAGAAGACTTGCTGAGCTTTTCTTACCAGGTGGCAAAGGGCATGGCTTTCCTTGCCTCCAAGAATGTAAGTGGGAGTGATTCTCAAAAGAGTTTTGTGTTTTGGTTTTTTGATTTTTTTGATTTTTTTTTTTCTTGAGAACAGAGCATTTTAGAGCCATAGTTAGAATGCAGAGTGTCATTTTGAAGTGTGGTAACCAAAAGCAGAGGAAATTTAGTTTCTTCATGTTCCAACGGCTGTCTCTTTGGAATTCCTGTTCTAATTTGTAAGCTTTAAAGTGCAAGCCTGTCTAAATGAGTTTTTCTATGAATATTCTTTTATATGCATTGAAATTCATTTAAAACTTTTGGCTTTTAGGATATAGGATATGTTCCTAGAGAACAGAATCATTTTATCAGTAAAAGCAGAGGGCACCTCATAGTTACAAGGCTTAGGGTGAACCATAGGCTTGAGTTTTATTGAAGTTAGATCCAAATATTATATGTGTGGCTTATGAAGTATCAGGAAATAAGGGGTCAGAGAGAATAATAAACACTTGGGAGAAGGATAGGAATGGAAAGAGAATGATGGGATGAAAACAAGGAGCATGGTCTGTGGAAGGGTGAGAGGGTTCCTTAGGAAGTAAGATTAACCAAACAGAATGAGGTTACCAGTCCTACCCTTAAATGTCATGGGTGACATTTCCCAACAATTACCAAACTAAGAAAGGATATAGGATGGCTGAAATAAAGACCTTCTTCCTTGTGTCCTTGGGAGATGTTAGATTGAAGTTGCAAAGGCATGTTAGGAACTCTGTGAAAGGACATTCAAAGAAATGCATGCAAAATGAATTTTCAGTTTAAACAGTATGATATGACTATTTCTTATGTATTTCCCTATGAATGAAAGCAGTCCTGAGAAGAAAATAGCATTTATTAGAATTGCTTTTGAAAGAGATTATAGTAATTAGACTCTTGATTATGTGAACATCATTCAAGGCATACTTTTGATTTTTATTTTTGGTGTACTGAGTACTTTAAAACAAAAGTGTTGGATTTTTTATAATATAAGCAACACTCTAATATTAAAAAGTTAGTTTTCACTCTTTACAAGTTAAAATGAATTTAAATGGTTTTCTTTTCTCCTCCAACCTAATAGTGTATTCACAGAGACTTGGCAGCCAGAAATATCCTCCTTACTCATGGTCGGATCACAAAGATTTGTGATTTTGGTCTAGCCAGAGACATCAAGAATGATTCTAATTATGTGGTTAAAGGAAACGTGAGTACCCATTCTCTGCTTGACAGTCCTGCAAAGGATTTTTAGTTTCAACTTTCGATAAAAATTGTTTCCTATGATTTTCATAATGTAAATCCTGTCCAGGGATATCACACATTTTAGCAGTCAAATTAAGTGTACTTCAGCAAAATTTGCATGGTATGCTGAACATTACTACAACTAACAGTCAATAATAGAATTCCTAATTCTAATTGTGTAATTATGGGGCATGGGAAGGAAACAGAAATAGCCTTAATTTTCATTATAGCCTGAGAATGGCAATGAACTTGATTTTGCTCAAGTGTAACAAATGTAGGTCATTGAAGGTCACAGCAGGATAAATTTTGGCGGGATTGACATGCCGTGTGAAGAATACTAAAATCTAAGATCGTGTTCAGAGTTAGCCATATAGAATGTTGGATCCTAGAATACACGGAGAGCTATTAAATAGGTTCATAAGTAATAGCGGGTTTGTAGAACATAGTAAATGTTTTTCAAAGTGCTGTATTTCATTGCCAATTACTGAATCCTCAGAACAAACCCTCGTCCTATAATTGCAGCACCTTCCTATTTTAAAAGTTGGAGAAACTAAGGCATAGCATATTTTAGTGCTTTTTATCTGAGGTGACACAGGGCAGTAGAGACTGAAACCAGAGCCTGTGATTTCCAGACTGGCATCTCATCGCCATGGAAAACCATATCGCCCTTTATATTCTTCTGTGCCTGTCTTCCTGGGCTCATTTCTACAGTCAGATTTATTCCTGGAGGTGGAATTGGGCCCCTTATGAAAATGTAGTGTCCCCCTCATCACTGCAGTGTCTCTATTGGTAGCCTGTACCCGACTTGGTTTTGTAAGAGTGTTGCTGTGTTTATCTCCTGGCCAAAGCATGAATTCTGAAAAGGCTGCCCTGAAGCTAGATATTATCATCAGGAGTGGTAATAAAAACAACTTCTCTTCATCCTTGTGCAATTTTGGAAGGAAGAATGATAAGTCGTTAATTATCCAGTCCTCTGAATATTGACCAAAGGGAGGAGGAGGAAGGTGGCAGTCTCCAGGCCCAGTCTTGATGAATTCTGTAATCTGTCTCCATTATTTCCTGGCTGTGTAATTTTGTCAAGAGTTATCCAATAACTCTGAATCTTTGTTTTTCTCCCCTTGGGAATAATAGTGATTCCTGACTGAGAAAGTTATGAGTTAATATATGTAAAGTGCTCAGGACAGTGCCAGACATATTGTTACTATTCTTTATAGATGTCTTATTTGCGATCTGAATAATCGTGATGATGGTTATATACTGTCTTGTTATTAGTTAGTGACCTTAGTTTGAATTGACAGAGGGGTTGGCTCCATCAGGCTTCCAGACTGTAGAGTCCAGTTCAAGTCAGTTGAACTAACCAATCACAGACGTCGCTTTCACCTGTCTAGTGGGTAAGGAGAATTTCTGGAACAAGATAAGAAACTCAAACATGTTACTGCCCTGCATTTATGTCATCATCATTTGAGATCTCCTTGTTACGTCAGGTTCTCTGAAGTTCTTTCCTTTCACGTGAGTTCTTCATCATTTTTCATGTCATGGCCCCTTTTAGAGTGTGGTAAAGCCTATGGAACCCTTATCAGAACACTGTTTTCGACGCCTATGATGAAATATGTAGGATTACCAAGGAAAACAGTTAAACCGAAATAACTATCACGTTATTAAGTAAATTTGTGATATGTCAGTACATGTGTTTACTACAGAGAGTAACAGGCTCTGTTAGGTTGGTGCAAAAGTAATTGTGGGTTTTGCTATTACTTTTTTCTAAAAACCACTGTAATTTTAGAGTGGTGATTAATGTAAATATGATTTTGAGATGCCTGTAAAGACTTAATAGGATATGAAGATGTTCATGAGAAAGTCGCAGGTACAGCTAATACTACTGTGGTTTATCACCTTTCTTAGTAATTTGAAGAAATGCTAAATTTCATCTAGAAATTAGCAAAAGTAAGGATGTCATTTTTCCTTTCCAAGTTCACAGGCCCCTGAATTTGACACCCATAGATCTCAGGTTAGGAGTCCTCATAGGAACTTTAGCACAACATCTAGGAAGAGAAGGGATATTGGAAGTTTGTTTTGTCTTGTTTTGTTTTTTTAAACTGACTAAAATAACTTTAACACCAAAAAAAAAAAAAAAAAGCTGTCCCAGATTTCAATCTTAAATGGATTAAGAGAAGGATTGATTTAGCTTTTTATGGCAGATTAAGATTGGGAATCCAGAATGCATCTAAGAGGAATAGTTACAGAAAGTTCATCTCAACTTTAATGGAGAGAGTTCTCCAAAGAGTCATGATCACAAGCCACTACTGTTTATTGGGTACTTGCCTTTATTCTAGGCAGTTTTTCAGATAGCACTGAGTCAGGTGGTGCTAAGCATTTTTACCCACATTGTCTTATTTAATGGGACAATTCACAAAATTCATAAAGGACAATTCATAAAATTAAAAGTGTTCATTTTGTTTTACAGAAGATACGGAGGTTTAATTACAGATATTTTAATGACTTCCCCAGTGTATTAGAGTTTTGGGTTTTGACAGAAAACCCAAAATAAAAGAAGTCTAAGGGTAGCAGGCCAGGATTGGTATAAAGATTCCATGGAGTACCTGGGCCAAGTCTTTCCCTTCCATGCTTAGCAATTCCTGGGTGTAACCCCCATGTCCATGGTCCAAGATGACCACCAGGTAGATAGCCAGCCATCACATCCAGAAGGCAGGGGGCCCTTGCACTACAGAAGAGAGGGCAGAGGGCACATGCTAGCTATATTATAAGGAGGTATTCCTGAAGCTGCCATATAGCACTTACAACTTGGTGGCCAAAACCGAGTCACCTGACTACAGCTAGCTAGCTGCAAAGGAGGCTGGGAAATGTAGTCCTAATTGTGAGAGGCCATGTTTCTGTTTTTAAGGAAGGAGAGGGACATATTCAGTGGAAACTAACAAATCTCTGCATTACCTAAGGCCCATGATAGAGCCAGAGCTAAAATGTCTGGCTGTCTCTGATGTTTGTGCTCTTAATCTCCATGCCGTACTGACATAGTGTTCACATCTTAAAATGGGGATAATGAACTTGTGAGCCATGTATTTCAGAGGTGATTGGGATCATCTGAGATTATATAGGTAGAAGGTTTTTGTGAGATGGTACTTAAGTTATCATCTCACATTTCAGCAACAGCAGCATCTATAAGAATATCTTCTGTTCAGTTTTGTTGAGCTTCTGAATTAACATTGTTGACTCTGTTGTGCTTCCATTACAGGCTCGACTACCTGTGAAGTGGATGGCACCTGAAAGCATTTTCAACTGTGTGTACACATTTGAAAGTGACGTCTGGTCCTATGGGATTTTTCTTTGGGAGCTATTCTCTTTAGGTAAAATGATCCTTGCCAAAGACACCCTCATTAGACTCAGAGCATCTTCTTGAGGTTTCATTAGTGTCCTGCTTCCTTGTGATTAACACTGCTTTGCAAACTGTGTCTCAGGAAGCAGCCCCTATCCTGGAATGCCAGTCGATTCTAAATTCTACAAGATGATCAAGGAAGGCTTCCGGATGCTCAGCCCTGAACATGCACCTGCTGAAATGTAAGGGTCGAAAAATTTTTCCTTTAGATCACATTTTCCCTTTTATTTTTCTTTTTAAAGACAGAAACCCAGATGTTGAGGGTTTTCATAACACAGTTTGAAATGTCACTTGGTTTCTTTATGACACGCTGGTCAAATGTCATTTCTGTAGTTTATTTTCATAATCTCTTGTCACCAAAAATACAGAAAGTTTCAGCAGCATTTCATACATGCAGTGTTTTATGTTATCCATATGTCAGTCCGTATGTCCAGTTGCATAGCCCTGGAATTATTACTGAAGTTGCTGGATGCCATACATTTGAAAACAGACTGAGGGTGTTGAGGAGGGATAGTAAATGGCCCTTGTCTCGCAGGTATGACATAATGAAGACTTGCTGGGATGCGGATCCCCTAAAAAGACCAACATTCAAGCAAATTGTTCAGCTAATTGAGAAGCAGATTTCAGAAAGCACCAATCATGTGAGTATACTCTGGCCGAATCCCCCTTCTCCCAGTTCCAGGTGTGTCCTCCTCCTCAGGTTTTCAAGGTGAGGACTAACCTCCCAACCCCTTCTCTCCTCATCTTAGGTTGCAAATTGGGCTTCAGGTAGGGGAAGTAAAGCAATGGAAACCAGTTCTTTCTGCCCAGCCCTCCTCTTCTGAGCCAAAGAAGGATGTGAGATGGAGGGGGAAGGGTGGAGAGTTTTGTGCTCAGTGGAAGTAGAAGTTTCCGTAAGGATTTGCCATGTTTCCTCCCCTATCTCAAATGCTGGTCATGGGGTCAGTATTTTCTCCCTCTCACGTGTCAGGGCCATTCATCCTTTGGAGGGTTGGGGTGATGTGAATAGAATAAACGCATAGAAAAGACAGCTTGTTACTGCAGTGAAATAAGCCTTCTGATCAAACAAGCATAGCCAGAAAATGGCAGATAGCTGTCATGCCCACAAGCCATATAGAATGAAGAGCTGTTTGAAGTTGGGAGATCCCTCCCAGTGATTTGGGAAGTGGGGGGGAATGAAAACTCAAATCTATTATTTCCTCTCTTGCTTTTAAGGAAGAATTAGTGATACTTTGACTCTGATTTTTTTAAGCTGCTTTCTTTACTGGGCTGTGTGCTTGGAGCTATCTTTTCTTTCCTAATAGCACACCACTGATAATTTTTGGGTTAAAGCTTGTTCTTCTGGGTTTCAAAGCGTGTTTCAACTTAAACAGCATTTTTCACCCAGTTACTTTGATTCTTGACAGGAGACCCCTGGAAGGGCCATGGGTTTCTCGGCAAATTACATTGGTTGTTGGGTTGTAGTTGGCTGTAGAGATTTACAAGCCTTTTTAGATAGGTTTGATAGTGCTTGCTCCCTGGTGTGCCCCATTAGAAGAGCTAAGCTTGTGCATGTTTTGTCCCTACTTCTTGTATGAAGTTATTTCCTTTGGAAAAATGAAGGGGAAAACAAAGCTTATATTTGTTTTGTCAGTATGACTTGGGTTTTGGCCATAAAGTTCTTGTAAACCACTTCTCTCTTAAGAGTTTCCATCAGTTAGTGGTGATCTTGACACTGTAAGTATGCCTTTTGTTGCTGTGTTCATTGTAGGGACCTGGTGTATTGACTATGCGCTTGTTTTCCCCAGATTTACTCCAACTTAGCAAACTGCAGCCCCAACCGACAGAAGCCTGTAGTGGACCATTCCGTGCGGATCAATTCTGTCGGCAGCACCGCTTCCTCCTCCCAACCTCTGCTTGTGCACGACGACGTCTGAGCAGAATGAGTGTTTGGGTCACCCCTCCAGGAATGATCTCCTCTTCTATTGGCTTCCATGATGGTTATTTTGTTTTCTTTTGACTTGCATCCAACTCCAGGATAGTGGGCACCCCACTGCAATCCTGTCTTTCTGAGCACACTTTAGTGGTTGATGATTTTTGTCATCAGCCACCATCCTATTGCAAAGGTTCGAACTGTATATATTCCTAATAGCAAAGTAGCTCCTACCATGAACAGAAAACATTCTGATTTGGAAAAAGAGAGGGAGGTATGGGCTGGGGGCCAGAGTCCTTTCCAAGGCTCCTCCAATTCTGCCCAAAAATATGGTTGATAGTTTACCTGAATAAATGGTAGTAATCACATTTGGCCTTCAGAACCATCCATAGTAGTATGATGATGCAACAAGATTAGAAGCGGAAAACCTAAGTCCTTTATGTGGAAAACAGAACATCATTAGAACAAAGGACAGAATATGAACACCTGGGCTTAAGAAATCTAGTATTTCATGCTGGGAATGAGACATAGGCCATGAAAAAAATGATCCCCAAGTGTGAACAAAAGATGCTCTTCTGTGGACCACTGCATGAGCTTTTATACTACTGACCTGGTTTTTAAACAGAGTTTGCTATTAGAGCGTTGAATTGGAGAGAAGGCCTCCCTAGCCAGAACTTGTATATACGCATCTATAAATTGTCCGTGTTCATACATTTGAGGGGAAAACACCATAAGGTTTCGTTTCTGTATACAACCCTGGCATTATGTCCACTTGTGTATAGAAGTAGATTAAGAGCCATATAAGTTTGAAGGAAATAGTTTATACCATTTTTTAAGGAAACAGTGTAACCACAAAGCACAGTCTAAAAATCTCCTCTTTTAGCTGATGAACTTACTCTATAGATTCTGCGGAACAAGTCTATCAGCTTCAGAATGGCATTGTACTCAATGGATTTGATGCTGTTTGACAAAGTTACTGATTCACTGCATGGCTCCCACAGGAGTGAGAAAACACTGCCGTCTTAGTTTCGATTCTTATGTAGCAGGAAATAAAGTTTAGGTTCAGCCTCCTTCACAGGCATGTCCTGGACGCCGGGCCAGTATCTATATATGTGTGTGTACGTTTGTATGCGTGTAGACAAATATTTGGAGGGGTATTTTTGCCCTGAGTCCAAGAGGGTCTTTTAGTACCCAAAAAGTAACTTGGCTTTCATTATTAGTACTGCTCTTGTTTCTTTTCACATAGCTATCTAGAGTAGCCTACCAGAAGCTTCCATAGTGGTGCGGAGGAAGTGGAAGGCATAAGTCCCTGTGTATTTGCAGTCCACCTGCACTTAAGGCACTCTGTTATTTAGACTCATCTTACTGTACCTGTTCCTTAGACCTTCCATAATGCTACTGTCTCACTGAAACATTTAAATTTTACCCTTTAGACTGTAGCCTGGACATTATTACTGTAGTTTACCTCTTTTAAAAAACAAAACAAAAAACTCTCCTTCCTCACTGCCCAATATAAAAGGCAAATGTGTACATGGCAGAGTTTGTGTGTTGTCTTGAAAGATTCAGGTATGTTGCCTTTATGGTTTCCCCCTTCTATGTTTCTTAGACTACATTTAGAGAACTGTGGCCATTATCTGGAAGTAATCATTTGCACTGGAGTTCTATGCTCTCGCACCTTTCCAAAGTTAACAGATTTTGGGGTTGTGTTGTCACCCAAGAGATTGTTGTTTGCCATACTTTGTCTGAAAAATTCCTTTGTGTTTCTATTGACTTCAATTATAGTAAGAAAAGTGGTTGTTAGTTATAGATGTCTAGGTACTTCAGGGGCACTTCATTGAGAGTTTTGTCTTGGATATTCTTGAAAGTTTATATTTTTATAATTTTTTCTTACATCAGATGTTTCTTTGCAGTGGCTTAACGTTTGAAATTATTTTGTGGCTTTTTTTGTAAATATTGAAATGTAGCAATAATGTCTTTTGAATATTCTGAAGCCCATGAGTCCTTGAAAATATTTTTTATATATACAGTAACTTTATGTGTAAATACATAAGCGGCGTAAGTTTAAAGGATGTTGGTGTTCCACGTGCTTTATTCCTGTATGTTGTCCAATTGTTGACAGTTCTGAAGAATTCTAATAAAATGTACATATATAAATCAAGTGGAATCATTTGATTGTTGAGATTCGTGAGATTAAACTTTAAAGCATTAAAGTGCATTCATCCTGACAACATTTTGTACTCAGTTTTCATAAAATATGTGCAAGACTATCAGATCATACTAGGATTTACATACTTAGAGATTGAACAGATATTAAGAATTTTCATCCGTGTGATATTTTCTCATTTTAGTCTTACAACCTGAGGTCTCTATTTAAATTGAAAAATAGATACAGTGAACATTCTAAGAATTTTACACATAGCTATGATTACTATTAGATTGATTCATGTGAATTTTTGGTATTCACGTGAATTTGCTGCCATTTTTGGCAGCAAAATAATGGTCAAATAACAGCAACTTCATGTGGCTTAATTTAATATGACTGGCATGTTTCCTCCCAGAAGAGACCGTCTAAAAACATGAACAGTAAAATAATAGACCAAGCTAACATGAGGAATCCCAAGAAAGTGGCTTGTATTCTTGTTGGCTTGGGTTTTGAAGACAGGTCATTTCAAAATGAGATATTCATGCTCCACCTGAAGTCCTTATTCTTACTTGCTTCTGGAACAGAGTTAGGTTCCACTTCGACTTGGAGGGAGGTGCTTAGTATGTATGAACTGGGTGCCGTCATGCGGGTGAAACATTCTGCATGCCCAAGTGATACCGTCCAGACCACTGGAACCCAAACAGAGGCTGAGAGTCCTTCAGCTTGAAACAAAGGAGGCACCCTGAATCACATAATCCTATTAAGAATGAATTAGGCACCCACACACTCTCAGTCATGACTGCCTTTATTGATGTGACATCTACACCTGCAGAAATGTCTCCTGAGAGGAAAGGGAAGGAGTGAAAAGTGACCTGTAATGAAAAGGAATCCTTTTAAAATCAAGAGGGAATTGTGTGGCAAAGAATGCGTCAATAATCAGTGAAAAACACCCACATTTCAGTCAGGCGATTCCCATTATTTTATTACAGACAGGAATGAATGCTAATTGACCACAAAACAAAGAAGTCTTTTCTTTCCAAATGTTTTCGCTGTCATTTAGCCTTTGTCATGTGTGAGGAATTTGCGTTAGAAGCGGTTGACAGGCCCCTGTGTTAGGAGTCTAGCTAATTTTCCTCACCAGCCTAGCTTTTCAAAGGAAAGTAATACCAGGTCTTGGTGCCCAGGCTCAAACTTGGTTCAAATCTCAGTGCCACCCCTGTCTCTACCACTTACTGATGTGTGACATTAGGCAGATTAGCTCTTGAAATCTCAGTTCGTGGGAGTAGTGTCTACCTTGATGTATTAATGTGAAGCTGTCGAGACCAGCTCGTTCATATGCCTAATAAGTTTTGCCATGGCCAATTCACCTTATTAAGCAGGGAGGGTGGTGCTTCTGTACTGACACAACTCATATAAAATTATACAATCAAAAACTTGCTTCTAATTTTCTTAGGTGCAAACAGTATTGTACAAGTGTGCTGCAAAACTTGACGTTGCTATAAAGATTTCTGGGTGGTGGTGGTTTTTTTTTTTTTCTTAAATCCCGGTGTTTGGCCAGGAATTCAAAACTCTCTATTCTTGCTCCAGCCTTCCTTCCTACTTCTCTCCCATTATCTAAGGCCCATGAGTGTGCCCCATGCTCTTCTCTGCTTCCATTCTCAGACTGCATACTGTCCCTTCTCTCCAAGAAGACAGACCCGCAAAATCATCTCGATGGGAAGTTGTCGCTGAACTCCCACAGCACTCTTTACTTTTTATGGCTCTTACAATTGATTTTCCAATTATTTTGGCTCTTGTCTTGTCCCCATCCCCACTATATCCAGACTTAAAATCAGTTAACATAAAATTCCCGTATGTGCCAGGGTTACTGCATTTACTTGTTTAAATATTGAATTGTCCAGACACTCAGGGGTTAAATTGCCCAAGAGGTTGCAAGAGTTTACGTTTTGCCCAAGTTCACTGAGCAGTACATGAAGCCAGACTTAGAATCCAGATCTGTACCTCAGTGATGGCAAATACCTGGTCTTCCCACGCTGGTGTCTCCAACCACCCTGGCCATGCAGACATCACTCATCTGCCACCACACCCTCCAACTGAGCCCAGGTGCCTTAGAAGTCACAGTCTTCTCCAACAAGCTGATATGAATCAATTGGTGTTAGCCTGCAGAGAGACTTACCTGTCCCCTTTAAATGATGACCAAGTTTCCATCTTCCTGAGGGACAGATGTTCTTCATCTCAGACACCCCCAAAGCTGCTAGCACAGTACTTCAAGAGTGGTTCTTTTTGAACAAATAATTGAACATCCCATCAGTGTTTGGAGTGGGAGAGAGCCATTTGGGAGGAAATGGGCCCAAGAAAGAGGGGAAATAGAAGAAGACAGAAGGCAGTGAAGTTAGCTTAATTTCACATGATGGGGTGGCACTTTGGGGAGAAGGGAAGGGGAACTAGAAACATTCCTTTGGACAGCCTTACTGAGGCCTATACAGAGGCTTTGTGGGAACAAGGAGAAGAGAAGAAAAGGAAGGCGTTGGTAGACTGGGAAGGGTGGAGAGGAAGGGAAAGTGGCAGGAGTGCTCTTCCTTATTCAGAAGCAGGGAGAGGAGCTGAAGCTGACAAGCAGTTTCTGGGCTTGAGGTGCAGAAGCTGAAGACAGGAAGACCGTGCCGCCCCACACTTGGTCTTGGAGAAGGTCAGCAGCACTGGCGTCTGCATGAGAAAACGCCCCACGGGAGAGGTCTCGGGATGAGCAAGGCTTCAGGAAGCACCAGCTGGGCAGCCTTTGAGTGAACCTTTATGAAGAAAAGTGTATGGGTTTGCTAGGGCTGCCATAATAAAGCAGTTGAAACTGGCTGGCTTCCGTATGGAAACTGATTGTCCCACAGTCCTGGAGGCTAGAAGTCTGAGATCAGGGTGTTGGCAGGGTCAGTTCTTTCTGAGCACTGTGAGACTCTGCCCCATGCCTCTGCCAGCTTCTGGTGCTTTGTCGGCAGTCTTTGGCATTCTTTGTACATCTCTGTCTTCAACTTCAACTTCACATGGTGCTCTCCCTGTGTGTGTGTCTGTGTCCAAGTTCCCCCTTTTGGTGAAGACACTAGTCATATTGGATTAGGGGTTCAACCTATTCCAGTACAAGTTCATTTTAACTAATTACATCTCCCAAGACCTTATTTCCAGTAAGGCCATATTCTCAAGTACTAGGAGTTATGGATATGACTTCAACATAGGAATTTGGAAGACACAATTCAACCCAGAACAAAAAAATCTCAAAACCCTCTTGATTGCAGGTGACCTGGTCTTCCCTAGAGTACTGAAATGGGCTCTCTAAAAACTCTTGAATGATCTCCAAAGTTCCAATTTCAGAGCCCTCTGTTCAATCATTGCATTACCTAGAGCAGTGTTTAGAACAGAGTCTGGTCTGTAGCAACCACTCAATTGTCAAATAAATGAAGCTTTATGCATTGAAATACTCCTCCTTGTAACTTGCCTTCTTGCCTGCATTCTCTGCTCCTCCTCTTTGTCTTCCTCCAGCACCCTTTTAAAAGTGGCAGTTTCAGCGTTTGGTCCTTTCTTATTTCAGCTGATACGTTCTCCAATCTCTGGTCAATCTCATCTAATCCCTGAGATGTGGCTGCCATCTACCAACCTACAATTTCCAACTCTGTCTCTGGCTCTGACATCTCTCCCTTTGTGTAGACTAGAATTGCCAGATAAAATAGAGGACATCCAGTTAAATTTGAATTTCAACATTTAATATAAGTATGTACCCTTAAGTATTTAGAACATATGGATCCTAAAAAATTATTGTGCACTTGAAGTTCAAAGTGAAACTGATGACCAGTATTTTGTTTACTAAATCTGATAACCCTTGTCTAGATTGTGAGACTCTTGAAATTAAGGACGGCACTTAATTAATTATTGGATATTCTAAGTCCAGCACATGGAAGAAATGCAGTTTCAAAGACACTAAAATATGGAAAAGGAACTTTATTTTATTGAAGATCTGCAAGTGGCAAACCCTTTACTTTTTGATGTCTAAATTGTCATTTCACCTTCATTCTTAAAAAAATATTTGCACTAGATATAGAACTCAAGGATGGCAGTTATATTTTTCAGCACATTCGTTTCCACCCTCTTCGAGTTTCCATTTTTTTGCTATTGAGAAGTCTGTTCAGATTGTCATTCTCCTGAAGATATTATTTTTTTGTTTTCATTATTGCCTCTAACATTTTCTCTTTGTCTTTGGTCTTTACAGTTTCACTATGATATGTCTAAGCTTGAATTTCTCTTTACTTATTTTATTTGAAATTATTTGGACTTCTTGAATCTATAGATTGGTGTCTTTAATCAATACTGGAAAAATCTCAGTCCTTTTAAAATTGTTCAATCTTTAAAAAATCTTTCTTCTCCATCTTATTTCTCGTCTTCTTCTGGTACTCCAATTCAATGCATCTTAAAGTCTCACTGCATCCTCCATATCTCTTAATCTGGCTTTCGTATTTTCCTTCTTTTTGTCTTTCTGTGCTACACGCAAGGTAATAACTGTTCTTCCTGTTATCCGAATTCCCCTTCAGCTCCTGTCCATGGAGAACCATTTTAGTATCTTTACTGAGGTATAATGAACATAGCATAGACTCCACTGGCCATTGTAAGTATAAAATTCAATGATTATATTAAATTACAGAATTGTGCAACTATTCCCACAATTCAGCTTTAGAACATTGCTGTTATCCCCAAAATTTCCCTTATGCCTGTTTGCAGTTAAAAGGTATTCAAATAATTTTAATGGATTAATTTTCAGTTACTTTTGCCCTGTGAGATGATACCACATATTTGACTTTCTCTTATATTACTCACTCATTGAGTCATTTATTATCTCTAGGCTCTTTCTAGATGTTTTGGTCATATAAATAACAGTGATAATCAACAGGTTGCCTTGGTTGGAGAATTACCAGTGGTGATAATACTGATGATAATGAGAGCTACCATTTATGTAATGCCTATTATGTCCCTGGATCTTTATTGGGTGTGTTATACGCATTACTTTATTTGAGCCTCACAACAATCCTGGAAGGTAGGTATTATTTGTCTCCATTTAAAGGTGAGAAAACTTGGCCTCTGAGAGACTTGCTATCTTGCCCTAAACTTCACGGTTATGGGCAATGGAATTGAGAGGTAAGCTCTAGTTTGACCCTTGAGTCATAGGATTTTAAGCAGCAACTTCACCAAAATGAGCAAGCCCTTTCTTTTTCTCAGTGTTGGATGATCTTTTAGCCATTTCATTTCACTTTTAAAAATACAAGAGAAGGCTGAGCATGGTGGTTCACACCTATAATCGCAACACTTTGGGAGGCTTTTGCTTCAGCCCAGAAGTATGAGACAAGCCTGGGCAACACAACGAGACCGCATCTCTATAAAAAATAAAAGTAAGATAAATAAAAATACAAGAGAAGGTAAGGAAATCAAATCAGCCACTTTGCTACGTACTACTAATTCCTCTAAAATGCTGGTGAGAATGTAGTTGAAGTAAATGCTAATATAGGCTCCAGAATTATCTGTTGATGTCACAGGTTTGTGATCTGCCCACTTCCTGGTGTGTCATGTGAACTTCCCCATGTCCTTCAGGGACATTTATCCCTCTGTTTCAAAGAATAATCTTTTTCATTTGAGCCTAGTGAGAAAAACAAAATGCTGGATTTACAGAGGGGTATGGAGTCTGAAGTGTGGAGAGGAGCACTAGATAGAGCCAATCAAGAATTTCAGATCAACGAGAGTGTGGGTGAAAATACCGCCTTTCTCTCGATCCAACAGTTGTTATTGTTGATTATAAATTAACAAGCTGTTACCCATATGTCTCCTCCACTGTCGATTCCATGTTCATTGGTTGAACGCGGCTTCTATGATGTGGGTTCTTCTATGAAGGGTTTAACTTCACAAGGGCTAAGTCCTCAGGGTAAATGCTCCTAGTTGAAATCAATGTTCTCAAGTGACTCAGCTGTGTGTCTCCATCCGTGGCTGACTTTGAAGTGTGCGTGCCTTTTTGAGCACATCAGCAGGACTATGGTGTATTTTATGATACTGACCTTTTTCTTTGTGGTCTGTGGCTTAGCAGCCACTTTTGTTCTATAGCAAATGAAGAATGAGGACAGGCAAAAGGACTTTCTTCATGGCTGCTTGTCTCAGGATATGAATAGGCATCCTAGGGAAACTGAAAACACTTGTGTCCACACAACAGGCCACCTGGGTGGCCTGAGTGCCAAACCCTCTTATGTGGCATAATTTGCTTCTAATCAGGGTGCATTTTACTCCTATGGAGTGTTTGGTATAGAAAGCGGGTATGTGTGAACTGAATTTCTCTATTGCTACATTCAGATAATCCAGCTGGCATGATAGCATGATGTGACAATAGTTTTTATTGAATGACCTGGTTCATTAGCAAAGACATGAAGTGACTTTGTTGACAAGGATACAGAGGCTTCCAACAGGTTCAGTGAGAAAGAATGCTGTGGTTAAGTTCTGTCTGCTTGGACATAGGCATGGGGAATTGTATTTTGTGTGCTAACTCTTACATAGCACCCATGTATAGCTCGTATGTTCTCAGTGCTTTACATACATTCATTAGTCTAATCCTCTCAAAAACCATATGTAATAGTTATTATTTTACAGATGAGGAAAATAAGGCACAGAGAAGTCAAACAGCCTGCCAAATGTTACAAAGCTAGTAAGTGGCCAAGACAGGACTGGAATCCAAGGAACCTGGCTTCAGAGTTTGGGTTCTGAACCACTATGTCAAACTGCCTCTCTATGTACTTATTTTTCCATTCTAATCAAGACAGACTACCTAGGTCAGCCGGATTCCATACAGGCCTCATATTTTTCCCTGGCCTAGGATGCAAGAGGGGGTCTTCTCCACACGGATGCCTCCTACACATGAGTTTCATGGGACTTGAATGCCCTTCTTTTCTCCTAGGCTGACAAGGATTTAGATTCCTGACTTTGCAAAATGAGATGGCTTTTTCAGGCAGACAATGAGGAAGCTCCAAGGATAAATAGGCACCCAGAGCACATGTTGGTGACAATTGAACTGTCTCTGAAATGCATGATATCTAAGGATGACAGGGAAAGTAGAAGACAATGGTACAGTGTAAGGCAGCAGTCCTTAACCTTTTTAGCACCAGGGACCAATTTTGTGGAAGACAATATTTTCATGGATGGGGTGAGGAGAATGGTTTCAGGATGAAACTGTTCCACCTCAGATCATCAGGCATTAGATTCTCATAAGAATTGGGCAGCCTAGATCCCTCGCATGTACTGGTTAACAATAGGGTTCATGCTCCTATGAGAATCTAAAGTTGCTGCTGATCTGACAGGAAGCTGAGCTCAGGCAGTAATGTTCCCTTGCCCTTGCAATGCAGCCTGGTTTCTAACAGGTCATGGACCAGTACTGGTCCCTGTTGGGGACCCAGGTTGTAAGAAGTTCCAAGCCCATCCTCTTGCCCTAGTTGTGCTACTATTTACCACTTACCTGACCTCCTTTCTTAAGCAACCATTTATTAAGCATTAAACACTTAACTTGCATTATTTCATCCCATCCTCACAACAGCCCTAGGAGATAGGGAGTTATCTGTATTGCAAAGATGAGGAAACTAAGACTCAAGGAGTTTAAGTAAATTTTGTTTAACTCCAAATTCCCTCTCAATGGAAGCAGAAAATTTCCACTGTTGTTACTGCTGAACCCCAAATTAAGTCCCAATAAGCAAAATAGACAATAGCAATAGGGGTCCCTGAAGTCCACTTGCCCGCCCAGCTCTTCCTCCACAGCTACCCCTCAGACTCTAGTCTTTCACAGACCACATTTGGGAAACCACTGGAAGTTCCCTGCAGTTCAGCAGCTTAAAATCCCACCTTGTAGTGATGTGGTTGACTGTGGCTGAGGTCTCCTCTTACTGAAAGACCTCCAGTCCCTGGGGCACCTTGGGGGAATTCCCCAGTCTCTTAAACTCAGCCTCTTCTATTGACTCAAACAGGAAGACATGGAAGGAAGCACACCTTCCCTGTCTACAAGTTTCCGAGATTTCTCCAGCACTAAGGCTCTTGTTTTTAAATTTCTTTTTAATTTTTATGTAATATGCTATTATATTCAAAATATCTGCTCAGCTCTTATTTTCCTTTAGGTAATCAATGTTAACTTTGATATAATATCTTTCTGTTCTTGTGCATATATTTATATCTATTATTTAAAGAAATGGGATTATTCTATTAAGGAAGGCAAAGAATTTTTATCTGAGGAATGTGAGTCCTTTCTAACTTTTAGGCCTAAAAAGTCATTAAAATGAGAAACAATCACATCCTACTTCCCTGCTTTGTGAGCTATGCATTCATCCACTGAACCTGCTTGCTATTGCCTATAAATTAATCTAATAATGCCACATCAAACACTATAACCCACACTCTATAGTTTAACAATGTATAGCCAATCACTAATCAATGTTATTTCTGTAAACCAATGAGAATTCCTGACAAACTGAGTGTCCTGTCAGCCCACTCCCTGTCTCTCTTTTTTTCTTTTTCCTTTAAAAATCCATTTGTAACTTCCACTAATTGAAGTATACATTCATGGCAACTTGAATCTATGCTTCCGAGTTGCAGTCCTCAACCTTGGCCCAAATAAATTATCTGCTTATATTAATTTTGCCTCAGTTTCTTCCTTTCCTTTTATGTCAACATTATATATATATGTTATATATATACACACATATATATGCAACTAACATTGCATTGCATATATATATGCATTGCATGTATATATTCTGCAACTAGCATTTTAACTTACATTGTATTATGATTATCACTCCATATCATCACATATAAATTAAATTTACAATTTTCCACAGTATGGATCTACCACAAACCTGATATTTTCAGGTAAGAACTTGTCACATTGGCTATTGGCAGTCTAAGATCTTATCATTTTTGGTCCACTTCTACCAAATGCAGAGGATGGCATACATTTGTTTGTATGGACTAAAAGCTAAGTTAGGGGGAAGTATGTGATATTCTATTTTGGTCAGTTTAGTAAGTAAAGATAATTTATATGAGAGGGCCTAGTGCAGTGCCAGTTGAGGCACATGTGCTCATTAAATGTTAATTAAATCTCAAAATACAATATGCTTTGGTAAGTAAGAATAACTGAGAAAGTAGAAGGAATATTAGTGTGCCTGGACTGATTTTTATTGAATGTATTTTAGAAGTAAGATTATTAGTTTTTGTAGATGTCTAAAGGAAATGGGAAGAAAAGGAGTTATTTTCCCATCACACACATACTTCTATAGATTGTCTGCCTATGATTAAAATAGAGCCAAACCACACCAGGGTTGTATTAGACATTCACCCTTCAGATAACAATAGGTTATCACTTTCCTTTTGAACTGCTCTCCAATGAATGCAACCCCCCTCCTCCCAAGAATGTCAATCAATCCTTACTCCAGTTTGGGCTGATTGGTAAAGCATTAGCCTGCTCTTAACCACAGTGAAAATAGCTGCACTCCAGGTACTTGTCTGGCAGTATAAGCTCCAACTCCCTGGCATTCAGAATCCATCAAAAGCCTGGTTGATAGAAACAATACTTATGCACAATTGTCTAAAGAATAATCAGTTCATCTGCCCTCTCTTTTGAAATTCAAGTTCCATTCATGAATGTAAGAAAGCTGTGTGTATGGATTGGGTTATATTGTACCATAACCCCAGAAATGCTTTTGCCAAATTATGCTTTGGGTTTAATCCATCAGCTTTCACCACAGATTAAAGAAATTGTTGAAGAAGAGCATTATTATGATTAATGTTTATTGTTTGGAGTCCAGAAGAGTTGAGTTTTCATTCCACCTCTGCCATCTATTAGCCATAAGTCTTTAAGGAAGTCATATAATTCTCTAATATACAGAATTTAAAAGGAACAACAACAACAACAACACAAATAATCACATTCACAAATGGGCAAAGGACATGAATAGACATTTTTCAAAAGAAAACAAATAAATGGACAAGAATATGAAAAAATATTCAATATCACTAGTCATCAGAGAAATGCAAATTAAAACTACAATGAGACATCATCTTATACTAATCAGAATGACTATTACAAAAATGACAAAAAATAACAGATGTCAGTGAGGATGTAGAGAAAAGGGAACTCATACACTGTTGGTGGGAATGTAAATTAGTACAACATCTATGGAAAACAGTATGGAGATTTCTCAAAGAACTAAAAAGAGAACTTTCATTCTATCCAGCAATCCCACTACTGGGTATCTAATCAAAGAAAAGGAAATCAGGCCAGACTTGGTGGCTAATGCCTGTAATCCCAGCACTTTGGGAGGCTGAGGCACGTGAACTGCTTGAGTTCAGGAGTTCAAGATCAGCCTGGACAACATGGTGAGACCCCCATCTCTACAAAAAATTCAAAAATTAGCCACATGGTGGCTCTCACCTGTGGTCCCAGCTACTTGGGAGGCTGAGGTGGGAGGATCACTTGAGCCCAGGAAACGGAGGTTGCAGTGAGCCGAGATCATGCTACTGTACCTCAACCTACACTGAATGAGACTGTTTCAAAGAAAGAAAAAGAAAAAGAGATTACATCAAAAGATACCTGTACTCATATGTTTATCTCATCACTATTCACAATAGCAAAGATAAGTAATCAATCTAAGTGTCCATCAACAGAAGACTGGATAAAGAAAACATGGTATATATACACAATTGAATACTATTGCACCACAAAAAAATAAAATCACATGTTTTGCAGCAATGTGGATGGAACTGGAGGCCATTATCTTAAGTGAAACAGCTCAGACACAGAAAGACAAATACCGCATGTTCTCACCTGTAAGTGGGAGCTAAGTAATGTGTATACATGGAAGCAGAGTGTGAAATGACAGACAATGAAGACTTGGAGGGGTTGGGGTTTGAGGGGGTGGATAGTAGGAGGTTGCTTTGGGGGATACAATGCACATTGCTCCAGTAATGGATGCACTGAAGGTCCTAACTTCACTGCAATGCAACACATCAATGTAGCAAATTGTACCTGTACTCCATGCATATATACAAATAAAAAAATTTTTAATGAGGAAAATACTATTTAAAAGCCTAGAAGAAATATATAATCAAAATGCTTCACAAATTATGTAATTTCACACTTCAATTTAAATAAACTGAAATTCAAAATCATAGATGATGTATTGTGGATGTGATGTATACAAGAAAAATGGCACCATAGTTCAAATCAGAGGACTTTTAATCAAAGAAAGGGCATTGAAAGACTGGAAAATGAATGTATGTTCATAGAATTAATTTAAATAAAAGGTTTAAGGTATTACTGAGTGTTTTTTTTTTTTTTTTTGGCTTTTGTTTTTGTTTTCAATTAGTCAGTGAGTTACTAGACCCAGATAATTTTTATTGTATTATTTTCACTAACAGCACTTTTAAGACTCATGAAAGAAATCTCATGAAACCGAATGTTTTGGCTTATTGGATTTCGTGAATCAAATAATGTTTTTTTCTCTTTGTAGTTACTCCTAGAAAGCTTGGAGCCAAATGAGCGATTTACCCCTTGCAAATGGAGACCATTTGATGATACACATTTTGTATTAATCTTGTTTCCTCCCTCATTTCATTTTCCTTTATTTGTTTTAAAGATTTATGTTATTTTATGTAACTCTATGTATCATGCAAGATACAGATATCAAACCTGCGACCTTTCTATCTCAAGCAGAGAGGGATTCAGTGTAGAATTAGGTGCTTAATCAGGGGCTGGAATGGTGGGCTCTAGGCTGGTTCTCCAAGAATATCTTCCGGAAAAACACTGCTAAACTGACCACAAGGGCTGCTGCTGCCTCTGACACAGTCAGGATATGAAAATTGGGAGGCCACCACTGGAATCGTTGATCTCAAAAGCTCACCTCATAGCTGTATCCCAAAGGTGAGGAAACTACTGTTGCTTAGGTTGCTGCCTGCTTTCTCATGCCCATAAAACCAAGAGCTGGGCAATGTAATACAAAAAAACTCCCTTCCCAGTGCCCGTGTTTCCCAGCAACAGCAGCTGAAGCAGGAGGGGAATTACCGCCTCGCCCTCACTTCCTCCTGCTACACCTCAGATAAGTACTGCTGACAGGTGGAATTGAATTCACAGTAAGAACCCTAGCTTCAAGAGAGTCCAGGAAATACTTTCTTGTCAAGCACTCTGCAGCACTGCAACCAAACTAGAAGAAGGCTGCAATGAACGCTAAGAGCCAATCCAACTATAAGTAATTTTGTGAGTCGCCATAAATCCTTTCCAGTCTAAGGTATGGTGGGTAGGGATATAATTAGAAAGATGCTCCAAATCCCTTCACCTTTTAAAAAATAAAAGTAGCATATCCCCTCCTTACATTATATCCAACATACCTATTTTTTCCCTCACACAAATATTAAGAGTAACACTTGGAGAAAAGAGGAGACTGGAAATTAATAAACTAGAGCTGAGCACTGATTCTACTAGCCATGGGACATGAAACAAGGCTGAGAACCAGTTTTCTCACTAATATAATGAGAATAACAGTAACACCTTCCCTAACTACCTCACATTATATTCTAGGGATAAAGATCTCTTTATTTTTGCCTTTAAAAGACATGTGGCATTTATGTTTCTAAATCACATTTTATCTGCTGTACACCCCCTATCCTACCAAGCTGGCAAGATATTTGATCTAAGTCATTATTGGGCTTCCTCTCTTCCCCAGAGAGGACTTACACAGTAAGACAGGAGAGAAGGTTCTTCGCCTTTGGTCCGTAGTAGTCGATGTAAGATCCTCATTTAAAAGTCATGCATGGTCCCTTGAAACCAGGCATTTCTGTTGCTCCCGTACCAGCTGGGGAGCCAGGTCTTTGGTGCCAGACATACATCGACAAATGAGGCACAGACAGCGTCCTTAAGAAGTAGATGGGCTCCTGGGAAATAGAGATCATAAATACATAATTTATTACAATGGGATCGGGGTAGGTATACAGAATGCCTTAAAAGCATAGAGCAGGGATTGATTAGTTTTGTCTGGGGAGTCAGAAGAGACTTTATGGGGCCTGTCATAGAGTAGCTACTCAATAAACCTGGGACCTGGCTCTTCTTTGTTTTTCAGAGTATTCCTAGAGTATTGAGGTGTCACAATGCATGAGCCCCACTTAGCTGCTGCATCGCAAAACTCCTATTTCCTTGAGAGTCTCAGGAAATTTCCCCAAATATCCCTTATCCCCTCTGAGAAAACCTAGCATAATGCATTCTATAAGCCCAGGTTTTAAAAAATGAAGGCTACACAAAGGAACAGGTGTTGTCTTCTGGCAACTTCT
Source organism: Macaca fascicularis (assembly GCF_037993035.2). Taxonomy (NCBI): domain Eukaryota; kingdom Metazoa; phylum Chordata; class Mammalia; order Primates; family Cercopithecidae; genus Macaca; species Macaca fascicularis. Next base: position 79,144,350 of record NC_088379.1, on the reverse strand, counting down.
GCCTGCCACACAAATTAATCTCTCAACAAATTGTACTGCCACATCTGAAAAAGAGTTCTCAGATGTGTCAAGTGTTATATAAACGCATAGAACATAACTCAAGGCCTTGCTGTTTGTCTAATCTAGTACGAGGCTGGTCCTAACAAGTAGCGGCATTTTGGCTGCAAGATTCAGAGAATGCCCTGAAAAATTGTACAGATTAGAAAATATACAGCATTATTTTAATTGTTATTTTTAGAAGATTAGAAAGAAAGGAAGCAGAAGGTCATAATGAAGGAAAACCTTCTTCAGGTCTGTCTAATCCCACCGATACGCTGCCAAGCAGCTGGGGGACTTTGCACAGGTCATTTAAGGTTTGTGGGAGCTGGATTTGTCATCTTTGAAATGAGATGACCGTGATATAGCAATGGTTTTCAACATATTCAGTGGGCATGAGGATGGGGGTGGATAGATCTCTAACCTTGTTTTAATTAGAGCTATCTGACATTTATCTGGTTTATAGATTGGGTAAGAAGAAATAATTCTGCACTCAAAGCAAGAAAAGGTTTTGAAAACCACTAGACAGATTGATCTCTAGGTTCTTTGCTTCTGTGAATGCAGGTGAATCTTCTGAGAACAGGTGGTGCATGCTGTGCCATCGAGGTTCTCTATTAGATGCCAGCAAATGATGGCTGCAGCCCCAGCCATGGGCTCAGAACCCAAAAATGCTGTAACAGGACTAACCCTCCTAGGATGTGCATAGCTCCTTGGGAAACAGGAGTTGATGGTGCAATGCCTCCTACTCTGGCTTTGCCAATCCCTCAGTCTTGTTTTATTTTTTATTTTTTTTCTTGTAATCTTGCCTTGGGGTGCACATGTTTGAGGTAAATGAATCAGGACACGGGCAGGCAATCTTACACTTCTCTTTCGGCTGCCTTCACGGCTGCTCTGTTGTTTTCCATACTAGTCAAGTAAAGCCCACAATTCTAGAATCTGAGCCACTAGCTCCAAAGTCACAGCAGATAACATTAATTTTTTTAACCACCACAGTCTTCCATGCAACAAACATTTTCTGCATACCTGCTCTGTGTGAGGCACAAGAGTAGGTGGCAGACATACATTGATAAAGAAGTCATAGACAGCGTCCTTAAGAAGTATATGGGCCCCTGGGAGATAGAGATCATAAATATATAATTTATTGCAATGGGATCAAGGGTAGGTATACACAATGCCTTAAAAGCCTAGAGAAGGGAACAATTTCTTTTGCCTGGGTGGTCAGAAGAAACTTTATGGTGCCAGTCATATAGTAACTACTCAATAAATATTTATCAGTGAGAAGATGTTTGAGGTGATAGACTTTGAAGCTAGACTGAGTAGAATTGGATCCCAGCTTCATCACTTTATCAGTTGTGTAACTTTGAGCAAGATATTTAAGTTTTCTGTGTCTCAGTTTTTCTATCTGAAAAAATGGGGTAAACTGTACTGGGGTCAAGAGTTGTGGTGAGGATTAAGAGTTAATGTAGGTAAGGTACTAAAACAGTGTCTGACATGTGGTAAATGCGTTGCATAGGCTTGCAGCTTACTGTGGGCATTGAACCGGAGTTTGCAGGATAGAGAAAAGAAGGACAGATAGTGCCTGGGATCCAGATTAAAAACAGAATTTTTCTTTTCCTTTTTTTTTTCTGTAGATTAAGAATTTCCCATGTTTGTATTTTTATTATTTCTTTTCTTTTTTTTTTTTTTAATTATACTTTACGGTCTAGGGTAAATGTGCACAACAGGCAGGTTAGTTACATATATATACACGTGCCATGTTGGTGTGCTGCACCCATTAACCCATCAATTACATTAGGTATATCTCCTAATGCTATCCCTTCCCACTCCCTCCACCCCACAACAGGCCCTGGTATGTGATATTCCCCTTCCTAACACTGCATGTTCTCACTCATAAGTGGGAATTGAACAACGAGAACACAAAAACAGAATTTTTCAATAACTAAGTGAGGAAACTTGCTCTTAGTGGAATTAAAGAAAAGGGGTGGGGCTGGGGGGGAGGGCAATGCGGGAGCCCCAGCTCCCTGTACTTGTCCTCCCTTATTCTCTGTCTCTGGCCTCCTGCCATCTTCTTCTCTATCTCTCATTTTTGGTAACGTTTTGTTCTCCTTTCTTTCCTTCTCCTTTTTTTTGACCCCAATTCCCTTTTCCCTCCTCCATCTTTCTTCTACTCTTTGCTTTCTCCTCTCCTTCCCTCTATGTCTCTTTAGCCTCCTGAGACCTCCTCTTTGCATCCTCTGTTTCTTCCCCTTTTTAATTTCCCTGAATCCCTGTTCTTCCTCCCCCTGCCCACTCAACCAAGCTGGCTCTACAGATACTTTTCCAAGGCCTGAAAAACCAGACCTTCTTCTTCTCTCTGCCCCCCTGCCCCTGGCAAGTAGCATAGTAATAGGCTTAGGACAGACAAGAACAGAGAAGTAAATCTTTTTTGTTATTGTTGCTTCTCAGAGAATGATACCAGTGGTTGCCCCTTTGTTCCAACATAGCCAGGGCTCTCTTTATGACATGTGTAGCTTGGGGTGATCATGGCTTTTGGTCTTCTAACTTCTCACTGTCAAACATTTTAGCAGTTTTCAGGGTTTAAATGGCAGTCATTGATATGAACAGAACCACCCCTGCTGACACCCTGAAGGAGATAAAGCCTGAATCTTCAGAAGGAAAAATTCATGAGTTTTCTACACTCAGAAATTAATGCTTGGGCATGAAGTGTAAGCCTGGAGCTGGGGCAGAAGGCCTTTGAGAAGTCTGGCCTGGGCATCTCCCGAGAGGGGCTTTCATTTTCTTTTTTCGTTCTGCAAATGATTCCTGCACATTGACTGCATTCAAGGGGATGCAACGTTGACAAGACAGACAAGGTCCTTGCCCTCTTGGGATGACTTCTAAGGGGGCAGGTAGACCATAACAAGTCAAAACATGAAAGGGTTACTTTTAGATAGTAGCACTATAGTTACTTTTAGATTACTAGTGCTATAAAGAAATTAAGACAGTTATTAACACAGGGATTTTTATGGAGAAAGAATTTGCTTCAAATCACATAGTGAAGTCCTCCCTGAAGAAGAGCCCTTTGAGCTGGGTCTTCAAAAATAGTAAGAAGCCACAGAAAGACCTGGGGAAGGGAATTCCAGCAGCCAGAAGGGCAAATGCCAAAGATTGGAGATAGGAAGAGTTTAGAGAAAAAAGACCCCAACAGACGGAGAGTAGGGACTGAGTGGGGAGGGTGGTATGTGATGAAGCTGGGGAAGGAGGCAGTGACCAGAATATACAAGCCCTTCTAAGTCATGTGTGTAAGTCCATTTTGTAAGTGACAGAGACTGACTGGCTGATTATATCAGAAAAGTAATTTGTTGAAAGGAGCTTAGGTGTCCCACAGGATTGCCAGGGAAGGATATGGAAAAGAGATTAGATCACAGGCAGTAGCTGGACACTTGCAACGCCAGTGTTGTACTGCCACCCTTGCCATCACTAGACAGCAGCCTTGTTGCCTCTGCCCAACACCTGGATAGAGTGGTGGGAAGATTAACATTCTAATGTTAATGTTAATCTCATTCAAAAACACCTTCGCAGACACACCCAGGATAATGTTTAACCAAATATCTGGGCACCCATGGCTCAGTCAAGTTGACATGTGAAATTAACCATCAAAATGAGCAAGTGCAACTGATTGGCTAAGTGGTCATGAGCCTATTCCTTCAGAATGTGAAAGCCTGGGAAAGTGAGTATATAAGGTATTCTTGAGTGAAAAGCAAAGTCTACCACCCAAAACTCAGAAGGTGGGGAATTTCCCAAGGGTAGAATGTGGATTAGGATTCTAGATAACAAAGGAAATGACAAATGTCCACTTTAACTTAGCAAGAGTTATCTTTTTATTTAAGTGCAATGGGAATTCATTGGTGGACTTTAAACAGAAAGTGATATGATCAAACTTGTATTTTTAAAAGGTCTCCCTGGCTACAAGGTAGAGAGTAAATTATAAAGGGGCAAAAGTGAAGTCGGGACTCTCCTGCAAGAGATAATGTTGAGAGATGATGTTGACTTGACCAGCATGTCTGCAGTGAAGGAGGTAAGAAAAGGTTAGATTCAGGTTTATTGGAGGTAAAATGAACAACACTTCCTGATGATTTAAATATAAGGGATTAGGGAATGGGGCTAATCAAGGGTGACTCTAGTTTTCCAGTTAAAACATTTGCTGGATGGTGATGCAAGCTACTGGGATGGGATGGGGAGACTGGGGGTGAAAGAGGAAGGGAAAAATCAAGAGTTCACTATTGACATGTTAATTTTGACATGGATGAAGTTCCTATTAGTTATCCAAGTAATGATATAAAGTAGATATTTAGATGTTATAGGTTTGACTCGGGAGAGAAGTCAAGGTCAGAGATAGAAAATGGCAGGATGGGCTTTAGAGCCAGTCAGCTTTGCTTTGACTTTTGCTTCTGCAAATTACTAGCTGCATAAACTGGAGCAAGTTGCATAATGTCTTTGAGTTACAGTGTCCTCAACTGTAAAACAGGAGCATATTAGTTTTCTCAGGCTACTGTAACAAAGTACCACAAATTAGGTAGCTTGAAACAGCAGAAATGTATGTTCTCACAGATCCAGGGGCTAGAAGTCCAAAATCAAGTTGTCAGCAAGGCCAACCTCCCTCTGAAGATTCTAGAAAAAATCTCCTTCCTGGCAATCATTGGCATTTCTTGGCCTGAAGCTCCAGTCTCTGACTCTGACATCAAAGGATATTCTCTTCTCCCTTTTCTGTTTGTTTTTGTGTCTCTATGTTCAGTCTCCTCCTTTCTTTTATAAATATACTAGTCACTGGGTTGAGGGCAACCCCAATTCAGTATGACCTTCCTCATCTTGATTACATCTGCAGAGATCTTATTTTCCAAATAAGGTCATGTTCAGGACTTCAACATATCTTTGGTGGGACACAATTCAACTCACAAGAAGGGATATCTATTTTAAGTGCCTGCTACTAAGTAATTGCTCAATTAATGCGTGCACTTATTCTTTAAAAGTTTTTTTTCATTTCCATAGGTTATTGAGGAACAGGTAGTATTTGGTTACATGAGTAAGTTCTTTCGTGGTGATTTGTGAGATTTTAGAGCAGACATCACCAGAGCACTATGCACTGCACCCTATTTGTAGTCTTTTATCTCTCACCCTCTTCCCACCCTTTTCTTCTGAGTCCCCAAAGGCCATTGTGCCATTCTTAGGCCTTTGCATCTTCACAGCTTGCTACCACTTATGAGTGAGAACATACAATTGTTTGGTTTTCCTTTTCTGAGTTGCTTCACTTAGAATAATAGTCTCCAATCTCATCCAGGTCACTGAAAATGCCATTAATTCATTCCTTTTAATGGCTGAGTGGTATTCCATCATATATACAATCATATAACTGTGAGATATATATATATATATATGTATATTTCTTTATCCACTTGTTGAGTAATGGGCATTTGAGTTGGTTCCATGTTTTCACAATTATAAATTGTGCTGCTTTCATATAATGACTTCTTTCCCTCTGAGTAGAGATACCAGTAGTGGAATTGCTGGATCAATGATAGTTCTACTTTTAGTTCTTTAAGGAATCTCTACACTATTTTCCATAGTGGTTGTACTAGTTTACATTCCCACCAGCAGTGTAGAAGTATTCCTTGTTCACCACATCCATGCAAATATCTACTACTTTTTGATTATGGCCATTCTTGCAGGAGTAAGGTGGTATAGCTTTGTGGTTTCGATTTACATTTCCGTGATCATTAGTGATGTTGAGCATTTTTTCATATGTTTGTTGGCCATTTGTATATCTTCTTTTGAGAATTGTCTATTCATGTTCTTAGCCCACTTTTTGATGGGATTTTTTTTTTTCTTGTGGATTTTTTTTTTTTTAATTTCATGTAGATTCTGGATATTAGTCTTTTGTCAGATGTATAGATTGTGAAGATTTTTTCCCACTCTGTAGGTTGTCTGTTTACTCTGCTGATCATTCCTTTTGCCATGCAAAAGCTCTTTAGTTTAATTAAGTTCCAGCAATTTATCTTTGTTTTTATTGCATTTGCTTTTGGGTTCTTGGTCATGAATCCTTGCATAAGCCAATGTCTAGAAGGATTTTTACAATGTTATCTTTTAGAATTTTTATAGTTTCAGGTCTTAGATTTAAGGCCTTAATCCATTTTGAGTTGATTTTTGTATAAAGTGAGAGATGAGGATCCAGTTTCATTCTCCTACATGTGGCTAGCTAATTATCCCAGCACCATTTGTTGACTAGGGTGTTCTTTCCCCACTTTATGTTTTTGTTTGCTTTGTTGAAGATCAGTTGACTGTAAGTATTTGGGTTTATTTCTGCATTCTCTAATCTGTTCCATTGGTTTATGTGCCTATTTTCATACCAGTACCATGCTGTTTTGGTGACTATGGCCTTATAGTATAGTTTGAAATCAGGTAGTGTGATGCCTCCAGATTTGCTCTTTTTTTCTTAGTGTTGCTTTGGCTGTAAGGGCTCTTTTTGGTTCCATATGAATTTTAGAACTGTTTTTCCCAATTGTGTGAAGAATGATGGTGGTATTTTGATGGGAATTGTGTTAAATTTGTAGACTGCTTTAGGCAGTATGGTCATTTTCACAATATTGATTCTACCCATCCTTGAGCATGGGATGTGTTTCCATTTGTTTGTGTCATCTATGATTTCTTTCAGCAGTGTTTTGTAGTTTTCCTTGTAGAGGTCTTTCACCTCCTTGGTTAGGTATATTCCTAAGTATTTTATGGGTTTTTTTTTGCAGCTACTGTAAAAGGGGTTGAGCTCTTGATTTGATTCTCCACTTGGTTGCTGTTGGTGTGTAGAAGAGCTACTGATTTGTGTAGATTAATTTTGTGTACAGAAATTTTGCTGAATTCTTTTATCATAAGTTCTAGGAGATTTCTGGAGGAGTCTTTAGGGTTTTCTAGGTAAATGATCATATCATCAGCAAACAACAACAGTCTGACTTCCTCTAGTGATTTGGATGCCCTTTATTTCTTTCTCTTGTCTGATTGCTCTGGCTAGGACTTCCAGTACCATGTTGAAGAGGAGTGGTGAGAGTGGGCATCCTTGTCTTGTTCCAGTTCTCAGACAGAATGCTTTCAGCTTTTCCCCATTCAGTATTATATTGGCTCTGGGATTGTCATAGATGACTTTTATTATATTGAGGTATGTCCCTTGTATGCCAATTTTGTTGATAGTTTTAATCATAAAGAACTGCAGGATTTTTGTTGAATGCTTTTTCTGCACCTATTGAGATGATCATGTAATTTTTGTTTTAAATTCTGTTTATGTGGTGTATCACATTTATTGACTTGCATATGTTGAATCATCCCTGCATCCCTGATATGAAACCCTTTTCATCATGGTGAATTATCTTTTTGATATGTTGTTGGATTCAGTTAGCTAGTATTTTGTGCTAGCCATAAGTAGAAAGCTGAAACTGGATCCTTTCCTTACTCCTTATACGAAAATTAATTCAAGATGGATTAGAGACTTAAATGTTAGACCTAATACCATAAAAACCCTAGAGGAAAACCTAGGTAGTACCATTCAGGACATAGGCATGGGCAAAGACTTCATGTCTAAAACACCAAAAGCAACGGCAGCAAAAGCCAAAATTGACAAATGGGATCTCATTAAACTAAAGAGCTTCTGCACAGCAAAATAAACTACCATCAGAGTGAACAGGCAACCTACAGAATGGGAGACAATTTTTGCAATCTACTCATCTGACAAAGGGCTAATATCCAGAACCTACAAAGAGCTCAAACAAATTTACAAGAAAAAAACAAACAACCCCATCAAAAAGTGGGCAAAGGATATGAACAGACATTTCTCAAAAGAAGACATTCATACAGCCAACAGACACATGACAAAATGCTCATCATCACTGGCCATCAGAGAAATGCAAATCAGAACCACAATGAGATACCATCTCACACCAGTTAGAATGGCGATCATGAAAAAGTCAGGAAACAACAGGTGCTGGAGAGGATGTGGAGAAATAGGAACACTTTTACACTGTTGGTGGGATTGTAAACTAGTTCAACCATTATGGAAAACAGTATGGCGATTCCTCAAGGATCTAGAACTAGAGGTACCATATGACCCAGCCATCCCATTACTGGGTATATACCCAAAGGATTATAAATCATGCTGCTATAAAGACACATGCACACGTATGTTTATTGCGGCACTATTCACAATAGCAAAGACTTGGAATCAACCCAAATGTCCATCAGTGACAGACTGGATTAAGAAAATGTGGCACATATACACCATGGAATACTATGCAGCCATAAAAAAGGATGAGTTTGTGTCCTTTGTAGGGACATGGATGCAGCTGGAAACCATCATTCTTAGCAAATTATCACAAGAACACAAAACCAAACACCGCATGTTCTCACTCATAGGTGGGAACTGAACAATGAGATCACTTGGACTCGGGAAGGGGAACATCACACACCGGGGCCTATCATGGGGAGGGGGGAGGGGGAGGGGGGAGGGATTGCATTGGGAGTTATACCTGATGTAAATGACGAGTTGATGGGTGCTGACAAGTTGATGGGTGCAGCACACCAACATGGCACAAGTATACATATGTAACAAACCTGCACGTTATGCACATGTACCCTAGAACTTAAAGTATAATGAAAAATAAATAAATAAATAAATAAATATTATCATACATTTATAAAAAAAAAAAAAGAATTTTAGTATCTCTTTTCATCAGGGATATTGGTCTGTAGTTTTCTTTTTTGGTTATTCCCTTTTCTGGTTTGGGTATTAGGGTGACACTGGCTTCATAGAATGATTTAGGGAGAGTTCCCTCTTTCTCTACCTTGTGGAATAGTGTCAATGTGATTGGTACCATTTCTTCTTTGAATGTCTGGTAGAATTCTGCTGTGAATCCATCTGGTTCTGGACTTTTTTTTGTTGTTGGTAATTTTTAAATTACCATTTCAATCTCACTTCTTGTTATTGGTCTGTTCAGGGTATCTAATTCTTCCTGATTTAAGCTAGGAGGGTTGTATCTTTCCAGGAATTTATCCATCTCTTCTAGGTTTTCTAGCTTATGTGGATAAAGGTGCTCATAGTAGCCTTGAATGATCTTTTGTATTTCAGTGGTGTCAGTTGTAATATCTCTTGTTTTGTTTCTTATTGAGCTTATTAGGATTTTCTCTCTTCTTGGTTAATCTTGCTAATGGTCTGTCAGTTTTATATATCTTTTCAAAGAACCAGTCTTTTTTCATTTATCTTTTGTATTTTTTGTTTGTTTGTTTCAATTTCATTTAGTTCTGCTCTGACTTTGGTTACTTCCTTTTTTCTGCTGTGTTTGCGTTTGATCTGTTCTTGTATCCCTAGTTCCTTCAGATGTGACCTTAGATTGTCTGTTTGTGCTCTTTCAGACTTTTTGATGTAGGCATTTAGGGCTATGAGCTTTTCTCTTAGCATGCCTTTTCTGGGTCCCAGAGGTTTTGATACATTGTGTCGCTATTGTTCAGTTCAAAGAATTTTAAAATTTCCATCTTGATTTCATTGTTGACCCAAGGATCATTCAGGAGCAGGTTATTTAATTTCCATGTATTTGCATAGCTTTGGAGGGTCCTTTTGGAGTTGATTTCCAGTTTTATTCCACTGAGGTCTGAAAGAGTACTTGTTATAATTTCAATTTTCTTAAATTTATTGAGGCTCATTTTGTGGCCTATCATATTGTCTATCTTGGAGAATACTCCATATGCTGTTGAATAGAATGTACATTCTGCAGTTGTTGGATGGAATGTTCTGTATATATCTGTTAAGTCCATTTATTCCAAGGTATAGTTTAAATCCATTGTTTCTTTCTTGACTTTCTGTCTTGATGACCTGTCAAGTGCTGTCAGTGGAGTATTGAAGTCCCCTCCTATTATTGTGTTGCTGTCTCTCTCATTTCTTAGGTCTGTTAGTAATTGCTTTATAAACTTAGGACCTCCAGTGTTAGGTGCATATATATTTAGGATTGTGATATTTTCCTGTTGCAGAAGGCCTTTTATCATTATATAATGTCCCTCTTTGTCTTTTTTAACTGCTGTTGCTTTAAAAGTATGCTTTGTCTGATATAAGAATAGCCACTCCTGCTTGCTTTTGGTGTCCACTTGCATGAAATGTCTTTTTCCACCCCTTTACCTTAAGTCTCTGGGAGTCTTTATGTGTTAGGTGAGTGTCTTGAAGGCAGCAGATAGTTAGTTGGTGCATTCTTATCCATTCTGCAATTCTGTATCTTTTAAATGGAGCATTTAGGCAATTTACATTCAGTGTTACAGATGTGAGGTACCATTCCATTCATCATGCTACTTATTGCCTGTATACCTTGGTTTTTTGTTTTTTGTTATTGTTTTTTAAATTGTGTTTTTGTTTTATAGGTTTTGTGAGATTTATGCTTTAAAGAGGTTCTGTTTTGATGTGTTTCCAGGATTTGTTTCAAGATTTAGAGCTCCTTCTAGCAGTTTTTGTAGTGGTCAGTTGGTAGTGGCAAATTCTTTCAGAATTGTTTGTCTGAAAAAGACTGTATCTTTCCTTTACATATGAAGCTTAGTTTTGCTGGATACAAAATTCTTGGCTGATAATTGTTTCATTTGAGGAGGCTGAAGATACAGCCCCAATCCCTTCTAGCTTGTAGGGTTTCTGCTGAGAAATCTGCTGTTAACCTGATAGGTTTTCTTTATATAGGTTACCTGGTGCTTTTGTCTCACCGCTCTGAAGATTCTTTCCTTCATCTTAACTTTAGATAACCTGATGACAATTGCCTAGGGGATGATCTTTTGGCAGTGAATTTCCCAGATGTTCTTTGTGCTTCTTGTATTTGAATGTCTAGGTCTCTAACAAGGCTGGAGAAGTTTTCTTCAACTATTCCCCCAAATATGTTTTCTAAACTTTTAGATTTCTTCATCAGGAACACCAATTATTCTTAGGTTTGGCCATTTTAACATAATCCCAGACTTCTTGGAGGCTTTGTTCATATCTTCTTATTCTTTTTTCTTTGTCTTTGTTAGATTGGGTTAATTTGAAGACTTTATCTTCGAGCTCTACATTTCTTTCTTCTACCTATTCAATTCTGTTGCTGAGATCTCCCAGAGCATTTTGCATTTCTGTAAGTGTGTCCATTGTTTCCTGAAGTTTTGGTTGTTTTATTATTTATGCTATCTATTTCTTTGAATATTTTTCCCTTCACTTCTTGTATCATTTAAAAAATTTCCTTGCATTGGGCTTCACATTTCTCTGGTGCCTCCCTGATTGATTAGCTTAATAACTAACCTCCTGAATTCTTTTTATTTTTTCAGATGGAATTTCACTCTTCTTGCCCAACCTAGAGTGCAATTGTGTGATCTTGGCTCACTGAAACCTCCACCTCCTGGGTTTAGGTGATTCTCTTGCCTCAGCCTCCTAAGTAGCTGGGATTACAGGTGCATGCCACCATGCCCGGCAAATTTTTAGTATTTGTAGTAGAAACAGGGTTTCACCATGTTAACTAGGCTGGTCTTGAACCCTTGACCTCAGGTGATCTGCCCACCTCAGCCTCCCAAAGTGCTGGGATTACAGGCATGAACCACAGCACCTGGCCTAACCTCCTGAATTCTTTTTCAAGTAAATCAGGGATTTCTTCTCGGTTTGAATCCATTGTTGGTGAGCTAGTGTGATTTTTTTGGTGTTTTGTCATATTACCAGAGTTGGTTTTCTGGTTCCTTCTCATTTGGGTAGGCTCTGTCAGAGGGAAGATCTTGGACTGAAGGCTGTTGTTCAGATTTTTTTGTCTCACAGGGTGTTCCCTTGATGTAGTGCTCTCCCCCTTTTCCTATGGATGTGGCTTCCTGATTGCTGAGCTGTAGTGATTGTCACCTCCCTTCTGGATCTAGCCACCCAGCAAGTCTACCAGGCTCTGGGCTGGTACTGGGGGTTGTCTGCAGAGAATCCTGTGATGTGAACTGTCTGTGGGTATCTCAGCCATGGATACCAGCAACTGTTTTGGTGGAGGTGGCAGGGGGCTTGAAATGGACTCTGTTAGGGTTCTTAGCTTTGGTGGTTTAATGTACTATTTTTGTGTTGGTTGGCCTCCTGCCAGGTGGTGGCGCTTTCCAGAGAACATCAGCTGTGGTAGTATGGAGAGGAACAGGTGGGGGCAGGGCCTAGAAATCCCAAGAGTATAAGCCCTTTGCCTTCAGTTACCAGGGTGGGTAGGGAAGGAACATTGGGTGGGGGCAGGGCTAGGCGTGTCTGCGCTCAGACTCTCCTAGGGCAGGTCTTGCGGCAGCTGAGTATTTGGGGTGTCTCCAGGGTCCTGCAGGAGCAAGCCACTTCCTTCAGGTGGTCTGTGGGTCCTCTCAGGTTTGCAGTCGATCCGGAGCAAACGTTCATGATGCAAGCCTCCACACGCTGCTCTGTCCCTCCGAGTGGGAGCTGCAATCTAGTCCTGCCTCCCGACCGCCATGATCCCAGCGTGCACTTATTCTTTTTGTCCTTTTTGATATGGATTCCACAGGAAGCTGTTATGATGAGATTGTGCTGAATATATTAGTAGAGGGCAACAACAACAATAAATAAAACACATGTTTCCTTAGCATGGTAATTCTGGATCATTAAGAGTTAGGAAGACAGAGCTCTCATAGCTTTATTGTCTTTGTATACAGTGGTCCTTTGGAGTCTGTTGAATTGTATTAGAATTCAGTCAATAAGCATTCATAAAATAAACATTGGTTGAATTATATTGTTTTTAATTACTTTTTTATGTTCCCTTTTGGAGTTCAGGTAGCATATATATTTTCACTACCTTCAGTGCCTAAAACAGGGCCTGGCACATAGTAGGTGCTCAGTGATTGAGCTGACAAATCATGAGAAAAGCTATGCAAACTTCGCTGGCTTTAATCTGTCCTCAAACTTAAGGAATATTACAAATGACTTGCAAATCTATGCTAATTCTATATGACAGGAGTCTGACAGGGTTGCTGGGGACATCCTTCTCATTAAATCTATCTATATGGCTGGGATTGGAGTACTTCTCAGTAACTAGGTAGAATGGTCTGTGCAGGCTTTTCATTCATTTATTCAATTTATCTGTAACACTTGCAAACTCAAAAACCACGTCAACTAGTCTCAGTGCAGTGAAGTTGTCCAATAAACCAATGCAGTTTTTAAAGAAATTTATTTGAAAATAACTTTCAACTTACAGAAAATTTGCAAGAATAGGAATAGTACATAAAGCACAACCAATAGCCTTTACCCAGATTCACCTGTTTTTAATATTTGCCTTATTTGCTTTCTATTTGTGCTTTCTCTCTCTCTATATATATATATATGTGTGTGTATATATATGTGTGTGTATATATATACACGTGTGTGTATATATACCCACAAATACACATATACATATATATATATATACCCACCCATACAAATATATACATATATGTATATAATAAAATATTATTTTCCAAACTATTTGAGAGTAAGTTGCATTCCTCCTGGTTCTTTATGCCTAAATATTTTAGTGTACATGTCATAAGAATACTACTCTCTGTTGTCCAGTTAGGTAAATCCATCCAAAAATACCTTTTATAATTTTATTCCTATGTGCAGGATCAGGCATGACATTTAGCTGCTGTCTCTTTAGTCACCTTTGATCCAGAATGTGTCCACAGCCTTGCATGGCACAGACATTTTTAAAGAATATGATTGTGTTTCCCCTTCTTTAGATTTTTTTCCTCATTTTTGGTTTGAGTGATGTTTCCCATGGTTAAATTCAGATTTTGCTTTTAGACTGGACTGTTACATAACCAAAGTGGTCTTCTCAGGACACACTTCTGAAGGCATAGGATGACCATCTGTCCCACATTGGCAAAGCAATTTTTTAATAAACATTTTTTTTTTGAGACGGGGTCTCGCTCTGTCACCCAGGCTGGAGTGCAGTGGCCGGATCTCAGCTCACTGCAAGCTCCGCCTCCCGGGTTCACGCCATTCTCCTGCCTCAGCCTCCCGAGTAGCTGGGACTACAGGCGCCCGCCACCTCGCCCGGCTAGTTTTTTGTATTTTTTAGTAGAGACGGGGTTTCACCGGGTTAGCCAGGATGGTCTCGATCTCCTGACCTTGTGATCCGCCCGTCTCGGCCTCCCAAAGTGCTGGGATTACAGGCTTGAGCCACCGCGCCAGGCCAATAAACATTTTAATTGAAGTACAGTATATACATAGAAAAGTGCACAAATAATAAATGGACAGCTCTGTTAGTTATCACAAAGTGATCACGCTCATCACCTTATCAGCTCATTAACTTACTAACTGTCCTTATTAGCAGAGTTTTTTAATAAGTCTGGATGTCCGGTAAGGTAAGTTCTCTATATTTGAACTTCTTCAAATTTTTTGGGGGGGCTATTCTTGACCCTTTGTATTTCGTATAAAATTAAAAATTGCCTCATTAATTTTTAACAAAATTGCCTGCTGGGATTTTGATTGGCATCACATTAAATCTGTGGATCAATTTGATGAGAATTGACATTTTTATAATATTAATCTGATTCATGAAAACTGGCATAGCCTTCAATTGATTTAGGATTTTAAAATTTTCTCTCAGGAACATTTTATAGTTTTCAGCATAGAGATCTTGAACAGCTTTTATTAGATTTAGTCTTAGATATTTGACTGTTTTGATGCTGTTATATTTTATAGGTTTTGTTTGTTTGTTGTGGCTGGTATATAAAAATATAAATTATCTCTTGTTTCTCTTATATTCAAAAATCTTACAAATTAACTTATTATTTATAAAAATGTATATGTAGACTTCTTAGGTGTAGATACAAATCATGCCATCTGTAAATAAGGACAGCTTTATTTCTTGACTCTTAATCCTTTTACCTTTTATTCTTTTTTATTACATTGTTGCATTTTTTACATTATACTGGCTAAGACCTCTAGTATAATGTTCATCAGAAGTCATGATGGGGCATCGTTATCTTGTTCTTGATCTCAGTGTTTAGTAGAATTTTTGCAGATAGTTTTCACCAGATTAAGGGAGCACGCTTCTATTTCTAGCTTGCTACAAATTTTTATCCTGTGTGGGTGTTAAATTTTGTAAAATGTTTTTTCTGCTTCTATTAAGATGATTATATGATTTCTTTCCCCTTTGTTCTATAAAAGTGGTAAATCACAGCTACTGATTTTCAAATGTTAAATCAATTTTGCATTCTTGGAATAAACCCAGCTTAGTCCTGATACATTTTCTTTCTTATATTCAATGCGCTAATACTCTTTTTGGAATTTTTGGAATTTTGCATCTCTGTGAGAGACTCTGGCCTGCATTATAATGTGGTTCTTAGGATTTAGTGTCAAAATATTGCTGGTCTAATAAAATCAGTTGGGAAATGTTTCATTTTTTCCTTTTCTCAGGAAGAGCTTGTACAAGATTGATGTTTTTTCTTCCTTAAATAGCTTAAATATTTGGAAGAATTCACTGATGAAGCCATCTGGGTCTGACTTTTCTTTGCAGGAAAGATTTTACTATACATTCAATTACTATAACAGATACATGGCTGTTTAGATTTTCTTTTTATTCAAGGATGCATTTTGGTAGGTTTTGATTTTTCTATTTGCTTTTTCCTTATTTTTTTACTTTATCGGCAAAAATTATTCATGATATTCTTTTATTATATTTTCAGAGTCTGTAAGATATAGAATGACATTCACCTTTTTATTCTTGATATTGGTTATTTGACTATTATTTCTTTTTTCTTAATTAGGTTATCAAAAAGTTTATAAAATTTTTTAGTCTTCAAAGAATCAACTTTGAATCCTTTGTATTGTACATGGCTTTTCTTTCATTAATTTCTACTCTTTATTGTTTTCTTCCTTCTACTTTCTTTAGTTTTAATTTGCTCTTTTTCTAATTAACCTTTTTAGTCAATTTCTAAACATTTGAAGTTATTTTTATTATTGATCTCTAGCTTAATTCCTCAGTGGTCAGAGAATGTACTCCATATGATTTCAATCCTCTGAAAATTTTGAGTTTTGTCCATCATTTGGACTCTAAAGAAATGCTCCATATGCATTTGAAAAGCACATGTATTCTACAGCGTGTGTGTGTGTGTGTGTGTGTGTGTGTGAATTTATATCTATTTATACATTTATGTATATCTATTGATATTTATAAATTAGGTCAATGTTAGTAATAGTGCTGTTTGAGCCTCTTATGTCTGTATTAATATTTTTGTCTGCTTATTTTATCAATAAGAGGAATGTGTTAAAATCTCCCACTGTGTTCATGAATTTTCCTGTTTCCTCTTTTAGGTGTGTCAAATTTCACTTTATGTATTTTGAGAATTTGCTTTTACTTCTGCAGGCGGTTACAGGGGGTTGGATCATCCTGACCCAATGAGCTGACTTGAAGCTGGATCTTTGTGAGAGCGGGTCTGTTCCTATTCATCCTCCCTGCTTAATATTCCAAACTATAAGATTGTTCATACATTAACAATACTTCTTGCATATCTACTATATACTAGGTACTATAATAGGTAACTGAATCATCTGTGTTATTCTAAGGATTATGAAGAGAATGCAACTGTCTCTGAGAAGGAATCACCACCACTAAGGTATTTCCCATTTTGTCTCCTAATTTCTCAGGGTTTACCACTTGAAGCCATCCTACAGTCTACTGCCAGACTAATTTCTCAGAAGTCACTTTTTTACTTCATCCCATGTAGACTCAAAAACTTGCCTTTAAACAAGAATTCTAATACCTGAAGAATAGAAGTAGAATGGAAGTCTTTTTCTCGTCAGCTAGGATATATAAGGTGTTACCTTATATTTTACCAAAGGTCTTAATGACTTTCCCAGCCACATACTTGATCTGAATTTAACCTGAGTCCATTTTAACTGGTAGTGTCCTACCTTTGGTCTTTGCTTAAGAACATCTCTTAATTTAAGAGCTTCTTTTCAGACTAGAAAGACTTTTCTGAGCTTTCTATATTGCTTTAAATCCTGCATGAGAATTAGGCAGTTCTTTCTTTAGTTAATCTCTCTCTTCTTATACGTTATAGGCAGCTAGATAAAACAGACTGATACTTTTAATATACTTTCTGGAAATTTCCTTAGCCATAACTACTAATTAATTAAATATCCTTTCTGTTTTCTCAGTAGCCGTGGGAAACAGTTTTGGCAAACTTTCTGTAATTACATAACAAGGGTTGCCTCTTCTCTGGGCTTCAATAACATTTTCTTCATGCCTGTCCAGTCTTTACTGAAAGTATTCTCAAGGTTAGCTTCTACCTGCCATTTGGTCCCACTGCCACATATTTTAGGTTTCTGTTATGGAAGCATCTTGCTGACTGTAGCAATTTTTATTTTGATTTCTATTGCTGCATAACAAACCACTCCACTAATCAGAGGCTTCAAACAATAACAATGTATTATTTCTCATGTTTGTGTGCTTGAATGGCATTTTTTTCCCTGCTTTTCAAGGAATTCAGCTGTTTCTATAGTCATGTTGGGGGTTTGGTGGACTGGAATCTCCAAAACTGACTCATTCACATTTTTGGTACCTTGGTGAGAATGGCAGGAAGACTGGGCTTAGCTGGGATGCTGGAATAGCTGGGCCATTCTCCCACTCTCCATCTAGTCCCAGGGGTATTCCTCTCCACGTGGTCTTCTGAGCAGCGTAGCTGACTTCTTTCATCTGGCTCACATGCAAATGGCACTTTATTTGCCATGGCCCACAGATTCCCTATGAAGGCTTTTTTAGATCCCACTTCTCTTGGCCACCAATGAAAGAAGCAACAGGCACACTGGAAAGGAAAATGCAGTCAGCTTTTCTAACTTCTGCTTTGAGAATAATTCTGTAGATATTTAAGGATTACTTGGGATATTCCTGGCTCCTCTCAGTTGCTGATATTTGAGACATTTTCTAAAAGTATTTCCACCTTCCTAAAAGTGAGTGAACAAGGATGAAAAGAGAAGAGAAACGGGAATCTGTTGAAATGAATTTGTTTACAACCCTAAGAAAAGGTTTGGCAAAGTGGATAAATTATGACTATTAATTAAATGATGCTTTGGTATTTTCTCTGCTTTAAAAATACCCTGTACTTACATACGTCTTATTTTCTAACTGGCAAAGCAGTCTATCGTTAGTTTTTTAACAGCCCTAATAGGAGACAGAAGGTATTTTCATTTTAATTCTGTAAGTCTGGTAGAAGAAGAAAAGCTAAATATTTTCCCTAACATGACTGAGGTAATAAAATCATTCATCTATGTAGTCATCAATTTATTTAAGAAAATTATCCATTTTTTCAATATACTGCAGGTCCCCCCCTGCAGTTTCACTTTCTGCAGTTTCAATGACCCGTGGTCAACTGTGGTCCAAAAATAGGTGAGTATGGTACAGTCAGATATTTTGAGAGAGAGAGAGAAAGAAAGAGAGAGACCACATACACATAATTTTTATTACAGTATATTGTTACATTGTTCTGTTTATTATTGTTATTAATATCTTACTGTGCCTAACTTATGAATTAACTTTACCATAGGTATGTATGTACAGGAAAAAACAGTAGATAGAGGGTTGAGTACTATCTGTAGATTCAGGCATCCACTGGGGGGTTTTGGAACATTTATATATTTATACATTTATGTATATCTATAGATATTTATAAATTAGGTCAATGTTAGTAGTAGTGCTGTTTGAGCCTCTTATGTCTGTATTAATATTTTTGTCTGCTTATTTTATCACTAAGAGGAATGCGTTAAAATCTCCCACTGTGTTCATGAATTTTCCTGTTTCCTCTTTTAGGTGTGTCAAATTTCGCTTTATATATTTTGAGAATTTGCTTTTACTTCTGCAGGCGGTTACAGGGGGTTGGATCATCCTGACCCAATGAGCTGACTTGAAGCTGGATCAGCACAGCCTGTTCAGGACCTCATCTCATAAGGAGGAACTACTGGAAAGGAGGAAAGTGAAAATATACACTTTCAATGTATATTTCATGATTCTCCACATACTGAGTATACAATAGTAAGAGACCATTCCTGAAACTTATATTCTAGAGAATGGGCAGAAATTAATCAAATAGTCACTCATACTCAAATTGGATCATGACATGTAACACATAAAAGCAATCATGAAAACATGTTTTAGAGATCTGAGATTTATCTCAGCGGTTCAGGAAAAGTTTTTCTGAGAAGTGCCATGGTGCCTTTCAGCAGATTGAAATCTAGAAGGATGTTCAGGCAGAAGGTAGTTTGTGTATAAGGCACTGAGGCAGGAAGGAGCGACATCTTTTGGAAGTGAAGTGGAAGCCAGTGTGGCTAGAGGCTAGCCACCATAGGCCAGTAAGTCTGGAGGAGGCTGAGAAGACAGAAAGAGACCCCACATCTTAAGGGCTTTTGGAGGTCACACTAATAAGCCGTATGACTTTAGGTAACCTTTCTAAGCCTCAGTTTTCTTAAAAGGGAGATAATTTTCAATATCAATATGGTTTGCTTTGTGTCCCCACCCAAATCTCATCTTGAATTGTAATTCCTATGTGCTGGGGGAGGGAGCTGGTGGGAGGTGATTGGATCATGGAGGCAGATTTTCCCCCATGCTGTTCTTGTGATAGTGAGTGAGTTTTCATGAGATCTGATAGTTTAAAAGTGTTTGACAGGTCCTCCCTCTGTCCCTCTCCTGCTGCCATGTAAGATGTGCCTTGCGGGCTGGGCGCGGTGGCTCAAGCCTGTAATCCCAGCACTTTGGGAGGCTGAGACGGGTGGATCACAAGGTCAGGAGATCGAGACCATCCTGGCTAACATGGTGAAACCCCGTCTCTACTAAAAAATACAAAAAACTAGCCGGGCGAGGTGGCGGACGCCTGTAGTCCCAGCTACTCGGGAGGCTGAGGCAGGAGAATGGCGTGAACCCGGGAGGCGGAGCTTGCAGTGAGCTGAGATCCGGCCACTGCACTCCAGCTTGGGTGACAGAGCGAGACTCCGTCTCAAAAAAAAAAAAAAAAAAAAAAAAGATGTGCCTTGCTTCCCCTTTGCCTTCTGCCACAAATGTAAGTTTCCTGAGGTCATGAAGAGCTGTGAGTCAACTAAACCTCTATCCTTTATAACTCACCCAGTGTCAGGTTCTTTATAGCAGCGTGAAAACGAATGAATACAAATATGCTAACACTCTAGCCCTGACTTTTCCTCTGAGCTCTAAGTCATCTAATGCCAATTTGATGTATTCATTTTGATACCAACAGGCATATTCAACTCCTTTTCACAACAGAATTTCTGATTCCTGCAGCTCCATGCTCTGAAGCTTCCTCCTCATCTACCTTCCCTCATTTTAGTGAATGTCTCCAACATTCTTCCATTGCTCCAGTCAAAATCTCCGGAGTCATCCTCCCTTTATCACTGTCCCTCATTTTCCATATGAAGTGAATCTTGTTGGCTCTGATGCCAAAATAGATCACAAATTCAACCATTTCCACCATCTGCACTGTTGTCATTGTAATCTCAGCCTACATCTCTTCTTACCTGGATTACTGCAGTAGCCTAGCTGTCTCCCTGTGTCTACTCTTGTTCTCTTGTAATCCATTATCCACTCAGAAGCCAGAATGTGCTTTTTATAATGTAGATTTTCATGTTGTCTGTCTGTTTAAAACACTCCTATAGTTTCTCACTACACTTAAAATGAAGTCCAAACTCCTTACAATCACTGAAGGTCCTTGGATGAGCGGTCTCTGCCTGCCTCTCTGATACCCTCTTGTACCTCCACGCTCAATGTGCTCCAGCCATGCTGGCCTTCTGTTTGTTTCTCAAACATGGCAAGCTCACTGCTGATCTTTATGCTATCAGATCCTGCTCATCAATTGGTCTTCTGCCAAAAAACCACATTCTCAGAGAAGCTTCTCTGACCACCTATCCTCAGCCCTCTGGCTGGATACTCACTCTCCCATTATCTCATTTGAGTTTCTCAATAGCAACTACCATTCTCTGAAATTATGTTTACTTATATCTTGCTGCCCTCATTCCAACTTCCAAATATAAGCTCCACAGGAGCAGGACCTTGTCAATCTGATCCTCCTTGCTTAGCAAAGTGGCATAGAGTTGCAGTGCAATTCAACTCTTTGTTGGCTAAGTGAATGAATATGTGGATGAAACCACCTCACAGGGGTCCCATTCATCTCAAGAGTCAGAATCTGTTTGCCTAGACTGCATAATCTGGTTTCATGGATAAGACACACTGAAAGCTGTCAGGTTTTGCCTGGATGAGTATTTCATTAATGTAGACCATTTCAAGGCCCAAATCCATCTCAAGTTTTGAAGAGCCAAGTCCATTGCCTCTAGTACAATTTGGGGACTACTCTCAACATCATAATCTGTATGAGTAAACTCATCCAAATTCAGTGATTTCACCCTGCTGTGAGTTCTGTAACACTGAATAACTTATTCCTATGATCAACCTAAAACAAACATAACAGGACTCAGGAAAACCATCTGTCAGAGAAGCACATAAACTTTCAAGTAATTGTTTAAAACATCTATTAATTGCCCAATGGATGATTTGTAATTACAGATTACGCATTTGGTAAATAGGTCTTTGTGGCCCTTCGAACTCGTTTTATTGGGTTAACAGATAATTAGGGTCTGTTACGTGGATACACCATGATTGCTCCTTTGGAGCAGTTGAATTTTGAGGAATTGACCCCTAGCTCTGCTATTTCTTTGTTGCATCCCTCCAGCTCCTAATAGAGCTAGTGAGAATAGCTGAGAGAGGCTCAACCTGGTATTTAGGAGGCAGCTGTTTTGCATTCAAGGTAGATCCCAGAAGCAGCAACCTGGGTGGCAGGGAGGGCAGCAGAGAGAGTTGGTTCTATCA
This sequence comes from Macaca fascicularis, assembly GCF_037993035.2. Lineage (NCBI taxonomy): Eukaryota > Metazoa > Chordata > Mammalia > Primates > Cercopithecidae > Macaca > Macaca fascicularis. Next base: position 79,122,442 of record NC_088379.1, on the reverse strand, counting down.
TCCCGGAGGCTGTCCCAGCTGCCCCCGCCAGCCAGCCTTGGGCATAGTGTAAATTGCTGCTGCTTTCTCACCATGTGTGCACCACCAACATGAGCTGTGTCAGCCTCAGCACTTTCTTCTCTGGGTAAGTCACATGTTTTTCAGATTTCAACTCCAAGTATCTGTTCCTAGACTGGTGCTGCATCAACACTATCTCTTTTCTCTTCTTTCCTTTATGACCCCTACTTCGAGAAGCAGTTTCAAATACTCATCATCAAGTTCTATTCCTCTTTCAGACTCAAAAGAAACATCCTGGTTTAGAGGCTGGGCTCTGGAGCCTGATCCTGGTTGAGAGACTGGGCTCTGGAGCCTGACTGTTCTGGGTTTGAATTCAGGCTCTGGAATTTACTAGCTGTGTGACCTTGGGAAGGTTGCTTAACCTTTCTGTAAGCCAAGAAGAATAGTAGTAGTTGCCGCCTTTTAGTGGACACTTGCTAGGTGCCAGGCACCATACTAAGTATTTACATACATCACTGTCTTTTACAAAAATAAGAACTAATTTTTTTTAAAAAGCTACTATCTATCTCCATTTTGAAGGTGACAAAAATGCCTTGGGAGTTAAATAACTTGCTCAAGGCCAGAAATCTTCTAAGTGGTAGAGACAGGGTTTAAGCTGAGGCCTAGCTCATGTGCTTAACTATTATGCTCTCCTCTCTCCTGAAGGTATCCATTTCATGGAGTTATTTTGATAATTTGATAAGATAACGTGTGTAAAACACTTTAGCACAGAGCTAAGTAAATGTTCAATAAATGTGAGCTAATATGATTGGTCTTCTTTTCTTGTGAAACTCTCCTTTGCTTCGCCCTGGCCAAATTAGTTGCCCCTTTCTCTGGCTTTTATCATATTTATACATTTTGTCCTCTGTAATATCTGAACTGTAATGATTTGTTTACCTGTCTGTCTGTTCTACTGCCAAGTACAATGTTAGGCACAATGAAAGAGCTCCAAGAAAATGTTTTGAATGGTAGTAGTGAGAAGGTGAACTTTATAATTCACAGATATGTAAAGACCTAGAGTCCCAAGAGAGCACAGCCTGTTCAGGACCTGCTGCAAGAACAGCATGCCTGAGGAATAAGAGGTGGGCCAAGGTAGGTGGTGAGATATGGGAGGAATTATACGAGATGAGGCTGGTGAGGTAGGCAGGCCTCATAGGCCATGTTCCAGTGTGGACTTTACCTCCACAACCATGGGGAATGATGGAAGAGATTTAAGCAGGGTTTGTATGATTAGATTTGTTTCAGAAAGATCAGTCTGGGTAAAGTGTGAATGGATTAGGGGTGATGTGGAGCAGGCACCAGACAAGAAGCAGAAAGTCTGCTTAGGAGTCTCTTGCAGTGGCCCAAGCAGGAGACGATGGGGCCTGGGTCAGGGAGTGGTCGTGGAGTGAGATTTCACATGGATAAAGAAGAGAGTGTAAATTCCCAGTGTCTGGCAGACCCTGGGGCTTTTATTCAAGCTTGGAAAAATCCTGTCTACCCCTCAATACCAGATAAGAATCCCAAATGGCTGTTGTTTTTGGAATACCACTTATAATGTGAATTATTTCCTCATTTGTTTAAGAGACTAACCTGTGGAAAAGCAAGGGCTATGGATCAAGTCTTCTTTGAAGCACCCTGTTCACTTCAAGGTTCTGGAGGGAATTAGAAAACTTCCAGGAGTTTCCAAGAATGCTGATATCCAGGTCACCAGTTTATCCACTGGTGAGGAGAAGAAAGTCAAAGGAAACCATATGTCTTAGACCTTGATCTCCACAGGTGACCTCTGTCCACCCTGACCCTTTCTCTATCAGGTGACCTCTCTTTTCTGACCTTTCCCCTAACATAGTTTTAGATATTACTGCTTTTTCAAATCCAGATCAATAAGAAGGAAGAGAGCTTTCCCCAAAATCCCTGGGAAAAGTTCTAGGCTGCATCAGACACACCCTTCCTTCCAAATATCTACAACAGTTAAGAAAGTGATGTCTACTTGGAGTGTGGATGAGAGCCAGCCTTGTGTGTTAGGTCCCTGAAGAGCTATTCCACTTTTTGTCCCTTAAAATAATCCCAAGTCACTAAGATACTCAAAGGTATAGGCTCTGTTGATGCACATGACTTTGCATTTCCTTTCTTTTTCTCTGTGCTTTGAATGAGAAGTCAGTCAGAAAAGAGGACAAAAAGCCAGATAGATGGCTGTGTTTATGAAGCACAAATACACCACATAAGCATACCAGCTCAGCCAGGGGACCGATGCACCCCTCAGGGGACGAGCTGGCCCTATTTCACTCCTTGCTGAGCCTCTGAGTGCCCTGGGCTTGAAGCCCAGTTAAAAGCCTTGTGAAAATTGCCAACATGCTGTCCAAAGTCTGCTCCTTCTGCAAGTTTAGCCTACCAAACTGGAGGAAACACCCTTTGCTTCAATGGGGCGATACTGAATTTGAAGTTTGAGCTTCTACAAGGTTAAGAATTTATGAAGCATTTTATATACATATTAGCATACATCTTCTCCATGTAAATCCTGTAATATAGGTATTGTGAGCCCCATTTAGCAGTTGAAAAGACTGACACTCAGAGAAGAAGTTGAATATGCATTTCCAAAGATCACATAGCAATTAAGTGGTTGATAAGGAATCAAACTTAGGTTTGATAAGGAATTCAAGTTATCAAATATTTCACTGGCTTCTAATATAGTCAGGCAGTGTCTCAGGCACTGGGAATACAATGGTAAATGAAGAGATATGAAATTTTCCCTCATGGATCTTATAGTCCAATTGAAGAGACACTCATTAGATGAAGTACTCAAAACAACAGAAAACTGTAAATATGGATAAGAACTAGGAAGGAAAAACAGGATGCCAGGGGAAGATATAGCAAGGGTGTAATTTAGATGTGGGGTGTGTGTTTGTGAATGTGTGTGTGTATGTGATTGAACACCATTTGTAACATTTAAGAGCCGAGAAATAGGAGGAAGGAATATGGGAGAAGAGCAGGAGCATGAGGTCTCAGCAGGAGGTGATAGTATGTATAAAGGTAAGAAGAACTTGGCGTGTTTGAAGAGCGGGAAAAGGCTGAGTGAGTGTGACTGGAGTAGAGTGGGTTAGGAAGAGCGTGACGTAAGATGAGATCAGATTATTGGTAAGCTAGGCAAAAACATTTAGCCATGGGTTTTATTCCAAGGGGGCAAAATGAGAAGCAAGGAGACCAATTAGGAGGACATTGCAATAACCCAGGAGGACGATGATAGCTTTATGTTTCCAAATTTTGTAATTTTTTGGTATGGTATGTGCTATGGTTGTGATCTAGAGAACTGGCTGACAGTTGAGAAAGGTTGTCCTTTGCCATACTTTAAAAATCACTCTTCAGTTTTCTTTACTTACAAGATGTTGAGAGACAGTGGAGGCCTTGGTACATTCCAGAATTAGCAAAAGATCTCAGCCACATAGTTCTAAAATTAAGAAGACCATCTCTTCATGATCAAACAGGCTGCACAACATTCCATGCAGGTGACATTTGAAAAGGAAATTGACCATCGGAACTCTTAATAACCGGTCCTCCCCAATAAGAGATGCTCCACCACTCTTGCTAGCAATGTGACAATGGGCATGTTACTTAACCTTTTTGAACCTAATTGACACCATTTGTGAAAAAAAGATAGAAGTAGTACTTTTCTCATAGAATCATAGTGAAATGGGATTAGATTTAGAATTGGATTCATGGGAAGATTAAATGAGATAATACACACAAAGCACTTAACACAATGCCTAACAGGATAAGCATTCTGCTTTCAATAAATAATAGCTGTCATAATTATTAATAATGATACTTTTACAGCATAAATGTAATAAGATTAGATACCAGCATCACTTCTGTGGAATAATTAATTTCTGTCCCTAGGCAAAGTATTGACATATGTAGCTTAATTTATGAAACATATATATCCTATGACTCCAAATTATTTTAAAATGCTTTGAAATGCTTGGATGAAAGAAATTATAAAAACATTACATATATTATTCCAAAGAGAAATTGTATCCTACAGAGCTAGATTTTCCCAAATGACTATAGGCCTTCTTAAGAATACCCTGTTTTATTATCAAACTGAACAGTTGGCTGTACTGAACACAATTACAGATTCTGCTTTAGAAAACCAACGCTAATTGGATTTCTGAATGCCATTTGAACTACAGAGAGACACAATTCTCCTTCTAGCTCCAAAATCCACTTACTTGTAGCAGAGCACATTACATGGAGTTTTAGTTCTCCTAATGGCTGCAGGTAAACCCAGAACTAGAGCATTAGCTTCTCAGTGGAGGAAGGATGTATCAAGTATCAAATGCACAGGGCTGCCATTTATCTCTCTCCAATTCTGCTAAAACAAATGTCCTCTGAAAAATGTATCTGATGAGAGTGTATTGGAAGGGAGATTCTTGAGATCATCTCCCTTGCTAGACCTCCGTGATCTGAGATTAATCTGAAGATGGCTCAGAAGATCTGAGAGTTAACTAAACTAGATTCCAGCACGTAGTCCATGTGCCTCCTTGACCACATGCCTCAGTCTCCAGAGATTTATATTCACAATCTTATAGACCAAACAGTCAAAAGTAATAAAAAAGGAATTGAGCCTCTAATATGTATGTCTTAAAAAGAAGTTATGAGGATGTAACTTACAAACTGGCAACACTTTTCATATGTCCTTTTCTGCCTCCCCAACTCTCCTGGACCCATGTTGTTCCACAGCCCCCATTTACTAACACCTCCCACTCCCACCACAGAATACTCCCCCATCTCATTTAGCTTTTTGTCTCTTACACAGTATTTAGATTAACTTGCTCTTTCTTCCTGCCTTCTTTTCTCTAAACTGAACCTGTGATTTTTCTTTCTTTGCCCATTGTCCAGTTTCCAGTTCTGTGTTATGGATGTCAAGGGGTCTAACTGACAGAGGCTGAGTCTCCATATGGAATAATGTTCATTCTCTTTTTTTGTTTTTGTTTTAGATTGGATCTTGCTCTGTTGCCCAGGCTGGAATGCAGTGATGCAATCAGGGCTAACTGCAGCCTCAACCTCCTGGACTCAAAATATCCTCCCACCTCAGCCTCCCAAGTAGCTAGGCCTACAGGCACATGTCCCATGCCCAGCTAATTTTGTTTTTTGTATGTTTTATAAAGACAGGGCTTCACCATGTTGCCCAGGCTGGTCTTGAACTCCTGGACTCAAGTTACCCACTCAACTCAGCCTCCCAAAATGTTAGGATTATAGGCATGAGCCACTACACCCAGCCAACATGTTTATTCTTAATAAGGACCTTATATTGGGTTCTGTGAACTGCTCTATACAGTGCTGGATTATAGTGTGCTGTGGGGGTGGGGCTTGGGTCATCGGGTTCCTCATTGGTTGTATTCAGTCCCAGTTTGGACACAATCCCCAAGTTCTCCTTGGAAAGAATTGGAGTGGGACAGGGTGGGAGGAGGGGAAGGGAAATATGAGTGAATCTGGCTGTGTTGATACTGATGCAAGCTTAGAAATATGAAAAATAGTATCTGCCATCAGCTGACGTGCAGAGAATGGAAAAAACGGAGGCAGGAGAGATTGGTAAGGGAGAAAAGGGATGAAGGTAGAGGGCTCCAGTAGGTGGGGCAAGGAGAGCAGGGAAGACATAAGATGCAGAAAGAGCCGAGGGGCCTGTCAAAAAGTCAACAATCCAACTCCATTGCTCTGGCAGTAGTCAGTTGCTTCACAGTCCAGGGAACTGATTACAGGGGCGAGTGGTATGCCAGGAGCCTGCTTCTGGATGGAGATTTGGACTCTGATCAAAAATGTTTCTTGGCTGTGAACAGTTGAACTAGCCTGCTAGGAATATGGCCCTAGATAATGAGCAGGTGGGATACACGCCTCTGTTTTCCACATCCATTTTATTATGCTTTAAGCACATGCCATGGCCATGGCCCAGCTTCTGAGAGATCCTAGCCCAGAATATATGCTTCTGTGGTGAGCTAACAGAGATTAAACTGAGGTGTTCTTAGATGTTGCCTCTCATTCCAAAGTAGGTCAAGACTTCATGATTGCCATTCTTGAATGGACTGTCTGCCTTTTTTTCTTTTTTTTTGGAAGGTTGGAAGAAGCCTTGGAGAGCACACAGAAGCACTTCCTCCTTTTACAAATAAGAAAAGGGACAGAGTGACAACTTTAAAAAAATCTACATCTGAAGTTGGTTCTATAGTTTCCTATCTCCAGAAGAGGCAGAAATGAACTCTAGCATGCCTAAAGTTTGGTTAGTAGAACACGACTAATGACAAATAACAGAATACAGAGCACCTCATTTTCCATGGTCCTTTTCCATCCTCAGAAGAATACTGTGACAGGACAAGTGGGACTGATCTATTTCACAGAAGAAGAAACTGAATTCAGACCGTCTAAAATCCACAGACAAGGCAAAGAGGGACTTCCTGGTTCAGACACACTACTCCAGAGGAAATGCTTGTGCTGCTCTAAAAGGTGGCCTCCTCCTTAATTGTGTAAATGGCTTTACTTAGCTCTCATCTCTGTGGTGCTGCTAACGTTGAACAGGACAAGGTGGAGCCTTGTTGACTCACTGATGCTCAGTTTTAGTATTGATAACAGAGGTCTTCATGGTATCCACCATCTGTAGAGCCACTCAAAGCGCAAATTGCACAGTAAAGAGATGAGTTAAGAGGACAAGAGGAATGGTGAGAAAGAAAAAATTAGGCCGTCTTTTTTCTTGCCATGGGGTCTTTTGTCCTGTTTTCTTTCATTGCTGTTTCCTCAAGGGTGGACCTTTGGTGGCCACATTGGTAGGAGTATTGAGAGAAAGATGCTGTGATATGTCAGTACCCACACATCGCCTGGCTGCTGGCTGGTAGCGAGCCACTTAGGACAGGGAAAATCACTTCCTTCTTCCACTTAAGTGGGACTCCGGACTTCTAGGGATAAGTCTTTAGCACCCACTGTCTAAATGCCTCAGACACTATAAACACCAGGAAATTTCAAGAGGAGTCTGGTCCGTATCTCCGTTTTTGTTTTTGTTTTTTTTTTTGAGACAGAGTCTCTGTCACCCAGACTGGAGTGCAGTAGTGCAATCTCGGTCACTGCGACCTCTGCCTCCCAAATAGCTGAGATTACAGGTACCTGCCACCATGCCCAGCTAATTGTTGTTATATTTTTAATAGAGATGGGGTTTCATCATGTTGGCCAGGCTGGTCTCAAACTCCTGACCTCAAGTGATCTGCCCGCCTTGGCCTCCCCAAGTGCTAGGATTACAGGTATGAGCCACCATGCCCGGCCTGGTCTACATCTCTTCTGATATACATGACAGGGTCAAAGCACTGATCACATGTAAATGGTCCTAGAATCTCTCTTAGCAGCACCCTCCACAGAGGATGCTGTCTTTGGCTGCTGGGTTTCTTCCCTCTGCCCTGTTGACCAACTTAGGGGACCAGTGAGAGTCTCTACCTTATCTTGAATCATTCCCAAGCTCCAAAGACTACCCACCTCCACATTTAAATACTTGTTTCCCCTGACTTCCTGATTGGCCTGCTTCTCCCAAACTTTCTACTTTCTCCTCCATGTTATCATTCTTTTTTTTTTTTCTTTTTTAAGTTATTAGGTCACAATTTACTTTTTTTAAATGGGCAAGTGTAAATGAGGAAAACTGGTAGATTTTTTTTTTCTATCCACAGGCAAGTACAGTTTCAAGACAGCTCAGTGCTGGTAGTGGAGGAGTGCCTGAGAGAATGAAAAGAACCTCATCCAATAAAACTGGTCTGTTGTTGTTGGATCACATGCTGTGAATTGATTTATTGTTTAAAGTGATGAAAAAGGTGTTCAGAGACTTGGAGGAGAGTTTCGCTCTGTGGTGATGCCCCCGCAGTCAGGAAACAGTCTTCTGAGTGATTCAGAGCTAGGAAATGTGGGGTTATTTTGGTAGCTGTCAGCAGGAATTGGCTACAGTCTGTATGTTAAATAAATACAAACTGCCTATTTAATTATTTAACAATGAGAACAAACGTCCCACTGTTGGCAAGAGGAAAACAGTCAACACTCAAACTATGTAGAATCCCATCTCGTTCCCATGATGTGATTTGACCCTGTTTGCACCCACAGGCTTGGCTGCAACCCTCCAGGGCATCTTATCACTGTTTTATTGGAGTTGGAACCAGGCTGGAATTGGAGTACAAATTTCCTTCAGCAAGGAAATGCTGCAGAAACAAGAGCAAGTTAACCTCCAAATGGGTTCCAAGGCAACCACTGTGGTGAAATTTCACTTGGGTTCCACTGGCTCTTTTTCACCTGCCTCTGCCAAATTGTTGATGCCCTCGCCTGTTGGAAATGGATGACTTTGAACAACCAGGGGCAAGGAGCCTCTCTTTTACTTCAGAACTACTACAGCAAGAATTCAAACTCTTTGTTTTTGAGAAAATAGCTCTGAATGCTGTGTTGATTTTACTGTGTGCTTCAGAAAAAGACCTTAAGGCTAATTGATATGAACATTTAGAGGCAGGCTGAGCTTACTAGAATTTATATGACCTGATGTGTTGAGCATCAGGAAGCTATTTGATGCTAGCCTATAGCAGCAACCCTTTGTGTTTAGTGTGTTTGTGTGTACACACATACCTGTGTAAATAAAAATGAAAGCTTGCTTTTGTGATCTGGTAAAAGTTTTGCTGTATCATATATACATTTTTAACTTTTGAAAGCTAGAAGACAATTGATAAGCATTTAACATGAAGAATACATGTATTTATAGTCAACATTAATAGAATAGATGCTACTAATCTATAAGAGTGAAAAACAAAGAAGGGAGAGGAAAGAGGACAAAGACAGAGAGGAGAAAGCAGGTAAAGGAGAAGACAAAAAAAAAAAAGAAAACTTCAAAGAGGACAAAGACAGACAGGAGAAAGCAGGGAAAGGAGAAGACAGAAGAAAGAAAACTTCAGTTGTGCCTCTGAGAGCCACAACTCAGTTTTGTTCTTCTTGCTGTCTTCTTTCTCCAACCTTAAAGAGCAGAAGGCAATTGGGAGAACTAACCTGCGCTCAGATTTCAGCTTCCATAGGACGTTACATTCTCAGGGTCTATTAAGTCGAATGGACTTTGACCTTAGCTTCCACGAAGTCCTTACCTTTTAATTGGGGCTGAGAAGTATGATTTAAGTTCGTGGAATTTGTATTTTTTGGAGGAACTCCTGCCTCGTCTGTACATGGCAAAACCCCCAACAGCAGCAGTTTTAATTTCCAGATTCTCAGCAGACACAATGCACAGACTATAGAAAACACCTGCTCATCCAGACCACTCAGCTCACAGGCTCCTTCCTCAGGGGAGCATCTGACACCCCAGGCAAGGCAGACCCTCTTCTTATACTCTTGTGACCTCTTAGACTTTTCTTTTGTAGCACTTACTCCAGACTCTAATCATATATTTATGATGTGATTGTTTATGCAATGGTTTTCTTCCTAACTAGGCTCTGAGTTCCATGAGAGTTGGGGCAATGTCTGTATCCCTTACCCTTGTTGATATACTGCACTGTGCCCAGTACCTAGTAATTGCTTAATAAATATTTGTTAAATGAATGATTATAATAGTATGCATATATGTATATATAGTATGATAATATTATATATAAATATGTGTAAAACAGTATATATACACACGATATTTAAATAGCACATCATGTAGTATTGTATGTCTACACACACACACATTCAGTATTTACTCAGTTTCTCTGAGACTTATTTACTCATTTATGAAGTGAAAGCGAATGCAAGGCTCTTTGCAAACCCCAAAGTGCTAGGCCAATAGGAAAGATCGGATTCGCCTTTCATATTAAACACTATGAAGCCAGGAGCTGTGGCTCACAACTGCAATCCCAGCACTTTAGGAGGCTGAGGTGGAAGGATCACTTTAGACCAAGGGTTTGAGACCAGCCAAGGCAACATAGGGAGACACCATCTCTACAAATTTTTTTTTTTTAATTTGCCAGGCATGTGGTGCTTGCCTGTGGTCTCAGCTACTCTGGAGGCTGAGGCATGAAGATCACTTTAGCCCAGGAGGTCAAGGCTGCAGTGATTGTGCCACTGCACTCCAGTCTGGGTGACACAGTGAGACCTTGTCTTCAACAAAGAAACAAACAAGCAAAAAACACTATGGTAAAGACCCCAATAAATGCCTTCCATGCTTATAAAATACATTTAAGTATCTCTCAATCAAGTTTTCACTTTTTTCAGGTCAGTCCCTCTTTCTAAATTTAGAGTCATTTCCAAATATAGTGCATTTCCTGTCCCATTCCTTCCCTGAAAGACAGCCGTGTCCAACTAGAAGTGGGCCTGACGCCTCTTATTAGCCTGGATGCATTTCTGTCTCGCCCTTGGCTGCAGTGTGTGAGCTGATGGGCCCCACGTGACTGTGTTCACGTCCAAGCTTAGTAGAATGAATTTTTCAAGCATGGTTTGCAAGTCACGCTATCACATGCCTCCTGAGTCCAGCTGTGCCGCAGCTGCCGCCTCCCCTGCATCCGCTCATCTTGCACTTGGATCAAAAGCACAAGCACATTTGCCTGAACTGATCTGGTCTCAGCCCAGCTGTTTGTTCCCCATTGTCATCAGGATGTTTACAGACCTGCTGTTCTTGCTGTACTTGTTTCATGATCACACTTGGGTCTGCAGAGCATTTTAACACATTGACTAGCTTTTCTTGGTCACTGAGACTTCTCTAAGGCATTTGCTTCAAACCTTCCTGACTACGTGTATGCTTGCACATTTCCACAGAGGCAACAAGAAAAGGAACCAGGGCTACAAAGCCTGTTAAAGATGGGCCGTGAGTGTCCTTCTGGACTACTAATTTTATCACATGATTAGTTTCTAACTGGACAAGAGAGCACTTCCAGTCCGAGACAAAGCCAGTTTAAAGGAAGAAATCTATTCTTCTTACTCTAATTTGGTAAGTTGGGAAAATGTAGTTTACCTTCTTAGGAAGTTGTCTCGACTTCTCCTAAAGTGTGCCGATACCTGTCACATGACAACAGGTATTTTCTTGGCAAGAATTGTGCTGGAATAGCAGTTGGCAGTGACTGTGGTGAGAGTGTGGAAAGGTGTCTAGGGGGTCCAATTGAGGTTCTAGGTCTGGCTGACCCTTAACTATGAGAAGAACATGAGTGAGTCACTCATTCTCTCTGGTGTTCAATGTCCTCCCATTAGTAACAGACACCCCTTTATCATATTAAAACCTGTGCTTAAAAATCTGTTTTCTAGACTCACCCCAAAGATCCTGATAGAGTGGGCTGAGGAGGGGCCTAGAAGTCCCATATTTTGATGTATCACAATCAAATGGTCATGAAGATCATGTGCATGGTCAGCAATTCATGTGCATGGTCAGCAGATCATGTGCATGGTCAGTAATTCACACTGTCTCCCCTACAACTACAGTGAGCCATTTGACCTAGGATATTTTATACTTTTAATCAAATGCTCTTTCATGATAAATAACATGGCTCTGATTTCCCAGTAGCTCGAGCATTAAGAGAAAGACGCTTCTACAATGCAAAGCATCCTAGGCTCACCTTTGTGGGCTGAGGCCACAGAGCTGCACTGTCTACTACAGTGGCCATGACCACATGTGGCAATTGAGTACTAGAAATATAGGTGTCTGGAACTGGGATGTGTTGTTAGTATAAAATATGCAACAGATTCCAAAGGTTTAGTTTAAAAAAAGAACTGTGAAAATACATAATAATTTTTATGTTGATTACATGCTGAAATGATATTTTTAAAGATATGACGGGTTAAATAATATATAGTACTGCAGTAATTTGATTTGCTTTTTAATAGTTTTATTGAGATATAATTGATATATTAAACTACATACATTTAATCATATAATTTGAAAAGTTTGGACATATGCATACATCCATAAAACTATCACCACAATCAAGGTAATAGACATCTCCATCACCTTAAAAGTTGCCCTGTGTCCTCCTTCCACTGTTTTTTCTTTTTTCTTTGTTTTGTGTTGTTTGTTTTTGGCAAGAATGCTTAACATGAGATCTATCCCCTTAACAAATTATTAAGGGCATAATACAGTACCATTGACTATGGGTGCTATGCTGTACAGCAGATCTCTAGAACTTATTTCTCTTGCATAACCAAAACTTTATATCAATTGAACAAGTCCCAACCTACTCGCCCCAGCTCAGCTCCTGGTAGCCACTTCTATTTTCTGCTTGTATGAGTTTGACTATTTTACATACCTCATAGAAGTGGAATCATGCAGTATTTGTCTTCTGTGACTGGCTCATTTCACTTAGCATAATGTCCTCCAGGTTCATCCATGTTGTCACAAGTGGCAGGATTTTCTTCTTTTTAAAGGCTTAATAATATTCCATTTTATATATACACCATATTTTTTTTATCCATTTATCTGCCAGTGAACATTTTGGTTGCTTCCATATCTTGGCTATTGCTAATACTGCTGCAATGGACGTGGGAGTACAGATATCTCTGAAAGATTCTAATTTCAATTCTTTTGGGATATACCCAGTAGTGGAATTGCTGGAACATATGGTAGTTCTATTTTTAACTTTTTGAGGAACATTTATACTGTTTTCTATATTGGCTGCACTGTTTTACATTCCCACTAACAGTGTATAAAGATTCCAATTTCTCCACAGTCTCGCCAACATTTGTAATCTTTTTTGTCTTATTTATTTACTTATTTTTGAGACAAGGTCTTGCTCTGTCACCCAGGCTGGAGTGTAGTGGTGTGATCATAGTTCACTGCAGCCTCGAACTCCTGGACTCAAGCGATCCTCCCACCTCAGCCTTCCAAGTAACTGAGATTATACAGGCACACCACCATGCCTGGCTAATTTTTTAATTTTTTGCAGAGATGGGGTCGTACTGTGTTACTCAGGCTGGTCTTGAGCTCCTAGCCTCAAGTGATCCTCCTGCCTTGGCCTCCCACAGTACTGGGATTACACGTGTGAGCCACTACTCCTGGCCTTGTTTTATTTTTCACTATAGCCATATCAATGGGTGTGAGGTGATATCTCACTGTGGCTTTGATTCACATTTCCCTGATGATTAGTGATGTTGAGCATCTTTACAAACACCTGTAGCCCATTTATATGTCTTCTTTGGAGAAATCTCTATTCAAGTCCTTTGCCTGTTTGCCTATTTCTAAATCAAGTCATTTGGTTTTTTGCTACTAAGTCGTAGGAGCTTCTTATTTGTTTTGGATGTTAATCCCTTATCAATATATATATAGAAAATACTTTCTCCCATTCTGTAGGCTGCCTTTTCACTCTGTTAATTGTTTCCTTTGTTGTACAGAAACTTTTTAGTTTCATGTAGTCACATTGTACAATTTTGCTTTTGTTGTTTGTACTTTGGTATCATATCCAAGAAATTAGCAAGCTCAATATACTAAAGCTTTTCCTCTCTCTAGGAGTTTTATGGTTTCAGGTCTTATGTCTGACTCTTTAATCAATTTTGAATAAATCCTTATGCATACAGTAAGATAAGGATTTAATTTCATTCTTTTGTATGTGGATATCCAGTTTTCTCAACAACATTTGTTGAAGATACTGTCCATTCCCTCTTATATATTCTTGACACCCCTGTCAAAGCTCAGTTGACTGTATACCTGTGAGTTTATTTCTGAGCTTTCTATTCTGTTCCATTGGTGTGTATGTCTGTCTTTATGCTAGTACCATGTTTTAACAACTGTAGCTTTGTAATATATTTTGAAGTCAGGAAGATCATTTGTTGCTTTTTCCTTTTTTTTCTTTAGTGTGGCTACTGGAAAACTGAAAATTACGTATATGTGGCTTGCATTATGTTTCTATTGGATGATGCTGCTATGGAGCACCAGGCAATTGTTTAGAGAGAATGACATACTCCTGAGGATAGCCCATACTGTTACCATATCACAGTAGCCTTACAAAGTGACCAGGGTAACCCTGTTTGTCCTGGTCAAACCCTAACTCCTGGTTTCCATTTTGACTGATAACATTTAGAAGTGGAAGCTTGAAAAGGGACTGGACAGACAGTGGGAATGCACTGTTTACTAAGTCCATGAGTGCTGCTACTTAACTCATATAGCCTCTTGGTTCCAGTTGTTACTTAAAAGCATAGAAGCTTTATCCATTCCCATTATAGACCAGACTTCCCCATCCTCCCAGTATACTCTTCTCATTCTCCACTTCACTCCTTGGCAACCCAACATCAGACTATCTTCTTGATGCTTTGAAAACTGTTAAATTAGAAAAAAATTCAATAATAGTACCCATTATAGGTAAAGATTTGGGGAAATTGGGACACTTATATACCATTGGCAGTACCCAAAATTATAACTTCTTTGGAAAGCAATATCACATCATCTTTTAAGATCCATAAAAATATTCTTACCCTTTGATTTTGTAAAGGGTAAGAATTTGTCTCAAGGAAACATTCAACAGAGGCAAGATAAACGGATAAAGATATTCAATATAGTATTATCTATACTACAGAATTAGAAGCCACTTAAACACCTAATCATTAAGGAACAGTTAAGAAAATTATACTGCAACAATTCAATACAATTTTATATATTCATTCAAATTTGTAATTGTGAAGAATATATAACAACATAGAAAAATGTTTACCAGATGATGTTAGATTTTGTAAAGTAGAACACATAAATTGTATGTAGATTATGATTGCACTGTAACAATTATGCATGCATAAGGAAGAGGGCTTAGAAGAAATGCACAAAAATGAAACCTCTGTGTTAGGATTATTAAAGAATAAATCAAAGCGTTTTAGCCAGGAGATAATGGACTCTCATTGGACCCAGAAATGGGCCCCCACAGTGTCCATAAAACAAGTGAAAACATACCATATTTTGTGTGGCTGTGCATATATTTATTTTTTTTAGAAGTAGGAGCACAGCTTTCATCAGATTCTCAGAGGAGTTCGATGATCATCTCCCTCCCAAGTTAAGACCCAGTGCTTAATGATGGTGTTGTTACGTTATTGTTTCAACAATTAAAGGAAAGTGAGTTGTCTCCTCTTTTGGCCTATATTCAAAGATGAATTCACCAGTGGGCTTGAGGAACAATGAGAGCCCTTAGGACAGAATGAGTCTGACCCTGGTAACTTGTGGGAGAAACAGTATCCCCTTAGGGGCCCCCACACCTTCCCATTTGTATCTCTGCTCTCATCCTCACTCAGCCCATTCTGTCTCAAGGCCAAATGCTGGTCAAAATGCTCTCCCTTTTGCCCTACTCTCCCCTTCCCCTCCTCTATTCCTCTCTAATGTTCCATATCAGACTAACTCTCCCCAACTTCCAGGCCTTTCTAGTCCTCTAATCTGAGACACATATCTATGCTGAAGGACCTGCCATGCTAATGGATTACGCTACCAAGAACACTTGCCTTTCAACTGGCGTGTGGGGCAAACAATAGCTTAACCCCATAGCAGGCTATGCACATAGGTGTTCAAAAACCAGGATGGGGCCAGAGCCAGAATCTGTGTGGGAGCAACCATTGCACTGTACCCCTCAGATCATATCAGGGTTGCCCATGTCCCTCCGCATAGACGACCACTGGAAGGATTCTTTGCATTTGAGAAATGTCCATTGGTGAGTCCTGGCATTTTTCTCCCCTCAGGGCCAGTTAAAGAAAACTCCAGTCAGGGTTATTTTAAGGGACCTCCATAGAACAAAAGTCTGGTCAAGGACTTTGCTTTTGGGCAAGCTTTAGGTGTTTCTCTCTTGTTCATCTACCTTACCAGTGTGTGGATCCATTCATTCTCCACCCCACCCCTCCTTCCTGAGGCCCTGGCTCATCCCTTGCTGGCTTGGAAATTGATGGTCTTTCTTCATGGGAAGATTTCTTTCTTCTGAGATTCTTTCTTCCAACACCCTATGCAGTCTCCAGGGTTTCCTTGAGCTGCAGGCTCGGCCTCATTCATCGGAGTGAGACTTCTTTAATGTTTTCTATTTAGATCCTTTGCCTGTAAAAGATTAGCTGTTCTATAATGGACACCTATAAATGAGCTGAATAAAAAGAGAAAGAAATGAACATTTTTTAAAAAGTAGCCCAGCAGCTTCCCCTCTAAGAATTGCCGTCAACTTTATCCCCTGTTCACTTATTAATGCTTCTCTTCCCGCATTTCTTTTTCCCCTGACATTTTGGTGAAAGGTTTTTTTTTTTTTTTTTTTCCTACTATAGTCTAACATTTATTCGTTCAACTTTTCTGTCAGACTTCTTTTTCCCTGGAAGCCTTTAAGTTAACCAGATATGACGATCATTATTTTTGTTTTTTCATGTAGA
The DNA here is from genome assembly GCF_037993035.2 of Macaca fascicularis. Classification (NCBI taxonomy): domain Eukaryota; kingdom Metazoa; phylum Chordata; class Mammalia; order Primates; family Cercopithecidae; genus Macaca; species Macaca fascicularis. The sequence continues at coordinate 79,106,107 of NC_088379.1, read as the reverse complement.
TAAGCCCCTTTCTTTCTCATCACAAATTCAATAGAGGCCTAACTTTCAGGCAGAACAGCCCTCCAAATACACCCCAGACTGCTGTCTCTTGCTTATCTCTAAGCATCTCATAGGGATGGCAAGGTGACATTATACTTTATTTTGGGATTCATTTCCATGCATCACTGTGGTGAGACTTAAAACATTCTTCTTCATATCTGCCTTAAGAAATTGCAACCTAAGTTGATGTCTTTCACCAGATAGCAGTGGGCATTTGGGGAGTTTGTCACCATCACCTCGAGGTTCCTGGATTGTGTAAAGATCAGTCATTCTTGCTTGTTAAGTAGAGAGATTTTAGGATCCATGAGAAACTGGGGTCAGGTCAAACTGAGCTGTATATCCCTTCTTCAAGGGATATACAGTTTCCCCACCAGAAAAAAAAAAAAAAAAACAAAAAACATAATAAGGATCATAAGGATCCCTGCTTCAATGATCTCTGCACACATATTGCGCATGGCATAGAGACCAATTACTGTTACCAAATATCTCCTTTGTCTTCTCTGCCCTATAATAGAGTCTTGGATACTTAGCTGCATTCTTATCATCCTGAAATAAAGATTGTTTCCCAGTCTCCCTGGCACCTAAGTGTGACCATGGGGCTAAGTTCTGGTCAAAGAAATGCAAGTGGAAGAGGTATATGGAATTTTTTCCCAAAAGTGTCTTCAAAATTCACTTCTCTATTCTTTTGTCCTTCATCCTGGATAGAATTGGGACACAATGTTGGGAGCTCCTGCAGCCATTTTGTACAACTGAGAATGAAATCCACAAATGATAATTTAACAAATAGAAAGAGCTCAAGTCCCTAACATCATAGAGTACCATAACTGCCCTAGGTTGCCTCCAGCTGTTGGCTGGAAAGAGAGAAAGATCTTTTGTCTTATTTAAGTATTATATTCTTTTTCTGTTGCCTGCAGCCAAATATAACCTAAACAGGATCCACACCCAATAAGTACTTAATACATGATAGCTGTCACTTAATCCATCACCTACACATTTTGGAGAACCACTTCCCCCACCACATTTCAACCCTCCCACAATATGGCAGAACTTTCAGATGCATCTTCTATAATTCTAACATATACTGAGTGTTGACTATGTCCCGAGCAAAGTAACAAATGCCTAATGTGGAATATCTCATTTAAACTTTACCACAACTCTATGAGGTGGGTACTATTTTTTAATCCTTAATTTACAGATGAATCTATTGGTTTGTTAGGGCTGCCATAACAAAATCCTACAGCTTGGGTGGCTTAAACAACAGACATTTATTTTCCCATCTTTCTGGAGGCTCAAAGTTCAAGATCAAAGTATTGACAGGTTCAGTTTCTTCTGAGTCCTCCCTCCTTGGTTTGTAGATGGCCACCTCTTACTGCTTCTTCATGTGGTCTTTCTCCTATGCCTGCATATCCCTAGTGTCTCTTTTTGTGTCCAACTCCCTCTTCCTTATAAGGACACTAGTCACATTGGATTAAGGCCCACCCTCATGGTCTTGTTTTGTTTCTCTTTTTGAGGTTGTCTCCATTTATTGTTGGTGAGGACCTCACAGCCTCATTTTCACAGAAGCACCTCTTTAAAGTTCCCATGTCCAAATATAGTAACCTTCTGAGGTACTGGGTTAGGACTTCCTCATATGAATTTTGAAGAAACACAATTCAGTCTGGAACAATGAAGAAACTGAATCAAAGAGAAATTAAATAATTCAATAATTTTGCCCAAACTACAGTTAGGAGGTGGTAGAGATGGGCTGCAAACCCAGGAAGTCTGGCTCCTGAGCCCATGCAGTCAAACGCTGCAGTAGACCGCCGTCCATTCCTTGTTATCATCTATACAATGTTTAGTTTGACTATAAGCCTGGATTCCCAGAACTCTTTGTACACTTAATGGTCTAAGATGTGTTAGTCTATAAGCACAGATTTGAGCTTTGGGGGGTATCTTTATGTAATTACCTTTATCTTTTGTTTTAACTCTTACATGTCACCTGCTCATTGTACTAGAGACCTTTGTCCTGTGTCACCACAAGGGTCCTGGTTGCTTTGTTCCTCCAGCTCCAAGGGAAATGCATGTGCTTGAACACTCCACCTTGTCTCTTCTGGCATCCTTTATACAATGTTACAGGAAGAGGCCTAACCATGTCTGCAATGTCAAACAGATGCTACAGGATTCCTCTACACTGTCTGACCTGTACCTTCATATGGGGTAACCTTGGAAGCTTGCAGTGTTCCAAAACCCCAAGCCTCAAATCTTATTTTCAACTCCAGCGTCACTGATGGGAGGTAGAGAGTGTCCCTGTGTCCCCAACACCTTAGACTCTGGGTGCTGCCCGATGCCGTTGCTCCCTTTCCTGATCTCTTGTTTCCTACCAGACCCTTGGTTTCTAGTACTCCACTGCCTGTGTCCATCATAGGGATCATTACCCTGGCACTTCCTGGAGCACAAGTCTCCTTGAAATCCCTGTCACTTTCATCACCACAGCTTTCTCCTCTGCCACTTCCTGATTGTCCTAGAAATGGAGAATAGTGGATCCTAAGTGCTTTACATATATTAACTCAATGAATCTTCACAACAACACTCAGTTACTCTCCACTTCTACAGAGGATGAAACTGTGATACAGAGAGGGTAAGAACTATGTCTGAGGCCACACAGCAGGTACATGGCCAAGCAAGGACTTAAATCTATGTAGTCTATCTTCAGAACTCAGTTCTCAACCATTACACACTGGTCTCCATTGATCACAAGTCAAACTCTCTTTTTCTGCAGGGAGGGTGCAGATAGAGACCCACAGACACATATACACACCCCCCAAGGACTGGCCTTGTTGGATGAGTCTAACAAGAACCCATGCACCTAATTCATCAAAAGAGCTATATACAAGGTTTATTGCCCATGTATCATTACTTTACATCCAACAATTTTCAAAGCAGGGGATGCTGTCAAGGTCCCAGAACCATGCTGGGTAATTTCATGCCTATAATCTAATTTATCCTTACAATAGCATTCTGAAGTAGGTACTATTGTCTCCATTTTGCAGGTAAGAAAACTGAAACTCAGAGGGATTAAGCAACTTGCACTAGGTCACACAACTAATAAGGAGTGAAGCCAAGATTTGGACACAACCCTTTCTATTCAGTGAAGTGTGCCTAGGTGATGGACTAGGGACCCAGCTCACCACACCATACTACCTTATGACTCTGAATGCTGCAGGAATTCTGAACAGGAGCTGCCAAAGAATAATAATAGGAAGGTCCAGAGTTAACTTATTTATATTAGATTTAAAGTTTATATTATGGTATTAATATAAGGATTCCAGAAATATGTGAATTCCAAAATAAACTTGAGCTTATCTCTGGAGTCTCACCTACCACTTCACCTCTCGCTTGCCAAAACACATCCAATGAGGAAACTCAACCTGAAACATCTCTATAAAGTATTTGGGCTGGAAGTCAATTCCATAAAATCTGCACTTACTAAAACCTTTTCTCTGAAAATGTACTAATAATATATGGCTAGAACTTGCAGACAATGTCATCATTGCTATGGAGATTTGTAGCCAAAATATTCCATTTTATAGAGGTTTGGTTTTTGCCCAGTGATGACATTTTTTGGACAATTTTTAAGAGAGGCAGATGCTCATCTATTTGCTGATTTTCCCTAGCTTACAAAGCCAACAATGATTTAGACCCAAATTGCTTTTGATCTTCCCAAGTACCTCATTTTTATTATTAAGGGACTCACAGTACAAACAATCTGTCATCTGAGCAGGAACACCCATATGTCAGATGTGGTTGGTTTGATTAGTGGTGCTAAACCCCTGCTAGCAGTTAAAAGAGGTGACTTGTAGAAGTCACAGTGTGGGACTTAAGGAATTCTGGAGGGCCTCTCTTTGAGAAAGCCCAATAGACAAGAATTCTAACCAGCAAAGCAAGTGAATTGGGGGTGACTTCCTACTGGGTTCCAGTGGTGGTGTAAAAAATATACAGAACTTGCATTTCATTGTGGATTCTAACCCAGATTCTGCTTCATATCAGCTGTGAGGCCTTGGACAAGCTAATTAGCTGCTTTAAACCTCAGTCATATCCTCTGGGCACATTTGATATTTATGTTTTAAACTGTTATGGGGTAACAAATTTCGAAGTACCTAGTATGGTATCTGGCACAAAATAGCTATTGAATATATTTTTCAATCTTTTAATCTGAAAGACTAAATCTTTCAGAGTTAATTCTGAATTTGCATTTTAAATAATTTTTCCTCTAAAAGGGCAAAATCTTAATTTACATACATTTCTCTAAGAACATATCTGTTCATCAAAGTAAAAAGGGAAATCCTGAAAGTCTATAACATATGCCAGGAATATGTGAAATCCTATTCTCAATTTCCAGGCAGTTGCCTGCTTAATGACTTGGTGTTAGTTGGCCATGTTTGATACTCCCTACTAAAGACTTCAGGGGCTGTGGTGTTTACTAACTATGAGGTGAGCAGACCACCCCCTCATTCCATATTGTCAAGGAGAAAATGTAAATTGCCCATTGTCATTGCTTAGTTCAGTTCAGTTTAGTTCAATGATCTATGGGCAAGACAATGCCTGAGGTGAAAGATACAAACATGAAAGAGATATGATTCTTACCCTTGAGGGGCTTGGACAGATGGACACACAGCGAATTTTGTGTGAGCTGGTCAACTCTGTGGTTGGCATGTGAGCATGGAGCATTATGGGCTTGGAGAAGTCAGAAACAGCTTTCTGGAGGAGGTGATGCCTGGGCTCAATCTGGAAGAATCCATGCCAGCATGCATCCATCCTTCCATTTCTTTATTCAGCAAATATATGTCGAGTGCTAACTACATGTCAAACATTGTTCTAAGCATTGAGGTGAGAGTGGTGAACAAGCAGACAAAGTCTCTCCTCTCGTGGAAATTACATTCTGCTTAAGCGAGACAGAAAACAAACAGACAAATAAATATATAAACAGCTTTAGACAGCAATAAAAATGCTAAGAAGAAAGTGAGCAGAGAGGAGTAAAGGAGGATGGGGGACATGGAACTGGAGGAGGCTATTTTAAGTAAAATTCTCTGAGCAGATAACATTGAGTCAAGACCTGAATGATGGGATGGAGTTAGCCATGCAAAGATCTAGTGTCAGAGCCTTCTAGGCAGAGGCAATGGTAAAAGCCCCATGGAAAGAACTACCTTGGTCTAATCACAAACAAAACAAAGTTTAAAACACCAGCTAGAAACCAGTGCAGCCAGAGAGCAATGAGAGAGGGGGAGAATGGCTTGAGGTGAGGGTGAAAAGGAGAGTCTCTTTGCCTTGTGATCCATGGCGAACATAGTGCCCTGTGCATGGGAAGCCACTGGAGAGTTTAAAGTGGGAGAGGGGCATGATCTGATTTTAGGCTTTAAAAGATGTCTGCAGCAGGAGGTTGGCAGCAGAAGTCCAGAAGAAGGCAATTCCAGGCAGAAGTAGAGTGTGTCCCTCTGGTCAGGGTTGCCTTCCTGCCGCCTCTCACGTCTCTCCTTCCTCTCACAGCATGCATGAAGGCATGGCCTGTGTATACAACCAGGGACCTGAGAGATGCCACTTTGGGTCAGTACTCTGGATAATTCACCCTACTTCTAGCAAGTCTGGCCCAATTGCTAGTCACCTCATGTAACACCAGTGAGGGCTCATATCCATTTAGTACTCATACATTCTTTTTGCAGCATTTCATCACGATTATTTGATTTTTCACTGGAAGGTAAAAACATCAGGCAATTTTTTAAATCATCATGTGACAGATAAAGAAATTGATGCACAGAGAGGTGAATCAGTATGCTCAAGGTCACACAGCTAGTTGGTGACAGTTAGGACTAAAATCCTAGTCCCCTGATTCACAGCCTATGTTTGTTTGCAGTGGTTCCCAATGGAAATGCTAGTGATATTTGGTGGGGTGGTTGGTGGCGGTGAGCAGTTCTCCATTGCATTAGACTGTTCTAGATATTGTAGAACATTTTGAATCCTTGGTCCTTGCCAGTAGCATCCAAGCAAGAAGCCTTGTGACAACGAATAAGGCCCCAACACATTTCCATACATCTCCTAGGGAAGGCTGGTGCTACTGTGGTGGGAAACAGTGAGTCCAATCCTCTCTTGTTATAGATAAAAAGGCTGAATCACTACCAACAGCAGAGATTTAGCAGGTACTTTCATATTTTTAACAAATAGTTTCTGATTGCCTAGTATGTAAGTGTTCTGTGTTATATGCTGTGTATTCAGTGTTGAAGAAGGACATAGTGCTTGTCCTCAAGGAGTTTACAGCATGGAGAGGGTGAGGGTGAAGCACAGGATGCTAATGAACAATTACAAGGCAATGAGTGGTCAGTGTCACGTGGGGTTCATACAGGTAGCATAAGGACATAAACAAGGGCACCTAGTGCCAACTTGGAGGCACAGGGAAGGAGAAATTTTTCCAACACCTACAGCTTTCCAGAACAGGGTTGTAGTGGTATCTAATAAGCTTGCATTAATGAAGATATTTAAAGATGATCTGGATCATCAGATGGCTGGGAAAATGTTCAAAAGTACCTATGGGAGGTCAAACTCACTGATGATTAGTGTCCTTTCCAGCTCTGCAGCCTGGAATTTCTGTTGTATCCAAGAAGACCATAAACAGAATGTAATTCCATTTAATTTCTATAATGTTATATGGCAATGAGGTCATCCCATGTTAAACTGGTTGTTAGGGCCTGAATGTTTGTGTCCCTCCAAAGTCATATGTTGAAATCTAAAAATCAATGTGATAGAATTAACAGGTAGGGCCTTTGAGGGGCTTTGCCCTTACCAATGAGATGAGTGACTTTATAAAAGAAGCCACAGAGAGAAGCCTCGCTCCTTCCACCATTTGAAAACTTGGCTAGATGTCATCTGTGAACCAGAAAGAGGGTCCTCACCAGACACCAACCAGACACCAAGTCTGTCTGTACCCCGATCTTGGACTTCCCAGCCTCTAGAATGGTGAGAAATACATTTTTATTGTTTATAAGCCACTTTGTTTATGGTATTTTGTTATGGCAGTCCCAATAGGTTAAGGCACTGGGTAATAAAGAGAATAAAATATTAATAACAATCTGCTTTCCCTCAAAGTGCTTTCTTCCTTTCTTTTTTTTAAATTATAATTTAAGTTCTAGGGTACATGTGCACAACATGCAGGTTTGTTACATACGTATACATGTGCCATGTTGGTTTGCTGCACCCATTAACTCATCATTTACATTAGGTATTTCTCCTAATGCTATCCCTCCCCCTGACCCCCACCCCATGACAGACCCCCATGTGTGATGTTCCCCACCCTGTGTCCAAGTGTTCTCATTGTTCAGTTCCCACCTATGAAAGAACATGCAGTGTTTGGTTTTCTGTCCTTGTGATAGTTTGCTCAGAATGATGGTTTCCAGTTTTTTTAATTAATTAATTAATTAATTTTTATTATTATTATACTTTGAGTTCTAGGGTACATGTGCATAACGTGCAGGTTTGTTACATATGTATACTTGTGCCATGTTGGTGTGCTGCAACCATCAACTCGTCAGCACCCATCAACTCGTCATTTACATCAGGTATAACTCCCAATGCAATCCCTCCCCCCTCCCCCTCCCCCCCTCCCCATGATAGGCCCCGGTGTGTGATGTTCCCCTTCCCGAGTCCAAGTGATCTCATTGTTCAGTTCCCACCTATGAGTGAGAACATGCGGTGTTTGGTTTTCTGTTCTTGTGATAGTTTGCTAAGAATGATGGTTTCCAGCTGCATCCATGTCCCTACAAAGGACACAAACTCATCCTTTTTTATGGCTGCATAGTATTCCATGGTGTATATGTGCCACATTTTCTTAATCCATTCTGTCACTGATGGACATTTGGGTTGATTCCAAGTCTTTGCTATTGTGAATAGTGCCGCAATAAACATACGTGTGCATGTGTCTTTATAGCAGCATGATTTATAATCCTTTGGGTATATACCCAGTAATGGGATGGCTGGGTCATATGGTACCTCTAGTTCTAGATCCTTGAGGAATAGCCATACTGTTTTCCATAATGGTTGAACTAGTTTACAATCCCACCAACAGTGTAAAAGTGTTCCTATTTCTCCACATCCTCTCCAGCACCTGTTGTTTCCTGACTTTTTAATGATCGCCATTCTAACTGGTGTGAGATGGTATCTCATTGTGGTTTTGATTTGCATTTCTCTGGTGGCCAGTGATGATGAGCATTTTTTCATGTGTCTGTTGGCTGTATGAATGTCTTCTTTTGAGAAATGTCTGTTCATATCTTTTGCCCACTTTTTGATGGGGTTGTTTGTTTTTTTCTTGTAAATTTGTTTGAGTTCTTTGTAGGTTCTGGATATTAGCCCTTTGTCAGATGAGTAGATTGAAAAATTTTCTCCCATTCTGTAGGTTGCCTGTTCACTCTGATGGTAGTTTCTTTTGCTGTGCAGAAGCTCAGTTTTATTCATGTCCCTGCAAAGGACACAAAGTCATCCTTTTTTATGGCTGCACAGTATTCCATGGTATATATGTGCCATATTTTCTTAATCCTGTCTATCATTGATGGACATTTGGGTTGGTTCCAAGCCTTTGCTATTGTGAATATTGCCTCAGTAAACATACATGTGCATGTGTCTTTATAGTAACATGATTTATAATCCTTCGGGTATATAACCAGTAATGGGATCACTGGGTCAAACGGTATTTCTAGTTCTAGATCCTTGAGGAATCGCCACACTGTCTTCCACAATGGTTGAACTAGTTTATACTCCTGCCAACAGTGTAAAAGCATTGCTAATTCTCCACATCCTCTCCAGCATCTGTTGTTTCCTGACTTTTTAATGATCACCATTCTAACTGGTGTGAGATGGTATCTCATTGTGATTTTGATTTGCATTTCTCTGACGACCAGTGATGATGAGTATTTATTCATGTATCTGTTGGTTGCATAAATGTCTTCTTTTGAGAAGTGTCTGTTCATATCCTTTGCCCACTTTTTGATGGGGTGGTTTGATTTTTTCTTGTAAATTTGTTTAAGTTATTTGTATATTTTGGATATTAGCCCTTTATCAGATGGATAGATTGCAAAAACTTTCTCCCATTCTGCAGGTAGCCTGTTCACTCTGATGGTAGTTTCTTTCGCAGTTCAGAAGCTCTTTAGTTTAATTAGACCCCATTTGTCTATTTGGGCTTTTGTTGCATTGGTTTTGGTGTTTTAGTGATGAAGTCCTTGCCCATGCCTATGTCCTGACGGTATTGACTAGGTTTTCTTCTAAGGCTTTTATGGTTTTAGGTCTAACATTTAAGTCTTTAATCCATCTCGAATTAATTTTTGTATAAGGTAAGGAAAGTACCCAGTTTCAGCTTTCTACATATGGCTAGCCAGTTATCCCAACACCATCTATTAAATAGGGAATCCTTTCCCCATTTCTTGTTTTTGTCAGGTTTGCCAAAGATCAGATGGTTGTAGATGTATGATGTTATTTCTGAGGCCTCTGTTCTGTTCCATTGGTCTATATCTCTGTTTTGGTACCAGTACCACTCCTCAGCAAATGTAAAAGAACAGAAATCACAACAAACTGTCTATCAGACCACAGTGCAATCAAATTAGAACTCAGGACTAAGAAACTCACTCAAAACCACACAACTACATGGAAACTGAACAACCTGCTCCTGAATGACTACTGGTACATAACAAAATGAAGGCAGAAATAAAGCTGTTCTTTGAAACCAATGAGAACAAAGACACAATGTACCAGAATCTCTGGGACACATTGAAAGCAGTGTGTAGAGGGAAATTTATAGCACTAAATGCCCACAAGAGAAGCAGGAAATATCTAAAATCGACACCCTAACATCACGATTACAGGAACTAGAGAAGCAAGAGCAAACAAATTCAAAAGCTAGCAGAAGGCAACAAACAACTAAGATCAGAGAACTGAAGGAGATAGAGACACAAAAAACCCTTCAAAAAATCAATGAAGCCAGGAGCTGGTTTTTTGAAAAGATCAACAAAATTAATAGACCACTAGGAAGACTAATAAAGAAGAAAAGAGAGAAGAATCAAAGACACAATAAAAAATGATAAAGAGGATATCATGGCCGATCCCACAGAAATACAAACTACCATCAGAGAATACTATAAACACCTCTTTGCAAATAAACTAGAAAATCTAGAAGAAATGGATAGATTCTGGACATATACACTCTCCCAAGACTAAACCAGGAAGAAGTTGAATTCCTGAATAGACCAATAACAGGCTCTGAAATTGACCGTTCCTTCTGAAACTATTCCAATCAATAAAAAAAGAGGGAGTCCTCCCTAACTCATTTTATGAGGCCAGCATCATCCTGATACCAAAGATTGACAGAGACACAACCAAAGAACAGAATTTTAGAACAATATCCCTGATGAACATTGATGCAAAAATCCTCAACAAAATACTGGAAAACCGAATCCAGCAGCACATCAAAAAGCTTATCCACCAAAATCAGGTCAGTTTCATCCTCAGAATGCAAGGTTGGTTCAACATATGCAGATCAATAAATGCAATCCATCACATAAACAGAACCACAGACAAAAACCACATGATAATCTCAATAAATGCAGAAAAGGCCTTCGGCAAAATTCAACAGCCCTTCATGCTAAAAACTCGCAATACACTAGGTATTGATGCAACATATCTCAAAATAATAAGAGCTATTTATGACAAACCCACAGCCAATATCATAATGAATGGGTAAAAACTGGAAGCGTTCCCTTTGAAAACTGGCACAAGACAGCGATACCCTCTCTCACCACTCCTATTCAACATAGTGTTGGAAGTTCTGGCCAGGGCAATTAGGCAAGAGAAAGAAATAAAGGTATTCAATTAGGAACAGAGGAAGTCAAATTGTCCCTCTTTGTAGATGACATGATTGTATATTTAGAAAACCCCATCGTCTCAGCCCAAAATCTCTTTAAGCTGATAAGCAACTTCAGCAAAGTCTCAAGATACAATATCAATGTGGAAAAATCACAACCAGTCCTATACACCAATAACAGACAAACAGAGGGCCAAATCATGAGTGAACTCCCATTCACAATTGCTACAAAGAGAATAAAATACCTAGGAATCCAACTTACAAGGGATGTGAAGGACCTCTTCAAGGAGAACTACAAACCACTGCTCAGCGAAATAAAAGAGGACACAAACAAATGGAAGAACATTCCATGCTCATGGATAGGAAGAATCAATATTGTGAAAATGGCCATACTGCCCAAGGTAATTTATAGATTTAATGCCATCCCCATCAAGCTACCAATGACTTTCTTCACAGAATTGGAAAAAACTACTTTAAAGTTCATATGGAACCCAAAAAGAGCCCATGTTGCCAAGACAGTCCTAAGCGAAAAGAACAAAGCTGGAGGCATCATGCTACCTGACTTCAAACTACACTACAAGCCTACAGTAATCAAAGTGCTTTCTAAAAGAGTATTGACCCACTAAACCTGCCTTTATTCCATTTGTCCATTCATACAGAGGGTTCTGTTGGGAGACAACTGAGCAAACCCCAGCTCTAGGTGATGCGGGTGGGCTTTGGGGAGGACAGGGCAGAGCAGGACGGGTCCTCTGTGGAGGAATTTCTAACTGGGCACTAATAATTTTTTCTTCCTTGGTAGCCAAAAGAGCTGAGGAGAGCCCCTCAGCTCCAATTTATGCTGCCTTCTGCTGATCCAGGGAGACTGGCAGTTTAAATGTTAGCTGGGGACAGTTCACTAACACCTCTGTGACAGGGGAGAGAGTCTCAAGGGACAAGGGTGCCCAAGAACCACAAACCTCGTTCTGCCTTCCAGTAGGTGAAGTGTCAGCTTTCAGCAAACATTCCCTCCGCACAAGGACAGAAAATACCATCTAGAGAGCTGCTCTAACTGGGTTAAAAGTCATGTTTGTGTCACCTGTGTCGAAACATGGCTTAGAAAAACGACTCAACCACTAGACAGGGAGATGATTGTAGATTGCTGATGGCTTAGGTTTAATCTTCAAAGGATAAAGCTGTCAGTTTTAGCTTTTCTTGTTGTTTCTGTATTTCATATTGGAAAATTTTTACTCAAACCAGACGTACGTCAGCTATCTATGGGATAATTTAAAGAGAAAAATAATGGCTATTAAATATTTTTTTTCAATTCTCTCTTCTCTGTCCATCATTCATGTTCTATTTACCACCTAAATGCTTCCTCTAATTTCAAATGTTCACTCCAGTTTGGCTTTAACAAATCCTTTCATGAGGGCTCAACTTTATCTTTCCATCACTTGTTTTTGATGGAGGGGTAGCATTGAGATAAATGGGCTATGCTCTTTAAGAATCTAGATTAATTCACTTTCTGTTTTCAATGTTCAGTTTAGGATTCCAAAGAAATCTTGTTGTGGTTATTGAACTCTCCACTGACCTCTGGCTCAGAATCATCATCACATTTAGGAAAAATTCTTGTTCTTGTGAACTCCTCAATTTTCAGGAGTGTGTCTTTTAAGCTCCATCTTCCTTCTTTCTCATCCTCACTTCCTGTTCTGGATGGCTTGTGCTTTCTGTTTTTATCTCCTTTCTTAAGTTTTCTCCCTTTTTCTTCTTTCTTTCCTTCTTTGTTTTCCCCAGTTTCACTCAAACCCCACTTTCTTTTGACTCAAGAATTTCTCTGCAGCAGGATGCTCTCCTTAGGATATAGTTTAAGATTCCAGGGCTCTCCACATATTCAAATCAAAAGTTATTCTAGAATCTTTTCCCTAAACAATATTAGGTAACTATTTAACTACCTTTGTTAGAAATACATGGTCCCTTATAGAAAAATGTAACATGCAACTCAAAAGGTAAAAACCACCTATGATCCTCCTTCCTCAAAATGAACACTCGACATTTTAGTGTATTTTCTTTCAAATACGTAGATGTATATGTTCTAAGCAAAACACTTTTTTCATTAATTAAAAAATCATAAAAAAGAACATTTCAATTTCCCAGAAATGCAGAGGTATGATGAGTCACTCCATAGAGATCTGGGCCAGAGGCAGCTGGCAGAACTCATTCCAGATCCTCAGCAAACAGAGCTTGTGATTGTCATTCAACATTCACAGAGAGTTTCGCTTGATTTTTCTCACCCCCAAACTGTGCATCAGCATAACCTGGGATGATTGAAAAAACTAGATGTCTGGTTCCCACCTGCAGAAGTTTTGTCTCAATCCAGGATGAAGCTGTAGGACCAACACTTTTGTCTTCCAATACCCCTGTGTAATTCCAAAGTATAGCAGGAGTGGACAATGGGTACCAAGAGTCTGCGGCAGGCTCTTGCACCATGGTGAACCATACCTGAAGACGTCCTATAAGTTGGAGGCTTTGGGAACTTATGAGTTGCTTCTCTGCTTGGTGTGGAAAGGTATTGTGCTGGTGAGGCGGTCATGAAAACTTAGCTTTCTAATGGCCAATTGGCTGGAAGACTCTGAATTGTCTTATGTTGTCATTTCATTCCTCCTCACCCTTGTAGGGTCCAAGGGAAAACTTCTTCCTCACCTGTGGAAGGTTTGCTGAACAATCAACTCAAAAATGGCAGGTTAATTGGAGAAGGTGCATACAAATTTAGAATGAATTAATACAGAATGAAGATCCAAAGGTAAAGGAGAAACTGTTCATTTTTATGCTTAGGTTCAACAAAGTATGGACAGCTGTGTAGAAATATAATTGGACAAAAAGAATATGATCTGACGCTATGCTAAAGGACTGATCAGGGAAGCCCAGCAAAGTCTGTCAGTCTAGATTCCTCTTGGCTTCTGTGTGGCATTCCTTCCTCCTGGGTATGAAGGGGTATGAAACAGGGTCTTCCCTGGAATGGGGGTCCCATGACCTACAGTCAAACAAAGTAGGTCACGTCATTTCTCTATGGCCAGTTTTTATACAGAAGGGCAGAGGGAAAGTTAGAGTAAGATTTTTATGTTTAATGGCTGGCTTTGGGGACAAGGGGTTTAGTTTCTATGACCTGCCCTAGGGAAGAGGGATTCTAGTTTCTATGGCTAGCCTTGGGGGAGAATAAGACTGAGAGACAAGAGGGCTGGAGAAGGTCAGATAAAAATTTTTGCTTCTGAGGCCTTCATTTTGGGATATTGTTTTCTGAACCCCACCACCCTCATTATTTTCCAGCATATGCCGGGTACATGAACTGAATTCCCTTCATAGCCTCCCTGTCCCCTCCCAACAGGTCCTGCTTCTTCCTTTACTCAAGTTCCCCTCACTCCCATGGGCATCGACTGGAGGATTGCAGATTGTTGACTAATGCTTACAATCTCTTTTAAGTTGTCTTCCTGAGAAACTACTGGCTATACAGTTATAAAGAAATGTATAAATAAGAGGATAGAAATAGTGAAATCTTGATTAATCAGAAGCTTCAATTTTCAGAAAAACATTAGCTCTATTCAATTTTTAGGAGGGAGCAGTAATCATAGGAAAATAATTTGAGGGTCAAAGATTTCATTGACAACAAAATCAAGGAGTCAACAGATTCCTGGGGTTTCTTAACCCAGGATCTATGGATAGATTATAGGGAGATTATGAACCCTGGCAATTGAAGGCAAAATGCCATGTGTGTGTGTGCACATGTGTGTGCGTGCATGTGCGCATGTGCGTGCGTGTGCATGTGCACATGTGCATGTGTATTTTTGTGTGAAAAGGGTCAGGACTTTTTCCAAAGGGGTCCTAATTCAATACAGTTTAAGAATCACTATTTGAAGGTGTATTTTGCTGTGTGGTTTCTATACGCCAACATTACCTCTTATTCTTCCATCTTCCTTGCCTCTCACATCAATCTAGTTCATGTCTTGTCTCCATCCACTCCCCAAACCCACTTCCCTAGGCCAGGCCCTTTCCACCTTTCACTTTGAAATTGAAGATGTCTGTCAACACAAACAAATGAAAACACATCCCATGCTTATGACTGGGTAGAATCAATATTGTGAAAATGACTATACTGCCAAAAACAGTCTATAAATTCAATTCAATTCCCATCAAAATACCACCATCATTCTTCACAGAATTAGAAAAAAAATTCTAAAATTTATAAGGAACCAAAAAAGAACCCACATAGCTAAAGCAAGACTAAGCAAAAAGAACAAATCTGGAGGCATCACATTATGTGATTTCAAAGTATACTATAAGGCCATAGTCACCAAAACAACATGGTACTGGTATAAAAATAGGCACATACACCAATGGAACAGAATAGAGAACCCAGAAATAAACTCAAATACATACAGCCAACTGATCTTCAACAAAGCAAACAAAAACATAAAGTGGGAAAAGGACACCCTATTCAACAAATGGGATAATTGGCAAGCCACATGTGGGAGAGTGAAACTGGATCCTCGTCTCTCACTTTATGCCAAAATCAAATCAAGATGGATCAAATAGTTCAATCTAAGACCTGAAACTATAAAAATTCTAGAAGGTAACAGCAGAAAAACCCTTCTAGACATTGACTTAAGCAAACATTTCATGGCCAAGCTCCCAAAAGCAAATGCAACAAAAACAAAAACCAATAGGTGGGACTAAATTAAACTGAAGAGCTTTTGCATAGCAAAAGAAACAATCAGCAGGGTCAACAGACAACCCACAAAGTGGAAGAAAATCTTCATAATCTATACACCTGACAAAGGGCTAATATCCAGAATCTACAAGGAACTTAAACAAATTAGCAAGAAAAAACAGTCCCATCAGAAAGTGGGGCTAAGGACATGAATAGACAATTCTCAAAAGAAGATATACAAATGACCAACAAACATACGAAAAAGTGTTCAACATCACTAGTGATCAGGGAAATGCAAATCAAAACCATGATGTGACACCACCTTACTCCCACAAATATGGCCATAATCAAAAGATAAAATAATAATAGATGTTCGTGTGGATGCAGTGAACAGGGAACACTTCTACATTGCTGGTGGGAAGTAAACTAGTTAAACCACTATGGAAAATGGTGTGGAGATTCCTTAACTAAAAGTAGAACTGACATTTGATTCAACAATCCCACTACTAGGTATCTACCAGGGGGAAAGATGTTATTATATGAAAAAGGTACTTGGACACACCTTTATAGCAGCACAATTTGTAATTGAAGAAATATGGAACCAGTCAAAATGCCCATCAATCAATAAGTGGGTAAAGAAACTGTAGTATGTATATGTACAATGGAATACTACTCAGCCATAAAAAGGAATGAATTAATGGCATTTGCAACAACCTGGATGGGATTGGAGGCTGTTATTCTAAGTGAAGTAACTCAGGAATGGAAAACCAAGCATTGTATATTCTCACTTATGAGTATGAGCTAAGCTATGAGGATGTGCAAAGGCATAAGAATGATACAGTGGACTCTGGGGACTCAAGGGGAATGGCTGGGAAAGGGATGAGGGATAAAAGGCTACAAATTGGGTTCAGTGCATACTGGTCAGGTGATGGGTGCACCGAAATCTCAGAAATCACCACTAAAGAACTTACTCATGTAACCAAATACCACCTGTTCTCCCAAAACCTATGATTGGACAAAAAGAAAATTTAAAAAGAAACAAGGAAAGAGAAAAAGAAGGAAAGAAGGAAGGAAGGAAGGAAGGAAGGGAGGGAGGAAGGGAGGGAGGGAGGGAGGGAGGGAAGGAAGGGGAGGGGAGGAGGAAGGAAGGAAGGAAGGAAGGAAGGAAGGAAGGAAGGAAGGAAGGAAGGAAAGGAGGGAGGGAGGGAGGAAGGAAGGGAGGGAGGGAGGAAAGGGAAAGGAAGAGAAGAGAAAGGAAGGGAAGGTAAAGGAAAGGGAAGAAGGAAGGAAGAAAGAGAGAAGGAGAAAGAAAGAAAGAAAAAAGAAAGAGAAAGAAAGAAAGAACGAACAAACGAAAGAAAGAAAGAAAGAAAGAAAGAAAGAAAGAAAGAAAGAAAGAAAGAAAGAAAGAAAGAAAGAAAGAAAGAAAGGAAGGAAGGAAGGAAGGAAGGACAGAGGGAAAAGAAGTAAGGAAGGAAGGAAGAAGGGAAGGGAAGGGAAGGGAAGGGAAGGGAAGGGAAGGGTAAAGAAAGTTGCAGAAGTCTCTGGTCTAGACCACTCTCCTTGCTTTCTGTCTTCCTTTCTTTGCTTCTTCCTTTACCAAACATCTCTCCCCCATCTAATTCATTTCATGGCTACAAGATACTCTTTTAAACCCAGATCTGATCAAAGCCATGCTCCAACTTAAAATATGTTCTCAAAGTGCCTACAGGAAAGCAATTATGCCTATTGTTAGGTAACTTAAGTCCTTTTACACTCTGGTCCTAGCTAGCCTTCTACCACTCTACATCCCCACCTCTGCACTTTGACATCTTCTATGCCCTCCACCTGAAAAGATCTTTCCTTTCCTTTTCTTATCATACTCTATTCAAACATTAACTGGCATCTCTACTATTGACCCTGCCATAATTCCACCAGTTCCCACCCTGAACTCCCAAGAATTTTGCCTATGCTGGAATACTTCAAATATATTGTGGGTTTGGTTCCAGAGCACCACAATAAAGTGAATATTGCAATACAATGAGACACACGTTTTTTTGTTTCTCAATATATATAAAAGTTATTGAGATTCCATTCCAAGATGACCAAGTAGGAACAGCTCTGGTCTGCAGCTCCCAGCGTGATCAACGCAGAAGATGGTGATTTCTGCATTTCCAACTGAGGTACCTTGTTCATCTCATTGGGACTGGTTGGACAGTGGGTGCAGCCCACAGAGGGTGAGTCGAAGCAGGGCAGGGCATCACCTCACCTGGGAAGTGCAAGGGGTCAGGAGATTTCCCTTTCCTAGCCAAGGTAAGCTGTGACAGACTGTACCTGGAAAATTGGGACAATACCACCCAAATACTGTGCTTTTCCAATGGTCTTAGCTAATGGCACACCAGGAGATTATATCCCGCACCTGGCTCAGCAGGTCCCACACCCATGGAGCCTTGCTCACTGCTAATGCAGCAGTCTGAGATCCACCTGCAAGGCAGGAGCCTGGCAGGGGGAAGGGTGTCTGCCATTGCTGAGGCTTGATTAGGTAAACAAAGCAGCTGGGGAAGCTCGAACTGGGAGGAGCCCACCACAGCTCTGCAAGGCCTGCTGCCTCTGTAGACCCCACCTCTGGAGGCAGGGCATAGCTGAACAAATGGCAGCAGAAACTTCTGTAGACTTAAACATCCCTGTCTGACAGTTCTGAAGAGAGCAGTGGTTCTCCCAGCATGGTGTTTGAGCTCTCAGAATGGACAGACTGCCTTCTAAAGTGGGTCCCTGACCCCTGTGTAGCCTAACTGGGAGACACCTCCCAGTAGGGGCCAACAGACATCTCAAACAGGTGGGTGCCCCTCTGGGACAAAGCTTCCAGAGGAAGGATCAGGCGGCAACATTTGCTGTTCTGCAGCTTCCACTGGTGATACCCAGGCAGTGTCTGGAGTGGACCTCCAGCAAACTCCAACAGACCTGCAGCCGAGGGACCTGACTCTTAGAAGGAAAACTAACAAACAGAGAGGAATAGCATCAACATCAACAAAAAGACATTCACACCAAAACCCCATCTGTAGGTCATCAGCATCAAAGACCAAAGGTAGATAAAACCCCAAAGATGGGGAGAAACCAGAGCAGAAAAGCAGAAAATTCTAAAAACTGGAGTACCTCTTCTCCTCCAAAGGATCAAGGCTCTTCACCAGCAACGAAACAAAGCTGGACAGAGAATGACTTTGACGAGTTGACAAAAGTAGGCTTCAGAAGGTCAGTAATAACAAACTTCTCCAAGCTAAAGGAGTATGTTCAAACCCATCTCAGGGAAGCTAAAAATATTGAAAAAAGATAAGACGAATGGCTAACTAGAATAAACAGTGAAGAAAAGACCTTAAATGACCCAAGGGAGCTGAAAAACATGGCATGAGAACTACATGACACATGACACAATAGCCGATTTGATCAAATGGAAGAAGGGTATCAGTGATTGAAGATCAAATTAATGAAATAAAGCAAGAAGAGAAGTTTAGAGAAAAAAGAGTACAAAGAAATGAACAAAGCCTCCAAGAAATATGGGACTATGTGAAAAGACCAAATCTACGTTTGATTGGCGTACCTGACAGTGACATGGAGAAGGGAACCAAGTTGGAAAACACTCTTCAGGATATTATCCGGGAGAACTTCCCCAACCTAGAAAGGCAGGCCAACATTCAAATTCAGAAATACAGAGAACACCACAAAGATACTCCTTGAGAAGGGTAATACCAAGACACATAATTGTCAGATTCACCAAGGTTGAAATGAGGGAAAAATGTTGAGGGCAGCCAGAGAGAAAGGTCCGGGTACCCAAAAAGGAAAGCCCACCAGACTAACAGCGGATCTCTCGGCAGAAACTCTACAAGCCAGAAGAGAGGGGGGGCCAATATTCAACATTCTTAAAGAAAAGAATTTTCGACCCAGAATCTCATATCCAGTCAAACTAAGCTTCATAATTTAGGGAGAAATAAAATCCTTTACAGACAAGCAAATGCTGAGAGGTTTTGTCACCACCATGCCTGCCTTACAATAGCTCCTGAAGGAAGCAGTAAACCTGGAAAGGAACAACCAGTACCAGCCACTGCAAAAACATGCCAAATTGTAAAGACCATTGATACTAAGAAGAAACTGCATCAACTAATGGCAAAATTACAAGCTAACATCATAATGACAGGATCAAATTCACACATAACAGTATTAACCTTAAACGTAAATGAGATAAACACCCCAACTAAAGACACAGACTGGCAAATTGGATAAAGAATCAAGATCCAATCAGTTTGCTGTATTCAGGAGACCCATCTCACATGCAGACACACACATAGGCTCAAAATAAAAGGATGGAGGAAGATCTACCAAGCAAATAGAAAGTGAAAAAAGCAGGGTTTGCAATCCTAGTCTCTGATAAAACGGACTTTAAACCAACAAAGATCAAAAGAGACAAAGAAGGCCATTCCATAATGGTAAAGGGATCAATTCAACAAGAAGAGCTAACTATTCTAAACATATATGCACCCAATACAGGAGCACCCAGATTCATAAAGCAAGTCCTTAGAGAACTACAAAGAGACTTAGACTCTCTCACAGTAATAATGGAAGAACTCAACACCCCACTGTCAATATTAGACAGATCAACCAGACAGAAGGTTACTAAAGATATCCAGGACTTGAACTCAGATCTGCACCACGCAGACCAAACAGACATCTACAGAACTCTCCACCCCAAATCAACAGAATATACATTCTTCTCAGCACCACATCACGCTTATTCCAAAATTGACTACATAGTTGGAAGTAAAGCACTCCTCAGTAAATGGAAAGGAACAGAAATCAAAACAAACTTTCTCTCAGACCACAGTGCAATCAAATTCAAACTCAGAATGAAGAAATTCACTCAAAACTGCACAACTACATGGAAACTGAACAATCAGCTCCTGAATGACTACTGGGTACACAACAAAATGAAGGCAGAAATAAAGATATTCTTTGAAACCAATGAGAACAACGAGACAATGAACCAAAAGCTCTGGACACATTGAAAGCTGTGTGTAGAGGGAAATTTATAGCACTAAATGCCCACAAGAGAAAGCAGGAAAGATCTAAAATTGACACCCTAACATCACAACTAAAAGAACTAGAGAAGCAAGAGCAAACAAATTCAAAAGCTAGTGGAAGGCAAGAAACAACTAATATCAGAGAAGAACTGAAGGAGATAGAGACACAAAAAATCCTTCAAAAAATCAATGAAGCCAGGAGCTGGTTTTTTGAAAAGATCAACAAAACTGATAGACCACTAGGAAGACTAATAAAGAAGAAAAGAGAGTAGAATCAAATAGATGCAAAAAAATAAATAAATAAATAATAAAGGGGATATCACCGCTGACCCCACAGAAATACAAACTACCATCAGAGAATACTATAACACCTCTTTGCAAATAAACTAGAAAATCTAGAAGAAATGGATAAATTCTGAACACATACACCCTCCCAAGACTAAACCAGGAAGAAGTTGAATCCCTGTATAGACCAATAACAGGCTCTGAAATTGAGGCAATAATTAATAGTCTACCAATGAAAAAAAGTCCAGGACCAGACAGATTCATTGCTGAATTCTACCAGAGGTACAAAGAGGAGCTGGGACCATTCCTTCCAAAACAATTGCAATGAATAGAGAAAAGGGACAATCCTCCCTAACTCATTTTATGAGGCCAGCATCATCCTGATACCAAAGCCTGGCAGAGACACAACCAAAAAAAAAGAATTTTAGACCAATATCCTTGATGAACATTGATGCAAAATCCTCAATAAAATACTGGCAAACCAAATCCAGCAGCACATCAAAAAGGTTATCCACCAAAATCAAGCTGGTTTCATCCTTGGGATGCAAGGCTGGTTCAACATACACAAATCAATAAACGTAATCCATCATATAAACAGAACCAACAACAAAAACTACATGATTATCTCAATAAATGCAGAAAAGGCCTTTGACAAAATTCAGCAGCCCTTCATGCTAAAAACTCTCAATAAACTAGGTACTGATGAAACGTATCTCAAAATAATAAGAGCTATTTATGACAAACCCACAGCCAATATCATACTGAATGGGTAAAAACTGGAAGCATTCCCTTTGAAAACTGGCACAAGACAGAGATGCCCTCTCTCACCACTCCTATTCAACATAGTGTTGGAAGTTCTGGCCAGGGCAATTAGGCAAGAGAAAGAAATAAAAGTTATTCAATTAGGAACAGAGGAAGTCAAATTGTCCCTCTTTGCAGATGACATGATTGTATGTTTAGAAAACCCCATCGTCTCAGCCCAAAATCTCTTTAAGCTGATAAGCAACTTCAGCAAAGTCTCAGGATACAAAATTAATGTGCAAAAATCACAAGCATTCCTATACACCAATAACAGACAAACAGAGAGCCAAATCATGAGTGAACTCCCACTCACAATTGCTACAAAGAGAATAAAATACCTAGGAATCCAACTTACAAAGGATGTGAAGGACCTCTTCAAGGTGAATAACAAACCACTGCTCAGCGAAATAAAAGAGGACACAAACAAATGGAAGAACATTCCATGCTCATGGAGAGGTAGAATCAATATTGTGAAAATGGCCATACTGCCCAAGGTAATTTATAGATTTAATGCCATCCCCATCAAGCTACCAATGACTTTCTTCACAGAATTGGAAAGAACTACTTTAAATTTCATATTGAAGCAAAAAAGAGCCTGCATTGCCTAGACAATCTTAAGCAAAAAGAACAAAGCCGGAGGCATCATGCTACCTGATCTCAAACTATACTACAAGGCTATAATAACCAAAACAGTATGGCATTGGTACCAAAACAGATATATTGACCAATGGAACAGAACAGAGAACTCAGAAATAACACCAAACATCTACAACCATCTGATCTTTGATGAACCTGACAAAAACAAGAAATGGGGAAAGGATTCCCTATTTAATAAATGGTCCTGTGAAAACTGGCTAGCCATATGTCAAAAGCTGAAATAGGATCCCTTCCTTACACCTTATACAAAAATTAATTCATGATGGATTAAAGACTTAAATGTTAGACCTAAAACCGTAAAAACCCTAGAGGAAAACCTAGGCAATACCATTCAGGACATAGGCACGGTGAGGACTTAATGACTAAAACACCAAAAGCAATGGCAACAAAAGCCCAAATAGGCAAGTGGGGTCTAATTAAACTAAAGAGCTTCTACAGAGCAAAAAGAGTGAACAGGCAACCTACAGAATGGGAGAAAATTTTTACAATCTACCCATCCGACAAAGGGTATCCACAATCTACAAAGAACTTAAACAAATTTACAAGAAAAAACCCCATCCAAAAATGGGCAAAAGATATGAACAGACACTTCTCAAAAGAAGACATTTATGCAACCAACAGATGCATGAAAAAATGCTCATCATCACTGGTCATCAGAGAAATGCAAATCAAAATCACAATAAGATACCATCTCACACCAGTTAGAATGGCCCTTGTTAAAAAGTCAGGAACAACAGATGCTGGAGAGGATGTGGAGAAATAAGAATG
Source organism: Macaca fascicularis (assembly GCF_037993035.2). Classification (NCBI taxonomy): domain Eukaryota; kingdom Metazoa; phylum Chordata; class Mammalia; order Primates; family Cercopithecidae; genus Macaca; species Macaca fascicularis. The sequence goes on along the minus strand of NC_088379.1, from coordinate 79,082,961 downwards.
CTTTTACACTGTTGGTGGGAGTGTAAACTAATTCAACCATTGTGGAAGACAGTGTGGCAATTCCTCAAGGATCTAGAACTAGAAATACCATTTGACCCAACGATCCCATTACTGGGTATACACCCAAAGGATTATAAACCATGCTACTATAAAGACACATGCACACGTATGTTTATTGCAGCATTATTCACAATAGAAAAGACTTGGAACCAACCCAAATATCCATCAATGATAGACTGGATTAAGACAGTGTGGCACATATACACCATGGAATACTATGCAGCCATAAAAAAGGATGACTTCATGTCCTTTACAGGGACATGAATGAAACTGGAAACCATCATTCTGAGCAAACTATCACAAGGACAGAAAACCAAACATTGCATGTTCTCTCATAGGTGGGAATTGAACAATAAGAACACTTGGACACAAGGCAGGGAACATCACACATGGGGGCCTGTCATGGGATGGGGGCCAGGGCAAGGGATAGCATTAGGAGAAATACCTAATGTAAATGATGAGTTAATGGGTGCAGCAAACCAACATGGCACATGTATGCCTATGTAACAAACCTGCATGTTGTGCACATGTACCCTAGAACTTAAAGTATAATTTTAAAAAGTTACATTTACACTCTACTGTAGTCTATTAAATGTGTAATTACATTACTTCTAAAAAATGTACATGCCTTAATTTTAAAATATTATATTGCTAAAAAGTGCTGACACAGAAACATGAAGTGAGCACATGTTCTCAGAAAAATGGCACCGATAGACTTGATTGACACAGGGTTGCCACAAACCTCAATTTGTAAAAATGCAATATATGTGAGGTGCAATAAAGCAAAACCCAATAAAATGAGGTATATCTGTGACTTGTCTTTTTATGCAAGTAAAAATCATTTCTGCACAGGTTTCCATTTCCCTTGAGGACAATACAAACATGATTTATCTCTGTATCTTCTACTGGTGCTAGTATAACATTTTGGCATATAATTAGTGCTCTATAAATGTTTGTTTAATATTACCCTCTGTATTAGTAAGCTTGGGTCATCATTACAAAATACCAAAACCTGGGTGGTTTATACAACAGAAATTTAGGTTCTCATAGTCTGGAAGTCCAAGATCAAGGTGCCATAAAATTTGGGTTCCGGTGAGGTCTCACTTCCTGGCTTGTAAGAAGGCTGCTTTCTCAGGGTGTCCTCATGACCTCTTTGCCTCTTCTCATGACCTCTTTTCCATGTGTGCAGAGAGAGAGCACGCACTCTGGTTTTGCCTCCTTTTCTTGTAAGGGCACCAGAGCTGGTGCATTAGGGCCCCACCCTTAAGACCTTGTTTAAACTCGATTACCTTTGTAAAAGTCCTGTCTCTAAACCCCGTCACTACTAAAAATACAAAAAAATTAGCCAGGCATGCTGGCGGGTACCTATAATCCCAGCTACTTGAGAGACTGAGGCAGGAGAATGACTGAACCCAGGAGGCAGAGGTTGCAGTGAGCCGAGATCGTGCTACTGCACTCCAGCCTGGGCAACAAGTGAGACTCTGTCTCAAATTAAAAAGAAAGAAAGAAAGAAAGAAAAAAAAGCCCTGTCTCCAAATACAGTTACACTGGGGGTTGGAGCTTCAAAATATGAATTTTAGGGGCACACAGTGAAGCCCATAACACCACCTTTGATCTCTATCTGTATCTCTCTAAAGTACAAATAGACAGCCTCTGATGTGCTTGATAAGGATCCAGTGTCTTGGTTGGTTTCTCAGTCAACAAATAAGAAGTTAGTTGTGTTTAATGTCCTTTATTTACTAAGAGAGGAAAAGAGACACCACTTGATATTTTAGCATGTTGTTTTCCAAACTTTTGTCATCTGTACATCACCATCATGATTTTTGTCATCTCATCATGCCAAATGTACCACTGTTTACTTAGAATCACTCTTTACACTGGTTCATGTTTTTACTTCAGCATTTTAGAAAATATTATATGTGAAATCATAGATTTGATTACATTTCCATAATACACATTAAAACAAATATATTACAATTAAAGTTATTTGTTCAGAGTGTTTGCTACTCTACCCCACTGAGCCCGACCACTGTGCTGGGATGGTCCCATTTCCATGTCTGTTGATGTCAGGCTCAGTCATGTGACTGGCTTTGTCCAATGATGTTTGCTTTTCCTATGCAGAAGATTTAAGTGGCATTTCCTGGACTGGTTGCAATTTTTCTCTGCCTCAAGACTGTGCTTTAGCCTAGTACTAAAAAGAAGAAAATATGAAACAAAGCTGAAACCGACTGGCAACCTACATGTTTGGGAGTGGGAGATAAATGTTTTTTTATTGTAAGCTGCTGAGATTTTCTTATAGGTCATTTGTTACTGCAGCCTAACTTAATCTATGCTGACTAATCAAATATTCATTCTGTATTACCTAAAGTCATCTTACATAATAACACTTTGAGAAACACTGCTAAGTGTCTTCTGCGGACTTGAATTGGAGAACAACTGTAAAGTATTGATGAATTTTTCAAATGACTCATTGCTTTCATCTTATTGAGAAATTATTTAAATGGAAGTTTTTAAACCTGTGAATATTCCACATCCTTACAAATCATAGCCTATAGTTTTACTGTCCCACTGGGTCCCTGTCCTTGTAGCATCCATAGCTCATGATGGCAATTGTTTCACAGAAAGAGGGAAACCATTGAGCTTTAACAATAGCCTTTAGTCTCAAGTGGTGGTGATGGGGACTTGACACTCAGATGACCGAAAGGCACTGTTTGTCTCAAATCCTCCAGTTTCTCCCACAGATACTTCAAAGACTTCAAAGGAAGCTGGACTTTGGGAAGTGCCAGGCCTTTGAAGTTGGGCACAGAGCACGTGGAAATGCTTTTCAGGGCTAAGACAGGTGGATGATTTTTAACATAAGAGGACTGAGGATTAAAAAAAAAAAACCACAGAGTATAAAAGTATTCTTTATCTGTTTGCTCATTATCTAATCCATGTAATCTCCTAAAAAGTATATATTTTCTGCTATGATCAGGGAATGGCAATGAAGTGATTCATGAATATTCAGGTTTTAAAGAGTTGCCATACCTGCTATGTAAGAATAAGAAAATTTTAAAGAACCACATTGTCATTAAAATAATATATAAATAGAATATATAATTAAACCATTATTTAATTCAAAACACACTTCTTAAAGCCGCTCTGGGCCTCTGTGGAGAACAACAACCATCTTTTGACTTCTGTCCCCCTCCATTCTTCTCCATTCTGCTGCCCTAGATAGTAATTATCTCCTTTTTGCCAAATAAGAAGTCTTTCTTGGTTCTCTTTCTCTTTAACTCCTGGGCTACATTTAACAATTAACCTCCATCTTGAATTTCACTCTAATCCAGTATTCTATGAAAGTCCACTTTCCCAAATCTTCTTTGAACTCCTAGAAAATATTTTTTTTTCACTTTCTCAGCTCATTTTCTCCCTCTTATGTAAGTGAGCCTGCTCCTTCAAGATCCTTTGACCTCTGTTTTTGTCCTGTTACCCTCTTTGCTTTGAGAAACTTACCCATCACTACATTGTCATTTTGAGGCTGTCATCTCCATCCCTGGCAAACATTTTGCCCCTAGGATTTGTAATTTCCACCAACTCAGAGGTCACATCTACTTGGATGTCCAACCATTACTTCAATCTCAACATAGTCAAAACCATGCTATCTTCTGACCAATACAATCTACCTTTTTACTGCTCACTACATTCCCATTCTCCTAGGAATCATTTATTCATCCTTCTTTTTTTAGGACCTCGATTCAATCTATCTTCAAGTAAGTTTTTTTTTTTTCTTTAAAGTATTCTTTGGATCTTTTTATTTTCTTCTAATTTCTACTTTGAATATCCTTGTCCAGACTACACAGCACCCTACACCAGAATCATGCCATGATGTATGAAAGGTACTCAGTGTGGCAGATGCCTCTAGTGGCCTATTAAGTATCTAGTCTCCCATCCTTTTTTATTACAATAGCTCCAGTAATTTGGGGGAGGGAGTCAATAGCAACACACCCAAGTAAAATTATCTTTCCTGATAAAAGGGAAAACCCAGCTGGCACATGCCTTTGTCTTTCTCCCTTCCTTCTCCACCCTCCACCATGGAATGTAGATGTAATGTCCGTGGTTAAAATGCCATAGTTTAAATCAGATAAGCTTAAGTTTTAAACCCCACCTCAGATCCTTTTTGTGTGGAGACCATGGAAAACTTACCTATCCCCTTTAAGCCTCAGTTTCTTATCTGTAAAATGGGTACAACAATATTATTAGGTTGTTGGCAAGATTAAAAGTACTAATATGTTTATAAAACATTGAGAATGATGATGCACATGACCTTGCCATTACCAATAAATGGTGGATATGATTCTGGCTGTTTCCATTCTCTGAACTCCTGTTGTACTTAGAATAATTATGATTCATATTTTCACTGCTACATTTTGTCTCCTAGATTACCTGCTTCCTTGGAGACAAGGAGACTAGAACCACTTTGAAGCCATTGACTATCTTATCTGCTTGTTTTATAGCCTTCAAATTGCCTTGTTCAGTTCTAGGTGTGTAGTGGGCTCTTTAAAACAGTAATTTGTTGACAGATTATCTGACAAGTACATGAAAATCAGGTCTCAGGACAAATTAAGTATTTGTAGAAGTTAAGATACCAAGGGGAAATGCTATAAGAATTATGATTTTGCACTGAAAACTTATCTAACCATCTTCAGAGAAAAACCTGGATGTAAACAGTGAGCCTGCTGTGGATGGTTTCTACCCTGCACCAGGCCTCATACTGAGTCTTAATTCAGCCTCTCTTCCCAACCCCTCACATGCTCATTCAACTCGAAAGCACTGGGGAGCAGTGCAGATTTCTCTGGGCAAAGAACTTCCTAAACATCTCCTTTAACATCTCAGTCTTTCTTCTCTTGTGTCTTCCTGGCTGTTTTCCTTCTTTTCAGCTTTCTCCCCTCAAAGACTTGAGAAAATCCCCATATGAAGAACATTGTTTGCAACACTTTGGTTCCCTCCTGAGCTCGTGTACCCGCCCTTGCCACCAGCAAACCCAAAGTCCTGGTGGTAAGCAGGGTTTGCATGGCATATCCTGGGGAGACAGCATACTTCTTAGGGTGTCCCTTTCGGGAGGGTGATTTGTAGTTTTATTGCAACTTTATGCTGCTTCATTCCTATGCACCAGGGCAGTTTTTCACTTCCTTTACATCACCTCCAGCCCTACTCTGCTACTTCCCTCCATCCTCTATTTCTCTCACCTCCACACTGCAGCCTTCTGTTTCTGTCTTCTCTCTTTGTCCTAATCATCAGCCTCCATCCTTTATGTTTCCAGAAGGCCTGGAGCTAGTGACTGAGGCGGGGGTGCACCACGTCTTCGACCAAGGGCAGCACAGAAGTAGAGTACTTCTCAGCTGCAGGGTCTGATGATGTTTCTCTCCTCTCCAAAGCTGGAGGCAGGAGGCAGCTTCCTGTCCATGACTCTCATGGCCTTGTCTTGGTCATGGAAAGTTTTTATTTGCTTTCCAAATAGACCAGGGTTCTATGAATAGGCACACCCAGTTATGAATGGAGAGAAGCTTTAAATCAGCATATTCTAACACCTTCATTACTTATGGTTGGTGGGGACCACAAATATAGAGATTAAAGTGCCCATCATGTCACCAGAATCCCTTGGGTATAGGATCTTACGGCATGACCTCACCTTTCTTTTATCAAAACATACACACACAGAAGACATTTACCTGCCACATGCACCCCCAGGATTTGAAAATGGAGCACGATAAAAAGAAGCTGACAGAGAGAGAAAGCGGCATAATCATTTTCTCTGTCATTACCTTTGATTATGAAAAAGCCCTGAGCAGGTGTCAGGTTTTTCCGCAGCTCCCTTAGGAAGATCTGGGCTTCAGGTATTTCCCACGTGAGTTCATGGGATGGGGAAAGATGTAGGCACTGAAGGCTGCTGACATCCTCTTATGACTGAGCAGCAAATCTGCCCGGAAATAAACATTCTAATGTAGATTCCTAGGATTTGCTCCAATTTTTTCATGAAAAGAAAGCCATCTCTGACAATTTACAGATCATTTGGTTTCTCCACATGATGTGCTTTGATTCCCTTTTCTCCCCTTTCCTCTTACTTGCGTCTGCCACCACCGGCTGTTGCCCTGGTTGTGTTTGTTACTGTGTGCGTGAGTGCGTGTCTCGGCATGGATGTAACCTTGAATTTGTACATTAACGTGCTTATGATTCTCTGGGATCATTTTTCTTTTCAAATATGGAGACTGCCTGGTCCTTCCCCTCCCTCCCCTCTTCTCCTCTCCCTACCAAGCTGCTCTTCTGTGCCTCTGTTGTAACAGAGTCATGTTTTTGACTCTAGCAAGAGGAAACAAACGGCCTTCAGTGGGAAAGCAAGAGGTTTCCAGTGCTCACCAAATACAGATGCTCAGGAAATGGGGGACTCATGTGGCTTACATACAGGGAACTTCACAGCTAAAATACCATGTCCTGTGTAGGAGGCCCACTTTACTTCTCAGCGTGTCCCAGCCTGCCTACCTCCAAATGTCCTCTGGAATAATTCAACTTCTTATCTAAGGTACGAGCCAGCTTCCTTGAGCCGCCAACTGCTCGATTGCACAACAAATCGGTTATATAAGAGGATCTTAAGAAAGAATAAAATCATCAGCACCCCGTAATTGCCTCTCTCCAGTCTTCAGCCCTAGACCCAAGTAAGAGGGCCCTGTAGGGGCAATTGGTTGATTTGTAAACAGAAACTGCAGAGTGGACCGTTGGCTTTGTCAAATGATGTTCAAAAGCTGCACGTTGTCTTTCATGTTTCCTTGGACTTCCCCCACCCCCACTCCACCTCATCACCCCAAATGCAGGCCCTAATTATCCTGGATGAAAATAGAAGGCTCCTCATCATTTATTTATTTTTAGCACTTGCTCAAACTAATTGGTAGCCCTGCAACCCATACATAATACAGTGATCTGGAAGAAACTGACATCTACTTAATGACAAATTCTATTGTACAAGGACAGAGAACGTGAGGCTTAATCTGTAGTAGGGTCTCATTTCTGATACATTTTGTCTTTAAGGGTTATTACCAGAAAGTACTCAGCCAAAGCTCAGGGAGGCCATCCCAGCCCTCTCCCTGCTTCTCCTGGCTTTCAGTGGTGGGTTGGCTGGATCTGAGCCTTTGAAGGAATAAGGCCTTGAATTTAAGAGGGTCATGTCCTGGAAAGGCCATGTCTTGATCACTGAATAAAGAAGGTCATGAAGAGTCTGGGAAGAGCAGGAATTCTGGAGGCAGACAAACCTGGGGAAAATCCCAGCTTGAACATTCATCATCTATGTGACTTTGGATCAGTTGCTTAACCTTTTGGACCCTCAGTTTCTTCATGTCTCAAAATGGGGAGCATAAGATCTGCCTTTCAGAGTGCTTTGGAGGATTAATGTGGAAACACCAATTATGCTGCATAATACAAACTTAGATATCCAATAAAAACTTCTTTCACTCTATGAATTTACAGCATCCACAAGATTTCTTACATCCACAGCTGCATTTCTTAGACCTGTTGGTCTAGGGAGCTATGAACACCAAGATTTGCACTTCCGTTTTGTTTTTTATTAGGAATATAATATAATATAAACAAGATATCAAGCTACTGTGCAAGATACCACCAAGAAGATTCTGGAATTCTATGACTGATTCCACTTGACCATGTGCTCAAGCACTGTGAAATCAAGAAGGCCTACTTTTGAATCCTAGACTAAATGTATAATCTTTGGTAAATTATTTAATCTCTCTGAGCCTTAATTTTCTCTTTTTTACTTTTAGGAATTTTGTGAATATTAAAAAGAATAACAAGTATAAAGTATCTAATTAAGTGCTTGAAATAGATTAGGTGCCCTTCAAATATTACTTTCTTCTCTCCATTGATTAATCTTTCATATTAATTTTCTACTGTTTTGAACTGAAATAGATACTCAGTCATGTAACAAATGTTTATTGAGCATCTACTATGTAGTAGAGAGTGTTCTATATATTAGAGACCTAATATTCTGGCGAGGGAGAATGAAGATAAGCTGACAAACACAAATTTATATAGTTTTGTTTTAAAAACATATTTATATAGTTTTGTTTAAAAAAGAGACCAAAGGAAGAGCTGAATTTGTAGACTGCACTAACCTGTTAGAGATTTTTTTCACACAGGCTTGCCCATGTGAGTATGCTATCTAGAGCAAACATAAATGCTACATAGTACTTACATTATTAAGCCTTCTAAGTAAGTGTCATGTAGCAGTAGCCCTTGATTTTATTTGAAAACAATCTGAATATCAGACGTGTAAATTATTTAATGGACCTCCTTCCATGAGGTTTATGTTACATTTTACTTTTTTCACTCAATTATATTTCATTTCATGGAGGAACATTTACATCAGTATATAAAGAGCTTTTTCATCTGTTTATATCGCTGCTTATAATTCCAAAATATGTGTATACACACACAGACACACACACACACACACACACACACACACACACACCATTATGTAGCCATCCCCTTATTCATGGGAATTTTCTACCTGTTTAGGGGGAGAGGAAAAGTAGAAAATTGATAATCTTGTTCCTATATTATTATGCTCATATGATAATTTGTGTAGGATATATTCTTTCTATATTTTGAATTTTCAAAATGTCAACCCATGGACCCAAAATAGTATCAACTGTCATGGTTTTCACAGGTAATTTCTCTTTTTCAACTGCATTTATCTTTCTTGACTAGTTGCCAATAGTTCACCAATTACATTAGTTTTCTGGAAACTCTTGGACAAGGTTTTGTTGTGTGTACCTTTTTGCTTTGCCATGGATTTCCTCTGGGTGGGCTGCAGAGCACTGGGTGAGTGCAGGATGCAGGGTGAAGCAGACTGGGGGTACAAGTTCCTGGGCTGCTTCCTGCTAAGCATGATCACGGACACATTTTTTCACCTCTCCAGGTCTTACTTCTTTGTCTACAATCTGAGGATAATTCCCTCCTACCTTTATTCACTAATGCGTGTTATTCTTTCGGCCATTCACCAGGGACATCAATCTCTAATTCCTAGAAGCATCCAGGAGAGTTGGTGCAGAAGACTCTCCCTCCTTAGTATCCTCTACGGTAACCTCTGTTCCCTCACATAGCTGCCTTCTGAGGAAATTTACTCTTTTAATTTTTAAAAATAGACTTTAGTTTTTAGTGCAGTTTTAGGTTCACAGCAAAATTGAGCAGAAAATACAGAGAGTTCTCATATGCCCCCAGTACACAGCCTCTACCACTAATAATATCCCTGTATCAGAGTGGCACCTTTGTTACAATCGATGAACTACCTTGACACACCATTATCACCCAAAGCCCATAGTTCCATCATTTATATCAGGGTTCACCTTTGGTGTTGCACAGTCTATGGATGGCATGTGTCTACCTTTATAGTATCATACAGAATATAGTTTTGGTGCACTAAAAATCCTCTGTGTTCCACCTATTCATTTCTTCTTCCCCTCTAACTCCTGGCAATCAGATTTTTAAAATGTCTTCCTAGTTTTGCCTTTTCCAGAATGTTCTATAGTTAGGATAATATAGTATGTAACCTTCTAACATTGATGTATTTTACTTAATAATATGCATTTAGAATTCTCCCATGTCTTTTCATGGCTTAATAGCTCATTTCTTTTTAGTGCCAAATAATATTCCATTGTATGGGCACACCATAGTTTTTTATCCATATACCCACTCAAGGATATCTTGGTTGTTTTCAGTTTTTGGCAAATATAAATAAAGCTGCAATAGACATCTGCGTGCAAGTTTTTGTGTAGAGACAAGTTTCAGATTAATTTGTGTAAACACCAAGAAGCTCAATTACTGGGTTGTATGGTAAAAAGTATGTTTAGTTTTGTAAGAAACTCCCAACAACTGTCTTCCCAAGTGGCTGCACTGTTTTGCATTCTCATCAGCAGTGAATGAGAGTTTCTGTTGCTCCCTACCTTTGATAGCATTTGGTGTTGTCAGTGTTTTGGATTTTTGGTAATTCTAATGGGTGTGTAGTGGTATCTCATTGCTTTAGTTTGCAATTTCTTGATGACATGTGATGTGGAGCATGAGTCTTAATTTTCTTACTTCATTTGATTGATTTTTGGTTTGGCTTAGTTAGTAGTGTCTTTATTGCAAAAAATAATACTTGCCTCATGGTATTATTATGAGAAATAAAGGAAAGAATCTGATAATTTCAAATACAGAGGTCAATTGATAAACTTCATTTCTATATCTTGTTCAAGTTTGATAAGGCTAGAAATGGAAGTTACATTGGTGGAAAGTTAGTGCCCCGCGATGGTGTTTAAGTTGCATAGGACAGTGGATCTCAAACATTTTGGTCTCAAGATCCTTTTACACTCTTAAAAATTACTTAGGACCCCAACGAGCTGTTGCTTATGAGAAATAAATCTCTTGATATTTACCATATAAGAAATTAAAAATAAGAAAAATTATGTATTAATTTATTAATAACAATAACAAGCCCATTACGTGTTACTATAAATAAATGTATGAAAAAATGTCTATACTTTAAAAACAAAAAATTTAATGAGAAGAATGGCATTGTGTGACATTTTTTGGAAATCTTTTTAATGTCCAGCTCAAGACTTCCAGATTCTCAGATCTGCTTATGCATTCAATCAGTTGTTATATGTTGTTTTGTTTCAAGCACATAAGGAAAATTTGGCTGTACATAAATATGTAGCTGGAAAAAAGATACATAGTTCCATGAACACCTGGGAAGGATCTGCAGAACTACAAGGAGTTCTTGCACCATGCTTTGAGAACCATTGACATAAGTGCATGGTATCTGGTCTGCACGTTTACATATTGTCAGTTTGGCCAACAAGTCCCTACAAATATGACTTTGCAGCAAAGATCTTGATAAAACAAAAAACTGGACCCTAATGTGGCAAATGATATACTGAGATTCTCTGAGGCTTTGAAGCCTGAAGAGTATTACCCACAAGACATGCTTACCACTTTATATTATGCCCCAAATAAAGAACACTGCTGACTAAGAGCACATGCTCTGGAGACAAAAGAATTGGGCTCCATTCCAAGTCCTACTATGTAAAAGTTTTGTGTATTGAGAAATGGCTTAATCTGTCTACACCTTAATTTCTTCATCTGTGAAATACTCAATTTCACAGGGTTCTCATGAATATTGAGATAATGCATTTGAAGTTTTTCATATAGAGTTGACATTAAATGCCTCACAAATGTTAGTTCTTTAATTAACAGCACTCGATTTCTCACTATGATCAACATTCTGTGAGCTTTAATACAAGCCAAGAGCAAGACCTTTCTTTAAAAAGACACCAATAGTGGCTGGCAGGATGGCCAAATAGGTACAGCTCTGGTCTGCAGCTCCCAGTGAGATCGACACAGAAGGCAGGTGATTTCTGCATTTCCAACTGAGGTACCTGGCTCATCTCGTTGGAACTGTTAGACAGTGGGTGAAACCCACGGAAGGTGAGCAGAAGCAGGGTGGGGCGTCACCTCAACTGGGAAGTGCAAGGGGTCGGGGAACTCCCTCCCCTAGCCAAGGGAAGCCATGAGGGACTGTGAGGAATAGTGCATTCTGGCCCAGATACTATGCTTTTCCCATGGTCTTTGCAACCTGCAGACCAGGAGATTCCCTCAGGTGCCTACCCCACCAGGGCTCTGGATTTCAAGCACAAAACTGGGAAGCCATTTGTGCAGACACCAAGCTAGCTACAGGAGGTATTTTTTTTCATATGCCAGTGGCACGTGGAATGCCAACAAGACAGAACTGTTCACTGCCCTGGAAGGGGGGCACTGAAGCCAGGGGGCCAAGTGGTCTAGCTCAGCAGATCCCACCTCCATAGAGCCCAGCAAGCTAAGATCCACTGGCTTGAAATTCTCGCTGCCAGCATAGGAGTCTGAAGTCGACCTGGGATGCTCGAGCTTGGTGCGGGGAGAGGCATCCACCATTACTGAAGCTTAAATAGGCGGTTTTCCCCTCACAGTGTAAACAAAGCTGCCAGAAAGTTCGAACTGGGCAGAGACCACTTCAGCTTGGGAAAGCCACTGTAGCCAGATTGCCTCTCCAGATTCTTCCTCTCTGGGCAGGCCATCTCCAAAAGAAAGGCAGAAGCCCCAGTCAGGGGCTTGTGGATAAAACTCCCATCTACCCTTAGACAGAGCACCTGGGGGAAGGGACAGCTGTGGGCACAGCTTCAGCAGACTTCCTACCTGCTGGCTCTGAAGAAAGCAGTGGATCTCCCAGCACAGCGTTTGAGCTCTGCTAAGGGACACACTGCCTCCTCAAGTAAGTCCCTGACCCCTGTGCTTCTTGACTGGGAGACACCTCCCAGCAGGGATTGACAGACACCTCATACAGGAGAGCTCCGGCTGGCATCTGGTGGGTGCCCCTCTGGGATGAAGCTTCCAGAGGAAGGAACAGGCAGCAATCTTTGCTGTTCTGAAGCTTCCATTGGTGATATCCAGGTAAACAGGGTCTGCAGTGGATCTCCAGCAAACTCTAGGAGACCTGAAGGAGAGGGCCCTGACTGTTAGAAGGAAAACTAACAAACAGAAAAGAACAGCGTCAACATCCACAAAAAAGATGTCCACACAAAAACCCCATCCGAAGGTCACCGACATCAAAGACCAAAGGTAGATAAATCCAAGAAGATGAGGGAAAACCAGTGCAAAAAGGCAGAAAATTCCAAAAACCAGAATGCTTCTTCTCCTCAAAAGGATCACAACTCCTTGCCAGCAAGGGAACAAAACTGGACAGAGAATGAGTTTGATGAATTAACAGAAGTAGGCTTCAGAAGGTGGGTAATAACAAACTCCTCCAAGTTAAAGCAGCATGTTCTAACCCAATGAAAGGAAGCTAAGAACCTTGAAAAAAGGTTAGAGGAATTGCTAACTAAAATAACCAGTTTAGAGAAGAATGTAAATCACCTGATGGAGCTGAAAAACACAGCAAGAGATCTTCATGAAGCATACACAAGTATCAATAGCCAAATCAAGCAAGTGGAAGAAAGGATATCAGATATTGAAGATCAACTTAATGAAAGAAAGTTTGAAGACAAGATTAGAGAAAAAAGAATGGAAAGGAATGAACAAAGCCTCAAGAAATATGGTACTATGTGAAAAGACCAAACATACATTTGATTGGTGTACCTGAAAGTGATGGGGAGAATTGAACCAAGTGGAAAATAGTCTTCAGGATATTACCCAGGAGAACTTCCCCAACCTAGCAAGACAGGCCAACATTCAAATTCAGGAAATACAGAGAACACCACAAAGATACTCCTCATGAAGAGCAACCCCACGACACATAATTGTCAGATTCTCTAAGGTTGAAACAAAGGAAAAAATGTTAAGAGCAGCCAGAGAGAAAGGTCAGGTTACCCACAAAGGGAACTCATCAGACTAAAAGTGGAACTCTCTGCAGAACCTCTACAACCCAGAAGACAGTGGGGACCAATATTCAACTTTCTTAAAGAAAATAATTTTCAACTCAGTGTTTCATATTCAACCAAACAAAGTTTCATAAGTGAAGGAGAAATAAAATCCTTTACAGACAAGCAAATGCTGAGAGATTGCGTCACCACCAGGCCTGCCTTACAAGAGCTCCTGAAGGAAGCACTAAATATGGAAAGGAAACACTGGTACCAGCCACTGCAAAAACATACAAAATTGTAAAGACCATCGACACTGTGAAGAAACTGCATCAACTAATGGGCAAAATAACCAGCTAGCATCATAAGGACAGGATCGAATTCACACATAACAATATTAACCTTAAAGGTAAACATGTTAAATGGCACAATTAAAAAGCACAGACTGGCAAATTGGATGAAGAGTCAAGACCCATCAGTGTGCTGTATTCAGGAGACCCATCTCACATGCAAAGACACACATAGGCTCAAAATAAAGGGATGGAGGAATATTTACCAAGCAAATGGAAAGCAAAAAAAGCAGGGGTTGCAATCCTAGCTTCTCATAAAACAGACTTTAAACCAACAAAGATCAAAAGAGACAAAGAAGGCCATTCCATAATGGTAAAGGGATCAATGCAACAAGAAGAGCTAACTATCCTAAATATATATGCACCCAATATAGGAGCACCCAGATTCATAAAGTAAGTTCTTAGAGACTTACAAAGAGACTTAGATTCCTACACAATAATAATGGGAGACTTCAACACCCCACTGTAAATATTAGACAGATCAACAAGACAGAAAATTAACAAGGATATTCAGGACTTGAACTCAGCTCTGAACCAAGTGGACCTAATAGACATCTACAGAACTCTCCACCCCAAATCAACAGAATATACATTCTTCTCAGCACCACATCACACTTATTCTAAAATTGACCACATAATTGGAAGTAAAACACTCCTCAGCAAATTCAAAAGAATGAAAATCATAACGAACAGTCTCAGACCACAGTGCAATCAAATTAGATTTCAGGATTAAGAAACTCACTCAAAACTGCACAACTACATGTAAACTGAATAACCTGCTCCTGAATGACTGCTGGGTAAATAATGAAATTAAGTCAGAAATAAATAAGTTCTTTAAAACCTATGAGAACAAAGACACAATGTACCAGAATTTCTGGGACACCGTGTTTAGAGGGAAATTTATAGCACCAAATGTTCACAGGAGAAAGCAGGAAAGATCTAAAATTGACACCCTAATATTACAATTAAAAGAACTAGAGAAGCAAGAGCAAACAAATTCAAAACCTAGCCGAAAACAAGAAATAACTAAGATCAGAGCAGAACTGAAGGAGATAGAGACACAAAAAACCCTTCAAAAAAATAAATAAATCTAGGAGCTGGGTTTTTGAAAAGATCAGCAAAATTGATAGACCACTAGCAAGACTAATAAAGAAGAAAAGAGAGAGAAGAATCAAATAGACACAATAAAAATGATAAAGGGGATATCACCACTGATCCCACAGAAATACAAACTACCATCAGATAGTACTATAAACACTTCTACGTAAATAAACTAGAAAATCTAGAAGAAATGGATAAATCCCTGGACACATACACCCTCCCAAGACTAAACCAGGAAAAGTTGAATCCCATAACATGCTCTGAAATTGAGGCAGTAATTAATAGCCTACCAACGAAAAAAAAAGTCCAGGACCAGACGGATTCACAGCCGAATTCTACCAGAACTACAAAGAGCAGCTGGTAGCATTCCTTCTGAAACTATTCCAAACAAAAGATAAAGACAGACTTCTACCTAACTCATTTTATGAGGCCAGCATCATCCTGATACCAAAACCTAGCAGAGACACAACAAAAGAAGTAAATTTCAGGCTAACATCCCTGATGAACATTGATGCAAAAATCCTTAATAAAATACTGGCAAACTAAATCCACCAAGATCAAGTCAGCTTCCTCCTTGGGATGCAAGGCTGATTCGCCATACACACACCAATAAACGTTATCCATCACATATACAGAACCAATGACAAAAACCACATGATTATCTTAATAGATGGAGAAAAGGCCTTGGATAAAATTCAACAGCCCTTCATGCTAAAAACTCTCAATAAACTAGGTATTGATGAAACATATCTCAAAATAATAAGAGCTATTTATGACACCTCTGCAGCCACTATCATAGTGAATGGGCAAAAGCTGGAAGCATTCCCTTTGAAAACTGGCACAAGACAAGGATGCCCTCTCTCACCACTCCTATTCAACATAATATTGGAAGCTCTGGCCAGGGCAATCAGGCAAGAGAAATAAATAAATCATATTCAAACAGGAAGAGAGGAAGTCAAATTATCTCTGTTTGCAGATGACATGATTGTATATTTAGAAAACCCCATCATCTCAGCCCAAAATCTCCTTAAGCTGATAAACAACTTCAGCAAAGTCTCAGGACACAAAATCAAAGTGCAAAAATCACAAGCATTCCTATACACCAATAACAGACAAACAGAGAGCCAAATCATGAGTAAACTCCCATTTATAATTGCTTCAAAGAGAATAAAATACCTAGGAATCCAACTTACAAGGGATGTGAAGGACCTCTTCAAGGAGAACTACAAACCACTGCTCAAGGAAATAAAAGAGGACACAAACAAATGGAAAAACATTGCATGCTCATGGATAGCAAGAATCAATATTGTGAAAATGGCCATACTGCTCAAAGTAATTTACAGATTCAATGCTACCCCATCAAGCTACCATTGACTTTCTTCACAGATTTAGAAAAAACTACTTTAAAGTTCATATGGAACCAAAAAAGAGCCCACATTGCCAAGACAATCCTAAGCAAAAAGAACAAAGCTGGAGACATCATGCTACTTGACTTCAAACTATACCACAAGGCTACAGTAACCAAAACAACATGGTACTGATACCAAAACAGATATATAGACCAATGGAACAGAACAGAGGCCTCAGAAATAATGCCACACATCTACAACCATCTGATATTTGACAAACATGACAAAAACAAGCAATGGGGAAAGGATTCCCTATTTAATAAATGATGTTGGGAAAACTGGCTAGCCATATGCAGAAAACTGAAATTGCACCCCTTCCTTACACCTTATACAAAAATTAACTCAAGACAGATTAAAGATTTAAATGTAAAACCTAAAACCATAAAAACCCTAGATGAAAACGTAAGCAATACCATTCAGGACATAGGCATGGGCAAAGGCTTCATGACTTAAAACACCAAAAGCAATGGCAACATAAGCCAAAATAAACAAACGGGATCTGATTAAACTAAAGAGCTTCTGCACAGCAGAAGAAACTATCATCAGAGTGAACAGGTAACCTACAAAATGGAAGAAAATTTTTGCAATCTATCCATCTGACAAACGGCTAATATCCAGAATCTACAAGGACCTTACACAAATTTACAAGAAAAAAACAACTCCATCAAAAAGTAGGCAAAGGATATGAACAGACACTTCTCAAAAGAAGACATTTATGTGGCCAACAAACATATGAAAAATAGCTCATCATAACTGGTCATTAGAGAAATGCAAATCAAAATCACAATGTAATACCATCTCACACCAGTTAGAATGGCGATCATTAAAACGTCAGGAAACAGATGCTGGAGATGATGTGGAGAAATAGGAATGCTCTTACACTGTTGGTGGGAGTGTAAATTAGTTCAACCATTGTGGAAGACAGTGTAGTGATTCCTCAAGGATCTAGAACCAGAAATACCATTTGACCCAGCAATCCCAAATGATTATAAATTATTCTGCTATAAAGACACAGGCACACGTATGTTTATTGCGGCACTATTCACAATAACAAAGACTTGGAACCAACCCGAATGCCCATCAGTGATAGACTGAATAAAGAAAATATGGCACATATACACCATGGAATACTATGCAGCCATAAAAAAGGATGAGTTCATGTCCTTTGCAGAGACATGGATGAACCTGGAAACCATCATTCTCAGCAAACTAACACAAAAAAGAAAACCAAACACCGCATGTTCTCACTCATAAGCGGGAGTTGAACAATGAGAACACTTGGACACAGGTAGGGGAACATCATACACTGGGGCCTGTTGGGGGGTGGGGGGCTAGGGGAGGGAGAGCGTCAGGAGAAATATCTAATGTAAATGACTGGTTGATGGGTGCAGCAAACCACCATGCCACGTTTATACCTATGTAACAAAACTGCATGTTCTGCATGTGTATCCCAGAACTTAAAGTATATATTTAAAAAAGACACCAAGAAGACATACACATATAATGACTGGTAACAAATAATTGCTTAAGGTGGAATTTTTAAAAGAAGCCTAGATAACTTGTTTTTATTATATCATCAGTTTTTTTTTTTTTTAAGGGACACTGATAATGGCTATATCTACAAATGCAGAGAAAATATGCAAATTTGGGTAATTTTCCAGTTATATTAGCCAATGTCTACAATTTTGTCCAGAAATACCTACATAATTAAAGAATTAAATGTCAGGTGACTTGAACCATTCAACTAATTCCCTGAGTTCCTCGTATCATTTTATGATTGTAAATTTAACCAGTTTACAGAGAATTGGTCTTCCACAATCCAAATGGGAGCTGGTTAAGAAGCCTCTGTGAGGTGTTTGCTTCTTATCTGCTGCTGAAGCATGAAGTCTGCAGGGCAGGAAGTCAGGAATGGAAGCTCATCACTATCAGGCCAGAACCCACAAGCATGAGCTGCCCCTCTGTGAGAACAGACTAAAACCATGTCCATTCTTGTAGCTTCTGATCTTGGAGATGCAGGTATCCTGCTGAATCTGGCCCCTTGTCACAGAGCTAAACAAACATACCTGGTCCAGTAGTCAGTGACACTGAAGGAAGATCCAGGAGAAAAGGGGAATAATTGAGGCCCAGCTCTGCTGGTGAGTTTGTAGATCAGCAACAAAGCGTGTGAGCTACAAAATGGCTTTTGCTTTCTTCTTGCCTTCCAGAATAGCATGACACGTGGCTCATGCAAAATGGAAACATATAAGAAAGAGAAGTCTGAGACAGGTAGTTCAGCCTAGCTAAAATGACACATTACAAAGCTATCACAATAAGTATGAATTTAAGCCTAACATAT
Source organism: Macaca fascicularis (assembly GCF_037993035.2). NCBI lineage: Eukaryota > Metazoa > Chordata > Mammalia > Primates > Cercopithecidae > Macaca > Macaca fascicularis. Next base: position 79,064,291 of record NC_088379.1, on the reverse strand, counting down.
AGTCAGTTTCCATCAATTTTCCATGTCTACTTAAAAAGAATGTTTGTTTTTCTATTGGTGGATGCAATGTTCAATGTATACACTCTGTCAAGCTTGTTGACTATGCTATTTAGATTTCCTTGGTTTTAATCACATTTTAGTTAGCTTGATCTATCAGTTACCAAGAGAGGCAGATTAAAAATTCAGGTTGTTAGGAAGGATTTTATTTGTTTATTTCCTTAAAGTTCTGTCAGTTATCTGCTTTATGTATTTGCAAGCTATGATATTAAATAAACTAAGATGCTTTTAATTATATTGTTTGTCTCTGGTAATAATTTTTGCCTTCGGGCATATTCACTCAACAGAGATAAACTCAGAACATAAAAAAGTAAAACCATAAAACTTGCTCTTTTTTTGGACTTTACCTGTCTTGACTTTAATGATGGTGGCAAGGAAAAAAAAAAACACCTCTTATCTGAAAACTACTGTAAACCAAATAACTCTCTTTTGAAAACTACTGTAAACTTCTCATTACATGATATACATCCAAAATTCATGCTACCTGTATGGTACAGACACTTTAGCTAGCTAGCTAATTATTTTAATATAATTCTAGGTTGACAAGTTGCCCAGGAAACTGGCAACAAGCAAAGGCAATCCCAGCCAGTAAGAATTCCAATAGAGTGAATATGATCCACAGAACATGATCTCTCAATCAAAAATTACAACACACATACAAACTAAATAAAATGAGTGGTAATCAGCATAAACAATAGCAAAATCAGATCCATAAAACTATTGGTAGTGGAATGCTCATAGAGTTGTTATTTTATGTAAGATTATTTAATAGTAAGTTTCGGGAAATTAAAAAGAGGTTTGCAAATGTAAGCAGTTACAAAAGACCATAAGAATGAGCAAGTGGCTCTGAAAAAGAATCAAAGAACATGCCCAGAAATTAAAGTTATGATAATTGAATTTTTCAAAGTAATTGCCACTGGCAGTTACTCAAACATAGAATCGCTATATGACCCAGCAATTGCATTTCTAGGCCTACACTCCAAAGAACTTGAAAGCAGGCCCTTAGACAAATACTTGTACATACATTTTTATAGCAGCACTACTTACAATACCCAAAAGCTAGAAACAACCCAAATGTCAATCAACAGATGAATGGATAACAAAATGTGGTATAGCCACACAGTGGAGTATTATTCAGCTATAAAAATGAGTGAAATTATGATACATGCTACAACATAGATGAACCTTGAAAACATTATGCTAAGTAAAAGAAGCTACATACAAGGGGTCACATATTGTATATTTCTACTTATGTGGAATATCCAGAGTAGGCAGACCCATAGAGATAGAAAGCAAATTGGTGGTTGTCAGGAGCTAGGGGAAAGGAGAAATAGGTAGTAAGTGCCTAATAAGTACAGGGTTTTCTTTTGGGCTGATGAAATTTTTTTCAATGAACAAGACAGAAGTGATCATTGCAGTTACATGTATGTCCTAAAAGCAACTGAATCATGCATTTTAAAATGGTTGATTTTATCTTACGTGAATTTAATTTCACCTCTATAAAAATACTCATTGGGTATGTTCAACTAAAGATTTGACACAGCTGAGTAGTGAATTAGTGAAATGGAAAAGAGATGCTATTAAATTACTCAGGATGTCATAGATAGACACAGAGATATGCAGGATATGTTAAAATACACAAAGGATAGAATGATATGGTCTAGAATTTCAAAAAGAGATTAAAAATTAAAATGGAAAGAAGCATATTTAAAGGAAAAATAACAGAATTTTTCAGAATGATTTGTTCAAAGATTCCAACCCCCAGAACCAGGAAACCCAAAAATTTCCAAGATAAAAGGAAATTCACACCTAGACATATTCTAGTAAAACCGTAGAAAGCCTAAGGCAAAGAGGCGATCCTAAAAGAAGCCAGAAAAAAATTGACTTCCAAAGCAATAACAATTAGACAGATGGCTAACTTCCCAACAGTAGCAATAAAATACAAACAACAGGAATAAAATATTCAATGTGCTGAGAGAAAAAAAAAATGCTATTAGCATAGACTTTCAAAGAAAGCAAAAATATTTTTCAATGATGAAGGAAAAATACTTTTCTTAAGACAAGCCAACAAAAAATCGAGAGTTTTACCACCAAAAGATCCTCTCTGAAGACAATTCTAGCTGGACATCTGGTTTTGGGTCTGACATGTACAGAGCTTAGAAGTTGCCACTCCATCTTAAAAACAAGCAAAAAGCTGAACAAACTGAAAATCAACCACCCTTCTTAGATCCAACAAAGAAGTGAGGTCATAGGGCACACTGCAGTCCCCCAAACTGGAGAGACGGAGAGATAGGTCAAGAGAATAGCAACCTACCCAGCAGCAGAAACGTTCGTGGGAACCAGTGCCAGTGTAGGAAACCCTGAACTGGAACTGGATTGCCAGAGGTTCAGTGTAGACAAGTCTGAGAGTTAAATGCTCCAGGAGGACCTAGTCACAGGGGGCCCTAGTCCTAGGGGAACTCCACACTTCCATGAGTTTTACCTCCAGGAGTTTTTGGCAAGGAGAAGAAAAATGGAACCATTTAAAAATGCACCAGGACATTCTGTTCTTAACAAGGCCTGATGTCAGGAGAAACTATTTTACCAGAATCTAATTTACTGGGGTTTTATCAGAGCCTAACCTACCTAGGGAAAAAGAAATATCTAACTCCAGCTTAGACTTCCATGTAGGGAAAGCAAAATACTCAACTCTAGTCCTCTCTAGCTTTCTATGTGTGAGAAAGGAAATACCAAACTCTAGCCCGCTCCATCCATCTTGATGCTTCTAAGGAGATTTTTAAAACTGAGAAAGAAGCACTGGTGACATTTACAGCCCAGTGACTTAGGCTCACCAAAAGACTGAGACCTAATCATAGGGTAATAGAAGGTTTTCATTCCCTCCCACACCTTACAACTACATTACTGAAAGCTTGCTTATAGCAGTTCCTTGAAACCAGTATATTATGGTCACTTTTCAACAAAAAATTACAAGGCATACTCAAAGGGAAGACACACAGTTTAAAGAAACTGAAGAAGCATTTGAATCAGAGTCAGATATGGCAGGGCTATTGAAATTATTAGAGCAGAAATTTTTAAACAAACTACAGTTAATATGTTAAGGTCTTTAATCAAAAAAGTAGACAACGTGCAAGAACAGATAGATAATGTCAGCAGAAAGATGGAAATTCTAGGAAAGAATCAAGAAAATTCTGAAAGATACACTTTCAGAAAAAAAAAGTTTTGGATATTAGCTAATATTAGATAAATCTAAAAATAATTTGACTATATAAAAGAATAAATTAATATCTAATTTGTGTGACTAAATAAAAGATGTAACTGAAATATTTGATATGAAGGCATTTAAGTTGTGGAGAAGATAAGAGTTAAAGTGTCATAAGGTTTTTTGTTGTCTGAGAGGACAGGAAAGGTGTTAAGTATATTAAAATACTAGAGTAACCACTAAAGAAGACTGCTTAATGTCCCCCATATCTATCCTCTTTCTTATATAATGATGAAGCCTCAATTTTTAGCTAAAAACATGTATTAGTCTGTTCTCAAGCTGCTAATAAAGACATACCCAAGACTGGCTAATTTATAAAAGAAAGAGGTTTAATTAACTCACAGTTCCACATGACTGGGGAGGCCTCAAAATCATGGCAGAAAGTGAATGAGGAGCAAAGTCACATCTTACAAGGCAGCAGGCAAGACAGCGTGTGTGGAAGAACCCCCCTTTATAAAACTATCAGATCTCATAAGACTTATTAACTATCACTAGAAGAGCATGAGAAAGACCTGCCCCCATGATTACTTCCCACTAGATCCCTCCCATGACACATGGAAATTATGGAAACTACAACTCAAGACGAGATTTGGGTGGGGATACAGCCAAACCGTGACAAGTTGTCAGTCTCTGAGACTGTAGTGATTGAGATGTAGTGGACTGCAATTTTTATTTCCAAATATACGCTGCCCTTCTTGTGGGAGGATTTTACCTCCCATTGTACTGACATCAGGTTTAACTATGCGATTTGTGGTGCCCTTATTTTGGGAAGATTATGTTTTCCCACTCTGATGATGGCAGTCTCGGCCAAGTGACTCATTTAGCCAACAAACTCTCAGAGGGAGTCGGTTTTCAGCACCATCATGAAGATTTTCAGAGCAGAGGTTGTCACGGCCGTGATGAAGTTCTGCCATATCGCTTCCTTTTGCCACATTCTTAGCAATGCTTCAGAGACAGACTGGTTCTTCAGCGTGGGCCCGAGAATGAAGCAGGACCACTGAGAGGAACATGTAATATAAAACAGAAATAAACTTGGGTTACGTAATGTCATTTAGATTTTGGAGTTGTTTAGTATTGCAACATAACTTAGCCTGATACAGAAATTAACATTTACAAATACAATGCTTCTATCATAACAACAACTACAACAAACAAAGCAAGCAAACAAACAAACAACTTCCTATTTAAAATATACGGTATGGCTTTCAGACTGTGAAGTGGGTAGCAAGGCAACTTACTGAAGCCTGGAAAGATGACAGTTTACACTACGCAGTGGTAAACCATTGAGTAAAATGATTACCTTTGTGAACTTGAAAGGCAAATAAGGTACCTAATGAACTTGTGATTTAAGTGAAGAATGTGGAAAAACAGAATGAGATTCTAAACTTGTATTTTACCACAATATAATTCAGCCTGAAAGGACTAATAGACTACATATGGCTCATGCGACTAAATATATCAGTAATCACAATAAAGTGCATAGATCCTACCTTGAAAAGACAAGATTTTCAGACAAGAGATTTTAAAAACTCCAGCTATATGCTATTCCTAAGAAACACATCTAAAGCATAACGGCACTGGAGAAATTGACAGCATAAGGAAGGAAAATGAACAGGCCCACAAGAACAAAGGAAAACTGATAGAAGTTTCTAATTCCACGTTCTTCAACTGCGTAGATATTAGCTAGAGCATTCTCAAACTAAGACAAATTTCAATTAAGAACAAAATAGTTCAATTCCAATTCAAAAACAGCCTCAGAGGTCTTTGTCATGGGCTAAATGAATTACGTCTCCCCAAAATTCATGCTGAAGTCCTAACCCCTAGTAGCTTTAAATGAGACTGCAGTTGGAGATAGGATTGTTTAAATAGGTAATTAAGCTAAAATGAGGTCATTAGGGTGGGCCTTTATCTAATACAACTGCTGTCCTTATAAGAAGAGGAGATTAGGACACAGACATGTAGAGAGAGAAGACCATGCAAAGACGCAGGGCGACAGTGGCCTTTACAAACCAAAGAAAGAGACCTCGGGAGAAACAAACCCTGCTGACACCTTGATCTCGAACTTCTAACAAATTTGTCTTTCAAGCTACCCCCTCTGTGATACTTTGTTATGACAGCTCTCACAAGCAAATAGAGCCTTAAGGAAGAGTAATTAATTGCGATAGAAGCAATAACTTATTTGATCTTTTTAGACCATTTGCTTTGGAGAATTCTAAAGATCACAAAAGTGACCATGTGCTCTGGAAAGATGTCTTCTGGCAACTCTGTCCTTACAAAGACACTTTTAATAATGGGTCTTGGCACAGAGGTAACCAGTATTGTGCCCTGGGGCAGGTCTCACCATTGTTCTCCTCTGTGGGCAGCCACAGAGAGCCAAAGATGCAATGCTGTCCAAGGAAGTGCCATCTGGGAAGAAGTTTCTAAAGAAAACAGGGGGCTCTGGCTCCTGGATTTGCCATTCCTATCCAGTTTAATTGTAAACATTTATAAGAAAAGAAAGTCCTCTTTCTTTCACATTACATTGGGCTGGAGCCAAATGTGATTCTACATGCTGATGGTGTTGAGTAATAGCAATGTCATAATAATCATTTTAGAAAACAATTCTCTCCCATCAGCTCTTGCTGAACATATTTAGATGCCAGAGATAGCATTAGGGGGTGAGAAACATTTGTCCTTTAAAGACTTCAATTTCAAGACTTTGATTGTTCACTGGCTTTATCATTTGTTATTCATATGTGCTAATCAATTTATTCCAATGTTTTTATTTCTTCCTATAAATGCATTCATTTAGAAAACACTTCATATCATCCCCAAGCTAATTATTTAATAAGAAAAGCCTTCTTTCATTTTTCACTTTCTCATCTCTCTTCTTTCAACATTGAGGTCAGGTTTCTCATCTGAAACTTCAATGTTTCCATAAATTCATACATTGAGAGCATTTTGTTTTGGTCCAGTGTTTTTCCCCCTGGGAAGAGAAAGTCGTACTTATATGCTTCTAATAAATGCAAGACTTTGTTCTGCTGATCTTTTTTCTTTTTTCTCACCCCCTCAGGGGGGTGGCTAGAAATCTGCGCAATCTTTAAAAAAAAAAAATAAAGAAAGAATGAAAGACAATATGATACAGTTGGTCTCTGTTGATTACTTAAGGAGTCTGGTGACTGTGAAAATCCTAATCAAAGGCAATGGACAGTAAAAGCCATGATTGTGGGGTTAGAAGCTGTAGGGCAACAGGATTTAGCAAATAGTGACAGAGCATTGCTTATGATTTTTAACACCTTCTTATATCTTTCTTTTTCCCTTATTTCTTTTTTATTCCTGCTTTTTTATCTTTCTGTCTGTCTTTATTTTCTACATTTCATTTCCTCGTTTTTTGTTTCGTGTGAAAAAGGAACCTGCTAGGCTGAATCATAGATTTAAAATGGTGACATATCTGTCAAAAGCAATTGCAACAGAAACAAAAATTGACAAATGGGATCTAATTAAACTAAAGAACTTCTCTGCAGCAAAATAAACTATCAACGGGGTAAGCAGACAACCTACAGAATGGGAGAAAATATTTGCAAACTATGCCTCTGACAAAGGTCTAACATCCAGAATCCATAAGGAACTTAAACAAATTTACAAGCAAAAACCAAACAACCCCATTAAAAAGTGGGCAAAGTACATGAACAGATGCTTTTCAAAAGAAGACATATATGTGGCCAATAAACAAATGAAAAGTGCTGAAAATTACTAATCATTAAAGAAATGCAAGTCAAAATCACAATGAGATACCATCTCACACCCGTCAGAATGATAGTCATTCACTATTATTAAAAAGTCAAGAAACAACAGATGCTGGTGAGGTCGTGGAGAAAAGGGAACACTCATACACTGTTGGTGGGAGTGTCAGTTCATCCACTGTGGAAAGCAGTGTGACCATTACTTAAAGAACTTAAAACAGAATTATCATTTGACCCAGAAACCCCATTATTGGCTATATATCTAAAGGAATATAAATAGTTCTACCATAAAGACATATGTGCGCACATGTTCACTGTAGCACCATTTACAATAGCAAAGACATGGAATCAACCTAAATGCCCATCAACAGTAGACAGGATAAAGAAATGTGGTGCTTATACACCATGGAATTCTATGTAGCCATAAAAAATGAGATCACGTGTTTTGCAGCAACATGGATAGAACTGAAGACCACGATCCTAAGCAAACTAACACAGGAACAGAAAAACCAAATATCATACGTTCTCACTTATAAGTGGGAGCTAAACAATGAGAACACGTGGATACTAGGAGGGGAACAACAAACACTGGGACCTACTTGAGGGTGGAGGGTGGAAGGAGGGAGAAAATCAGAAAAAATATCTATTGGGTACTATGCTTATTTTCCAGGTGATGAAATTATCTGTACCCCAAACCCCTGTGACATGTAGTTTATCCATACAACAAACCTACACATGTATCCCTGAACCTAAATAAAAGTTTACAAAATGGTCAAATATCAGCAATTTTACATACATAATCTAAGACAACAAACAAAATTCAAGATTTAAAATGTTTATTTATATATGCCGAAAAAGAAAATAAAAGCACTATATATATATATATATATTTTTTTTTTTTTTTTTTTTTTAAATAGAGTTTTTTCCTTATTAGAGAAGGTTTAGGACTGACAGCCAAGGCTATGGATCTAGCCAGGCCTGAGATGGAATCCCAGTTCTACAAGCTGCTCTTTGCAAGGCCTTGGTCAAGTGACTTGATCTTTCTGAGCCTCAGTTTCCTCATCTATAAAATGAGATGAGATATCTATCTTACAGGGTTGTTCTGAGGTCCAAATTGAGGTAAATATAAAAAGGCATACCATCTTATAAAGTGACCCATTATTGTGGCATGAAATACATGTGTGTCTGTTTTATGGCATGTTTAGATGTTTTGATGATTAGTAAAATGCAAATTAATTCAAAAGCATTACTGAATACTTATAGTTTTTAGCCAATATATACAGGGTAATTCAAAAAGAATTAAACATTGAAAATCATATTACTCAATGACTAGCAACATATAATAAGCACCAACTCAGAACCACTCTTACATGTGTCTTGAGAAAGCTGTGAATCATTTTTGTTTCACACTGAGCCTAGCCCCCAAGAAATCAATAAAGAGGGCCGCAGAGATCTCTGTGTTCCTCAGGCCATGGTCTAGCACATTCTCTACAAATGGTAGAAAATGAAACCTTCTTGCACCCTCTGCAGGTCATGATAGAAGCAGATAAATTAAAATGATAAAACTTCAGTTGTTGTTTCTAAACTCATGTGGATGATGAAGAGCTTGTCTCAAATTTAGTGAGGTCATTTCACTTCACTAGAAATGTTAATTTCCATAGCATCCATATATGAGGCCCCAAATAACAGCCTGTCACTGAAATGTAAAGGATTCCCCAGTAGTTAATGCCGTTTGTGCTGTATCACACACTGGGCTTTGGGCCTGTGTGTGTGTGTGTGTGTGTGTGTGTGTCTGTGCACACGGGAATAACATAGTGTCAGGAGTCATAAATCAAGATATAGTGAAGGGTTTTCTCCACAGCTTCAGGAAATCTCTGGAAACCAAATTTTCCAGCAGAATAAGGGTCCCCCTCACTTCATTGTGCAGTCTAGAAATACCATCATGAATATATTTCAGGGCGCTGGGTAGGACTTACTGCTTAAATATTTACTTGACTCTGGAATAGTGGCCACCCATGTCCCCAGACTATCACACCATTGCCATCTTGTGGGGTGAGGCAAGAATCTTTCAGTCCTGGAGAAATGAAGGGCCGCATCTTGGTGGCCATTTCAGACACAGACAGATGTGCCACAGCCTGGGGTGAATGAACAAGAGGAGTGTAGATTTGCCTGATTTTTGTAATAATTATTGTGATAGTTCCTTTACAGCACCAGATTTGACTACAAGTGATGATATAACTTGATTACCAAGTAATATGCCTTTAAATATCATTAATTATTGTTGAATCTCCTTTCATGTTCTCCATCAGCGGGTACTGGCAGTGTGCTGTAGGTGTCTGCATGATTTTGGTGTTTGCAAAAGAGACTTCTATTCTCTAGGAAGTTTGGAACCCTTGCCCTAGGCCAGCTCACTGAGCTCTGCCTGGATCTCTGCCATGCTCTGGTCTGAACTGACCTGACATGTGAGCCTGATATTTGTCCCTGGGGCATTTTCTGGAATGTGTTCTCTCCTTGCTGGAGCAGAGTTCTCTAGAGCAGTGGGTAGCATCTTCTCTGGACCCACAGGGTCTTCTACAGGACATTCTGAAGAGCAAGGCTGACCACCAGCCCTGTGACACCATTTCCCCTAGTTGGATCTGAAGACCTGATTTTTTTTTTTTTTTTTTGCCAGAAGAAAACGCAAATGTCTATTTATACAGATACATTCTTATATTGACAAAGACCTTCTTATGAATGCATTCTGCAGGTTGATTTAGAAAACAAAAATTAAAACTCCCCTTACATCAGAAAAAAGTTAACAAAATAAAAGCATACTTGCAAAATATTCACATTGTATACATAAATATAGACTTTTATTATTTGCAATGAAAAATGTATCTCCCTTTTACAGATAATTGTTTTTTATTACACTTTAAGTTCTAGGCTACATGTGCACAACATGCAAGTTTGTTACATATGTATACATGTGTCATGTTGGTGTGCTGCACCCATTAACTCGTCATTTACATTAGGTATATCTCCTAATGCTATCCCTCCCCTCTCCCCCTACCCCATGACAGGCCCTGATGTGTGATATTCCCCACCCTGTGTCCAAGTGTTCTCATTGTTCAATTCCCACCTATGAGTGAGAGCATGCGGTGTTTGGTTTTTTGTCCTTGCGATAGTTTGCTGAGAATGATGGTTTCCAGCTTCATCCATGTCCCTACAAAGGACATGAACTCATCCTTTTTTATGGCTGCATAGTATTCCATGGTGTATATGTGCCACATTTTCTTAATCCAGTCTATCACTGACAGACATTTGGCTTGGTTGGGAAGGAAGTCATTTGCTTTTTAAAATTATGACCCCATCAAATAAAAAAAAGAAAGAATATGTTATATTCTAGCCCATAAGCAAGCAAAAGCTGAGGACAAATAAACAAACAAACAAACAAACAAACAAACAATAAATGACCAAGCCTGGATGGCCTGAGAAAACTCAGGGTGCTTCCCTGGCTTCCACAGGGCCTCCAACACCTTTTAGAAGATCGTTCCCCGACATCCGCCACCTTTATTCATGCCACCTACCCTGCCTCTTGAGGCCTCCAGATGCCATCATCCCGGATGCCTCTTCTGACCTACAGCTGTAAGGAGGAAACAGACAGACACACGTGGTCTTTCACAGCCCATGCCAGATTGGGAAATATTTGGCTACGAGTGCTCTCTTATTTGTGGTTATTTCTTGCTTTTAATTTTGCAGCCGGCACCAAATCTCCTACAAGAGGATACTGCCTGCTCTCAAAGCTGACAGCTCTCAAAGAGGGGAAAAATGTCAAAACTCAGCAAATTGCCTGAGCTCATTGCTGGAAGCAATACAGGTTGTCTAATGAAAAGGTTGACAAAAGCTTGGTTTCTTAGAGCAAACCTGAAACACAAACAGAAAAGCTGGTGGACCTGACCTGCCACCTTGTTATCTGCATCTCCTGGGTGCTGGCTAGCTCTCTTCCTCTTTTGTTGTGGCCTAAGTACTTATTTGTCTTCATTCTTGGGGCCGCTGCCATTGTGACCCCTTTAGGTTGTGGGGGCCCATTGTGTGACATGCATTTTGTGCCCATTGTGTGACCTGCCTTTTGTCCCAGGAGAGGGTGTCAGGCTGAAACCGTGGATTCAGATACTGAGTCTGCTGAAGTCAGATTGTCTGACTACAATCCACCTGGCATCCATCAAAGACAAATAAACAAGCCGTGCTTATCACTGAGTTGCCTGGTGTAGCCAAACTATAAATTAGAAATATAATGGCCTCCTTCACAGTGTCACCTGGCTCAGGCAAGGCCCTGGTAGTCCTTGCCCTTAACTGCATATATGTGTCATTGAATGTCATCCATCATGGGATTAGCTTGGGGGAAAACTTTGTTTGATTTTGTCCTTTTACATTTAGAACATGTGCATTGTTTATATTTTGGCCTGAAAGCAAACAGGCCAAAATATAAGCAAAGGTTGCCTTTGGTGACTCTAGGCACTTTTTTTTTCCCTTTGGTTTTATGTTGTTCAAAGTTTCTATAATGAGAACTGAACAATGCCTATAATGTAGGAAAACATGAACAGTTCCTTTTATTTTTAATATTTTGAAAATAAAAAATCCTAACACAGGTGTAGATGAGGGGAGCTGGAAGACAAGGGGAACTTAGTTGAAGGAGTAGGCAAATTCTGACTGTCAGATCAGAGCACCCCCGGGAGAAAGTCAGAGCCAAGTTGCCACTCCAGCAAACTGCCATCAGCCGTCTTTGCACCTCAGCTCTGTGTCCTGTCGGAGGCCTGCCTATTGCAGCTGCCAAGCTCAGCCTTCCTGCTGCGACAGTGCTGATCTTCTTGCAGGATTTCAAACCAAGGAGTGATGTTAGTGAAGTGCTTTCTCCTACCTGCCCCCACCACGCCAGTGCCAACTTTGCCTAAGGGAACAACAATCACAGGACTTCTAGAGTGAAGGCTGTGGGGCTTGTCAGTTATTTTTAGATGCACCCTTGGACTCTTTCTACTTTTTCTAAGCAGTCTCATAGGTGAGCATGCTGGAGTTAAAGTGGTTTTCCAGTGGGTTTTTGCTTTTTTACAGTGCCTTAATCAATTTCTTGAAACAGAGGGCAGATCTGTATCAAAATCTGTGTCCCTTTGACTAAAACCACCAGGTCACTCCCTTCCATCAGTCCTAGGGATCTCATCTCCACAGAGCCTGGCGGAGTTGACTGAACAGCAAGATTGTTTTGGGAACTGTGTACACACAGTTCTAGTTAAAACATCAGTCTCTTCTGTAGGAAGATAAACTAGCCATATTGATTGTTTGTGGCAAGTGTATATGGATGATGATAATATTTGAACATTCCCTTTTAATCTGATTGACTTGACACCTGAATTGAGACTGGGGATGGAAAAGCTCACCCAAAATACTCTAATCCCTTGGTGTAAGTAAAGATCAGCAGGAGCTTCATTCAAAGCACATTTTTGACCAATGGGTTAATTTTTTTTTAATTTCGAAGTTATTTCAGAAAACTTATTCTATAGAATTTGAGAAAGTTAATTTTGAACTCTGAGAAAGCAGAGCCTTCATTTATTGTCTGCTTGCTTCTAAAATGGTTCTGCCAAAAGTTTTGCATACAAATACACTGCGAAGAGATAATAGTAATACAAGTCATGCAGCCAAGAATCACTGGGGGAAATGCAAATCAGCTGGCTTTTCAGCTTGGAGGCAGCAAATGCTGAAGTCATCTCATATTCACCCAAGGCCCTCAGATCTGCACATCGATATATGAAATTGGAGGCTAATATGCAGATATTGATTTCTCTAAGGGGGAGTGTCAATATTTACAGTCCCAAGAGGTAGCAACTGACTGAGGCAAAAGCAAAGTTGTGATGGCGACTGCCAAGGTCATGGCCGAACCATAACCCTGCTCTTCACAAGACAGGTCAGCACCTCTGCCCCCAAACAGTGCCAGATGATTTAGATGGAAGGTGAAATTTTCATCTGGTCCTCTAGACATGACCGGTCTCCATCATTTCATATGCAGGTATTGTGAAACTCCAGATGACTGACTAGATGTCATCTATCACATAAACTTAGTCAAATTAAAATCATCTTGGGCAAGGGGGGCTTTTTCAAATTAATTGTTCAGGACAACTGTTCCCCAAATTGTGATGCTACTACAGTGGTGCATGCCCCTTAGAAATATTGACATAATTTTCTAAGGAAACAGCAGTGATCCCTAACCCTGGCTTCTCATTAGGATCCACCTCCAGAGATTCAGAGTTAACTGATCTGTGCCGGGCTGCAGGCATCTCTAGTTTTTAGGAGTGTCCTAGTGAATCTAATGGGAGCTAGTGTTGAGGACCACTGGTCTACAGGTTCTCCACCTCCCTTTCCCATTTCATCCCTGCCTCTCCACTAGCTACCCCTCAACTCCGAGTCTTATGTTTGCATTTACCTACTTTTTATGTTTGTATATCTTTGCTCAAGCTATGTCTCTTGTGAGAAATTATCCACCCATATCGGAGTACTTATTCTTCCTTATATGAACCATTCTCTGAGTAGGTCCCAACTCCTGAATCACGTTAGAATTTTCCCACTTCTCCATGCCTCCAGCAAGCCTTGCATCACACCAGGGCAGTTTCAAGTGGACAGACCTGTTTCCCCTGGAAGAGGGTGGTTTCCTTGAGGTGAGAGACAATGCCTTGCTTCCCTGGGTGTCTAAAGCATACCCACCCAGCTTAGTACAAGTCATAGTAGCCACTCTATCAATATTGGTTGCAAAGATGGATGAAAATGCAGGTTCATGTTTGGGATCAGGGTCTTTTAGAAATGAGGGAAAGGCCGGGCGCGGTGGCTCAAGCCTGTAATCCCAGTACTTTGGGAGGCCGAGGAGGGTGGATCACGAAGTCAGGAGATCGAGACCATCCTGGCTAACACGGTGAAACCCCGTCTCTACTAAAAATACAAAAAACTAGCCGGGCGTGGTGGCGGGCGCCTGTAGTCCCAGCTACTCCTGGCTGAGCCAGGACAATGGCGTGAACCCGGAAGGCGGAGCTTGCAGTGAGCCGAGATCGCGCCACTGCACTCCAGCCTGGGTGACACAGCGAGACTCCGTCTCAAAAAAAAAAAAAAAAAAAAAGAAATGAGGGAAGACTAGAATCGTTTGTATATTTGAGGGTGGTTCGAATTTTTTTTTAAAGTAAAAAAAAAATCCCAATTTTAAATTTGAGGTTCTTGGCGCACACGAGACTAGAGCCAAATGTCCCCCACCCCCCCCTCTTTATGATGTCCTCTTTGGGTTCCATTGGGATAACTCAGATTGGTTCAGCCCAAGTGCCCCCAGATAATTCAGTAACACATAGAATACAACTTTGTCCCCTAATGGGAAAGAATGGCAGATTTCTATGCCAACCAGAAGATGGATGGATGTCAAGACACACAGTGGAAAAGTTGTAAGGTAGACCATTTATATTGGTGGAGGCTTCTTCCTTCTATTTCAAGACATGCTCCCACTTCAGATTCCTCTTTTTAAATTTTTTATGTAACTAATTATTGAGTGCAAAATTTTTACCACATGAATCTGCATCAACATAATATTTATTTTGTACACAAAATGTGATGAAACAGAGCGGCAGGGTCAAAAGAATGTCAGCATCGAAACTTTCAGGATAAATATCTGTGGCCTGAAGAACATTCCAGAGACAACAGTGGTGCCTTGTTTGGAAAACTGCTGCATCAGCAACACTCTTGATAGTAAAGAAGATAACTGTGTGAAAAATCACATATTTTAACAATGCCTTTTAGAAGTTATATTCTAGGTGAAGAAGTTTTAGGAATGTCTTCACTCACGTATTTTGCTTATGATTTCCTTTTTGTGTATGCACAAAAGCTAAAGTAAAAAATCAAAGCCATGGTCCTTATTTAATTTACTATGTTTCTTCTTACTTTGTGGCACATAAAATAATGGTGTCTTTATTACTTTGCCAGGGATGCCGTAAGAAAGTATCACAGATTGGGTGGCTTAAACACTGCAAATGTATTTTCTCTCAGTTCTAGAGGTTGGAAGTCTGAGATGAAGGTATTGGTAGGGTTGGTTTCTTCTGAGGTCATAGTTTGTAGACGGCCATTTTCTTTCTGTGTCCTCACATGGTCTTCCCTTTGTGTGTGTCTGTGTCCTAATCTTCATTTTTTTTTTTTTTTTTCTGAGATAGGGTCTCAGTCTGTCACCCAGGCTGGAGAACAGTGGCGCCATCTTGTCTCACTGCAACCTCTGCTTCCCAGGCTTAAAGGATCCTCCCACCTTATCCTCCTGAATAGCTATGACTACAGGCATTTGCCACCACGCCCAAACAATTTTTGTATATTTTGTAGAAACAGGGTTTTGCTATGTTGCCCAGGCTGGTCTCAAACTCCTGGGCTCAAGCCATCCACCTGCCTCAGTCTCCCAAAGTGTTGGTATTACAGGCATGAGCCACTGCACCCTGCCCTAATCTCCTCTTCTTATAAGGACACTTGTCATATTGGACTAAGGCCAACCCTCCTGTCCTCATTTTCACTTCATGACCCCTTTAAAGATCCTATCTCCAAATACAGTTTTGTTTTAAGGTACTAGGAATTAGGACTTCATATATGAATTTTAAGGGAACACAGTTCTGGCCATAACAATGGCCTTACAATTGATGGCTTCTTACTTTCAGTGAAATTTAAAATATACACTTCAGAAGATTGTAATTATATTAAATGAGTGTCTGCAGCTGGAAAGCACTCCCTGAGCCTTAGTTGTTTATCATTACCTATTTCATAGGCTGGTTGAAGGGACTAAGTAAGATAGCACTTCCAAAGTCCTTAGCACAGAACCAAGTATATTGTGAGTGCTCAATGGATATTGGCTACTATGATCATTATTAATCTGGAAGTATTTTCATATGAGTAAGAAGTTATTGAGAAAAAAATCATGTTTTTTTTTTTTTTAAATAGGTAGTGATTTTTTAAAAAAAATCTTAGAATTTGATGATGACTTTGAAAACCCTAGTGTACAATCAAGAAAGCACTAAGTTGGCAGCCATGATTCAGGCATAATGCTTATAAGATTATTTTAATGTACAAAAGTGTTTTGTAATTACCTAATTGTCTGGCACCACTTCAAGTCCTATTTTTTAACCCCTTTAAGCCAGGCCAGAAACATTGCCAGTGAGTGTGACACAGTGATGCAAAATGCATTAAGCTTTTACAGCAGAGCCTCAAGACCCCCAATAGCATCAAGAGATTAATAATTGGAGTAAGAAAGATAGATGTATTTTATGAATAATTCAGTCTATCATTAGAAATTAGAAACTTGAGAGCCTTGCTACATGGGAGAGTAAACAGAAGCTTGCCTTAATGGGTTATAATTTTAAAATGAGGAAGACGTTGCCAATTGTCACTTAGGTAAGCTTCAAGCACACTTCTCAATGAAAAGAAACTCACTCGAAATGAGGTCACCCACTGGGGTCAAGTTCAAGATAAAGAGATGAATACTTTCCTGCGCTGGTTTACCAACTGGTTCTTTGTCATCTTGAATAAAATAATTAACCTCTTTATAAGTAAACCTGCGAAGCTTTAAAGCCACACACGTTTTGTCTCTAAACCAGGCATCCTTCACCAAGCCATACTCTCAGATTGCTTCTTCCATCCTCAACACCCAAAGTTTTTCATGGAGTCCACCTTTATTAACATTTCCCAACCAACCCTGGAGCTTTCTAATAACCTGTCAACAAAAGAAAACTAGTCATGGCAGTCCTAGGAAGAGTTTGTACATTTTGCACCTGGCTTTAGGTGTGTAAAACTCCCAGCTTTGCTATCAAACTCAAATGAGTCCCTCAAATGATGGACATTTCCATTCAAGTCTGAGGGAAGGATGTTGTTAAGAAAATACTGTACAAGTCTGTACAAGTCCATCTATTAAAAACAGGGTATGGATCAGTGGCAGAGACAAAGCTGTGTGCTCACTAAACCCATTTCACGCTCTTCCTGGGTAGATAGCAAAGCCACACTTCCCAGTCTCCCTGTGCAGTCGCTGGGGCCTTGTTATGATTTCTAGTCAACTTAATGCATAACATTCTCAGTTCTAGACCTAAAGCTCCCAGTGTCATCCTGTCCTCTCTCAGCTACCGTCTTCCACCTGGATAATGATGCAAGCTTGGAGACAAGAATGCTCAGGGCAACCTCCAGAGACAAGCACTGAAAATGGCAGAACCACCATTTGGAAGGAGCCTGGATCCTGAATATCTGCAGAGTGCACACTCTCCACCTTTACGGACCATATCACTCTGTCACATATGGGAGAAAGTCACTTTGACTGTGGTTAAGCCACTGAGATGTAGTGGTTGCTTTTTTACAGAAGCTACTTTTATTTACCTTGAATACTATAGGTATTGATTTTCCTGATAGGACTAATATAAGGATTAATTTATTTGTTTGCTTTTTTACTTTATTCAACAAGTATTTCAAATCCACTATTCAAGAGTCATGCTGCTAGATGCCAGTTCATGAAGTAGAGACAACTGTGATTCAGAGCTTGGACTTTGGAATCAAAATACGGGTTCGGATCCTGGCTCTGTCACTTACCAGCCATGGGACTTTGAATATGTGACTTAATATCTCTGTGCTTTAGTTTTTTCACCTGTAAAATAGGGATAATAACACTATCTACCTCATAGGGTTGCTGTCCTGAGAATTAAATGAACTAATTAATGCATGCAAACTACTTTGTTCCTTATCTAGTGTATATCTCAATGAAACTTGATATTAGGGCAGAGTCAGGGCAGATCTCCAATTTTCTAAATTAAACATAAAATGAGCTGTTGTCAGTAGTCAAATTTATAAGTACATCCTACTTGTGTATCCATGAAACTCAAATCCAGTGATAACCCTCGAAGGGACTGAAGGAATGCGATCACCAAGGCAGGTTCCCAGCACTTGCTCTTCTTTGGATACATAGGCACACGCTCTAGCAGTGCATGCCAGGAAATCTCATTTTGGTTAAGGAAAAGTATAAAATTACTGGAGAGTTTATTTGAAGATTTGGGAGAAGAAAAAAGAAAATGAAAATTAGAGGAGGTTTTCCTTCCTTCAGGTTGCTGACATAAACATTTCCTTGGCTCTCTGGAGGCTTTTCCAGTGGGGCGGACCCATTAAATAAATACATGTTTCTTTTTGCTTTTACAAAATCCGGTAATGCAAAGCCTTATGCTTATTTAATATTTTCCTATTTGTTTTCATAGCCAAAATAATGTCTGGTGGGCAGGCAGTTCCTTGAGAAGATCCAGTATATACCCTGTCCTGAAACAGAGTCAAGAGTTTTCAGGAAGAAAATACAAAATGTCCTTTTAGAGAAAGAATGAGATGGGCTGGTATTCAGAGAGTCCATTAACCTGGAGTAATAGCAAAACACACACACACACAACAAAATAAAACTCTGGATAAATTGGCATTGAAAGACTCCAGGCCCAGAAAAGATCTTTTCAAAACGTTTATAATATATATATTTCTCTGGGCCCATTGTTCTGATTTCAACTGTCAGTAGCTAAAGAACATGAACTTTTATGATGTGAATAAAGGAACTAGAGAATATGGAAGATTATGTTAAAACAAAAAGCTGGCGACTTGCTTTGGGAGAGAAGCAAAACCCAAACCAGGTTACAAATAATCCCTCCTTGACTACGAACAATGTCCATGGGTTGTACCAAAAAGAAGAGTTTGAGCAAAGATCTCAGGGCATTAAAAATGGGAAGGCGGCAACTTCCTAAAAGCAAACCAGGCAAGTAGCTTAATCTATTTTCCATTACGAACTGAAAGGATTGCATTGTCCCAGGCACCAAAAAGGTCAGTGTGTACTTTAAAACTTCCATTTTGTTTGTTTAGCACTTTGCATAGGACAGAGCCATTTGTGAGCAAGAAAAACAATTTTGTGACTAGAACCTCAAAAAGTCAGAGGAAGATAGAGGCAGCCTCTTCTTGGCACTGCTCAGGATGTGACCAGACAGGTCAGCAGCTTTCTGTGCCTTTGTCCTCCAGTACTGTGTGTAGAAAAGGGCTTGGGGCAGGTGTGGTGCCACGCGTCTGTAGTCCCAGATACTCAGGAGGTTGAGGCAGGAGAATCGCTTGAACCTGGGAGGCGGAGGCTGCAGTGAGCCAGGATAGCACCACCGTACTCCAGTCTGAGTGACAGAGCGAGACTCAGAGACTCCGTCTCAAAAAAAGAGAAAGAAAGAAAAGAAAAGAGCTTGGGAACTAGTTGCCCCCTGTGGGATTAGATCCTGCAATTTCTGAAACGTTTTTTGAACATTCTTGATTAAGGCAAGCTAATCATGTTTACTTTTCAATGGTCTTTCACTTTAAACAGAGTGTTTTCTACTTTTGAAGAAAGAAAATCTGTCTACCATTTGAAGTCAAAAAATGAGCTTAACAAACTGAGTTAGGGGTTACCTTTTGAAACCAGTTTTCGTTCAGATTGGGCCCAGTATTTCCCTAGCAGCCCAGGACCCCCAGGAGAAAGGAATGGCTCTGTTTTCATTTCATTCTCTCATGTCCACATTCCACCATAGTTGTGAATATCTGGAGTTGTCTTTGGGGAATTTAGGACTGATCAAGACCTTAAAAAGGCTATACAGCAACAGGAAACTCCAAAACAAATCCTTCCCAAGGGGAACTTTCCAAGCCTGGAAATAGTTCCTTCTCAACCTAACTACCTAGCCACCACTATTGGCTGTTCGTGGAACTTCAACCCCAAGTTAGAAATTTGGTACCAGATCAGTTCTGTGTGCTTCATGTATCACCTCAATTTAATCTTCACAATGACTCTAATAATAAATAATAAATATATGAGGCAAAACAATAATAAATATATGAGGCAGAATGATTATTATCCCATTCTATAGGTGAGGAAGCTGAGGCACAGAGAAGTTGGTAACTTACCCCTAGTCATACAGCTAGTAAGTGGCAAAGCCGGGATTCAAATGCAGGGAGCATGACCACAAAGTGTATGAACTTAGCCACTGACTATATTACCTTTCCTAACATCTGAAACCTTTGAGAGAAGAAAGAAATGAAATGCTTGAAAATGCAGGCAAATTGGTGGGGAGATTGTTTTTAAGCAGAGTAGCACTCCTGGCACTCTTTATTCCACACTTTGCAGGGGCTCATCCATTCCTGTAAGACTCGCCTTGGTGACATCCACAGGACTGCTGAGCTTCAAGTAGTTTCTACTGAGTCTCACAGTATTCTTGCCTAGGACATCATTATCCTGGCAGATCAAGTACCATGGGAGGAAGCTGCTCTCAGTCCCTCCAACCATATAAGCTATTCACATTTTCCAAGATCCCTGATTATGTGCCTGAATAGAAAATTTGGTTTCTGATTAATAAGCATCCTTGCCTTTATGCTTCTACAAAAAGCATTTGCGCTAATAATGTGATGCTTAATAATGAGATGTCTGTCACAGGAAGGGAAATGGCAATGGGGAAACAATGATCTTGGGCCAAGTTTAAATGTCATGCTTTTAAAAAACCTTCACCCCAAAGAGTCACACTGAAGCCACTTATGTTTGTTAAAGGTGTTGCAAAGCAGAGATTGTTTTTTTCTTTCCTGTTTCATTGATGATTTCAGGGTGCTTTTCCATTTTTCAGAAGGGTCCTGGATCTGGAAGTATCCAAGCATCAGGCTGGCAGAGCTTGGCAGAGTGACATTCCTGCCAAGTTCAGGACAAATCTATTTCTCCCTCTGTTACCGTTAGAACCTTCATCTCTACATTTAGGACCTGACATGTGCCAAACTGCCCAATTACTCCTTGTCTGTCATTAAAGTGTGCAGCTAAACACTGGGTTTGAGAATACATCATCGCAACTGTCTAAACACAAGCCCAAGTGTATTCAAGAGTCCCAGAGGATCAGGGTACAGGAATAAAACCATTCAAATGGGCCAACATTCAAAATGTCATATACAGTCATGCACAAAAAAAGGTGCCTGTGGTGAAAACTGGATTGACACCCATAAAGCACAAAGACGTGAGTCTTGTGTTTTCTGAGCTTCTGGGAGGACCTGCCCTCCTGTGCTTTGCCTGTGTGGCTCATTGCCTGTGAGGGGACATTGGGAAAGGCTCTGTTTTAGAAGAAGCCTGGCCAGATAGATGACACTAGC
This sequence comes from Macaca fascicularis, assembly GCF_037993035.2. Classification (NCBI taxonomy): domain Eukaryota; kingdom Metazoa; phylum Chordata; class Mammalia; order Primates; family Cercopithecidae; genus Macaca; species Macaca fascicularis. The sequence goes on along the minus strand of NC_088379.1, from coordinate 79,043,081 downwards.
CAAGTACCTTGGCAATCCTGTAAACCAATTTGATTCCAGTCAAATCAGAGGGGACTGATAGAAATAGGAGGAGAATGCTGGAGGGGGCATCTGGTTAGTGTAAAAAATAAAAACAGCCATTTCAACTAATTTTATTGGAGAATCTAAAATACAGAACCACTGCGAAGAGTAACCTAGCCTATCCGGTCAGCATAGGTTAAATTATGACACAGTAATAAGCAACTCTAGATTTGTCGTGGCTGAACCCAACAAAGGCAGATTTCCGGACATACTCCTTGTTCATCACAGTCCAGTAGAGAGGCTCCACTCTTCATGGCCCTCATATATCCAGGCTGATGGAACAGCCACCATCTCCAAAGCCATGCATTCCTTTTCCAGAGGGAAAGAAAGCCCTGGAGGGTCTCAAAGTAGCAACTAAATGATCTGGCCTGGAAGTGATGGCATCTCATCTGCTCAAGATTCATTGACCAGAATTAGTCATATGGCCCCAGCAACCACAAGAGGGTCATGGTGTGCACTGCCATCTACCATTAATGACTACCACAGCCACCTAGGTCACATCTCTAAGTAGCAAAGTTGGGGTCCTGACTCTAACTTTGCACAGTCCATGACTTTAACACAGAAGCAGGGGCCCACAGACCTTTGGCCCAGCCTGGCTGTAGAGTTGATCTAGGGGCCTCTGAGGATAGGGAGAGGCCCTTGAGAACGGGTTGTTTTCCACAGCCTAGAACTCTAGCTTTGGTCAGATACCCCATTCTTACCTGAAGAGGTCAGAATCCCTAGCTTAGTCCTACAATAATTGATCCCTTGCTTATCTTTGTGGAGTCCTCCAGATTGGGGAAAATTTGAAAACATATTGAATCATTTGGACTCTTCCTGGCCTTCTTGGTAGGAGAAAAACAGATCCCTGGAGCAGGGGCTGTAGGGAACTATTTTCTGACATTGGTTCCAATCTAGAATTCCTGCAAGAGGTCTGTGATAGCTTCTGTATCTGTAAACTGCTAAAGAGTACACCTTCCCAGATGTGTATTGCTATTTTTAGAATGCATGCAGCAATTGTGATCCATAAAATATACATTCGATTTTAAACAGGTACTGAATTGATTTTATCATTGCACATTTTCTCAATCTACAGCTCCTCAAAGCAGGTTTTAGCATAATTTGGGAGGGGAGTGAGGAGCGGTGGTGGTTTGCCAGGTTTTGTTTTGTTTTGTTTTTGACATTATAAAGATATAAAGAAGACCTTGTACTGTTGGAAATCTGTGCTCCCTGAATTAAAACTGATTTACATAGCACCATTACACTGTTACAGTATTCTGTATTTGCCTATATATTTACTTTTATCAGTGGGTTTTATGCTTTTGCATGCTTTCATATTGTTCAGCATCCTTTTCTTTAACTTGAAGAGCTCCCCTTAGCATTTTTTATAAGGTTGGTCTAGTAATGATGAAGTCCCACAGCTTTTGCTTGTCTCAGAAAATCTTTATCGCTCTCTTACATTTGAAGGACAGTTTTGCTGAACATGTTATCTGCATAGGGTGCTTTGTAAGGGCCTTTTTCCTAGGCTTCTCGGACCCTTTTGGGGAATTTTCTGGACAACTAACAGCAATACGTAAACATTTCAGTGGTTGCCTTTGAAGCTGATATTTGTCTTCTGAGAGAATTATCCCATTGAGGGTGGGATAAGGCAGGAGGGTAAGTACCATCTTGAGAATACCAGACTAAAGCTTCGTATAAATAGAACCACTGCCTGCTGGGAGGTCAGTGCAGGTAACACTTGGTCAAGGAGCATCAGCAGAAGTACTAAATGAACAATTAGGGAGCTGGAATACAGGGGATTATACACACAAACCCTCCTGCGCCCATTGCAATAACTAAATAGCTGGCATCACTTATTTCAGGTGTGTCAGAGTAATCTGCCCAAAGTTGTAAGTGGAGTGAAGGGCAGGTGAAGGTCAGGATTATAACAATATTCCAGCCCATGATTTTCTGTCATGTTAGCACAGAAGATAAACCCAACTGTCTGGCCACTTTAATTTGTGGGTAGTTTATCACACAAGCTGTGTCAAATAAACCAAGCCTCCCGCACCCATCACCGTATATTGGGCCAAGGAAAGTTTTATGTCCCGAAGGCCACTATTTGTGACCTAGGCCCAAGGGAGGCCCCCTGCTCTGAACCTTGCTTTGAACCCTACCCCATAAGGGGTCACCAGTGTGACTGCATAGCCAATAAGGCCAAGGACATGACTTCCTGTGTTACTCTGAGTCCCCATGTGTCTTTGTAATAAGTTCACATCAGTTAGTGTGTGACTCTTCCTTTTGACTCTCTCCTTGGAGGTCTGTCACCGTTATTCATGAACATGGTGGCAGTTCTGTTTTCTTAATGGTATACAATGAGCAAAAACCAGAATAGAAATTCCACCTTTGGCTGGGTGCAGTAGCTCACACCCGTAAACCCAACACTTTGGGAGGTCAAGGCAGGCAGATCACTTTAGGCTGGGAGTTCAAGACCAGCTTGAGCAGCATGGCGAAACCCTGCCTCTACTGAAAATACAAAAATTAACTTGGCGGGGTGGTGCATGCTTGTAGTCCCAACTACTCAAGAGGCTGAGGTACATGAATCACTTGAACCTGAGAGGCAGAGGTTACAGTGAGCTGAGATCACACCACTGTATTCCAGCCTGGGTGACAGAGCAAGACTCTTGTCTCAAAAAAAAAAAAAAAAAAAAAAAAAAAAAAAAAAAGAAAGAAAGAAAGAAAGAAAAGAAAAGAAGAACAGAAAAAGAAAGGAAGGTAGGAAGGAAGGAAGGAAGACCCTCCTTTGTGTCTCAGTCCTTTGGTTTCCAGCCAAAACCCCAAGGTGGTTGTCCTAAGTCCCCTCACAAGGCTGGAAAAGAGAAAAAGGGAGATGGGGCTGGTCTGCAGCTAATGGGCATGGGAAACAGGAAACCAAAGACATTATTTGGTGAAAAAAGAGACTTGGAGGAAAGTTACAATCCAAAGCACCACACACACAGGGGGTTGGCAGGCTCCCAATCCCAAGAGAAGCACCTGCAATCTGCCAGATGATGGGAGCAAGGAGTCTGAGAGCTGAGTGAGGAGAAATTACTCCAGCATTGATTTACAGAGCCCAGCCCCTCTTATGAGGCTCCCGGATGCAGCTGTGGGTGAAGAAGGAACTGGTGAAGGAGAAAATGTTTGGACTTTATTTTCTGTGTTTAGTGTAAACCCAAGGGCCCCTTGGAGTCAAAAAATTACTGGAGAGTAAAAGAGCACTGGCAGTCAAGGGGATTGCAGCCAGTCTTTGCTCAGCAGGCTGTCTTCCAGTAAGATTAGGATCACAGAGCTCATCAGGCAAAACCCATCTCTCAATGTCCAGGGTGAATGGTGTGCACACACAGAAATAATCTATTGCCATGGCCCTGGGGGACAATCCTGCGGCCAGACCTGGGTTGAGGTCAGGGCCTGCAGGCTGCCTGAGAAAGCTAATAGAACACCATGAGCTAATGGAGTGAACCCAGATGAAAAGAAGGGGCTTAGGACAGACAGAAGAACAGCAGAGCATCTCCTTGCTAATTAAACTCCTTGAGACATGTAGAAGAAAGAAAGTGTTGGGGGGAGCAAGAACCTGCATTCTTAACAGCTCCCAAAGTGATTCCACTGCAGGTGGTGCCACGAGCCACATGTTGGTAGATGGCAGGTTTCAGAGGACTGACATGTGGCATCCTGTTGATAAAGGAAGCATACTTTTCAATGTTTAAACGTTTTCGTAAATCTCTAGGAGATAGCAGTTTGCTGAGTTGGCAAATGGGCAGCGCTTGGGCAAATAATGGGATGAACTTGTGGGGCCAGGGGCCAGCCTGCTGTAATCTTCCAGGCCTCTACATTCTCTTCTCAGGCACAATGGCAAGAACAAAGGTAAGAGTTAAAAGGATCTTTGGGGGAGTCCTGTGCTGAGGGTATTGGGTACCGGCCTCCCTTGTGAGTAGGGCCCTGCACACAGACTCAACCACAGGTAGTCATGGCAACTTTTGTGTCTAGGACGTGTGCACGCCAGCTTGCTTACTCTCTCATGCTGATTTGCCCCTGGCCTTGCTGAATGTAAATCTGTGAAATGAAGATCAAAGGTATCTTCGTACAAGGACCTGATCCTCTGCCTCAGGGTCTCACCTTCATCTTGTCATGAAGCCTGCATCCTGAGTCTATGACCTTAATGTTTCTGAAACTGGAGTCTGGGTTATTTTTAGAAACCCTAGACATTCTTCATTTAGGCATTTGTCTTAATGATAATTGTAAAACAGAAGTTTTACCAGTTATAAAGAGAAGAGTTTTCTTTTGGAGTAGCAATTCCCATTTGGAATTCCTCTTCCATCAAATAAAATTTGATTTTTTTTTAAGTCAGTGTCTCTCTAGCTGTGGTCTTCAAGAGAATAGCAGATCTTTCTGTACATTCTCAATGATCTATGTGAAGGGTCTTTTTCTTTCCTCTCTTAAAAGTGGAAAAACAATAGTTTAGATACAAGACCCAGAAGTGAAATTCTACTTGGCTTTGTAATGACTTTGGGTGGAAAATCTCCAAAGATGAACTACGTCTTGTGCCAATTCATTTAAGCTGAATTCAATCCAACAAGTATTTATGGAACTGTGGTCTTGATGCTATGGCAGGCACAAGGGAATAGAGAGTGCTAAGGATCCTGGTCCTCTTGGGGGAGAATTATTGTACAAGGATCTATGGGAGCATTCTCCCTGGAGGGGTCAGAAAAAGCTTCTCAGAAGGATGAGTTCACCAGAATGACTGGCAGAGAGAGACAGAGAGAGAGAGAGAGAGAGAGAGAGAAGCAACAGCAATATGGGCAAAGGCGTGGCACAGCCAGTAGTCTACCATGACTGGAATGTAAGGTTGGAGGGTAGATGGCCTGGGAAGGTAGAGAAATAGTGTGAACCATGTGTGCTGTGCTGTGGAGCTTGAGCTTGTTGGCAGAAAAATGGGGCCACTGTTTGGGGTTATAATGCCTTTCTGAAATCTCTGCCTCTGTATGTCTTCATCACCCTGTTTTGATTGAAAAGCCTGAACTCTCTCAAGGGCCATGTTTTATTGGTCTCACACTCCTAGGTATAAAGAGGCAAAAAATACTGTCATCTTAGCAATCAGACCAGAGTTCCAATTAGGAAAAGACATGTCTTTGTGCGAAAAAAAAATATGTTGATAAGAACTCAAGGTAGATTCCAAATACCTGAGAATTCAAGGTTTTAAACATCAGAAGGGAAATAATTTTGTGTAACTGGAGATAAAGAATTTGGGGTTTTGGTGGGGATTTCAGTAGAAAAGCAAGCTGCTGAAAAGGGAGGGGAAAGGGATATGGAATATGGTGGAGGGATGTCTCCCCACTCAACAGTCAGGGAAGTCTTTAAAATTCATAAATGCTATGTGCAAGTGAGGATTTTGTCATAGGATATTGAGGACAGGTTTGAATTTTAGGGCCAACTTGAATTGGGGTGTAGAATGGAAGCTGCGAAGCAGAATGTGTTGTAGCACCTGAGGTGGCCCTGAAAACATAAGCCCCTGGGAAGTGCAGCTACTTTGGAAAGGGCTTTGGATTCCCTGGGCTATGGTTTTGGACTAGATCTTGAGGGTTTGACAGAGAATTTTATGTGTCAACTTGGCTAGGCTATGATGCCCAGTTGTTTGGTCAAACATAAATCTGGTTGTTTCCATGAAGATTATTTTTAGATGTGATTAACATTTATAATCAGTAGGCTTTGAGTAAAGCAGATTACCCTCCATCCAATCAGCTGAAAGCCTTAAGAGCAAGCAAGCATGCGTATGCGTGCGCGCGCACACACACACACACACACACACACAGAGAGAGAGAGAGAGAGAGAGAGAGAGAGAGAGAGAGAGAGAGAACTGAGATTGCCGAAGAAAAGGCAATTCTGCCTCCCAACTGCAAAATAGAAACCCTGTCTGAGTTTTTGACTGCTGCCCTGCCCTGCAGATTTTGAATTTAAGACTGCAACATCAACTCTTACCTGAATTTCTGGACTACCAGCTCACCCTACGGATTTCAGACTTGCCAGTCCCCACAATTATGTCAGCCAATTTAAAATAAAAATATTGACAGATAGATAGATAGATAGATAGATAGATAGATAGATAGATAGATAGATAGTGATATCCTATTGGTTCTGTTTCTCCAGAGAATCCTGAGTGACGTAGTTCTACAGTACATATTTCCAGGTTCTGGGCAGGAGCAAGCCTTTTCTCACAGTTTGAGAAAATGCCCAAAGGAAAGGGATTCAAACATGGCTCTTCCTTGGCTCGTTAGGATGTAAGTGCTCTGTGGCAGACACTGCTAGATCCCAACCCTAAAGATATTCTCTCTTATTCCTTCCTTACTAAAAGAACTCCAATTTGGCTGGCACATTTCTTCACTGATTTATCCTTCCCTCTCTCCCATTCTTCTTGTCTGGAATATAGACACAAAGCCTCATGGTACAGCAGCCATCTTGCAATCATGAAGATAAAAGCCACAAAGGATGGTAGCGCAGGAGGTGGAAGGACTCTGCATAGTTGAAGACACTGTGATTAGGTGTCTCAGCCCTGCACTTAAGTACCTCTGCTTTTCTTAATAGGAGAAAAACAAACCTCTTCCTTGCTTATGCCAGTCTTCTCAAGTTTCTTGCTACTTGCAGCTGAGTCCACTCTTGACTGATATCACCTAATCTCAGTCACTATCAGATTAAGCAATGGCATTACTTTCAGAAGGCCACCAAGAAAAAATTGCCTGGGACAAGAGTAAGGAGCCTGAAGATATGACTAACTTTCTCTGTAGCCCTTTACCGAGTAGCAGATTAGCTGAGCTCACATAATGATATCAACTAGTCATTACCTTGATTAGAACACAGGAGAAGTAGGTGTTCGTGGATTCAAACTGAAGAGCTGGATGGAGGAGTGTCAAGGACATGTCATCATCAGGAGGCAGAAAGTGAGAGGGCATCTCTAACTGTAAGTGATGGTTTTATAAAGTAGAAGCGTAGTTTTAGAAAGTAGGAAACCCACTACAAATGAAGTATCTGAACCTATGGCCAGAAGGTGTCTGGTTTAAACAAAAAAGAAATTACTACTTAGGGGCATGAATAGCCCCTATATATATAAATAAAGACTGTCATCATATCTGTTTTCTCCTACACTTGCCCTTCATGTTTTTCTCCTTATTCACTCAATCATTGATTCATTCAACAAACATTTATTAAGCACATAGGCACTAGGGGCACAAAGATGAATAAGACAAAGTTCATGCCCTTCAAAAGGAAAAATTGGGTGGAAAAACAGAATTGTGAGCATATAAATAGCAAAATTTGTTTAAGTGCCAAAGAAAAGATAAGAATAATAAGTCGCAAACCACAGACTGTGCCCAGAGGATGTAGGAATGACCCCATAGCATAGAAGACATTTGGAGCTGAACTTTGAAGTTTAAATAGGATTTTCCTACTAGAGACTAGGGAAGTCCATTTCCATTTCCTACATCCCTATCTTTGAAGACATGAATATTGAAGGGTATTTGATCCATCTGCTATCAGGAGAGGCTTCTCTGAGGTGAGCAAGAGTGAATGAGGAAGGAAGAGAATTCTGGGTGGAGGGAGCAGCTTACACAGAAGCCCTGTGGAAGGTGGAGTTTGACAGGCAAGAGGAAATGGAACTCAGATGGTGAGGTGGACAGCGGTATGAGATGAAGCTGAGGACAGTTTTAGGGGGTTAGAATGATACGGGGATAGACCATGTTAAGGAAATGTTGGGTGTTTTGTTTTTTTTCGTAAACCAATGAGAAGTCACTGAACTGTGTTGTGCACGTAGACCACGTGATCATCTTAACTGCTAGTAATCAGAAGCTCTTAGACTAACAAACTGTGGTTTCTTCCAGTAGTCTGGGATTCTGAGTTTTCCTTGCCACCTTTATATATCTAAGCTGTAGGCTCACTGGTGGGAACAGTTATAGGTATCGGAATATCTTCCCATCTCTCATAGTCTTACAGTTTTCTTCTCAATAAAGGCAGGCACACTGGCAAACTTTAATAACTGTCAGGTGTGATTAAGAACAGCCACTCTCCTTTAGACTTGCATAGGAAGCCCTTTCCACTGAGGAGGGCACCGTGTCAGTCTCTGGGTGGCATCCGATGAAGCCAAGGGTTAGAAAAAGCACCAGGAAAAGATGTAGATAATAGCAGGCATTAATAGTATCTACACATAATACAATGTCCAAAGAGCAGGACCTGGAGCCCAGCAGATACCACTGCATTGACAGCAGCATTTTATTCATACTCTCCTGACTATGTCATTTTCCATGGTTAGGATGTCAGGCTGTGACCTGAATTTCCAAGTGCGTTGCCTGTACCATCAGCCGTTAGCTTGCAGCAAGGCAGGAATTTATGTATAGTGGGGTTTGCATATTCAGTGTTTTAGGTAAGGAGGACGCCTTGGATCTTGGCCCAGCTGAAAAGGAGTTGCCTTTCTTTGACATTGATATGGTCTTACTTAAAAGAACATATTTACACAAACACACACAGTACACACAAAGAAAATTCTCAAAGGCTTTCTAGGGAGGACCTTTTAAGAAGCAAAGCTCTCAAAAGCGTATTTTATTTGCAAAGGTAAGGAGCTAAATTGTAGGGTTAAAGGCAAGAATGAAAGGGCTGAGAAATACTCTGCCAGAGATATGATGATTCCTCTGGAATCTCAGATTTTTCTCTAGGGAAAGAAGGAAACAAGGTCAAATAGAAAAGCATGGGAAAAATTAAATATGGCTCTGCTTTAAATTGCAAGCAACGCTTTCAGGAATGCTTGGCTGTACTATTGGTAGGAGGTAGGGGAACTAGGGTTCTTTTCCAGAAATCTGCTTAGGGTATGGGAGTGAATTTTGAAAACAAACAAAATCCGTTTTAGCCTCAAACTTGAAGGGCTAGGAGTCCTGTATTCCCAACTGCTGAACATAGTCTAGCTGCTTACCTGGACTTTGTTTTGCCCTGTGGCAAATGGGCCTTTTGATGACCACGGCTGGCTGTGACACCCAGAAGTAAGCGAACAGAACACCATGTAATCAGCTTAAACGCATCAAGTGGCCAAGTCTTTTTTGAAGAACTCAGTCTTGTCATCTGACAGAAATAAGCAGCACTTTCTAGACAATCTCTTCCTCTCCTTCCCAGTCCTCAAAAGACCCCTCTTTTCTTTCCCATTCCAAGCATCCTTGTGCTGTTTCTCATTCTTCTTACTTTCATCAAAACATTTTCTGAAGCACTTTCAACCAATGATAGCATTTTAAATGAAGAATCTATTCTATCAAAGCAGCAGTGGGAACATGGCTTGTTTGCAGGTTTAAGTTCTGAAATTTTAGTTACACTTTGCACTGAGCATCTACTCTATACGTCGAGGACTTTTTTTCTTTTGTTGTTTGTTTCCCATATGGAAGTATGATTTGTCTACTCAGCATGCTTTCCTTTGGGGAATTATCCCTCCCTAGTCCATAACAATTTCGCTCAGCCTGTATGGTTTAGGTGAAATTTCCCTTCCCTTCCTCTTCCCCTAGGAAAGGGCTTTTGACCCAGTCCTGGCCAATCACAGTATTCTAAAATCTTTTGCTAAGTGATTGGTTCAAGAGTGAGCACGTAGCAGTTGCTGACATTTGAATATTCTCGTTTTTCTTTGACTGCAGCTTTCTGTGCCCTGTTGCAATAAAAAATTCAGTTAATACAGTAATTAGCTCTCTCTTTTGTCCCCAAACAAAATTGAAATTTAAAATGGATGTGCATAAACAAATAGATTGTTGCTTATAAATGGAAAACTTGGCTCAGGTAAGGGCTCCTGGGAGCTCCACAAGGACTTAAAAGACAAAACTGACATGAGCCATTTCAATACAAAAATAAACTCCTTCACCCTCCCATCTAAATACACACAATTTGACTTAACGAAACTTGCATATACACTATTTGGTATTTGTTTCTTTTTCTCAAACAAGACTTTTGCTGCTGACGATGAAACAACCCTAAAAACATCCCATTGATTTGGAATATAGAATCGACCCGCTTACACACAGCTTGGGTTATGGAAACTGTTTGTTTGTGGGTCCATTTATTAGGAAATCCATAATGACAATAGACATTTGTCATTTTCTCTCCACTTTCAACTTAAAATTGTAATAGTATACCTATGTTCAATACTCCTTTCACATTTATGGCTTTTATACTTTCTGGACATGATGAGGTTAATAACATTTGGAAAAATGCCTCAGAAATTAAGCAGAAATCAGCAAAGTGGTCATAGGTGAAAATGACTGGGCATGATTGCTTTTGCCTTTTTTGGTGGCAAGCAGAATAGACACTTTTTTTTTCCCTTAAAGCAAAGCTTTTCTCCTATTCACTTAATTAACAAAATTTCATAAGTAGAAGAGCTTCTGTACTGATTAAGCCAGTGTTGTGTTAGCCCTTCTGTAAAACTTAGGATCAGAAGATTTTAAAATTAGTTAACAGGTCTGGAATAGTATTGCTGTCCTAAGTTTGCTTTCCAGCTCCAAGATAGGCACTTATTCTAATGACAAATAGGAAGGAAACTTTGTTGATATCCCCACGTGCAGAACACTAAAGAGGAGACAGAGGTTGCACTGGCAGATGCTAATGCCACCCCAATTCTGAGAGCCTTTGGCTCTATTTATTTTCTTTCTCCACCCATTGTGAGCAACCTTGATCATACAGTTTACCTTTAGGGAAGCCAGAGAACGTGAGGGTGTGGTCCTCTTTGCAACTAGTATACATAACACACTTGTTAAGAGCACAGGCTTAGTAATCAGAGAGACCTGGGTCCACATTCTGCCTGTTTTTTTGCTAGCTGTGTGACCTCAAGCATGTGATCACATTTCTGAGCCTGTTTTTTCAATCTATAAAATGAGAATACTAATGAATGCCTTACTCATTGAGCTGTTACGATTAAGTGACAATGCTTGTCAAGTTCCTAGAACATATCTTGGAACATGATAAATTTACCCTTATTACTACTATTATACATAAATCATTGAAATTTCTGGTTTACATTTTTCCTTTAAAAAAAAAAGTTTTTGAGGAAAAATCTCAAGGAAGCAGAAAAGCAGATAATAGTATAAAGAAGCTCCCATGTACCCATTACCCAGCTAAATCAAATCCTCAACTAGTAAGTGACTCTTGCTTTATTTATGCCCCCACCCCCACCCACCACTTATTCCCCCAAACCCCAAACATAAATAATTTCATCTGAGGATTATAGACTTCTTTGTTAGAGTGTGTCTGCTCTAAAAGACCAATCTATTCCAGCTGTGTTGGCAAGAAAGACTCTAGATTATCATAGTGCATTTTCCTAGGTTTACCTTTTCCAAAGTGAATCCCAAAGAATATTTTTCCACAGTGTGTTAATAGGTTTTTATGCCAAAAGTATACAGTTCTTTGGTCAAGTAAATTTTCAAATCATTAAATTAAGAAATGTCATTCTTCTTTATGCTACGTGTTTTTTGGAACATTTAATAGGCTCCTATACCATCAGCCTCTAAGAAGACGATAGAGGGTGCAGAGTTTCTTAGACAAATTAAATTCTGCAACTACCTTCTCTAGTGGCATCTTGGGGAACAAATGCTCAATGGAACACACTTTGGCCAGCACAGAATCAGACAAATGTTATTTTGTGGGATTTTGCCACTATTTGGGTAGCCAGATGGCCTGCTCCAGACCACAGATCTGCACTTTCTTTTGAGTTTCTTTGAGCTTTTGCAATTTCTATTTGCTTAGTGCAACTAGAAAGAAGCCAGAATCTTGAGTTCTGGGACTACTGTCCCTATTAGTAAAGGAGACATGGTATAGATTCTTTCACTACCTTGACACACAGGGCAGGGCCATTAAAATAGCCCGGGAAGTGAGAGAAGAGTTGAACAGAATTGAGAACAGAATTGAATTGAGTGTGAGATACAATATCCCAAGTGCCTCCCAAGTCCTGAATTCCTAAGCAATAGCAGTCTACATAAGCAGAACCCTGTGAACTTGAGGATTTGCATATTACACTGTCATTGACTGTTAGCATTAGATTGGGATTTGTGCTTCATGACTTAAAGAAGGGGAGAAATGGGGAACTTGGAAGATATTTTAAAAATATTGAGTAAGGTTGAGCACAGTGGCTCATGCCTGTAATCCCAACACTTTGAGAGGCTAAGGCGGGCGGATCACGAGATCAGGTCAAGACCATCCTGGCTAACACGGCAAAACCCCATCTCCACTAAAAATACAAAAACTAAAAAAAAATTAGCTGGGCGTGGTGGCATGTGCCTGTAATCCCAGCCACTCGGTAGGCCAAGGCAGGAGAATCACTTGAACCTAAGAGACGGAGGTTGCAGTGAGCAGAGATAGCGCCGCTGCACTCCAACCTGGGCGATGATGGAGTGATACTCTATCTCAAAAAAAAAAAAAAAAAAAGTTGAGTCATAGTTCCCCTGTGAAGCGTGCCATCAAGAACATGGGTTGCCTCTTTGGTTATGAGATGACTGTGCTGTCCTATGTGCCTCTGTGAATCTTACTTTTCAAATGATACTGAGAGAGAGTCACCTGAGAGAAAGGGGCAAGCTGTGAGATATAGTAGGTATTTACTGAAATCCACTCACATCCAGTTCTCCTTTATTTCTGGGAGCTGTAAAGTTGTACTTCTCAACTGTCTTACAGTCAAGTGAAGCCGTTTCACTAGTTCTCCCAGCCATTGACTAGGAACAGAAGTAAAATAAGTCACTTCCAGGCTGAGTTAGTGAGAGACCCAGGCAGGATTCTCCAGGCTTTCATTTCCTTGCCGCAATGAGAAGGGAGTTGTCTGCATATTTTGGATGGTACAACTTTAAATGGAGTAGCATCTGCCGACCTGGGGAACCTGAATGACCCTGCGGAGCAGAGCCCCACACTGACCCATGATGGACATATAGTGTGAGCAAAAATAAACCTTGTTGTGTTAAGCTACTAGGTTTTGGGGGTTCATTTTTCACCAAGGCATAACTGATGCTTCCTGATTGATATAGGAGGCATAGCTCTGTATATTATAGCCCCACTTATCTTCCCCACACTCAAACAGGCTAGCACCTAGCATGGGTGTCTAACAGCAAATCTTAATGAAACAGAATTATGAATACTTTACACTAGAGCCTGGTCTCTGATGACAAGTTAAAAATATGAAAAGCGTGTCAAAGGATGATATGGTGTGAATGTGTCCTCCAAAAGCTCATACGTTGGAAACTTAGTCCTCAATGCAGCAATGTTGAAAGGTAGGGCTTTTGGGAGGTGACTGAGTCATCCAGAGGATTGAGTTAATTCACTCATGGATTAATAGGTTATTGAGGAAGTGGGATAAGTGTTACGACAGTGGGTTTTTAAAATAAAAGTCAGCTCGGCTATCTCTCTCATGAGCCCCCTTTGGGACTCTATGCAGAGTCTCCACAAGTAAGAAGGCTTTCAACAGATATAGCTCCTCAATCTTGGACTTTACAGCCTCCAGAACTGTAAGAAATAAAGTTCTTTTCTTTATAAATTACCTAGTCAAAGATATTCTGGTGTGGCAACAGAAAACAGACTGAGACAGATGGATATATATTTCTGAGCCTCTTCTCTTCATAGTCACTAAGTAGTCAACTCAACTGAGTTCTCTGACATTCTTTATTTATCATAAAGATGAATCAAAGAGAGGGGTTCTGAAGCCTCTAATACCTGCCAAGTAATACATACTAATAGCCAACTAATTTACTAAGTGATTAGTAGTAACAGGCATTTTCCCAACACTTTAGATACATGTTTATCTCATTTAATCTTCATAATAACCCAGAAGTTAGTACTAATATCATCCTTATTTTACAGATCCTTGCCTTACAGAGAAAACATAGGGAATGTAAGTAACTTGCTCTAAGTCAAAAAAAGTAAGAAGCACTAGAACTGGAATAAAATTCAAAACAGCCCACATTCTAACCACTATATTTTATGACCCTCAAAATTACCTTTTAAAAGTAGTATCTCCAGCTGTTTTTCCACTTCAGTCTCTTCCTGCCTTCCCTTACTTCCCCATTAACCAGCTATTTCTTTAACCATCACTGGTTGAATAAAGAGCAGAAGCATGAATATCCAACTTTATCTACTTTGTAAATTGACATATATTATTTTATGTAGGCTGAGATTGTTTATGTGTTAGGTGGGGGATCCTGGTGCAAGGCTGGATAAACTGAGAGGGCTCATCAGGGTGTGCAAAGGCTGACCAACTAAGGTTGACCTTCTGATTCTTGTTTAGCTATCCTACTAGATGGGGAGGACAAAGTGGGCTAAGTATTTGAAGCATACAAGACCAAATTGTTGATTAATGAAAGGAATTTTTAAAAATATTTTATTTTTGGATATAAAATAATAATTTTTTGTAAGAAATATGAAAAATACAAAAAGGTACAAAGAAGTCACTTATAATCACCTATAATTGCACCTAACATGCACTTAACCTACATTTAATCAGATAGTCCCGTAGTATTTGTTAAAAATATTTTCCTTTCCTCAACTGAATTGCTTTGGTGATCTTGTTGAAAATCAGTTAGCCATATATATAATGTATTTATTATTAGATTATTCTGTTCCATTGATCTATTTGTCTATTTTTATGGGGAAAAATAACGTCTAGATTTCTGTAGCTTCATAGTAACTCTTAAAATCAGATAATGTGGGCCTCCTTTGTTCTTTTTTTTTCCCATTTTGTTTGTTAGTTTATTTTTTCGAGACAGGGTCTGGCTCTGTTGCCCAGACTGGAGTATAGTAGTGTGATCTCTGCTCACTGCAGCCTCAACCTCCCAGGCTCAAGCAATCCTCCCACCTCAGCCTCCCAAGTAGTGCACACCATCGTATCTGGCTAATTTTTGTATTTTGGGGGGAGACGAGGTTTTACCATGTTGCTCAGGTTGGTCTCAAACTCCTGAGTTCAAGCAATCCACCTGCCTCAGCCTCCTGAAGTGCTGGGATTACAGGCATGAGCCACCATGCTGGGCCCAAAGTTATTCTGTCATTCTACATCCTTTGTTTAAATATACATTTTACTATTAATTAGCATGGCAATTTCTTTTAAATAAATGTCTATTGACATTTTGATAGAGATTGTGTTGAGTCTATAGGTCAGTTTGGGAAGAATTGGCATCCTACCAATATTAAGCCTTCCAATTCAGGAGAATAGTATCTCTCTTCATATATTTAGGTATTTTAAAAATTCTCTCAAGATGTTTGCTATTTTTAGTCCAGAAGTCTTGCAGTGCTTTTAGATACATCTTGCAAATTTTGATATGTGGTTCAAATATTTTATAATTTCACTTGCCATTCCTTCTTTAACACATGGGTTATTTAAAGGCATATTGTTTAACTTCTTAACATTTTGGCTTTTTTCTTTTAGATTTTTTACTGACTTCCAAGTTAATTCTCTTGAAATAAGAACATATTCTATGTAAAATTTTAATCTTTTGAAATTTGAGACATTTTGTAGCCCCGCATATGGTCTATCTTAGTGAGCATTTGATGTACACTTGAAAAGAAGATGTATTCTGCTATTTTGAGATGTTGTGTTCAAATAGGTCAAAGAAATCAAGATGGCTAATAGTGTTGCTCAAATCTATGCTTTTAATGAGGTTACACATGCGTGTGCACACACACACTCCCCATCTTCAGTTTCAAAGTTTATTTTTGCTGAGTACAAAACTCATGATTAACCTTTTTTTTTTTTCCAGCTCTTCAAAGACATCATTCCAATGTTTTTCTGGGCTCATTTTTTCTAAGGAGAGATAACCATCATACATTTTGTTATTTTCCTATGTGTAATGTGTCTTTTTTCACTCCGGCTGCTTTCAAATTTTTTCTCTTTCTGTTTGATGATGATTAATCTGTTTGTGATTTTCTTTGTATTAATTCTGCTTGTGCTTCCTTGAGCTTCTTGGTTCTGTGTGTTGTTATTTTCATCAAATTTAGAAAGATTTTCACCAGTATTTTTTCAAATATTTTTTCTGTTTTCTTCTTTCTCTCTTCTGCACCTGGGAAATCAATGAAATGTGTGTTAGGCTTTTTGGTATTGTCTCACAGGTCACTGAGTCCCTGTCTATTTTTTTCAAACTTTTTTCTCTGTTATTTTGATTATTTATATTGATTTGTCTTCAAGTGCACTAGCATTTCTGCTGTCTGCAGTCTATTCTTAAGCCTAACTACTAAATTTTTCATTTCATATATTACACATATTAATTCTAGAATGTGTTAATTCTTTTTTATTTTTCTACTGAGTTTCCACATCTAGTCACTTTTTATGACTATCTTTTTACTTAAATCTTTGAGAATGTTTATAATAGCTGCTTTAAACTCTTTTTCAGCAAATTCAAATATATGAGAAATTTCAGGAGTTGTTTGTGTTGACTTGATTTCCTGTTTCTGTTCATGTCTAGTAAGTTCTAATTGTGTACTGGACAATGTGGATAATATACTGTAGAAACTCCAGATTCTGTTGTCTTCCCTGAAACAGATTTTTTTTTCTTTCAACAGTTTAATTACTAATCACTCCCCATGAATATGTAATCACTTGGTTTTAAGCTTTATTAGTAACCTGCTTCAGTGTTTCCCTATTTTAAAGCTTTTACTCGGCCTTTAAGGACATAGATTTTACTACAAAATCATGGTCTTCATGGCATTTCAAAAAGAAAACCTTACCCGGCAATTGCTCTCCTGGATATTTAGTTCAGAGAAATAAAAACTTATGTTGCACAAAAACCCATATACTGATAATTATAGAAGCTTTATTTGTGACAGCCAAAAACTGGAAACAACCAAGATATCCCTCATTAGGTGAATGGTTAACCACATTGCATGACAGCCATACCATGAAACGCTGCTCAGTAACAAAGTGAAACTATTGATACATGCAAGAGTTTGGGTGGATCTCAAGAGCACTACACTGAGTTGAAAGGAAAAAAAAAGGCAACCTCAAAAGGTCACATACTGTATGACTGCATATATAACACTTACAAAATGACAAAATTAGAGAGATTGAGGACATTTTAGGTCATTGCCAGGGGTTAGAAAGGGTTGTGGGGAAGAGGTTGGGCTTGACTATAAAGGATTCACATGAGGATTTTTTTCATGGTGATGGAATCATTTTGTATCTTTTTTTTTTTTTTTTTTTTTTCTTTTCTTTTTAGGGAATGAATCTCCCTCTTTCACCCAGTCTGGAGTGCAGTGGCACAATCATCGCTCATTGCAGCCTCGAACTCCTGGGCTCAAGTCATACTCCCACCTCAGCCTCTTGAGTAACTGGGGACTACAAATGTGCCCCACCACACCTGGCTCATTTTTAATTTTCTTTTTTTTTTTTTTGTAGAGATGGGGTCTCTCTATGTAGCCCAGGCTGATGTCAACCTCCTGTCCTTATGGCCTTATGCTTATGGAGAACACAGAAGGTGAAGTACTCGTAAAAGACTGAAGAATGATCGGAAAATGAGTAGGAGGCCCAGGGTAATTTGTAAAAAAGGTTAGATATCTTTCTGCCTTGGCCTCCCTAAGAGCTAGGATTACAGGAGTGAGCTACCATACCTGGTATAGTTTTGTATCTTGATTGCGGTAGAGGTTACATGAATTTAGTCACAGGATGAAATGGCATAGAACTGTATACATGTATTATGCTAAGTTCATAGACTGGTTTTGTTATTGTATTTTAGTTACGTAAGTGATAACCACGGGAGAAATTGAGTGATGGGTACATGAGACCTATCTTTGTAACTTCCTGTGACTTTACTATTTATTAATTCTAAATAAAAGGCTTAGAAGAAACAAAGAAAAACTGGAGATTTTATCAAGTCCTTCCAACTTCAAAGTCTGTTTCCCCTGTACTGAATAACAGCTAAAATTCCGCCCAGCTTTTTCAGACTTCTAGCTGTTGAGTTCTGCTCAGCAAATTGGAATCTTCCTCTTGCCTCTAGTTCATCCATGGATTTGAGGAGAGTTTGTCGTCAGATCTGCAGGTTTCTTCTTTTACAAGTGCCTCCTTTTCGGGATTTCCCTGCTCAATTTCCAGCCACTCTTGCAGGCCCACATTGCATCTTCTGATGACTCAGGCCAATAAGATGGTAGCTTTTTCTGCTTGAATTCCAGCCACCCTATACTTTGTAGAATGGAGAGTGCCCTCAGAGGAACAGTCAGATAAATGCAGACCTCACCCACTGTTGTTCCCTTCTTCCAAGGTTTGAATCCCTTAGAAATTCTGCCCACTTTTTTTCAATCTCCAGTGCCTTCAAATCATTATGTCTTATAAATATATAGGCAAATACACATATATAAAACAGTACATGCATAAAAGCCAACTATAAATTCTTAATATTATTCTACATCTTTAGAATTGTTTATAGATTACAAACCACTTTTCCATTTTATGAATATCAATTTTGTGAGTTAAAAGGAATATTATTATGCACTATCTGATCTTTATACAAATTATCCTGGGCATCTTTCTCATTTCCTGATCATTCTCCAGTCTTACAAGTGCTTCACCCTTTGTGTTCTCCATAAGCATTTTGGTTCACTAGGGCTTACCCCTCATTCTCTGGCTATTTTCACTTCGCCTATTCCCCGTAAGTAATCTCATAATTTTAACTACTTCCTATGAACTACCAGATCCCATCATTGTATGTAAAGTCATGACCACTGATTAGATACCAACTCATAATTACCTATTGGGATTCTGAGTATTGAGAATCAGAATATCTAATTGCCTGCTGGAATCTCCACATGCATGCACACAGACCTCAAAGAGCACGTTCAAAATTCAACACTATATCTTCCCCTAAGATTTTATTTTCTTCCTATATTTTCTGTTTCTTGGAGCAGTACCACCACTCTTAGCACTCACGCTAGAAAAATGTAAGTTGTCTCTCACCCTTCAGGTCCAAATATTCATCAAGTCCTGCCAAGTTTACACCTTATTTGAGCTCCACCTCTTCTCTCCATCTTACCTCTACCCTAGTTCAGTATCTCAGCATTTCTCATCTAGAGTATTGCAATAAACTCCCAATTGGTCTCTTCATTTCTAATCTTGCATGGTCTAGGCCAGGGGTTATAGGTCTAAGAGGGCAGAAAGCAAACTTGGACTATGATCTAAGTTAAAGAGGAACCATGGGTTAATAAGTGCCTCTATGGAAATATAGAAATCCCCCAAATTAGATTGTTAACATCAGCAAAAATTAATATGTTTGTTCTCTTTTAGTGAAGGCAGACAGATTTAATAATAGTAGTTCCTTGGGTAGACTGTGGGTAGGCAGACCACAGATTCTGATGGTCCTGGTCCATTTGAGAAATAAAGTTTTATATATAATATATATAAAATATTACATATGTAATAAGTTATACATAAAACTTTATTTCTCATATGGCTAAAGTTGAGGGATCTCTGAGGATTTTTCTAGGAACTTCATGCTAGGATCTGGTGCTATTTTATAAGGAATAAACTTATCAGGAGCAAAATAAGTCCCAGATATACTTCTGCTATGGATGACCAAGTTTGAGGAAAAAAAAAATAATAAAGCCAGCCTCCTCCCTAACCCAAAAGGAAAGGCTCCAAGCTCTTGTTTTCTTACTTCTCCCCTCATCTTATCATGTTCTACCGGCAAGTTTCTGGTTAGAAAGTTTCACCAAACATCTTGGCATCAGGCACTATGCATACCAAAACAGAACAATAAAAGTGAGGCATGAAGAAGGAAGCAAACAGAAATGAGCAGCAAGTCCGTGGAGATTTCCTCACTTTATGAGGATCAAATCCCACACGTGGGGACATCGTAAGGGAGGATTGCATCCCAGCTTGCGAGGACCAAGAGTGTTTCTTCATGTCTCCTCTTTTTCCTGTTTCCCTTTCCCAATACATTTTCCCTTTGTTATTTGTTTAAAGGGAGAAATTAAATGCGTACTCTGATGAAATATTTGGGTCCTGGTCAATTCGTTTTCAATTACACTGGAGTAAGGAGGATGCGGTGAAGGGGAGATGTATCAACTCCCTCAGCTCTTTCTTGTTTTCAGTAAACTTCCCGAGTCATGCTGGAGGCAGTCTTGGCCACAGGGAATTTCACATGCTGAGAAGATGGTCTTCTAGAGCAGTGCTTCTCAAACTTTAATGAGAATGTGAATCACTCGAGCATCTTCTGAGTCAGTAGGTCTGGGTTGGCACAGGATGATCTGCATGTCTAGCAAGCACCCAGGTGATGCCAATGCTGATGGTCCCTGGGCCACATTTGGAGTAGTGAGGTCCTATCATTGTCATCATAGGACATAGCATTTGCTAAGTATCTACCTGCACTAGGCCTGCCCTAGACGTTGAATTGACATTTATTTTCAAACCAGAAACAGTCTCCTAGGTCCTGGGGAAGGTACAAAGATAAATATTTGATTTCTACCCTCGATGAGTTTCCAGACCATATCTAAGCTCAAAGCCAAGGACATAAAATAGCACTATGATTATAACATGAAAAGGCCCTATAATAAAGGCATAGGACCTAGTGCCAAATCCATGGTAAGCAACTTAAAATATACCTGTAAGTAAATAAAATTCTGTCTTTCTCAGAGTAATTGGATCTTACTCTCAATTTTGGTGAAACCCCTGTTCTTCGTTTATATGTGTGGTATAAGTTCTAATATTAAGGCCCAATATTATGTGCTGCCTTCAGGTGACATTAGAAAGGCTTTGAGTGGAATAACTGCAAGTTCCCCTCCCTAGTCTGCTTCTGTGAGTAAGATCCCTTAGTCAAACAGCCCGCCTCATCAAAGGGCCCAGGTGCAATTCCTGCTTATCCCTGAGTAGTAGGTTTTGTTTCCCTTCCAGCCTAGAGAATTATTCAAACAAGCCAATCACTCCTCCCATGAAAACCAGGGCACTCATCCTTTTGATACTACAAAGCCTGCCTCACAGCCCCTGATGGCTCATTATGCTCTTGAGTGCAATCCCCATGTGGCCCTTCAGGGTGTGCACTGCCGTCCTCTCCCAGGGTTTGAGTTTATGGACACGGAGTATAATACACTCCTGTAGATCTCATCTGTCCAATGCTGGATGTTTTGTGTTCCACCATCCCTGTAACCCCAGAGCAGGAATCCCAACGAAGTGAATAGGAAGCCATTAAAACACGTGATTTGGTTTTGAGTGGGATTTTAGTTTGATGAGTGTACTAAATGGCATACAGGTGTAAGTTTGCCACACAGAACATGGATTTCAGAAAGCTTTGAGATTCCCTTTATTACCATCATTACCTCCAACACTCAGGCATGGGCTTATGCTAACTCCCAGATGCCTTAGTATTTAAAACCTTTTGACTGGACATTGGATTTTCATCTCAGTAATTCTTTCACTTATACTAATAGTGTTCACTGTCTAACACAAAGTTGGAAATATTTTCACTGCTCATATGTATTATAATTTATCCTGAAATCAATTTGGACTATGTTAAACTCAATACCATAATCAGTACTAAAATGCAAATACCATAGAAGGATGTTTATAGCAGCATTATTTGTAAGAGTCCCAAACTGGAATGTCCAAGAAGAACCAATGTCTCAAGCAAAATGTCCATCAAGAGTAGAATGAATTAATAAACCAAGAAATATGTATAGAGTGGAATACTATTCAGCAATGAAAATAAGCAGGGCCAGGTGTGGTGGCTCACACCTGTAATCCCAGCACTTTGGGAGGCCAAGATGGGTGGATCACCTGAGGTCAGGAGTTCGAGACCAGCCTGACCAACATGGAGAAACCCTGTCTCTACTAAAAATACAAAACTAGCTGGGCGTGGTGGTACATACCTGTAATCCCAGCTACTCGGGAGGCTGAAGCAGGAGAATTGTTTGAATCCAGGAGATGGAAGTTGCAGTGAGCCGAGATTGCACCATTGCACTCCAGCCTGAGCGACAAGAGGGAAACTCCATCTCAAAAAAAAAAAAACCAAAAAACAAAACAAAACAAAAAAAGAAAATAAGCAAAGTACAACCACATGCAACAACTTAGATAAGTCTCACAAATATAATACTGACCTAAAGAACCAAATACCAAAGAAAACATATGTATGATTACATTTTATAAAATTTTAAGAGTCAAATTAATTTATGGTATTAAAAGTAATCATAGTAGCTACTTTGGGGAAAGAAGAATGAGTTAGCAATTTGGAAAATAAATGAAGGAAAGATTCTAGGGGTGCGTTTAATGTTCAAATTTTTTTCTTTTTTTTTGAGACAGAATCTCACTCTGCCACCCAGGCTGGAGTGCAGTGGCATGTTCTTGGCTCACTGCAACTTCCACCTCCCAGGTTCAAGTGATTCTGTTGCCTCAGCCTCTGGAGTAACTGGGATTACAGGTGTGTACCACCATACCCGGCTAATTTTTGTATTTTTAGTAGAAACAGGGTTTCTCCATGTTGGCCAGGTTGGTCTCGAACTCCTGACCTCAAGCAATCCAACTGCCTCGGCCTCCCAAAGTGCTGTGATTACAGGTGTGAGCAACCACTCCTGGCCTTAATGTTCAATTTCTTGATCTGAGTGATGGTTTAATGAGAATATTCATTTTGTGACAATTCTTTGTGCTGTACACAATTCTCTCTTTTCTGTATGTTATATTTCAATAGAAAGACATATTAGCAGTAAAAAAAATCAATATCTCTACATCCATGTAACAATTATTTATTAAGTGCTTTCTGTATGCTTAATATGAGAATGAGGTTTCTATGGTGATCAAGACCAGCATGGTCCCCTAGTGTCAAGATGAGTATTGGTCACTAAAAATTATTGCCCTTAGGAAGTAAGTGATAAAACCCATAAGAAATGGAAGTGCAAACTGTTGCAGGGGTTCAAGGGAGGGCAAGATCAGTTTTGGCTGGGGCATCAGGAGAGGTTTAATGGAAGAGGTGACACAGCAGGTGGGCCAGGAGGGACAGGTGAAATTTATATATGTGGACATGGTAGAAGACTTTGCAGTTAGAGAAAATGGTACACATAGGGTGAGTATAAAGTGAATGTGGAGAGGTCAAAGGCTTTAGGGTGGCTGAAGCACAGGAAGATGGCAGGGAGTGATGGGAAATGAAAACAAACTTCAGTCCTGGAAGTCTCTTACTATTAGGCTAAAGAGTCAGGCTCCATCCTGCAGAGGGTGGGGTTTTAATGAAGGAGAAGTGAGCTTTAAGAAGATAAAAATAGCCACAATAGGCCGGGCGCGGTGGCTCAAGCCTGTAATCCCAGCACTTTGGGAGGCCGAGACGGGTGGATCACGAGGTCAGGAGATCGAGACCATCCTGGCTAACACAGTGAAACCCCATCTCTACTAAAAAATACAAAAAAACTAGCCGGGCGAGGTGGTGGGCGCTCGAGAGGCTGAGGCAGGAGAATGGCGTAAACCCGGGAGGCGGAGCTTGCAGTGAGCTGAGATCCGGCCACTGCACTCCAGCCTGGGCAACACAGCGAGACTCCGTCTCAAAAAAAAAAAAAAAAAAAGCCACAATATGGCCATCAGATCTTACGTGGCAAGAGCCAGCTATGAAAAGCCAGGTAAGAGATTGGCTACAATCCAGACCTGAAGTGTGAAGTGCTTGGATTCATGTACCTACAAGTGTGACAGAGAAAGGTATTGAGTATGCACTTCAAAGGAGCAAATGAGTCAAACGGATCTGATGTTTCAATCCCAGCTCTACTACTTTACTGACTTGCAAAACTAGGGGAAACTAACATTTCCAAGCATTTGTAAAGTGGAGCTAACATAGAATTGTGATAAGGGTTATGAATATCAACGAATACAAAGGAACGAGTACACTGCTCATAATAGCAAGCTTATAAATGGTAGTGGTCATTACAATCATTATTACCTCAGTTTTCTTTGTGTCTAGCCTAAGTTAGATTCCTTTCACCCAGAAGGTGAACATCAACCTTTAGGTGTTGCCCCAATTTTGGGGCTCCCCTCCAGAAGGTTCTTGGTTTTGCCTAAGAAGGAATTGAAGGGCGAGCCAGTGGTCAAAGGAAACAGCTTTACTGAGGGAGTAGTATTAAAGCTTCATGACTGCTGGTGCAGAGCAGGGCTACCCCATAGGCAGTGCGTCAAGAGTAGTAGCTCAGGGCAGTTCTACAGCCACATTTATACCCACATTTAATTATGTGCAAATTAGGGGGCAGGCAATTCAGAAATTTCTAGAAAAAGGGGTGGTAACTTCCGGGTCGGGTTGTTGCCAGAAAATGAGTAAACTGTCATGATATTGGAAGGCCTGTCTTATAGAGCCAGTCTTCAACGTGGTCCAGAGCTGAGCCCTGCCTCTTGAGTTGAGTCCCACCTCCTACCCCATAAGGAGGCAATCTCTTTCAACAAATTGAAGCCCTATTGAAATTCCTTCCAAACATAGTGTATAAAAGAAGACAAAAGAAAAGAAAAATGTGTGAAACCCCGTCTCTACTAAAAAATACAAAAAATTAGCCGGGCGAGGTGGTGGGCGCCTGTAGTCCCAGCTACTCGGGAGGCTGAGGCAGGAGAATGGCGTGAACCTGGAAGGCGGAGCTTGCAGTGAGCTGAGATCCGGCCACTGCACTCCAGCCTGGGTGACAGAGCGAGACTCCGTCTCAAAAAAAGAAAAAAAAGAAAAAAGAAAAATGTGTGTGTGTGTGTGTGTGTGTGAATGTCTCACTGCAAATTCCCAGCATTAACAAAAAAATAACGGTGCTCTAGAAGTCAAAAAGCATGATCAGGTCTTTAGGTGGACTAATGACCATCTTCCATCAAGTCCAAATGCAGCTTCAAGGTCATGAGTCACACCAGTGACT
Organism: Macaca fascicularis; assembly: GCF_037993035.2. Classification (NCBI taxonomy): domain Eukaryota; kingdom Metazoa; phylum Chordata; class Mammalia; order Primates; family Cercopithecidae; genus Macaca; species Macaca fascicularis. The sequence goes on along the minus strand of NC_088379.1, from coordinate 79,018,223 downwards.
GCCCCTGAGTAGAAGAGATGATTTTTCACAAGAGAAATTTTTATTTATTTACTTAACATCAGACACCACTCTGTCTGACTCAAAATGTGGTAAGTTTCTGTAACAAAATCCATGTAAATAGATCTCCCATGAGCCATTGCAAAGATTCTCAGCAACTTCATGCATGATGGAAGCTTATGTGAGTGTGGGTTGCCTCGGGCAGGCGCCTTTTCAGATTTCCTTGGGGTTTTTCTTGTGATTTTCGTGTTCTCCCTCCTTCAGATGTTTGGGTTCTCTGAGATGTCATCCCACAGAGATGATCTCAACCCTGGATTGAAGAGCCAGTCAAGAAAGAAAAAAAAAAGTGAATATTTATTTTTCCCTTTGGAATTAATTTGTCTGACATAAAACTCACAAAATGGATGTCAAGAAAATAGGCTTAGCTTCACCAAAAACTGAAAAGTTGTCTGTATTTTAAAAGGTATCTTGTGAAAATAACTTTAGGCTGAAAGATTAATTTCCACAAAATATATTCTATTTACTGGTGTTTGTTACTTCACATATTTGTGACAATTAAACGGACTCAATTTAGTTCTCTTAAATTTGGGCTAAGTTGGATACATTATGTCTCTTCTCTGGAGACCATTTATCTGACAGCCATATCAACCTAGAATTTAGGGGATAAACATCCCCCATCACTGTATACACAATTCTAACCAGCTTGGATATCTGGTTTCCCATGTTAGAGAAGATTAGAAGCAAGAGGGAAGCTAGAATTAGATGCATTGACAACTGTAAGCAATGTTAGCTGACAACCTGACACAGAGGGAAATAAGCACATCCATGAAAATATAAAACCTGAAGTTTGGAGTCATTACATGTAGGGATAAATCAACAGCTACTGACCTCCAAAGCATACTGAGAAATGTTTCAAGTCGTCATCATACATACATCATAAAGTCATCATACATTTAAAATTTCTCTCCATTCAAAATAATTTAAATTTATTTTCACTGTTCCTGGGGGTAATATTCAGACATTTAAAATGTCTACTTACGTGTACAACACTTATTCTTCAATGTCAATGGATAAAAACGATGTTATATATATTTATAAGTATGGCAGCATCTATCAGTTTCATTAGTTTTAAAAATATAAACACTTTGTGAGAATTACTAAAGCATTTCTCTTTTAGGTCAATTTCCAATATAGTGCCTAACACTGATATTGTTTTCCTTCCTTCCTTCCTTTCTTTTCTTTTCTTTTCTTTTCTTTTCTTTTCTTTTCTTTTCTTTTCTTTTTGAGATGGAGTCTCACTCTGTCGCCCATGCTGGAGCACAGTCGTGTGATCTTGGCTTGCTGCAACCTCCACCTCCTGGGTTCAAGCAATTCTCCTGCCTCAGCCTCCCGAGTAGCTGGGATTACAGGCATGCACAACTATGCCCAGTTCATTTTTGTATTTTTAGTAGAGATGGGGTTTCACCATGTTGATCAGGCTGGTTTCGAACTCCTGACCTCAAGCAATCATTCCCCCTTAGCCTCCCAAAGTGCTGGGATTACAGGTGTGAGCCACTATGTCTGGCCCCTAATATTGTATTTCTAAAACAACTCCATAGTAGTGTCTCTTGGAAAATTGGTTGCAATAGAAGTTTTATAGAAAAAAAAAGGCCATGAAAGTTTAAGGTATATCACAAAATATATTACCTATACAAAAGGTTTTGAGATGTCCTACAGTAAAGAAACATCCCTATTTTTGTTAGATTTAGTTTTTCTTAAACATTTGACCAATTAACCTACTTCAGTGTGAAAGTTATCTACATTTTACAGTATTTGTCTTCTACCAGTTGCACTTCTGAAAGTACTGGTCTCTGGAGATGGTGCCTGTATCAGTCAGAGATCCAGTAGGAAACAGATGTCAACTCAAAAGGGTTTGACTGATGTGAGTCTAAAGAAGGGACTGTTCTGAAGGTATGGCTAGAGGTAAGAGAACTAACAAGAATCCAGGTGTTAACAGTGAGGGGAAACTGTTATCATCCATAGGCCTTAAGACCCAAAGTGGAGGTATAGCATTCCTAGGGCCTGAAGAGAGCTGAGATGGTGGAAGAGGAGCCGTTCATAGTAGCTGGAGCCAGTGGTGTGCCTCCTGGGAAATGTTTAACAGCCTGCTCTTCAGGTGAAAAAAAAAAAAACAAAAAACAAAAAAACCCTACTTGTAATACTGACTTTTATGCAGTAAATCCTCCCACTAGGGACAATCTCAAGCTACCAATGTGGTCAGTGAACGTGAAGTTTGGAAGAGATGCAGAATAGCACATCATTATGTATTTTGATCACACAGGTAGAGGTAAGGAACTTCAAAAGCATAGATAATAGTAAAATGCAGTAAAATAATTGGGAAGTCATAGGTTTTGAATTTGTTATTTTTAATATATTTAATTGTACATATATATATATATATATATATATATATATATATATATATACACTTTGTTTTTTAATACTGACTATGTTTAGCAACTGACCCACAAAATTACTGGAAATTTAACAAGCCACAGCAACAGCAAACCACTGGCTGTGGCCATAGAGGGAATAACCACTATCAAAACCAGAATTCCGGGAAGGATCCTGGGAAAGAGATACCAGGCCCTCTAATCTCTAACCAAGGAGCTGAGAGAACACGGCATCCATGAGAGTATGCCTTCTGCATGAGTCAGCCCCCAGGGTGCAGGGCTGGCAGTAAAGAATAGAGAATGAATCTAGTGGGTGGAGATAAATGACATATAACCATTGGAATTCCTAAATGTATATGTTTGAGATTAAGGGTTAGGCTAGTTGTAGGAGGATTCCCCTAAAGTACCTTTAAAAGTACATTATGAGGCAAAAATCACCAGGAATCTATTTTTTAATGCTCCTTAGGTGATCACGATATACAACAAGATTTAGAGTAAGGTCTTGCTTGACTGTGGCTGTCATGTATTAACGGTGCCACAAGTGACTGTTTTTCTTTTTATTTGAGCTTAACTGTTATCTAACTTGTCCATTTGAGAACATCTTCCTAGATTATCTCATTACTTCAGAAGGTGAGATAAATATAAGTGGTGGTTTTAGGATTCTAGGATTCAGATGGGAGTTGTACTTTAACCCGGAGGTGGAAAGGCTAGAGCCAGGACAGAGAAGAGACACTTATTCCCTCAGAGCCCTGCCTAAGCAGCCAAGCAGAGCACAGTGGTCTTTCAGAGCTGAGGAGGCAGAGATCAGAATTTGGGGCAGGCAACTGAAATGGGTAGAATCTGCAGAAGAGGTATCTTAGCTTGGGCTATTATAACAAAATACTGTAGTCTGGGTGGCTCAAACAACAGAAATTTATCTCTCACAGTTCTGGAGGCTGGGAAGTCCAACATCAAGGTGCCCACTGAGTCTGTTCCCCAGTGAAGGCTCTCTTCCTGGTTTGCAAATGGTCACCTTCTTGCTGTGTCCTCACATGGCATAGAGAGATGAAGAATGCTAATCTTTCTTCTTCTTCTTCTAAGAACACTAATCACATTACGAGGCCGCCCACCCTCATGACCTCATCTAAATCTAATTACCTCCCAAAGGCCTCAACTCCAAATATCATCACAATGGGGGTTAGGAATTCAACCTATTAATTTTAGAGGGACACAAACATTCAGTCCATAACAAGAGCACAACAGAGAAGAAGGACCTGTGCAGAGGAAGAGCCTAGGATTTCCCTGGATTTCATCCATGAGTTTTTGACTGACGTCTAGTATATACATGCAAGGGGAAGACTTCCCAGAGAGTGGTTACTAAAGGGTTGATAGAGGAAAAGAGATCATAGAGATTAAGCAGTACTGGAGGATGGGAATAGTAGCTCAGCTGCAGAGAAGAGATCTTAGTTTGTTAACACCTCTCTAACAACCTGGACATTCAGCTGAGACAGCAAAAAACACGTGGCTTAGGGGTAAGTACTTTCTCTCTTAGCCTCCTCAGCAGAGTTCCATGAGAGAATTAAGGCCTAACACCCCAAGGAATCTTTGAATATAATGAATTAACATCTTTCCTAAGCATCTAGAACAAGGGTCAGCAAATTTAAATGGGCCAGATAGTACATTTTTTGTAGGCTTTTCAGTCCAAGAGGCAAAACCTAGACTATTATATAAGCATTTAAACTGTATAACCATTTACAAATGTAAAAACTATTCTTAGCTCACGGGTCACACAAAAATAGGAGATGGGCTGGACAGGGACCAAAGGCAATATGATATAAAGTGAGTCTTGGTGAACAGATGCTAAATTAGTGACAGAAATATAATAGGAAAGGGTATTTGTTAACAGAAAAATATATTTAAAGGGCACAGACATGGATAAGGGCTAGGAGCGAGGCGGATGGAACAAACAAGGAAGGACACTATGGCTGGAACAAGAGTTAGTTGCAAGAAGCAGAGGCTCAGAGGTAAGCTGGATGAACACTTACATGGGATGGCAGAGTTAGTATGAAGTGGAAATAAACTTTCACATTTCTGGTTGGATTGTTGATTTCCCACCTCTTAAAGGTAACTCTTAGTTTTCCTTCTCAAAGTTTTCCTCCCATCACATATCTATTTTAGTAAATGATATCATTGTCTATTCTGTTATTTATGAAGGAAAGCAGACTCCTAAATTCTTCACTTCTCATCACTCTATAGCCAAACGCAGAAAGATTCACGTTTAACCATCTTCACTGTCACCACCGAAACCCCACGTACTGCATCTCTCTCACCCAACTACTTTGCTAATGTCCTGTTTCCATTTTGTTTCCCTTGGATCCATCCTTCACAGAGTAGCCACAATAATTATTTAAAAACATAAATTGAAGTCTGTTTCTTTCCTGTGTAGTACCCTTCAATGTTTTCTCCTTTTGCATAGAATAAAATCCAAGCTCTGTAACTGTTCTTCACACACTCGTGTATGTTTTCAGCACATGCTTTCCTCTTCCACTAAATCTCACACGTCCCCAGTGTGGTCCTCACTCAAGCTCTATGGTCTTCTTCTGGTTTTCCTAGGTACATTTGTCAATGGCATTCCCTTCCTGGGTCTTCCCCGCTTCTCCTCACATAGCCAGATTCTTTTCATACTCTTTTTCTTCAAGTTTCATCACAAAGTCACATTATCAGAGAGACCTTTGAACATTAATTGTCTATAGTGATTCACTGGGTTTGCTTTTTAATTTTTAAAAAAGTTCTTACTTGTCATCAAATAAAACACAAATAACACAAACCTGCATCAAAAAAAATTACTTAATGAATCACTATATAGTGAACACCATCACAACCTCAAACCAGCTGAAGAAAGACCATTGACAGCCTCCCAGAATCCTTTTCACTGGCTCTGTACCCAACACTGTCCTCTCCTATACCACTAAAGTAACTGTTACAATTGCTTCCTCACATTTCTCTATAATTTCATCACTCAAGTCTACATCCCTAAACATTATAGCCTTGTCCATTTTTTTTGTTGTTTAACTTGATATGTCTTTTAATTCTCTTTATTTACAGTTCCTCTTTTTATTACCATTTTAAAAATTTCAACAAATTAAGGAATAATTTACATATGATAAAGTTCATGAATTTCCAATGTATAGTTCTATGAACTTTGACAAATGTATATACCTATGCAACTACCATTCCAATCAAAACACAGCCTGTCTCATCTCTCCAGAAAGTTCCACCTTGCCCATTCCAGCCAGTTGCCTCCCCTAGAGGCAACCACTATTCTAATCTTTACTATTCTTTCTGTATATCTCATCCGAAAAGTATGTGTAAGAGAAATTACACAGTATGAACTCTTTCCTGTCTAATATCTTTCACAGAGCATGTTTTTGGGATGCATCTCTGTTATTTTGTGTATCAGTACCTTTTTTTCTTTATACTGCTGAGTAGTCTTCCATTGTATGAATATACAACAATTTGTTCATTCTTCTGTGGATAAACATTTGGGCTATTTTTAGTTTTTTACTATTGTTAATAAAGCTATTATAAATATTCTTGTAAAAATGTACATTACAATATTATTTATAATAGCTAATGCCCAGAAATGACTTAAATATCCAACAATAAGAGATTGATTAAGCCAATCTTAATATAATAATATGAAAGTATGAAATCATTCAAAATTCTGTTTACTAAGAATTTTTTGAGGGATGCAAAATATTTATAACAGAAGGTTAAAGGAGAAAAGTAGAATGCAACTTTTTTGGCAATATTATTCTCAACTCCATTAAATAGATGCTTATGCATATATGGATATATATTTTATGTAAATGTGAATGAAAACTCACCAAAATATTAATGAGACTTTTCTTAAATGGTTTGGTTACTGGTGACTTTAGTGTTATTCTTTATGTTTCTTTGTATTTTCTCAGCTATTCACAATCAGAGTATTATTACAAGAAGTTATAATATACATATTATCTATAAATATATATTTATAGATAACTATAGTAATTTTATAAGCTATAAATACTATTTAAAAATAAAAATGCTGTAAGGAAAAATTGCATTTAGCTGTAACACAAAAAATAGTATACTAGCTACTTGGCTAAATGGCTAAATGACAGAGAACCATTTTAACCCAAAGTTACACTGAATGAATATTTCACTTCTGGGATCCTGATGCTTCTTTGGCATCACTGCCTACAAACCCAAAAGAGGGCATTTAGGGAGGTAGTTATTATTTATGAAAACATTTACAACAGTAAAACAAACACACTTAGAAACAGTGTGGATTTGTAGGGGTGAGAGCTCTCATAAACGAGCACGAAATTCCTGCATTACTAGGCACCCGGTGCCTAACACATAGCAGGTTTTCAATCAACACTTATTGAATTCATGAACAGACATGTACAAAACCTAGTAAAATAATTTGATATGATAGAAAGGCTGTATATGCACCAGTGTAATTAAAGAGATGCTGATATGAGCACAAAGTTTTGGAAGATGAGGGAGCAGGACAAAAGAAGTCTTCAGAGAGAGTAACACTTGAACAAAATCTTTAAGAATTAGTGGGAAATCCATGAGATAAACAAGAGAAGAGAAGACCTTCCAGGAAGAAGAAAAAACATAAGGAAAGGGATGAATCTGGGGCAAGCCTATCCCATTCCGGGAAATGCCAGGGCTAGAATAAAAAGTTTACCAATGCAGACAGTTGGAGTTCAAGATTGAAAGAGCTGGAAGGAAATAAAGACTACCAAATGCCAGTTTGAAGTGAAGTGAGCTTACTACTCTATTTGATGAGTGAGTTGTACACAGGAGGGTAGCATTCAGATATTTCATAGCCCATGCAGGGCTCAATATGCCTGGCAAAGCCGAGGCACGATACTTGAGTGTGAGTTCAGCCAGTTTCCCAACAGAATGGGCTGCATATAGGGTAAAAAGAAGGAATCACATCAGATCAGGCAAAGACTATTCTGATCTCAAGTCTCTGATTCGCTCCAAGGTGGACTCTAAATTTTGCATAATTAATTGGTTCCCTTCAGAATTCATGTCATTGATATTGGAAAGATGGATTTTAAATGTTGTAGGATGAGTTGGGTGAAATTCAAGAGGGGTAGGGTTATTTCATGGACACCTTTGATTAAGTCTGCCCGATGTTCTTAAATAGGAGAACACAGAGAGAGCATAGCGAGACCCTGTGTGACATGCTAAGAAATTTCAACTCTTTTTTTCCCAGTCTATTCTCCAACTTCCTAACTGGCCTCCCTTCCTCTGGTCCCGCCCTCCTCCAATACATTTTCTGTAGTTTATAAACCACAGGTTGTTGATGTCTATTCAACAGATATTGACTGAAGACCTACTAAAACCGGATGCTCTGACTTACTTGATTAAAATTGTTCAGTGGTCCTTGTTGCATATTTACAAAGTCCAAAGTCTTTAGTGGGGCAGCCAAGGATGTCTAAGATCTAATGTCAGCCTCCATTCCTGCATTGTCCTTCACCCTCATTCCCCTAAGTTACCTCTCAAATGCTACTGGGGCTTTGAAATTAGACATGGCTATCAATTTCAGCTGCAACACTTACCTAGTCATGTGACTTTGGGCACATTTCTTAGCCCCTTGAAACCTCAGCTTTTCTATCTGTAATATGGAGTCATAACACTACTTTCCTTAAAGGATTGGTTTGAAGATCAATGCTGATCTTGTTTGTAAACTAGCCCAGTGCCTGGCACATAGAGTTCATTTTATATCAGCTGTTATAATTATACCAGGTAGGGCTCCATAGAGGACCAAAGGAGACACATAAGTGCCTGCCTGCCCCCAACATTTCCCTAGTAAAGCTGAATAACTTGATGCCACTTCAAAACCAATATTCTTTAAATGTTCAATATTCATTTTGAGGAGTGTTGAGCCCTGCGTGGGCTATGAGCTAGCTGGGTGCTTCCCTCCTATATACATCTCAGTCATCAAAGCCAATACTCAGCCACTGATGAGCCCACTCTTCTCAGAAGGTAGCTTATTATCCTCCAACATTACTTGAACTTCTCCCTGGGAAGAAGATTGTAAACCCCTCTCACTCACCTCAATTACCCTCCGTCTCAGGGCTATGAGAGTTCCTTGGCAAGGGAGAGATACAGAGGAATTAACCACCAGCCTACAGCCAAGTAAGCATAATGTTCCAGCAAGGGGAGCAGGGAAAAGGGTTTCTTTTCTTATGTTTCACAGAACAGATATGCAGTTACAACTTTCTTTTACCATATTTGGAATAGAAAAGAACAAATTCTTTTTAATTTTTAAAGAAATGCAAAAAACAAACAAGTATGTGTAATAGTGTGTTTACAGACTTTAAATGTTCTCCCTTATTGTAGATATGCAGGTAATATTTTAGAAAGTCTAAGCCGTCCTTTGCCTGATACTAACACACAGTAGTAACAGCCTATTAATAGTAGGGTCAGGGGTCTGAAACCCCACCTACAAATTGTTCCTGAGGATCTTCCATAAGCAGATGCCTAGGCTACTTTACAGCCTAGGCCTTCACTGTGCTGAGTCTTCTGTCCACTATTTTCTTCCATACGCCATCTATATTAGTTTCCTAGAGCTGCCATAACAAATTGCCACAAACTTGGATGGTTTAAAACATCAGAAATGTACTATCTCGCAGTTCCAGAGGTTAAAAGTCCAAAGTCAAGGTGCTAGCAGGTTTGATTCTTTCTGGGGTCTAGAGGAAGAATATGTTGCATGCCTCACTCCTAGTTTCTAGTGGTTGCTGGCAATCCTTGGCATTTTTTTGACTTGTAGATGCATCACCCCAATCTCTGCCTCTGCCACCATGTAGTGTTCTCCCCATGTTTCTCTGTGTACAAATTTCTCTTTTATAAAGATACCAGTCATTGGGTTGGGGCCTACCCTAATCCAGTATGACTTCATCTTAACTTGATTTAATCTGAAGACTCATTATTACCAACTAAGGTCACATTCACAGGGGGTTAAGAGGAATATATATTTTGGGGAGACACAATACAACTCAAACCACCATCCATCTGGATAGCTTTTAAACTTCAGTTTAATGGTACCTTAGAGACTATGCATCTGATTCTGTCCTCCCAGGTAGAATTGTTCACTCCTTTTTTATGCTTTTTCTGAACCTCTGTTCAACTTTCTGTTGCCTATATCCTATAATTCTCCTTGTCCCTGTCAAAATATTCAAGCATCAAAAAACATTCAAGTGTCAGCAACAAGAGCTTTCCTCTTCCTCTTTCCCCTGCTGCTTATCCCACTCCAGCCACCTTGAAAGGTATCTGTGCTTGTGTTGTGATCCTTTATGTGCAGATCAGGAAAACAAGTACAGCTGAAAAATAGACAAAATCTAAGGTAGGTGCTAAATTGATTTATATTAAAATGGAATTAACCACTGTAGAGGAAAATAATACATTCAGAGGTCAAAGGGAGGATGAAAGTGGGATCTGAAAGCCTCTTGATATTCAACATAAAGTTGTATGTCTTTTTGACTCACCAGTAACAGCATAGTACCTGGATCTTGGTAGGTAATCATTGAATAAATGGTATTAATCTTACAATCTTTGGGAGCTATTGAAAGATTAGATTGTGAGAATGAAGACACAAGAAGTTTTGTGCTTTAGAAAGATCACTGTTGCAGAACTCTGGAATTTGTAGAGCTATATCCCAAGGATCTAGAACTCAGATTTCTTTTTTTTTAATTATTATTCGAGACAGAGTCTCTCTCTGTCACCCAGGCTGGAGTGCGGTGGCACGATCTCAGCTCACTGCAACCCCCGCCTCCCAGGTTCAAACCATTCTCCTGCCTCAGCCTCCCAAGTAGCTGGGACTACAGGTGCCTGCCACCACACCAGGATAATTTTTGTATTTTTAGTAGAGATGGGGTTTCACCATATTGGCCAGACTAGTCTCAAACTCCTGACCTTGTGATTCGCCCGCCTTGGCCTCCCAAAGTACTGGGATTATAGGCATGACCCACCACACCTGGCCTACAACTCAGGTTTCTTATATCTTTCATAAATTGTGTTTGGCTTCAATGTAAATTATTTTGTCTTCTTAGAGTTCTGAATCTTTATAGAAAAACAGTAGAAAAATCTAAATTGAGTGACATTCAACAAAATGCCTGACAATATCCCTCAAAACTATCAAGGTCATCAAAAACAAGAAAGGTCAGAGAAAACTATTAGATACTTGATGAGGCTGAGAAGACACAACTACTAAAGTAATGTGGTATCTTGAGTAAGATCTTGGAACAGGAAAAGGACATCAGGGGAAAACTAGTGAAATCTGAATACATTGTAGAGCATAGTTAATAATAATATGTCAGTGTTGGTTCCTCAGCTGTGATAAATGTCTCCTAGTAAAGTCAGATATTAACAGTACAGGAAACTAGATGAGGGAATACAAGAACCCTCTATCTTTGCATTCTGTAAATCTAAAACTATTATAAAATACAAATGTTTATTTTTTAGAAGTTTGAGGAAAAATGATTTTATTTACTTCCTATAAATAAAACCCCACTCTCCTGCCTTACTAAATGTTTTAAACATACTTGAGACTTTCTTTAACATTTGAGGATCTTATCTAAAGCTCAGAGACATCATTCTATTAAGGGACACTTTACAGGATTGTGTAACTGTGATGTGAAGCAGAGGCCTCTAAACTCTCGAATTTCAAAAACCAGTGAAAGTTCATTAAAAAAACTAGGAATCTAGCAGAGTGTTTCATATTATTCATTGTGTCAAATAAGACTAATACTTTTTTAGAAAGACTATCATTCTATTATTGCTAACACATTACAAAAGACAGTTTTAACAACTCAAAATGAAAAGAATAAGAATAAAGAAAAGACTTTTCACTGAACGTTATTATTATGAAAAACTTCTACATAGTTCTTATATGTCTTAGTTTGCTGCAGACTGGCCAAAACTATTTCCTAGGCATTGACTAGCATTTGGGAACCACTGGATAAAGGATGTGGCTGAATCTGTGCTGAACCCAAGGAAGTCACTGGAAGGACCTTCTGTTTTGTTTTTTTTTTAATAAAAATTGCTGATATCCTTGACTTAGCTCTCTTTATTGATTAAAAAAAGAGATGTTTTTGGAACATTTTCCTCTTAGAACATCAAATCAGAGTTTACTGCTGGTTTTTTAATTTGCTAGTTGTGGATCTTGATCAATTTTCTTACTCTCTTTAACCTCCCTTTGTCTTCCACTATAAAGTGGGGATGATAATGCTATGGTAAGCAAGTTCTAAAGTGGCCCCCAAAAGTCCTGCTTTCTGGTATTTATGTATAATCCACTCCCTTGAGTGTGGGTTTGATCCAGTGATTCACTTCTACCAAATACAATAGGGCGAAAGTAATGAGATATTACTTCTAAGATTAGAGTACAAAGAGACCGTGCCTCCCAACTTAAGAGCTCACTTCACTTTCTTGCTCACTCACTATAGGGAAGCCAGCTACCATATGTGAGCTGCTTTATGGAGGGGCCCACATGGGAATAAACTGAGGGAGACCTCAGCTAGGTTAAGATCTGAGGCCTTTTCACAGCTATATTATGAGCTTAGAAGATAAGTTTCCCCTAGTCAAGCCTTTAGATGAGACCACAGCCCAGACCAACAGCAGAACTGCAACCTCCTGAGACACCTTGACCCAGAGGTACCCAGTCAAGCCACAACCAGATCCCTGACCCACAAAAATTGTGAGGTAATGAATATTTGTTGTTTTAAGCTGCTAAATTTGTATAAATTTGTTATACGGCAATAGACAACAGTTACACATGCTTTTGCAAAAGTTTTGTGAAGAATGATAGGGAAAATGGGTTTCATTAGATTCCATATGCTAATGAACTCAAATATGTGAAGAAGGGAGCACCATGGCTGGCTCATAAAATGCAGTCTACAAATGCTAGTTTCCCCTCCATTCCCCTCTCAAATGAGAACAGTAATACCTGCTCTAGTGTGAAAATATTTTGAAAACTGTAATGTACTGGGCAATTATAATACATGTAGCAATGTAAGGTATTATTGTAATAGTAAAGAAAACATTGTTACTTTAAAAGCTGTTTGCAGTTTACACTTGTTGACTCAGAAGAAAGGCAAAAATTATTACGAAGAAAGCAGTTGTTTTGTTTAAGGAGGGAGGGAGACTAAATAAGCAGGTATGATTATGAAAGAGAAAATTTTATTGGGAGCTGGAATTCAAAGCAGGAGGTGACCCTGATAATGTGTCACCCCTGGGAAGTGTTGGCAATCTTGGGAAGGCAGGGCCTTTTCATAACACAGGAGAGGGGGCCTCATACTATTTAATGTGTATGTGAAAAGAAAACCTGTCTCTAGAAAGGTGGAGAGCCTGGAACATATGGGCAGGACACACATGAATTACACCGTGCATACAGGACTGCAATTTAGCCCCAGAATAAAGCTTAGAATTGAGTCTGGGGACAGAATCTAAACTGCAGGCATAAAGCAAATTATTCTATTAACACTCAAGAGATGTCTTTCCCAAAGCCTGAAGGACAATCAGGTTTTTACTACATCCTCATTTTATTTATTATTAATTAATAATAGTATGAATTAAAATTAATTTATCTATCTCATTAATCTCTTATTAATGAGATACAAAGGAGATGTGTTATTTACTAATCAAGGACCTAAGTCAGCAGTAAGTTAAAATTTTCCATAACTTACGTCATTTTTATAAACCTTTGTAGTTTCTTGGGTTATTTTTTCTTTTTCTTTTTAAAATTATGTATATTTTTTAAAAACTAAGAATCTAGACGGGTTCAGAGAATAAAACACTTATATAATCACCTCCAGTATTTTGCTCTGAGATGCGGCTGTATCTCTCCTTTATTTAACTCTTTCACAAGACTTAGGACAAAGTCTAAGCTGCTGGGCAGGGCATTCAAGGCCTTTATGATCTGCCTCCTGGATATCTCTCCAATCTCATTTCCCATCCAATATTTACTCCTCCTACAACACACTCCAGCAACACCAAACTGCTAGAGTTCCAGAACTCACCCTGCTGTTTCAGACTTCTCTTCCTATAATTTACCACCCGCTTCATCCTTAGGATCTCAACTCCAAGGTCACCCGCATGGGGAAGCATCCTCTACCTCCATCAATCCTTTCTCCTAGCCCCTGCTGTCCTGGGCTTTCTGTTTCCATAACTGCACTTACCGGTCAGAACGCGGGATGTTTAGAGCCACCACTTACTGGCTGTGTGACCCTGGGCAAGTTACTTAACTATTCTATCCTTCAATTCCTCGCTTACAAAATGAGGATAATACCGGGCGCAGTGGCTCATGCCTGTAATCCCAGCATGTTGGGAGGCCGAGGCGGGCGGATCACAAGGTCAGTAGATAGAGACCACCCTGGCTAACACAGTGAAACCCCGACTCTACTAAAAATACAAAAAATTAGCCGGGAGTGGTGGCGGGCGCCTGTAGTCCCAGCTACTCGGGAGGCTGAGGCAGGAGAATGGCGTGAACCCGGGAGGCGGGGCTTGGAGTGAGCGTAGATCACACCACTGCACTCCAACCTAGGCGACAGAGCAAGACTCTGTCTCAAAAAATAAAAATAAAAAATAAAAATAATAAGAATAATACTAGTGGCTATGACGTAGCTTTATCATGAGGATTCACTGAATTAATACTTGTAAAGCACTTAGAACAGTGCCTGGCACAGACTTAGTGCTCAATAAATGTTAGTTATTATTTTTATTAAAATTCTTAATTTACTCACTTTTCTGTTTACTGATTTGATTCTGAACTCCTTGAAATTAAGGACAACACAACGCCCAGCACAAAGTAGAATCTGAACATACATTTCATGCTAATCAAAATTTTAATTTAGGTAAAATACGTGTGTGTATGTATATATGTATTTTTTTAATTAAAATCTTCTGCACCTATGCATACCTTAGTGAATTGTGAGCTAATAATGCCCAGAAGTTATACACTTGAACTCAATTTCTTTTTTGGTATTCCATGGGCATCTATTAATAATAATAATAAAATTCTATTTTTGTTTAAAAACAAGCTCCAAAACACAATGCCCACAGTCCATGGAGAATCAAACAAGGCAATCCTTATATTTTCCTTCATGTAAACAAAACACCAAATTTAATTTGGATCTGCATGAAGAAGAGGTTTTCTTAAAAAAAAATCATTAAAAGCAGAATACGGCATTTAGAAAGACTAATTAAATGGATCTGAAACTCAGGAGATAAAAACAGATGAAGAGTTTTGTAATAAAAACGGCCTAGCCAGATCCCCTCCCTCTCCTTCTAACTTTAAAAATGACGGTACCTGGAAGACAGAAGGAGTTTTTCTTTTTTTTTTCTTTTTTTTTTTTTTTTTTTTTTTTTTTTGAGACGGAGTCTCGCTCTGTCGCCCAGGCTGGAGTGCAGTGGCCAGATCCCAGCTCACTGCAAGCTCCGCCTCCCGGGTTCCCGCCATTCTCCTGCCTCAGCCTCCCGAGTAGCTGGGACCACAGGCGCCGCCACCTCGCCCGGCTAATTTTTTGTGTTTTTAGTAGAGACGGGGTTTCGCCGTGTTAGCCAGGATGGTCTCGATCTCCTGACCTTGTGATCCGCCCGTCTCGGCCTCCCAAAGTGCTGGGAATCCAGGCTTGAGCCACCGCGCCCGGCCCAGAAGGAGTTTTTCTTTTAGTGTATCCCTGAAAGCTCTGAGTGTGGATTTTGACTCTGAGAGTCTCTACCTCCTCTTAACGCACAAAGTAGACATTGTCACAGAATTAGCTTTGACCCCTAGGAAGAAAGATGTCACAGAATTGGCTTTGACCACTTAGGCGGTTTGCTTTCTCTCACCTTCTTCTCCTTGCCTTGATCCTAGAGAAACATTACGGGACTTGTTTTCCATCTCTCCTTCCTCCCTCCCTCCCTCTCTCCCTCCCTCCCTCCCTTCCTTCCTCCCTCCCTCCCTCCCTTCCTTTCTCCCTCCCTCCCTCCCTTTGTTTCTTTCCTCCTCCCTCCCTCCCTCTCTCTCTTCCCTCCTATCTTTTTTATAGATATTTTGGACTATATTTCTGAGAGAGAATTTTCCTAGAATCTCACTGAACCAGCTAACAGAACACCAGCAGTGATTAATGGAGACTGACATCCCCAGGAGAGACTACCAACCTTTTTCCTGTCTCTGGTGAACTTCCTTGGTCAGCACCCACTCCCCCTCCTACCCTTAGGTCATCAATATCTCTTTCTTCACTAGATCCTTCCTCTCTGCTGCCAAGCAGGCTCATATCTCATATCTGTCTATCTTCGTTTTTCTTTTTTTTCTCTTTTGAGACAGGGTTTCACTCTGGCACTCAGGCTGGAGTACAGTGATGCAAGCTTGACTCACTGCAACCTCTGCCTCCTAGGCTCAGGTGATCCTCCTGCCTCAGCCTCCTAAGTAGCTGGGACTACAGCAGCAGGCCACCATGCACACCTAATTTTTGTATGTTGTGTAGAGATGGGGTCTCACTGTGTTGCTCAGGCTGATCTTGAACTCTTGGGCTCAAGCCAGGCCTTCCAAAGAGCTGGGATTACAGGCATGAGTCACTGTGCCTGATGACCTCTCCCTGTCTTAAAGAAAAAAAAAAAAAAAAAAAAAAAAAAAAAAAAAAAAAACTAAATAAAAGCTTCACTTGTTTACCTCCTCAAGCTACTGTACTATTCTTTTCTTCTTTCAGAGCTGAATTTCTTGACTATGTCTCAGACTACTTTTGTCTTCCTCACTACCTATTTAATCCATAATTCCCTAACCTTCACTGCTGCACTAAAACAGCCATCTAGAATAGCTGTTCTGAAATTCTTGGTAGGATTCAAAATCCCTTTGAGAATCTGGTAGATGTTATCGATCATCTCACTGTGGGTGGGCAGGAGGGTGTAAACTTTTTTTGCATACAAAATTTTGCATATAATTGTAGGGATTAAAAAACTTCCTGAAGTTTATCCAGAGAGCCCTTAAGAACCAAAGGTTAAGACCCTTTGCTCTCAATGGTCACAAGAATCTTTTAACCATCTTCATTTCCACTCTTGAAAAGTTTAGGGGAAGAGCAAGCACTTTGGATTAAAACTTAGCACCTGGGTTCAAATTCTTCCACTTGATATCTGAATGGCCTTGGCCAAGTCACTTAGTATCTCTGACCATCAATTTCCTCAACTGTAAATGAGGAAGAAGCTATCTAGCTCAAAGTGTGTTGTGGGTAATCCATGTACTGATGTGTGAAAAATACCTAAGATCATACTCTACACCTATGAGCCACTGGATCAATGAAATTTTCCAGCTTCCTTCAGTCCACCTTAAAATATACTGTCCTCTTCCAAGTTGTTTGACTGTTCCTTCTTTGTTTAATTCATTGGCTCTGTCTTATCCTGCTGTCCCACCAGATTAGGTGCTCCCCACGGTTCACAGTGTAGCTGGACTTTCACACCCACGCTTTCCCTCAGAGTATGTCCTCATCACCAGTCCTTCACCTCTTACCTCTGCACTGACCAAACCTCTACCCCTGGTCTTTTTATCTCCAGTTCTCACTGCAATGGCATATTTCCACCATGACTGAAATTCAATACATCAAAACCCAAACTTACCTCTTGAAGACTTGCAAAATGCGGTCTTCCCTCTTGGCTTTCCTCTGTTTCCCCATCATTCCCCCAGCGTCCCAGCCCTCTGGGATCCTCAGCATGTTTTCCGCCTCCTCCATCTGCCTCACATCATAAGCAACCAGTGCCTAGAGTCCCTTGTATCTTTTGCGGCATCTCTTTTTGGCTAAAGTCCCATGAGTCTTTCGCTGCATCTCTTTCTTTTCATTCTCGTTTCCACTGCCACTGTCACCACACACTAGAGCTTCTTCTAGTAGCTTCCCTGGCCATTCCTCTCTCCAATCCATCCTGAATAACACTACAAAAATAATCTTCCTCAAATGTCACTTGCTTTCCTACCTCACCATTGCTCTGTACCAACAAGTTCCCCATTGCCTGCTGCTTGAACCCCAGTTCCTTTTCCATTGCCCATTCCTCCAAACTCAACACCATTACCAGTTGGGTTGGGGAGGAAAGTGATTAGTAAAATTGACCAGAAACTTTATTAACATGTTCGTGTTGAAGCACTCTCTAGAAATCAATGTGTGTTCTGTGGAGAAAATATAGACTTGTTCCCCAAAAAAGTATGAGAGAAGGACAATTTTTTTTTTTTTTGAGATGGAGCCTCGCTCTGTCACCCAGGCTGGAGTGCAGTGGTGCGATCTTGGCTCACTGCAAGCTCCACCTTCCGGGTTCACGCCATTCTACCGCCTCAGCCTCCCCAGTAGCTGGGACTACGGGCGCCTGCCACCACAACTGGCTGATTTTTTTTTTTTTTTTGTATTTTTAGTAGAGATGGGGTTTCACCGTGTTAGCCAGGATGGTCTCGATATACTGACCTAGTGATCCGCCCGCCTCGGCCTCCCAAAGTGCTGGGATTACAGGCGTGAGCCATCGCGTCTGGCCAAGAGAAGGACAATTTAAAAATTGGTTTGCTTAACAAAAACTAATGTCACTCAGACAATGAAAACAGAATTTAGGGTTTTGGAGAAATTTAAATGACAGAAGCATATTGTGGTTTGTCATGATGAATGCCAGCTGGCATTGGTACTATTCACCAAGGAAGGACAACACTGGCACCAAAGGCATAGACCAGTGCACCAAACCACTCTCCAGATTAGAGCATGTGTTTTGAGATTCTGGAGGCTACTCTGTTCTGCCTCTGCCGGCTCCACAATGTGGGTCCTGCCTGGCACAAAAGCTGTCCTCAGCAGAAGCCTGTGTGGATTCAAAGAACAACCAAAGAGAACAGAGAAGTGGAAGTTTTGAATAAACATGTCAATCTAAGCATATATTCTTCATGCATTTTAGAAAATCTGGGGTGTGCAGCCACATCATTTCCCTGCAGACCTGTCTCAGTTTCCATGTCCTTCACATGACCTTAACTGACCTCTCCAGGCCTCTCTGAATTTATAGTACTTATTACATAACCCAGAGGTTTCTCAAACTTCCTCTATTCACAGGGTCCTAGGTGTCTCTCCCTTTCTTCCATGGGGTCTGTAGACCAAAAGAAATACCTAATAGTTTCATTACTAAGTAGTTAGGCTCAAACAACTTAATAAGTAATCATGTTCTAAAAGCTTAGCAGCTGTTTTAAAAAAAAAGTACATGTAAATTGAAAGAAAGTATATGATCTTGTAGCTGGAAAACCCTAAAGACCTCACTAAAAAAAACTCTTAGATTTGATAAATGAATTCAGTAAGTTTCAGCATACAAAATCAGCATACAAAAATCAGGAGCATTTCTATATACCACTAACGATCAAGCTGAGAACCAGATCAAGAAGGCAATCCCATTTGCAATAGATACCAAAAAAATAAAATACCTAAGAATATATTATATTAACTAAGGAGATGAAAGATGTCTACAAGAAAAACTATAAAACACTGTTTAAAGAAGTTAAAGATGACACAAATAAATGGAAAAACATCTCATGCTCATGGATCAGAAAAATTGATATCATTAAAATGATTCTATTGCCCAAAGCAATCTACAGAGTCAGTACAATCCCTATCAAGATACAAATACAACTTTTCACAGAATTAGAAAGAACCTTTTTTTTTTTTTTTTTTTTTTTTTTGAGACAGAGTCTTGCTCTGTCTCCCAGGCTGAAGTACAATGGCGCAATCTCGGCTCACTACAACCTCCACCTCCCGGGTTCAAGTGATTTTTCTGCCTCAGCCTCCTGAGTAGCTGGGATTATAGGCACCTGCCACCACATCCAGCTAATTTTTTAGTAGAGACGGGGATTTGGAATGTTGGCCAGGCTGGTCTCAAACTCCTGACCTCAGGGGATCCACCCACCTTAGCCTCCCAAAGTGCTGGGATTACAATTCTAAAATTCACATGGGACCAAAAAAGAGCCCAAACAGCCAAAGCAATTCTAAGCAAAAGGACAAAGCTGGAAGCATTACATTAGCTTACTTCAAATGATACTGCAACGGTATAGTAACCAAAGCAGCATGGTACTAGTATAAAAATAGACACAAAATCAATGGAACAGAATAGAGAACCCAGAAATGTCTACAGCCAACTGATCTTTGACAAAGTCAACAAAAATATGCACTGGGGAAAGACGCTCTTTGCAATAAATGGTGCTGGGAAAATCAGATTGCCATATGCAGAATAATGAAATTGGACCCCTTTCTTATACTGTATACAAAAGTCACTCAAAATTGATTAAAGACTTAAATGTAGAACCTGAAACTATAAAAATACTAAAAGAAAACCAAGGGAAACCTCTTCTGGACATTGGTCTAGGCAAAGAATTCCTGACTAAGACCTCAAAAGAACAAGCAACAAAACCAGAAACAGACAAACGGGACTTAATTAAACTAAAAACTTCTGCACAGCAAAAGGTATACATCAACAGAGTGAACAGACAGCCTACAGAATGGGAGAAAATATTTACCAAGTGTGCATTCAACGGGGGACTAATATCCAGAATTTATAAGAAACTCTAATAACAACAAACAACACAAATAACCCCATTTAAAAGTGGGCAAAGGACATGAATAGACATTTTTCAAAAGAAGACTTACAAATGGCCAACAAAATTATGAAAGAATGCTCAGCAACAGTAATCATCAGAGAAATGGAAATTAAAACCACAATGAGATATAATCTCACACCAGTCAAAATGACAAATATTTAAAAACTCAAACAAATTATGGATGTTGGCAAGGATGTAGAGAAAAGAGAATGCTTGTATACTGTTGGTGGGAATGTAAATTAATATCATCTCTATGGAAAACAGTATGGAGATTTTTCGAAGAACTAAAAATAGAAACTTCTATTGCATCCAGCAACCCCACTATTGGATATCTACTCAAATGGAAAAAAAATCATTATATTAAAAAGATACCCTCATATGTTTAGCACAGCACTATTCATAAGAGCAAAGATATGGAATCAATGTAAGTGTCCATCAATGGATGATTGGATAAAGAAAATGTGATATAACTGTGTATATATATATGTGTGTGTGTGTGTGTGTGCGCGTGTGTATATATACACAATGAAATACTATTCATCCATTAAAAATAATGAAATTATGTATTTTGCAGCAGCATGGATGGAACTAGAGGACATTATCTTAACTAAAACAACTCAGAAATAGTCAAATACTGCATGTTCTTACTCATAAATGGGAGCCCAATAATTGGTACACACAGACATAGAGTGTAAAGTAATAGATATTGGTGTCTCCAAAGGGTGGGAGGGCGAGAGTGAGGTGAGGGATGAAAAAATAACTTAATGGGTACAATGTACACTATTTGGGTGATGGTTACACTAAAATCTTAGACTTCACCACTGTGCAATATATCCATGTAACAAAACTGCACTTGTGCTCCTAAAATTTATAAAGAAAAAAATGTTATTTTTATATAACCACATTTGCTTACTAATAGGATGTGTGTGCCTGTCGAGCCACAGCACAACTGCTCAGACTTTGAGCTCAGATTGGACACCACAACCCTCATTGCCTGTTCCACACTGATTTTTGCACATTACTTGCATTTTTATCACAGCAACTGTCAAGAATCCAACATTGCAAGGATGTGATAAGATTGAAAGGAATGTAATTTGATCTAATGTTGAAACTATACATTATATCAAACTAGTAGTTCACATGGCAGAGGATGAGCATCACTGCGTTTTGTTTTATTTTAAAATTTAAAATATCTTGTGCTGTCCTTGTGAATTTATTACAGCACCTGATACCTCAGCATACAATTTAGAGATCTTAAATCTAATCCCTTGCTACTCAAAATTTGGTTATGGGACAACAACATTGGCATCCATGGGGAACTCATTCTCACCTTATTTCCACTCCCGTAGACTTGCTGAATCAGAATGTGCAGTTTAACAAGCTGCCTAAGAGCTTCATGTGTATTTGACAGTTTGAGAAGCACAGTTATAAACCATTACTCATCACCTAGTCACATCCTACTATTGTAAGATCTCTGATATTATTATACATTTCTAAAATTACTGCATCATTTAGCCTTTTCTGTGCAATCTTCCCAAGTGGATAGTATCTAGATGGAAGGCAGAGGTAGTCTTTTGTTTTCAGATTCTCCCAAATGTCCAGCATAGAGCCTTGCATGGAGTAAGAGGCTCAAATATCTGCTAAATGAGTACATCCAGTATCTAGACCTCCCAGCTGTGCTAGGCAGAGTTGTTTATGCAACAAAATTATTGACAAAAGCAGATAGAGGCAAGATCCCAAAGACACCAAGAATATTCTTTGTAGGTTTAGAATGAACATGGCATTTTTAAAACATCAGTTTGATCATGTTACTCCTTTAAAATGGACACATCCCATAATTTGGGTCATGGCAAGAAGAAAATAACATTCTACTGTTTATCTCAATAGGAAGATAATTATGTTTTAGGAACAAGTGTCCAAAAACTACAGTGAAATGACTAAATAAAAATGAAAGCAGAGTATAAATTGTTAAAGGTTAGGTAGACTGCATTTCCTGAAAACATAATGCACTAAGTGTTCCAAAATAATGCTGCCATTTATTAATTGCACTCACGAATCATTTGAATGCCAAGATCTGCATGTGTGCAAAATGTCATGGAAATTGGATTCAATTCTGTTTGAAACAGCTGTCTCCACTACAGCCAAACTGAATGTACCAAGTTCTTGGGAACAAATTTGAAAGGGAAAGGAAGCAGAAATTTGCTTTGTCAGAGGGTTCAGGTTTGCCTAAATGCCACCACTACTCCCCACTTTAGTTTTCTCTCCAGAGATTATCTCTTACATTGAACATTCCATTGGCTCATTGAGATGAGGCAACAAGCTAACAGATGCAAGGTCTCTCTCTGATCTCCCTGTAGGCTAGCTTGCATTAGTCTTATTAACCACAAACCACCTTTCTCACCCCAATCAGCCACTGCTTAGATGTGGGAAGGGAGAGAGGCAAACTCAGATAGGAGCATAGAACAATGGAATCTTAGAGGCCAATAGCTCAATCTCATAAACATCCACTCCTCAGCAAGTACTCACAACTACAGCTCTGTAACATATCCCAACTCTTTTTCCCACCACTGCCATGGCTACCATCATCTCTCATCTGGATTACTGCAGCAGGCTCTTATCTAGTGCCTGCTTCATTTTCACCCCTACTACAGTCCATTTCCACGAGTAACCTTAAAAAATAAAATAAGACAAAAAGAGACCCCATCCCTACTTGCCTAAAACTGTCCAAAGGTCCAAAATTGCTCATGAATATGATAATAAAATCCAAACCCCTCTCCATAGCCAACGAGACTCACATGATCCAGCCACTGCCCACTTGTTAGCCCTCCCTTCATGTCACTTTTTCTCTCACTCACTACGCTTCAGCCATGCTGAGCTTCTTATTCCTGGAATACGCCAATCTCCTTCAGTATTTGGGACCTTGCTCTAGGTATCTTACTGCCAGAAACACTCCTACCCTAAATTTTGTATGGATAACTATTTCTCATCACTCAGATCTCAGCAAAGAAGGAACCTCATCAGAGTTTTCCTGACTACCACTGTATATAAATATTTTATTTGCAAATATAAATGTTTACTCCCAACAAACTCACATCTCTTTACATGCCTTTCTTCCATTTCATTTTCTTTATACTCTTACCCTGTATGAATGTATCCTATTTGTTTGTTTGTCAATGGCAGTTTTATAAATCATGTTCCCTCATAAGAGTGAATGATCAATGTGTTTTATTCATTCTCACACCCCTAGAGCACAGCCTGAACATAATAAGCATGTGCTTGGAAGGCCGTAGGAATTATCTATTCCTGCTCTCTTGTTTTCTGAGAATAATTGAGATCCAGAGACGCTATTGGTTCATGATGCAACACACATAGCCAGTTAAGAATGGAGCCAAAGTGAGGGTTTGGTCCTGTAGTTTCTAGTCCACTGCTATTTCTGCTACACCTTCTTGCTGTTCATTTAAATGAAAATTAATCTTATTTTGAGTATTTTTTAAAAATTGTTTAAAATAAATTCAGGTGACTCTGATTCAGGAATGCCCCATCTTTAGGTATGAAAAAAGTTCTGTGCAAGTTCATCATTCATGCCCTTCCATGCAAAAACTTCTTTAATTCACCAGACTTCCTTAAGGTATTGACATACAAGTTGGTTTAGACTTCAAGGTGAAAAGGGGTTTTTTTTTTTAACTTTCTTTTTCCATTATTGAAATAAATCTGTTGACGAAATTAACATATCAGATGGAACAACAAAACTAGAAATAACTAAGATCTCTAAAGATAATTTATTCATTAAATTAGAACTTTTAAATACAGGCAAAAGAGAAAATAACTATTATTAAAATGTTCCAACCAAATTGCTGCTTATCTTACACTATGCTAATTAGTATCAGCACCCAAAATTCACTCTTCCACAATAATCAGAGAAAATCAGAGATTATAGAAAGGCTGTGGGGAGAGGGAGGTGGTGGGGTGCCACTAGTTATTAGAAAGGCTCAATAATAACCAATAAGGTTTGAGTTCAAATTCCATCCTTTTGGGTTTGTGCCTGGATTCTGAACACCTTTATCCTTTTCCTGTTACTCTTAGGACAGCCCTCTAATATTTGCAAGATAGGTTTCTCATACGATTAAATCCCCTCCAACCCATTCTCTGCACTGCAGAGAGAATGAGTCTAGTAACACACAAGTCATATCAGGTCCTTCTGCTACTTACAACTTGTCAAAGTCTTCCCATTACCCTTTGGAGAGAAAAATGCAGACTCCTTAACATGAACTGCCGGTCCCATTGCAGTCCTATCCTGCTCATTTATCAAGTGTAATCCATCTCCTGTACTGTCTGCCTCCACTGCACTGGGGTCTATTTAGTGTTCACCTGGGAGCCATGATAGATGCTGACTTTTTTGCTGCATGTGTGTTTTTCTCTTTAATTCTGGAGATAGTATATGCTGTGAACTAAACTGTGTCTTCCAGTGTGCGAAGTTATATTTGGAGACAGGGACTTTAGCAGTGGTCATAAGGGTGGGGCCCTGATTCAACAGGATTAGTGTCCTTATTGAAAGAGACACCAGAGAGACCAGCCAGTACACACACTGTCTCTCTCCCCACCCCACCTCTCTCTTTCGTCACACATACACAGATCCTTGAGCACACAGTGAGACGGTGGCTGCCCACAAACCAAGGCAGGAGTCCTGAAAATGAAACCTGCATTATTGGCACCTTGATTTTGAACTTGTAGCCTCCAGAACTATAAGAAATATATTTGTCTTGTTTAAGCCACTCAATCTATGGTATTTTGTTATAGCAGCCCAAACTGACTAAGATAATATACATAATATTAAGATACAGTATTACTATAATAATAGTCTACTTTGTGTGTTCCAGGCATTGTGATAGCCATTCTATATGGATTACCTCACTAAATCTTCACGACAACCTTTAATGTGGCTATTCTTGTTTCCATTTTCCAAATAAAATAACTGAAGTTCAGAGAAATTATATTTTTCTTTTAGCCATGATAAGTCTGAAATTGAGAAAGGTTATTTGATGTACATGAAGCATGGCTGCCTTGGGGTGCACTGAGGAGAAGGGACTGTGGTTTAGCTCTATCTGGCTGCATGTCCTTTGCACTAAGTAGCTACCTGACCCAGTCTTTGCCCTAAGGGGATTAAACCCTAATGTCCCATGAAGGACTGCTGAAGAACCTTGAGGTGCTTTGCCTGGATATATGTCATAGCTGCAAGTATCTGAAGGACTTGCAAGAGGGATTAGATTTACTTGGAAGAAGGATTAGATCTATTTTATAAGAATTTAAGTGAGGGCATTTGAATCATTGGCAGGAAGCTTCATAAAATAGCTTTTGGCCCAGTATTAAAAAAATTGTCTAGCAGTCCCTAGGGGGAATGGGGTGTCTTGAGACCTAGACCTCTCTTGATGAATGGATTCAGGAAGGACTTGGAAATTAATTTAAGGGCAGTTATGGAGATGATCAGGCAGCAGGTAGTAGTTGAACCAGGCGACCTCTAAGGTTCCATCCAGTTCTGGGACTAAATGACACTTGGTTTTCACAACTGATGGACTGTTCATGATCTTATTATTGGTACGATCACTACAGTTGGCAAAACATGCAGCTCTAAACCAGTCAGACCAGTTCAGTGAAGATGTGGTTGCATTTTTCAATATTGTTATAACCAGCCCTCATTTTACTGAATGTCTGAGCATTGGTACAAAGCTTTCACTCTTGTTTAGGAATGAGTCATCCTGCTTGTGAGTTGGTGCAGACCATTACATTCTCCACCTCATTTTATCTTCTTCGCCTGCCTTCCAAAGCCCAAACTAGGATGGTGAACTACAACAAGGCTCAGGGAGAGGAGTTAAACTCCCCAGTTTTCATACTTAATAATCAAAATCACAATTATATCATTTTGTTAAAGGTAGATAATGGCCATTGGATAAGAAGGAAAGAAAATGAATATTTCCAGCTTTCTATAGTTCACTTTGCCAAGCTGGCAACAGATTCATTCTTTTTCTAGAACTGTTTTGCTTTTCATTATTTTGTCTCACATTGAATTGCACAAACCATCAAGTTCTTGTTCTCTCAATACACCTAAGTAACACTGGATTTTTTTTCATTTTTAATTTCAAGCACAGTCTTCAATAAATTAATTCAACTAATTTATATTTTTCTTCAAAGCAATAAACACCTTGAGTCCTTACTCTGTGTGAAGATCTATAGCAGTCTTTGGGATACAAAAATGAAAAATTCATGACCTCTTCACTGGAGGAGAAACTTACAGTATTCTTAAGTTGCAAATTATGAAAACAAAACTTAAATTAGCTGAGGCAAAAAAAAAAAATGTATTGACTAACATGTTCAACTGCAGAAGTGGTGACAAGAACTAGAGCCTCGAGCACTTTCCAGATGTTTTCTTCCCATCTGTTATCTCAGCTTGCCCTCTGTTCTGGCAATTCTCCCCTTGAAGGTGACCATCATAACCACCCAGTTGACACCAGGAACTCCAGGTTCCACCTTTCCAGATTCACCACCCAAGAGGAAAAGTCTCATCTACATATTTGCAGGCTAGAAACTAGTGGGGAAGGACTTGAGTGCCCCAAACTGGGTCACCTGCTAACAATCACCATAGCTGAAGAGGCAGAGACAGCTCTTGTTCAAATCTCATATTGGAACAAAGAGTTTTGAAGGAGTGAGAGAAGGAGGAGCTTTCCTAAAAAGAAGAGGTGGGGTGCTACTCCCTGAATAAAGAATGGCTGCTGGGCAGAGAAAAGACCGCAGATCTACCTCAGGTAACTTACTCTTTTATAGGGAAAACAGATATGCAGAAAAGTAACAATAATGCAATGTTATACAGGCTTCAGTGGAAGTATCTTCAAGAGTTAGACTGAGGGGAGGATGTGGAGAAATAGAAACACTTTTACACTGTTGGTGGGATTGTAAACTAGTTCAACCATTATGGAAAACAGTATGGCGATTCCTCAAGGATCTAGAACTAGATGTACCATATGACCCAGCCATCCCATTACTGAGTATATACTCAAAGGATTATAAATCATGCTGCTATAAAGACACATGCACACGTATGTTCATTGCGGCACTATTCACAATAGCAAAGACTTGGATTCAATCAAAATGTCCATCAGTGACAGACTAGATTAAGAAAATGTGGCACATATACACCATGGAATACTATGCAGCCATAAAAAAGGATGAGTTTGTGTCCTTTGTAGGGACATGGATGCAGCTGGAAACTATCATTCTCAGCAAACTATCGCAAGAACAGCAAACCAAACACCGCATGTTCTCACTCATAGGTGGGAACTGAACAATGAGATCACTTGGACTCGGGAAGGGGAACATCACACACCGGGCCTATTATGGGGAGGGGGGAGGGGGGAGGAATTGCAATGGGAGTTATATCTGATGTAAATGACAAGTTGATGGGTGCAGCACACCAACATGGCACAAGTATAGATATGTAACAAACCTGCACGTTGTGCACATGTACCCTAGAACTTAAAGTATAATAATAAAATAAATAAATAAATAAATTTTTGAAAAAAGAGTTAGACTGAGGGTTATGAAAATATGAGAAAGAAATTAATTCAGCCTAGGAGTTTAAGTAAAACTGTAAAGGGGAGGTAATTTTTGAGTTGTAAAGTTTATGGAAAAATGAGAAAAGATGGGAAATATGCTGAAATTGAGTTGTGCTAGTCCTTGGGTATGGAGGTGAGAAGTTTAGATACCATTCAGTGGGCTACAGAGTGAGACTTGAGAACTTTACCCAGACTGAGTGGCATAGTGGCATAGTACTGTCTTTAGACTGAGACAAGAGGGATCTTCACTGGAACAAAGCCTTTAGGAGACCCAGCTCTGACTCTCTTATAACACACCAATTTCCACAAGGCGAGGAGTCCATAGGGCCAACAGGATATGCCTATCCAGAGCCTATACTCTAGATCACAGTCTGTTTTCTTGAGAACTGACACTTTCTGGTGAGAAAATCATAAGCCTGCTTTTAGGTTTTGCAAATTGTGCATTCTTCCACAGGTCCATCCTCTATGCCAACAGGAGGCTGTTTTTTGGTGGGATTTGGGAAAGAGCTTAGATATGTAGGCTGAACTGTCCACCTATGTCAGGCCCCTTGCAGTGGGACAGTGATTGGGTGGGAAAAGAAGGAATTGGGCAATGGACTAGAAACCTCCATTTTAACTCTTCTTTGGGCCCCACAAATGTTAGGAGTAGGACTGAGACGTACATTATCAGGTAACAGTGTGGGAAATGCCTGGTAGTGGGGAAATGGTGGAAGCAGAAGGGAGCATATGGGTTTGAGAGAAAATTCTGAAGTAGCTTGGTAGGATTTAATGATCAATTGAATGTGAGGCATAAGGAGACAAAAGAATTTTAAAAGGCTTGAGTTTCTAGCTTGGGTAATTGTGATGCCATAACAAAATAAATAGTATAGGAGGGTAAACAGGAGTGGAGGAAATATAATATTATGATAAAAATGATTTGCTTGTGACTTCAGCATGAATGTGGATTACCAGTGTTCCTTTGGAGAGATGGTAATAATAGCCAAAAAAAGAGTTACTTATTTTAAAATACAGATTTAAAACTCTCCTCTCAATCCTAATTTACTTTCATATTTGATCACTCACCTATTCTTTCACCATAATCATGCTACGTTACTTAGAGCTCTGGTTACAAGTGATAGAAAACTAATTCAGTAGCTTAAGCATAAGCAAAAATAGGATTTCCTGGCTTACATAATTTAAAGGTCTAGAAATAATGTTGTTTTCAGATCCAACTGGGTTTGGGGTTTTGAAGAATGTCATTAGGCCCCAACCTTTTTTATCTCTAGGTTCAATTTCCCTTTGGCTGGATTCCATTCTCCTGATGGCTGCTGAGAGCATCCGGCTTATATCCTCACAGTGCCAGTCCTTTAGGAAGAGAAAACACTCCTTTCTCTGTTGCTCACAAAACAGGGCAAAATTAACTAGATTGGACCTGATTGGCTAGGCTTGTGCCACGTGCCCATCCCTGATCCAATGACTATCCTGGGGAATGCCATGCTCTAATGGGGCAGGACGGGTCATATGTCTACTCCTGAAGCAAAGAATGGAGTCAACTTCATCTGAAGCACAGCCTGAAATTAGGGGTGATTAACTAGGGGAATGTTACTAGGAGAACCGGGGAACAGAGCCCACGCCACACAAACAATGGATGTCCACTAGACTTACCATAGCACTAAGGCTTATTTTTTTTAGTGGAAATAATAATTATAAATCTCACTGGAATGTCAGGAAAATTAACTGTAAGGTAAAATTGACAAACCAACTAGGCCTTACAGGCACCTTTAGAACATTCCACCCAACAACACGGTAGAACATGCTTTTCTCAAATGCACACGGAATATTCTCCAGGATAGACTATAAGCTAGGCCACAAAACAAACTCAATAAATTTTAATGAATTAAAATAATATGAAGTATGTTCTCCTACTTTAAGAAATGAAATTAGAAATTAATATCAAAAGAAATTTGGGAAATATACAAATATGCAGACAGTTCTAAATAACATGTGGATCAAAAATGAAATTAGAAAATACTTTGAGGCCGGGCGCGGTGGCTCAAGCCTGTAATCCCAGCACTTTGGGAGGCCGAGACGGGCGGATCACGAGGTCAGGAGATCGAGACCATCCTGGCTAACACGATGAAACCCCGTCTCTACTAAAAAATACAAAAAACTAGCCGGGCACGGTGGCGGGCGCCTGTAGTCCTAGCTACTCGGGAGGCTGAGGCAGGAGAATGGCGTAAACCCGGGAGGCGGAGCTTGCAGTGAGCTGAGATCCGGCCACTGCACTCCAGCCTGGGCAACAGAGCGAGACTCCGTCTCAAAAAAAAAAAAAAAAAAAAAGAAAATACTTTGAGATGAATGACAATGAAGGCACAGCTTGCCAAACTTATGCAATATAGCTAAAGCAGTGCTCAAAAGGAAATTTATAGCTATAAATACCTCTCTTAAATATGAAGAAAGATCTTAAACTAATAATCTACCATTTTACTTTCTGATACTGGATAAAGAAGAGTGAACTACATTCAAATCAAGCAGAAGGAAGGAAATAATAAATATTACAATGAAAATTAATGAACTAGACAATAGAAAAACAATAGAGAAAAATGAGTATAACCAAAAGCTGATTATTTGAAAACATAAAGAAAACTGGCAAACCATTAGCTAGATTAACCAAGAAAAAAGAGAGAAGACTCAAATCACTAGAGTCAGAAATGAGAAAGGAGACATTACTATCAACCTTACAGGATATAAAGGGTCATAAATTAATAATATGGACAATCGCATGACTGTAAATTAGATAAATGAAATGGGCAAATTATTAGAAAGATACAAACTACTGAAGCTGACTCCAAAAAAAGTAGACAATATGAATAGACCTGTAACAAGCAAAGAAATTGAATTAGTAATCTGCCCACAAAGAAAATTATAGGTCCAGATATCTTCACTGCTGAATTCTACCGAATATTTAAAGAAGAATTATTACCAACTTTTTCACAAACTCTGCCAAGAAATAGAAAAGAGACAAAGTACACCACTATAAGATCAAATGACTCTGAAATCAAAACACGACAAAATAATCAGAAGAAAAGAAACTATAGACCAATGTCTCTTTTAAACGTGGAAGCAGATATCCTCAATGAAATACTAGCAAACTGAATCCAGAAATATACAGAAAGAATTATACACCACAATCAAGTGAGATATATTACCGGCAGGCAAGATTGGTTTGACAAAATAAGTGTATAACTTACACTCTAAAAACTGCAAAATGTTGTTGAAAGAAGTTAAAGATCTAAATAAATGCAAAAACATCCCATGTTCATGGATTTAAAAATGTAAGATTGTTAAAATGGCAATATTTCCAAACTTATCTACATATTCAATGCAATTCCTATCTGAATCCAGCTGATTTCTTTGTGGAAATCAACAAGCTGATTTTAAAATTCATATGGTTGCAAGATACCAAAATAACCAAAACAATTATGAAAAAAAAACAAAGATAGGGGACTCAAACTTGCTGATTTCAAAACTTACTACAATGCAATGGTAATCAAGACAGTGTGGTACTGGCATGTAGATCAATGGTATAGAATTGTAAGCCCAAAAATAAACCATGTGTCTATGGCCAATTGAGTTTTGACAATGGTCCCAAGACCATCAAATGGAGAAAGAATAATATTTTCAACAAATGGTGCTGGCACAACTGGATATCCACATTACAAAATGAAGTTGGACCCTTATTTCACATCATTAACAGAAATTAATTCAAAATGGATCAAAGACCTAAACACAAAAGCTAAATTTTAAAACTCTTAGAATATTGGTGTAGAGCATAATGACTTCAGACTTGTCAATAAGTTCTTAGATACAATATAAAAAGCAAGAGCAACAAAAGAAAAAATCGATAAATTGCACTTCATTAAAATTAAAAACTTTTGTGATTCAAGGATCACTACCAAGAAAGTGAAAAGAGACACAGAATGAGAGAATATATTTGCAAATCAAATATCTGATAACAGATGTATCTAGAATACATAAAGAACTTGTACAACTCAATAATTAAAAACAACACATTTTAAAAATTAGAAAACGATCTGAATTAACACTCTTCCAAAGACAATATACAAATGGCCAATAAGCACATAAGATGCTCAACCTCATTAGTCATCAGGGAACTGCAAATCAAATCCACAATGAAATATTACTTTACATCCACTAGGATGGCTAGAATTAAAAAGTCAGATGATAACAAGTGTTGAAGATCTGGAAAAACAAGAACCTTCATCCACAGCTAGTGGCAATATGAAGGTGTAGCCACTTTGGAAACTATTTTGACATTTCTTCAAATGGTCCCTATGACCCAGCAATTGCACTCCTAGGTATATACACAAGAGAAATGAAAACATGCCCACACATAAACTTGTACACATATGTTTATAACCAAAAGGTGGGAACAACTCAAATGTCCATCACTTGATAAGTGCATAAACAAAATGTGATGTATCTAAACAGTGGAATATTATTTGACCATGAAAATGGATGAGGTATTGATATATGCTACAACATGAATTAACCTTGAAAACAGCGTGCTGAATGAAAGAAGCCTAATCGCAAAAGACTACATATACATGATTCTGTCTAGATTAAATGTCCAAATCTATAAAGACAAAAAATAAAGTAGTGGTTGCTTAGGGCTGGAGGGGAATGCAAGGACAGGGAGGTGATAGCTAAAGGGTACAGGGTTTTTTTTTAAAGTGACAAAAATGCTCTAAAATTGGGTGTTGTGATAGTTGCTTATAACTGTGAATATACCCTAAACCGTTGAATTAGATACTTTAAATGGATGGAATGTGTGCTATATGATTTATATCTCAGAAAAAGATGTTTCAAAAAATTAAGGCAGTTTGCTAGGAAGGGAAATAAATGAATAAACAAAAAAATACAATGACACATATTTATGACAAAATGTCCATATTCTCTTTGAAGACAAGAATTGCCAGAGATACGAAGTTATCCTGGAACTAAATCGACAAATAATATTTAGGAATTAAAATTCATAATTTCTTGAAAGCTTAAAAATAAAATGAATTCCAGCCAATCTAACTGCATGTGATGAGGTAATCCATATTCTCCGGGCTCAAGTTTCAGTATGAGGACTACTTCCAGTGTAACCCTCCTGGCCTGTCGTAGTCCCCTCTCCCCAGCTCAGGAACAACTTATCTGATTGGTGAATTTGAAAAAGAAACGAAGCATTTTCTGTTCTGGAGCCCTGCCTGCCTGCAGAGAGGGCAGTTAGTAAGCTTCTTATATCAATCTTTGGCCTGGAAGAGGTAAGTCTACTGTTTGAGGCTGAATTCAGTTCAAGGGGAGAAGATTTTAAAGACTGTCGTGGTGGTTTTAAAACATATCTGCAAATTCCTTGACATTCTTCCCATGAAGATGTGTAGTCTATGATCCCTCCCTTTGAACCTAGGTGGGACTTTGTGACTGTCTTAATAAACAAAATGCTGTGGTCGTGGTTCAGCTTGATTCCCGGGGCTGTTAGAAAGCCATGCAGCTTCTGTTGGTTTCTCTTGGGACTCTCACTTTGGGACCCTTCAGTCTCTGAAAGAAGTCCAGGTGCCCTGAGGTCACCATATGGACAGGTGTAGGGGAGTGATGTCATTCCAGGCCCAGCTGATGGAGTCTTTCCAGCTCAGTTGCTAGATGTGTGCGTGCATACTCCCATATCCAGCCACTATTTAAATACAAACACACCAGAGACCGGAGTGAAACTTTGATGAGCCTGGCCAATTTTCACATCACAAGGAAATAAATGATTACTTCATGTCACTGTTTTGGGTGGCTTATCACACAGCAAGAAGGAAAAAAAGAAAAAAAAATGGAACATACATGCTCTACACCCTAGGCTTTACTAGTAATGAAGATGGACCTCCCTTTAAATCCCCTTTCTTATTTCTCAATTGGTTACAAACTCAGAAAAGAAAGAAATCTATTTTGTGGCTCCCTAAAACTCCATCTTTAATTGTCCATTATAAGAATTTCTCCCACCCCACTCTGTGGTCATGGATGGGCCATAGGTCTCTGTTTGACTCTCTCTAGTGATTGGAAATGCCTCCTAAAACATTCAAATTACAATGGCTGTTTCTTAGAATGTTCTTTCTTAAATTTATTAAAAAGCTTCTGAAGCAGCACAGAACAAAACTGCTCCATCTTCTACATAAACATCTTTCAAACCTTTCATGACAGACATCACATATTTCTCAGTCAATTATCTCAATTTCCTTCCACTTTTCCTCTTATACAAGGTTAAAATAGTGCAATGGTCCTTAAATTCGAGCATGCATCTGAATCATTCAGAGGGCTTGTTACAACATGGATTCTAGGACCTCATCCTCAGAGTTTCTGATTCAGGAGATCTGTGGTAGGACTGGAGAATTTTCATATCAAACAAGTTCCCACGCACTGCTGATGCTGGGATCCAACGACCATTCTTTGAGAACCACTGGGCTTGAGATGTATAGGATGGTAGAAAGAGTCTTCCATGAGAAGTTGAAAGACCTGGGTTGTCATGCCGGCTGTGCCATCTTCTAAATAATAATAATAATAATAATAATAACAACAAACCCAAAGGTTTCTAACAAAACAAAAATCCCTAATAAAAACTAAGGTCCCTGCCAATATCACACAGTGGTGAGGATGGACAGTGATAACAACACATAAGTGCTTTGCAAACTGTCTGGGACTATGTAGATGGGAAATGTGGCTTGAAGAGATTTGCCTGTAGACTCCATCTAAGTGTTAATATCCTTTTTCAGAGTGACATGAGAATTCAACAGCACATGACAGATGAAAACTATAGCAGAATCTGCTAACCCATTTCCTGTTTGCTCCTTCTACAGATTCCTGTTCTTCCCAGAAGCTCTTGTAATCTGGAAATAAAAGCAAATCGTGAACATATACTGAGTGGTTTCCACATGCACGTGGAAGAGGTTACATTCTGAAAGGAGAAGAGCTGAGCTGCTTCCTAGCTGGGACAATTAATTATTCTGAGCCTCAGCTTCCTTTGGGGAAAGGGATAACAATAGCCCTACCTCAAAAGTTGTTGTGAGGATTAAATGAGTTAATATATGTAAAGCCCTTAGAAACAGGCTTGGCAAGGATTAATTACTGTTGTTATTGTTGTTTCTCCATTTTAAAAATGAGGATTGAGACTTTGAGAGTTTGAGTAATATAACTTAAACTCTCACAGCTGGGAGCTCTCTGCAAGCCTCTCTCCCAGTTAAACAGAGAAATTAGAGCAGGGATGTCAAAATAAAATGTAAAGACCATACCTCTCGCATCATCACCTCTGCTGGTGAAAGGCATTGCTAATTGATCATAGTATTCTGCCCTGCAGAGTCTGGACAAGGCTTCATAACCCTCTTGGAGACTGTGCGGTGGTTGGTGAGAGCTGCTTTGGAGTCTATGAGACAGACACGTTTGGCCACACCAGAGCAGGAAAACCGAATCCTGGGACACTTTTAGAACACTAAATTGGAAGCACTAAAACCCAGTAATGGAAACTAGGAATAAAAGTCTCAGGCTACCGACTGATGGGGGAAAAAATCCTAGTGCTGGCCCCGCTTCTCCTTCTAAATTCATTTCCCTGACTCACAGCCTTCCAGATCTTGGAGTGAAGTCAAAGAAAAGAAAGTCATTTCTACTGCCATTCTACCTTTGGTATATAGGCCAATGGTTTCTTCATCACTTAAAAAAATAACTTTGTATTTCAAAAGACATGCTTCAGTGACTCAATTTTGTCCAAGGCAAACTTCATATTAAATGCTTCCTGATCAGCAGCAGGAGATCCATTAAAACCAAATAAAAAGAAACACATTTTAAGGATTAAAGAAGATGAAACACTACAGAAATGCCACCATTGTATCAAAGGTCCAGTAGTTCTACATTGTGAAGTCCTCGATTCTTCACAATAGTTCTAGAAAAAGTAATTGTTTAATCATGATGAAGACATGGCTATAAGTAATATTAATTAATTTGCCTTGGGCCTACATTTAATTCTTCTACCACACTGAGATCATTATGCATAGTAATGGATAATCTTCAAAGCGATGTTTTAGCATTCCCCCACCCGCTCTCCACCATACCCACACAGGCACTTTCTCTTACCACTGTTCCCTGGCCAGCTTCATAAGTTCTCATTCTAGTCCAGAGCTCAGAACAGAGCTAAGTTCTCCTTGAAGGTGGACACACTTATAATCAGAACTAACATGTAGTAAACTCTCAGATGTTCCAGGCAGAGTTTTGTTCATTTAACAAGCACTTCTATGTACCAGCTACTTTTTTCTAAGCATTTCACAAATACTAACTCATTTCATCCTCACAATAAACCTATAACATTTTACAGAAGAACAAACCTAGGTACAGACAAGGCAAACAACTTGCCTGAGATCACACAACTAGAAAGTGGCACAATTCCATTAGGAGCAGGGGTGATAATATAGCATGGTGAGGGTATAACATTAGGTGTTCATGGCTATCTGCAGATGAACTTAGTAATTTTTAGTTAGCCCAACAAGGTAAGCACTGTTAATTCTTTCCATTTTAGAGTTAACAAGAACCAAGACTAAAAAGGCTAAGTAACTTGCCCATTACCACACAATTAATGTACCCAGGCTCTCAGAGTGCAGAGCAGGCACCTGTACCCAACAGGCTGTATGGGAGAGACTTCCACTTCTGTTCCCGCTATGGTTTGTTGCAGACATAATTCCCCTGTTTCTGGCTCTCCAATGAAGGCTTTCTACCACCACCATCATCACCCAATGCTGCTACCGCATTGTTACGTGGCTCTTGAATAAACCGTTTCAATCGTTCTAGCAACCCAACTTCCCACCTCCCAGGTACCACACATAGTTGCCCTCAAGGCAAGTCCAGACACAGGAGTCTGTTTGTCTCCCCTCAGGGTGAAGGTTAGTCCTGCAATAGCCAGGACCTAGTCATGCTAACTGCCAGGCACTCCTCAGAGCACCTCATCAAACCTGCTCAAATATAATTGCTGTGCCAAGAAACAGACAACTTCATATCGCATAACCCTTAACCTAAGAATTTGCATTTCCCTAGCAATTAAATTTTCTGGCATATACAGCAGGAATAGTCATCTATGGCAGAGTCTGAAACAAAGAATGCAGTTAAATTTAGACTTAAATTGAAATTGGGGAGAGAGAATTGCAAAACAGTGCAATGGAAATACAGTATTAGCTGCTCAACCCTTTAATGTATTTACCATTTGGAGAACAGAGAGTTTCTCTGGAGGTATTGGTAACCAAAACACTTGGATGGTAAGGAATGGACATAACCAACAAGTTAGGCGGTTGGGCTACCTTTGAGATTGTCTCTCTCTCTTTGATTCACAGAAGTGAAGCAGCAATTCCTGT
Source organism: Macaca fascicularis (assembly GCF_037993035.2). Taxonomy (NCBI): domain Eukaryota; kingdom Metazoa; phylum Chordata; class Mammalia; order Primates; family Cercopithecidae; genus Macaca; species Macaca fascicularis. The sequence continues at coordinate 78,981,163 of NC_088379.1, read as the reverse complement.
TCATTTCCTGGCGGACCACTCCTGGGAGTTGCAAACAAGATGTTTTCTATGGATGCTCTTTATCTTTGGAATCCTCTTCCTTCCTGGACTGGCAACTGCAGAATCGAAATCTCTTGGCCTTCCACAAAGCCTTTTCCAAGGTTTGTCTTTTTAATTGAGCTTCCACTTAAGCATACTTAAGACTATTTGTTTACTACAGAAAACACCATGAAACTTGGCCATAAAATGGTGCGAGATCCTCTTTTTTTCTGATTTTTTGAAGATCCAACTCAAGGCTCACTTTAATAACCACTCCTTCTTCTTGTGCTTTTCTATTAAGGATTTTTTTTAGACCGTAGAAAAGGTCTTTACAATGATTTGCTTAAGACTTAGTTTTGAATCCCCGAGGAGTTTAGCCCTTTCTAAGAGGAATGCACAGACATAAAGTCTGTGGAAGGCAAAACAAAGTCCAGTGGTCATGCTAAGCCAAACCTAGGCATCAGTGTAAAGTTCCAACTAATTCCATAGGGGAAAAAATGTTTTTAAGCATCCAGGACAAATGAGAAGCCATAAATTAATTTTAAAATATTTTTCATTTTAATGGCTTTAAAAGCTTAGGAAAGTTAGCTGTTTTTTCTAAGCTTGTCTTGCACAGAAAAAAAAAAAAATTGAAATACTGTTTATATGTCCATATTTGAGAACCAAGCTGAGCTAAGATCGTTAAACTTTTAGGAAAAAAAAAAAGATCATATAAACACAAACTTTCCAAAAGCAACATCTTTAGTAATGAACGAAGTTTATTTCCACTACCGAAATTCATTTTATTGTGTGTCCCATTGTCCTAGTAAAAGTTTAGTGAGGAAATCAACATGAATGTTAAAATAGGGATATGACATTTTGTGATCTAGCTGGCTCTTATTAACTCTTGATTTGCACATTTCCACAGCGTTCTGTTAGCCAATATTGGCCACTGCCTGCAAAACCATTCATCCCTTTTTCTAAAACCCGTTTATAGCCAGGACGCAGCTTCACACTCACACCAGTTTGTCATCATCCTGCTATTTCCCAGCACCTATCAAAACCCTGCAATGGGCTTGTAAAGCACGAAGGTCACTTGTGGTGATCCAGGAAGGCAGGAAGGCCCCATGATGCTTTCAGATTAGAGTATCCTCTGCACCTTGGCTTCTGTACTCCTGCTTCCTGCCTGCCTGCCCTTGAAGGCGTCCTGGTGGGACCATGGACTGGAGGATGCCGTTTCCACAACTCACACGCTATGAAGACTCCAGTTCTTGGATTTTTGATGACCTCTGGGTCCCTCACTTGCCGACTCCCCACCTCCACCCCGCTAGCCCTGTGTTTGAAATGACAAGCTGCTGTTTATTTATAGCTCCCTTTCCCACTTTTAAAAGAAACCAGTGGTTAAAGATGTGCCAGGTGGTGCTGTTGATAAACAACAAGTTCTAATACCAGATTTCCTCCTGGGAATTCAGGCCTCATTTATTCTGGCTGCTGATCGACATGGGAGGAAACTTGGCTGTGGCTTTGAGACATTTTTCCTTTGGTAACTCATCTCCAACCCCCACAGAGTGACAGAAACTGGCTGTGCAGGAGTCCCTGGGGCTATTTCTGATGGTGGCCAACATTTACTCTAACGTTACCCAACTTACAAAGTTTCTGAGGTCAGCCACCTCCTCCCTGAGCACCCAGTCTTAGGATAGTACCTATGTGACTCCAGGATTCCCCTGGTCATGCCCCTTTATCTGCCATAGCCAACAAAAATCCATCCTTTAGACCTGTTACACTTTCCACCAAAACATTTATCTCTGTTCCTGGACATTGTATATGCTCAATAGATATATTTGAAAGTTGCACGAACTCTATGCATTCTTTTCCAGTTTCACTGATATTCCCTCATTCTAGAATTAGTGCATCAATCCATCAACTGTTTTTCTTATTGCTAAGCTTCATGAGAGACGGTGGGGTGTGCTGGAGCCTGAAGGTCTGATCAAGATCAGCTTTGCCACTTCTTGATTATGTGGTCCTGGGCCAGCTTCCTCACACATGTGAGCAAGCACTAATTGAATGGTTACAGGTCAAGGACTGTGCAATACACAGGAGAGAGAGAAATGAAAGACAAAGTGCCTTCCCACAAGCTGCAAAGATCCCACAGCCTAGTGGAGAAAGCATAGAAACAACAATTGCAACAACAATTGCTGTGTAGTGTGGTGGAGGCATGTGATAGAGATGTCATGGATGCACAGTGAAGGGTCTGAGTCCAGCTGTTGGTGGAAGGGGCAGCAGTCAGGGAAGGCTTTCCAGAGGAAATGACACAACAGCCAGGTCTAGAGTTATGAATTAAGCATTTGGAGAAGAGGAGAAAGGGATTATCTGGCACAGAGCACAAAATATGCAAAGTCAAGAAATGGCAGGGGGCTCCGTGTCAGTTTGAAAAATCTGGCACAAAGAGTTCATGTGGAAGAATGGTCGGAGACGATGCTGGAATGCGAGGTAAGCGGCCTGTGTTCTGCAACAGGGCGTTTGATTTTTACCCCATAGATCATGGGGAGCAAATGAAAGATTTAAAAACAGAAGTAGCCTGATCAGATACGCATTTTGGAATGCTCACTCTAAGAAACAGAAAGCAGTAAAGGGAGTTAAAATGCATTCATTTAACAAATATTTAGTGGCATCTTCTGTGTGCCTGGCACACATTTGGCAGGCAGGGTTTCTGCCAACCAGACCATGCAGTCTAGTTTAGAGACAAGAGGAAGACTTGGAGGCCAATATAAGGCAGTGTGAATGAAGAGAAGAATATTAATTTGAGAAATATTTCGAAGACAGAATTAATAGGACTCAGTGACAGCTTAGCTGAGTAAGGGGAGAAGGGACAAGAAGAGATCTTGGATGACATCCATGTTTCTAACTTGGGCAATTGGGTGTCCAATGATGACATCCATAGTGTTTCTTAACAGAAGTGCCAGTAGCATTTTTGACAGGACAATTCTTTGTGTATGGGACTCTCTTGTGCATTTTTTAATGTTTGACATCCTTGGCTACAATCCACTTAAATGCCAATAGAATTGCCTGGTCGTTGCAACATCAAAAAAGTCCCCTTCCATACCCCCACAACCCCAACACACATATTTCCAAATACCTCCTGAGAGTCAGAAAAAAGAAGGAAGAATGGATTGAGGTTGGGCGGATAAATCAAACCAGTTTAGGGTGTGTTGAATTTGCAGTTCTAATCAAAGCCTTCCATATCTGTGGAGCATCCAGTATGTGCCATCACCTTCCCCTGCTTATTACCAGCAGGATGTAGGCAAGTGGAGATGTCAACTTCCTACTCTAGGGATACTGGTACTGCCCTCACTTACAGACCCACCTGCCCAGTCAGTGCAGAATTCAGCTTCTCCCATCAAAACATATTTTTTAAGCAATTACAATTTTCCTTCTTACTACTTCCTTCTCCACATTCTGACAATACCAACATTCCAGAAGTTGTCCAGGGCTACGAAGAGCTGTGGTCCAGCATTGCATCTGACATGCTAAGGAGACATATCAAAGGCAGGCTCACTCTCAATCTAAGCATTCTCAATCTCCAACCTAACTTGGTTCCACAGCTCAGCTCGGTTCACCATAAACTTCTTTCTTCTGATAACCCATTCAAATGCCCTTGAGCTTGTTCTCACTGTTTCCTTTACACGTGATCTGATATTTCCCTCTGGATCTGGCATTAGAGCTATAAGAAAGAGGTGCTCCCACATCCCACTGCAATCTCTATAGGACTCTCTTCATTAACTGATGAAGCCAGTGGCGTGAATGTAATTGCTCAGAGTACATGTGTTATGTAAATGGTCCAAGGACAGAACTTTGTGAACACCAACACTGAAGAAAGGAACAGTGGTTTAGGCACCCACAGAAGATGCAAGAAGCAAGAGGAGGCACAGAACAGAAGGAAAACCAGGAGGAGCTACAAAGGAAAATATCTCATGAAGAAAGGACTGATTCAGCATTAAATATGAAAGGAAAGTCGAATACGATAAAAGCTAAAAAGAGTATTCTGAATTCAGCAATGGAGAAGAAATTAGTATCTTTGGTTTACCAGTTGAGATAAACAGATTATGTTTCATTAACAAATGATCCCACATACCAACAGCTCGTGATATCAGAGGCTTATTTTTTGCTCTCATTATGCGTCCACTGTGGATTATTGGCTAGTGATCTGTTCAGGTCCTTTTCACTCTAAGATCCAGGCAGAAAGGATAGCCTCCATCTAGAAGGAAAAGATCAACGGAGGAATCATGCAATGAATCTAGAGCTTCTGCTTGGAAACGTGGCAAACATAACTTTTACTCACACTTTATTGCCTCCATCTAGAAGGAAAAGATCGGTGGAGAAATCATGCAATGGATCTTAAGGCTTCTGCTTGGAAATGTGGCAAACTTGACTTTTACTCACATTTTATTGGCCAAGGCAAGTCATATAGCCAAGCTTGATGCCAATGAACAAGGATAATCAGAAAGTTGTCTGGTAGGGAGGAGCTGATAAAAAGAAGTTCCACAGGGAGTGACAGAAAACATTTGTGCACAATAACACAGTCCCCACGCTAGGCAAAAGACATGGTGTAGGTAAAAATTACTATGAAGATGTAATTCATTATGGCTTTATCCCTAATTTACCCAATGCAGAGCTATTATTATCATTATTAACCTTCTGTGTCTCCATGATGTCATTCCCATATTTAAGAGCCATTGCTCCCTCTATTTTGTTCAACTCAGACTCTAGGCTTTTTTGCATTCAGCTCCTACCATCCCTCTTCCCACCCACAAAGCTACTCGTACCACTCTCTATCTCAAGGGACTTTCTCTTTTCCCCCAGTCCCTGTCCCTCAGCTCCTTATGAGCCCACCTCAAAGCCACTCTGCAGAAAGGCATCTTAGATTAAACCAACTCAACCCTAACAAACTCCTCTGTTGTACAGTATGTCTTGTATTATTTGGTCCCAACACAATGTGGTATGTAAATGCCTGGTGGTGGTTTCAAATGTGAATGTGTGTATAAAACGTTTTGGGAAGGCTGAGATTGAGGTGCGGGAGAGGGGTGAGTGGGAGAATGTGGGTTCTGGGCTGGTTACCCTCTGCATTTCTCTCTAAATCTGTTCTCCATCATTCCCTGCCTTGTTCTGTGTCCCAGGAGGCTGACTGCCATAGATGGTAAAAGCAGAATTCCTTGCCGTCTGGTTACCAGTGGGTTCAGCCAATGGGAGACGCCAATATGAAGACTGCAATATCAGAGAGGAACAAGGGTATTAATGCTTTCCCACACCCAACACCCCCTGCTCTGACCCTGGCAGTGGCCAGATGCTGTGGATTGAGCTCCTGTCAGGCAACCTCTCTTCCACTACTCAAGCTCCAGTGGTGCTATTCATGTCTCTTTTTCTTCAAGCTAGGTCATGGTCTTTTATATTGCAAATTCCGTAACTGAAACCTGTGAGGAGGGCCAACCCCTTCCACTCCTACCCACAACTTTCATATACTTTAAGGCATTTTGTTTGTCACTTTTCACGTATGCTTCCCTCTGGGTCCTTATATTCTTCTCTTTAAGGTCAAGTCATCTAGCTGTGTTGAGAGTCTAGCACAAGGCCTCTCTGATGGCTAAACAAGAACCCTGCCCCCCAAAGGACAGATGCCTGACTGGAGTGATGGCTCATGTGGCCTAGAGAATTTGTATTTCTAAAAAGCCATTGACCTGAATCTAACTATATAAACAAGCATTCATAAAATCACGATACAGAAGACTTAGTAATTCCTGTAAAGTTATCTAGCCTTAATAAAAGTGGAAAACAACATGGTGACCATTCCTAGATGATCATGCTAAAGCTTTAAAAATCAAATTGAACAAAGTACATAAAAGTCCCAAAGAAATGACAGGTTTAGAAGTCTTCAGAGGTCACCTCAATTTCCTCATGCTCTGGTAATTCCACTTTGGAAGAAAGTAGGGTACAAATTAGTCAACATGTGGTCATGGAAGTTATCTAAGGCCTTGCCACTCAAAGTGGCCTACAGACCAGCAACACCAGCATACCCAGGAGCTTGTCGGAAATGCAGACTCTGAGGTGCTCCAAGACTTGCTGGATCAGAATCTGCATATTAATCTAATAGGATTACCAGGTGATTCCTTTGCCCGTTGACACTGGAGAAGCACTGGTCTAAAAGAGTTCTCAAACTATCCGGGATGAAGAAGCAGTTGTTGTTTTCCTTTTCATTTTGTTTTGTTTCTTTTGATTGCCCCTCACCCAGTCTGTTGTGCACTGATACCTTAGAGAATGTAATAAAAATGAATCACTAGAATAATGAAAAAAGAGATTTACAAAATACAAAGTCAAACGTTTTATTAGTAGAGTCAAACGACATATAATTATGCTATCAAATTGTTATAGAAGTATTTTAATGCATGCAGTCTGTTTCTCTAGATTCCTCATCATTGACCAATATCAGGTCACAGATGGGCAGCAGACTATGGATCACACTGAGTAGTGCTGCTCTAAGTTATTGCCATTTTACAGGCAATCAACAGAGGAAACCAAAGCCTAGACAAATGATATACCCGAGGTGACAAAGCTGGTTCATAGGAGAGCCAGAATTGAGACTTATATCTCCCAAACTGTTTCCAATAGACCATATTAATCCTAATGAAACTTTTAAACATTTATTGAACACTTGATTTGAGCCAGGTACAGTGTTTTACAAGGATTATCTTGTAGTTACCCCCATTCTTGTGAAGCTGATGCTGTCAATGCCCTCATTTTACAGTTGAGAAACCTGAGGGTTAGAGAGGTTAATACCTTGCACAAGTTTCCATGACTAAGTGGTGAAGATGAAATTTGAACCCAAGTTTAACCACAATTAAAGAAAACGTGCTTGGATTAGGCAGGGTTCTCCAGAGAAACAGAACCAATAGGATATATATTTGTCTGTCTATCTATCTATCTATCTATCTGAGAGTTTGTTTATTTATTTATTTTGAAACAGAATCTTGCTCTGTGGCCCAGATTGGAATACAGTGGCATGAACTCAGCTCACTGCAACGTCTGCCTCCTGGGTTCAAGTGATTCTTGTGCCTCAGCCTCCCAAGTAGCTGGGACTACATGCCTCCACCACCACGCCTGGCTAATATTTGTATTTTTAGTAGAGATGGGGTTTCACTGTGTTGGCCAGCCTGGTTTCAAACTCCTGACCTCAAGTGATCCACCCACCTCAGCCTCCCAAAGTGCTGGGATTACAGGCATGAGTCTCCCTGCCTGGTTGAGAGATTTACTATAAGGAATTTGCTCTAGTGATTATGGAGGAGAACAAGTCTTAAGGTAAAGAGCATAAATCAGCAAGCTGGAGACCCAGGAGAGCCGATGAGTTATTTCTAGTTTGAAGGCCAGCAGACTCAAGGACCAGGAAGAGCTAATGTTTCAATCTGAGTCTGAAAGTAGGAAAAATGTTGCTATCCCAGTTTGAAGGTAGTCAAGCAGGAAGAATACTCTCTTACTTGGAGAAGGGTCAGCCTTTTTGTTCTCCTCAGGCCTTCAGCTGATCAAATACGACCCACCCTCATGAGGGAGAGCAATCTGCTTTATTCTATCCACTGATTTAAATGTTAATCTTATCCAAAAACAGCCTCACAGAAACACCCAGAATAAAGTATGACCAAACATCAGGGCCACCTGTGGCCCAATCAAGTTAATACATAAGATTCAGCATCACAGTACGTAACCACTATCTTACTCTGCCTCCCCTCTCCACTTTTTTCATGAATTATTAATTATAGCAACAAATGCATCAGTTATACAGTACTTATAGGCTTGGACTTGCAGGCAATTCTACTTCACATGAAAATAATATGCTGGCCCAGTATCTCTAGGGGCGTCTGGAATTTTAATTGAGAAATCTGTAGGGCTTTTGGATATATTCAAACATCATTGTATCTGTTACTGGTGCATTACTGACAGTGAAATCCAGTGCCTGAAGCCACCTTCTCTTCTCTTAGTTCACATTCCCCAGCTGTGGTCTGCATGCCTGGTGAGTGCTCAGTAAGTGAGACTTACTGCCTGGCCCACTCTTAAAAACAGCCCTTGAGAACCAGATTCAGGGTTGACTCTCAAGTGTTGCATTACATAAAGACCCAATTCCTGAGGCAGAGTTTTGGGTGTTTCAAGGATACTCGAGGACCTTGGCATCACATCACATTTCTTGGAGGATTTAGGAGCTCTGGGGTGCTCCTGCTTAAAGGAAAGGCCTGGACTGGACCCACATGATTTGGAGTATAAAAGGGAATGGACAGAGGAAGGCAGGTACTATGTTTCTCTCTCTGTCTCTATCTCTCTTTCCTTCTTTCTCTCTTCCTTCCCTTCCTTCCTTCCTTCCTTCCTTCCTTCCTTCCTTCCTTCCTTCCTTCCTTCCTTCCTTCCTTCCTTCCTTTCTTTCTCTCTCTCTCTCTCTTTCTTTCTTTCTTTCTTTCTTTCTTTCTTTCTTTCTTTCTTTCTTTCTTTCTTTCTTTCTTTCTCTCTTTCGCAAACACACACACACACACACACACACACACACACACACACACATCCATAGATCACCAATTTTTATTTAGCCTAGTGCTTCCCATGTGATATGATTTGGATCTGTGTCCCTGCCCAAATCTCATATCAAATTGTAATTCTCAATGCTGGAGGTGGGGCCTGATGGAAGGTGATTGGATCATGGGGATGGTTTCTTATGGTTTAACACCATCCCCCTTGGTGCTGTCATCATGATAGGGAATTCTTGTGAGATCTGGTTGTTTAAAAGTGTGTGGAACTTCCTCCCTCTCTCTTGCTCCTGCTCCAGCCATGTAAGACATGCCTGCTTCCCCTTCACCTTCTGCCATGATTGTAAATTTCTTGAGGCCTCTCCAGAAGCAGAAGTCACCAGGCTTCCTATACAGCCTGCATAAATGTGAGCCAATTAAACATCTTTTCTTTGTAAATTATCCAGTCTCAGGTATTTCTTTATAGCAGTGCAGAAATGGACTAAAACATCACGTAGTCACAGATCAGTGAATCCCAGCTCTTTCCACTTATGAAGAACCGTTTAAAGGCACAGATTCTGGTGGCGGACGATGAATCCCACTGAAAAGGCCTTGCTTTAGCTGCTTTCTCTGCCTAGAATCCTCCCCCACTGATACCCGCTTGGCCAATTTCCCCACCTCTTTGAAGTGTTTATTCATATCTCTCCTCCTCAATCTAAATAGCTGAATTAGTTTCCTAGAGCTGCTGAAACAAATCTGTGGATTAAAACAACAGAAATTTATGCTATTACACTTCTAAGGGCCAGAAGTTGAAAACCAAGATGTGAGCAGGACCATGCTCTCTCTGAAGACTCCAAGGGACCCTCCTTACTTGACTTTTCCTAGATTTGGGTGGTTGCTGTCAATCCTTGGCATTCCTTGGCTTGTAGATACATCCCTCCAATCTCTGTCTCTGTATTCATGTGCCATTCTCCCTGTTTATCTGTTTTCTCTTCCTAGAAGGACACCATTCATTGTGTTAGAGTCCCAATCCATTATGACTTTAAATTAAATCATTATATCTGCAGACTTTATTTACAAATAAGATCAAATTTTGAGGTTCTGGGTTAACATGAATTTGGGGGTGAACAGGAAACCTTCCCTCTGGCTTCCAAAAATTCATCTCTATCTCATGTGAAAAATGCATTCACCAAATCCAACATCTCCCAAATTCTTAACCCATTGTAGCATTAGCTCTAAGCCCCAAATCTCATCTAGGTACAGTCAATTCAAAAAGTTCCAAATCTCATCTACTAAATCATTTAAATCATGTATGGGTGAGACGCTGAGTATGGTTTGTCCTGGGAAAAAAATTATCTCCATTTGTGAGCCTGTAAAAATCTAAAAAACAAGTTACTTGCTTACAAAACACAATAGTGAGGCAAAAATAGGACAGATATTCCCATTTCTAAAAGGGACAAAATAGAAGAATAAAGGGGTTAGTGATCTAAGGCATATTTGCAACCAAGCAGGGCAAATTCCATCAGGTTTCCAGGTCTGAGAATAATTCTCTTTGGCTCATTGCTCTGACTCTAGGCCTGCTGGGGCAGCCCCACCCTTTGGGTTCTTTGTGGCAGTCCTGCCCTTTGGGCCCCTGACTCCGCCCTCAAAGTCATTCTTTCTTCATTTCATCTCATCTCTGTCTATTTCATTCAAGACCAGCAGAGTTTCTTCTACTCTGAAAACTCATAGCAGTCTTCCCTGGATGTCAAGGGGATCTGTGCCATTAGACACTAGGGTTTTTTACAGATCCTTCCTAGATTACTCAATCTGTATTCATGGTTTCTGCTGAGATTGAATTTCAATCTCAGCAGAAACCATGATTGAATGGTTGATTGAATCTGTGAGTCACACACCTAATCTCCTTAGCAAATAGTTGTTCAACCACATCCTCAGCCTTGTTACCAGATAGATGTAGAATTTCTCAAATCATCAAATGCTAGTTCTTTTTTGCCTAACAGTTTATTCCTCAACTTATATTTTTCTTCTCACAACTTACTGTAAGTAGCAAAGAGAAGCCAGGCTGTACCTTCCATACTTTGCTTGGGAATGTCCTCAGCTAAATATCCAAGTTCATCATTTACAAGTTTTACTTTCTACTCGAAAGTTGACCACAGATGAGTCAAGTTTTCTGCTACTTTATAACAGGGAGTACTTTTCCTTCAGTGTGCAATAACATATTTCTCATTTCCATCTGGACATAATTGAAGCACTTTTAGCTTTAATATCTGTAGCAACATTCTGTTCATTAGAATATACATAATTTCTGTAAGATAATAGAAGTTTTCTCTATAATTCTCCTTACTTCTTTTTGAGTCCTCACCAGAATTCCCTTCATTGGTATTTCTGCCAACAATATCTTCAGGCAATCTAGGCTTTTTCCATCATGCACCTCAAAATTCTTCCAGCCTCTATCATTACCCAATTTCATAGCCACTCTCACATTTTTAGGCATTTATTATAGCAGCACCCCACTCTTGGTACCAAAATCTGTATTGGTCAAGGTTCTCTAGAGATTTGTTTTAAGGAACTGGGAAGCTTGCATATCCAAAATCCATAGAGCAGGCTAGTAAGCTGGAAGCTTATGCAGAAGTTAATGTTACTGTCTTGCCTTAAGTACAAAATTTGTAGAGCAAGCCCGCAGGCTAGAAACTCAGGCAGGAATTAAGTCTGTGATCTTCAGGCATAATTTATTCTTTTCTGGAAACCTCAGTTTTGAAGGCTCTTAAGACTTTGAACTGATCGGGTGAGGTCCACCTACATTATCAAGGGTAATCTTTACTTAAAGTCAACCATAGTAGATTTTAATCACAAAATGCCTTCAAAGGAATACCTAAATTAGTGCTTGGTTAAATAACTGATGCTATAGAGTATCCAAATTGACACAAAACTAACCATTACAACTGCTAACTGACATCCCACCCCTCCCTTGCACTCCTATTCTCCTACCTTGACCTTTATTTATTTTTTGCCACAGCACTTAATATCTTCTAATGTATCCTATAATTTACTTGTTTATTATGCTAATTACTGTATCCTTCTTCCTTGAATTTATGAAAATAAGGAATCTTTTCTAGTCTTTCACTGATATATTCAAAACACCTAGAATAGTGTCCAGCACTCAATAAGTACATGTTAAATGAATGAATTCAGACTGTGGAACTAACTGGAAAGTTACCATCATTGGATGAATTATTTAACTCCACTGAACAATTAAAATCAAATAAGCAAACGAGAATCTACCTCCTAAGGTTGTCATAAAGATTAAACAAAATAATGTTTATAAAGGTCCAGGCACACACACGATGGGCATCTACTTCAAACTTCATCCCTCCTTCACTGTCAAATACTTTGCCACACAACTGTAAGACCCTGCCTGTCTGAGCAGTAGGATAACACTTGGCCTCACAGTTGGATGGTAGGGCTTCCAAACTCACATGGTCAGGGTAATTAGCATCACATCCAAAGCCTCCTCTCCTTCATTCAGGGTGAGCAAGGGCTTATTTCATGTGTGATCTAAGCAAAGAAAGAGAAATCATTAGAGTGAAGTCAAGGAGAGCTTCCCAGGCTGGTCCAGTCTGCACAATGCTAGTTCCAGCATGTTTGAACAGCATTTTGAGAATTCCCTCTCCACCCAAACCCACAGGCAGATTCACATGTCTGGGTATGGGGACGTGGGTGAATGCTGAGAAACTGCCGAGGGCTACCGAGTATCCCCAGTTCAATGGTTCTCAACTTTGACTGCTCTTTACTATCATCTTGGGAGCCCTTAAAATTTCTGATGTCCAGGCTGTAAGTAAATCAGAATCTCTCGGTGTGGGATCCAGGCATCAGTGCTTTTTAAAGCTTCCTGGAGATTCCAACGTGCGGTTGAGATTCAGAACTACACCCTTAAAGGCTCTAGGTCACACTTAAACCAATGTTTCTAAAACTTTCACATGCATATGAGCCAACTGGGGATCTTGCTAATGGTGCAGACTCTGCTTCAGTAGCTTTGGTGCCGAGATTCTGCATTTCTAAGAAGCTCCCAGGCAGACACTGAGGCTGCTAATCAGCAATTACATTTTCAGTAGCAAGACTCTACTAATTTCTTATCCAAAAGAGGCCCTGAAGGTTTGCGTAGTTTTAAAACTAATACAGGAGTTGGTATTGAATCTAGAGAGTGTAGGATGGCTACAAAACTCACAAAGAAATGGGTTTTTCTATAAACCTTTTGTTGTTGCTTTTTTTATTTTTGTTTTTGCTTTTGTGAGATAGGGTCTTTTTCTGTTGCCCCGGCTGGAGTACAATGGTGCAATCAGGCTCACTGCAGCCTGGAACTCCTGGACTCAAGCAATCCTCCCACCTCATCCTCCTGAGTGGCTAGGACTATAGGTATGCAACCACCAGCTAATTTATTTATTTATGTATTTACTTATTTATTGAGACAGGGTCTCACTCTGTCACCCAGGCTGGAGTGCAGTGGCGTGATCTTGGCTCACTGCAACCTCCACCTCCCAGGTTCAAGTGATTCTCATGCCCCAGCCTCCTGAGTAGCTGGGAGTAGCTGGGACTACAGGTGCGTGCCACCACACCTGGCTAAATTTTTGTATTTTTTGGTAGAGATAGGGTTTAATCATGTTGGCCAGGCTGGTCTCTAACTCCTGGGCTCAAGTGATCCTCCTGTCTTGACGTCCCAAAATGTTGGAATTACGGGCATGAGCCACCATGCCTGGCCCCTAAAAGCTTTCTTAAGCTGTACCTGTGGCCTGAGGTATGCAAGCTGGCGTAGCTAGAGCAGTATATGGTGGTGATAAAGAAATGTGATTTCTGGGGGTAAATTGAGCAGATTCAAACCCTGGTTCCACCCAGCCCCACCCGTTAATTTCTTTATGCCTCAATTTCTCCATCTGTAAAATGGGGATGTTAACCATGTCTACCTCATAGTCTTGTTATAAAAATCAAATGACCTAATACAGATAAAGCACCTAGAATAGTGTCTGGAAAATAGTAAGCTATTTCATCAGTTGTTAGCTATTGTAATTGTTAGAGTTAGGTTTTAGGGTCAAGACAGACATGGGTTCGAATCTCAGCTTAGCCACATAGCAACTATGCAAGACTGATCAGGGGATTTGACCCCTCTAAACCTTGGTTTTGTCATCTGTGAATGCCTAGTCTACCGACTTGCTGAAATGGTCAAAATAAGTGTAAAGCATATGGTGCACAGTAGGCATCTAAATGGTATTTAATGAAGAGTCATATTCGGGCTAGACTTCTTCAGGTGCTAGGAGTGTTGCTTCTTGCTGACTATGTGACTGAAAGCAGGGTCACTACCTCTCTAAGTCTCTGTTTCTGCATCAGTGAAGTAAGTGATGACAGCAGTGTGGTTGGGAGGAAAAATGAGGTATATGAAAGTGCTTTATAAACTGTAAAGCTATAAAAGCACATATAGGTTTAACAGTGTAAAGATATTTATTTGTGCCTCATTGATGGAAAATGGAAAGTGAGACTATTTTTTGTGCTGACCATTGTGGGACTGACAAACACTTTCCCAAAGATTTTCTTTCAGTGAGGTGGGAAGTTAACTCAGGTAACATCTCACTTTGTATTCAAGCCTGGTTACACTTTGAAAAAAAATGTCATCACTCGTTTTAAAAAAAATGCATTACAGTGGCTTCTCTGCAAATAAAGTTTGCTTCCATCTCACCCTCTTTTCTTTTATAGATTTTGGTGGCACCCCTGAGCCAAGACCTCTTCAAGCACATCACAATAAGTCCATTAAAAGGGGATGGGGAAAGGCTGTGTGCCTAATGGGTCTCTTAAAGCAAAATTGGATAATGCACTCCAGAGGGAGCCCCCAGAGGGGGTGAGGTGGCACCCAGCAGTGCCGGGCCACTTGTCTCAGCTAATAAAATTCCCCCTAGCAGCCGCTCCACGTGCCCAGCCCCTAAGTGCCATCTGGCACCCACATCTTGAGATCTGCCGCTTCTGTGTGTGATCCAGACAGCTACAGCTCACTTCCATGTGGCAACACAAGTGTATTGACATTTATCATTGGCTTCCACTTTCCAGAGCAGAGAGAGACAGGCCTGGCAGACACAGAGGATGTACATCTCTGTAGTATCACACCCAGCAGCTGACATGGGGGATTACTTTTCTATTCTGTCACCATTTGGCACAGACGCCTCTACTCAGTGCTAATGACAATCACTAGCTTGTGCTTTGAACAAGGAGAGGAGAGAGAGTTACTCCAAAATCTGTGCTCCATGCAAGCTCTTCTCTCTAGGACAAGATTATGCAACTTTTGCAGATGCAATTCACATTTCAAAAAAAAGAGAAGGAATATATATCCATATGTTTCTGTTAAAAATACTGTGGCATTATTTGAGCATGTATCTGTGCATTTGTCAGCATGTTCACATATGCATGTGTATGTGGATAAACAGCATATAAAAATACAGGTTATTTTCCCACAAACTGTATCCTAATGTTGCACTAAGCAGCACACTTACTTTTCCATTATTAGGATTCAGACATTTGTTTCCTGATCCCCACCAAAGAACTAAAAATCTTCTAGAAAGCCAAAACATTTTCCTTTCTGTTTAAACTCATTATAGTTCCACTAACAAGAGTCTCAAATGAGCCCTGAGCAAAAGAGAAAACATGACTCAACTTTTAGAGCCCCTGAAAATGCTATGTAAACCAGAACGTTCCCAAACATTGCCTCGTTTCTGCAGGTGTTACCCCATTCTTCCTAGTCTTTTTTTTTTTTTTTTTTTTTTTTTAGCCACAAGCCATTGTTTTAAGGGTGAGCTCATGGTCAAAACAATGCATCTTACATAACTGTGGCTATCAAAAAAATCTCTCACCCATGTTATCAGGCATTCTCATTTATGGTGAGCTCACAGTCAAATAATCAGCCTTAAAACCAGCCAGTGAATCATACTGCCATGGTGGCAGGAAGATGACGACAGCCTCGATGTTTTGAATTCTCCAGAGAGGAGACCAAGGAGGAAATGCTGGTTGGTGAACAAATGTTTATGAGGGAGAACAAAAAGACCTTACCAGGAAGGAATAACAAACATAGGCTACTATTATGCCAAGTGTGTTACCATGAACCGTGGAGTAGTTCAATAAATATTATCTGAGTTGAATTGAAAGATCTCTATCAGCCTGAACAAAGGCAAAGACAGAACTCAAATTCTATTAAGGATATGCATTTGCAAGGAAAGGATAATGAGGCAGAAGAATTCTACTCGAATGCACTTGACTTTGGATTGACCTTCCTGTCCACAGGTATTGAGGAGGAGCTGACAAGAAAGTTCCCTGAAATAAGAAGATAAAGGATCATGGAAACTAAGAGCCGGAAGTAAGAAAGATGAGCTGCCTTGAGTCCAGGGATATGAGTAACTCCAAAGACAAGAAAAATGACTCCTCATCCAGGACTTTTGACTTAAAACTATTTTGCCTCCGTATGGGTCTGTTATGGGTCCAGGCCTTCTGGTGCTTGCAAATGATGGCCCAAACCTTCTTGAGGCAGATTAATCAGTCCACTTAAGCGCCAAATGGAAGCAGTTACCTTCTCACCATAGAAACAAAAATCAAGGGTCAGAAGAAATCTCAAGAAGTCTTCCAAGGCAAGGACTTTGCAATGATAATAATAAGAGAGATGATGTGGAGAAATGGGCATTATCATACCCCACTGAGAGGAATGTAAACTGATGGAATATTTCCAGAGGACAGCTTGGCAGTATGTACACCCTTTCACTCATCTAGAGTGTAATTGACCCAATAAAGTCTAGCACTTTATTAATAGGAAATAAGCAATTTAGGCTTTGTACAAAGTTAAAGCTAAAATGGAGTTCATCCTCCTGTTGTTTCTAATAGTGAAAAATGGAAACAATTTAAATGTTCTGTAACAGAACTGGATGAATAATTAGTAGATATATGAACTGAAATACTTTCAGCCATTAGGTTGATGTATAAGAAGATTAGCAAGGAAGCACTATATTATTCAATCAAAAAAGTTCTAAAACTATGTATCTGATATGATCCCATTTTTGTATAATGCATGCAGGGAAGGATACACACCTAAATATTGAGAATAGTTATCTCTAGATAGAGGGATAATGTTTGAATTTCATTTTCTTCTTTATATTTATTTTTAATTTCTAAATGTGCTACAGCAAATGTATTATTTTAATTATTTTCTAAATGAATATTTTTAAAGTCATATGTTCCTGCAAACATTGGCACTTAAATCCCACCAATTTCCCTATTATTTGGAGGGGAGGGGTGAGGAGAAGGAGGATCAGCAGAGATCAAAACCATCTTTTAAAAATACTATTATTGATATAGTTTTACCAACAAAAGAAGCCAGAAAATAGGGTCATAGGTCTGGGCTGGGGAAGATGCAGCCCAGACCAATTGCTCTGAGAAGTTTCAAAGCTCCAGGCATCCCTCCAGGGACCTTTTATGGCTACTCCCTCCTCCCTCTCCTCCTGATGAGGCAGCACCCAAGTGCAATTTCACATCCTTGTGGTTGCAGGTGGAGACTTTGTTTCACGGGCGGTTGTCTCAATTCTAACTGACCTCTGCTGAGGTGTCCTTGGCCCCACCCTGTCACTGGACACTGTGCACAGGTACCCACCTGGTCTTTCATGGCGCCATGCCTTTTCACTGATTCCAGTTGAGAAGTTCCTGCACTCTCTAGCCTCCTCATGCTGACCCCAGCCTCTGCTCTCCCTGCCAGTCTCAAACCTTCTCCATTCTTCAACTGGGGCCTACAGATGAAGCTGGATTTTCTTCACATCTCCCACAAGATGGGAGGACCTAGGGTACCATCCTTGACATTTCTCCTGACTAACCACAGTGTCCCTGTTATTCCTAGGTGCTGCTTCTAGACCATTCTCCTGTTTTCCTGATCACCAACTCTCATGCCCATCCAGTTTTAAAGTTTATATCATTAAATACCATCACTCACTACCCCTTCTTGTCAAGTTTATGCACCAAACCTCAGGTTGCATCCTTCATTCCTTGAAGATTTTGCAGCCTGGTTCACAGTCACTCTCTCCATTACCACTGCTGGTATAAGAATGTGTGGGTTCAATATTCAGGGAGATAAACCTTCCTTGGCTTTGGATTCTTAGTTTCTTGATCCCTTCTCCTCTTGTGATATGGTACTCCAACTACTTTATCTGTTCACTGTCATGATCACACCCTAAACTTTGTTCCCAATAACTGAAATCCTCCATCATCTCAATTTAAGTCTTCCACTCTCCTACTGTCACCTCCTGTCTTCCTAACTCTTTCTTTCTAGTACTCCTCCCTCCAAACCCTTCAACTCACCAGGATCTAAAATGCTTTAGTTCTATCACATTTGTGCTATCTTTAACCTCCCTCATATTCTTACTTCCCTCCTAACCCAGCTTAAATTACATGATCAATTATTACAATCACTTCCTTGCATAGGCACTCAAGTTCTTGCCTCTTTCTCTTACTTCATTTTGCTAACTTAACAAAACTCCAACCCTGGTTAGATCCAATTCTCTGCCTTCACCTGTGCAGCTGAATGTAGCTGGAGAAAATCAAAATTATTTTGGATGGTTTCATTTAAATTCATGATTGCAGTTTTATGGCCCACTCTCTCCTTAAACCTACTTCTCTACTTTCACTCTCATCTGATGACCTTAGCTCCTATTTCATTGAGCAAATAAAAGCAACTGGAAGGGAACTTGCACCACTACACCTACCAGCCTTCTAGCATCGGTATGCATGTACCTTCTGCTCTCCAATTGCTATGCATGAACAGTCCATGCTCCCAGCCAAGGCCAACCCCTCCAGTTATGCACTAGATCCCATTTCCTCTCACTAACTCAAGGTCATTTCTACAGCAGTTCTCTCTTCTCTCCTGCATTATTATTTTTTCTCTCTACTGGCTTTATCCATCAGCTTATGAATATTGTTATTTCTCCTACCCAAAGTCTCCCTTGATTCCACTTCTCCCTCTAGCCACAACCTCACGCTATTATTCCCTTTATCACAAAACTCCTCAAGGAGGAGGACAAAAACTTGTCTGTATTCACTGTCTCCAATCCATTCACCCCTCCAAATTCTCTAGAACCCATTCAATGAAGCTTTGCAACTCTGAAACTACTCCAGTGAAGGTCTTCAATGAACTTTTCTTTGCCAAGTTCAGTTGTCAATTCTCAGCTCTCATCGTAGTTGCCCTATCAGCAATATTGAGCAAGGTGACTGCTTTCTTCTTGAACCACTCCCTTCATCCAGCTGGAAGGACAGTATTCTTTCCTAGATTTTCTCCTACCTCATTTGCTGCTCTGTCTTGGCTTCCTTTGCTGGTCCTTCTCTTCCCCCTAACCAAGACCTCTTAGCACTGGAGGATGCTATGGCTTAGTCCTTGAACCTGTTCTCTTTTCTGTCCACACTCCCTTTCCTGGTCTTCTCATCCAATCTCATGGTTTTAAATACCATGTCTATACTTATACTGCCCACATTTATATCTTCATCCCTGGCTTCTCCCCCTGAACTCCAGGCTCCTCCCCCTGAACTCCAGGCTCATAGATCCACCTACTACTCAACATCTGTAGTTGGGTATCTAACTTAATATGTCAAAAAGCAAGTTCCTGCTCTTAACCACCAAATTTGCTTCTCCTTGGCATTTTCCACATCAAATAATGGCAACTCCCTTCTTCTAAGTGCTCTATACAAAATCCTTGGCATCTTCCTCAATTTCTCTTTTTCTCTTATATTAGATATGAGATAACCCATCAGGAAATCCTATTGACTCTTCCTTCAAAATATATACAGACCGTGACCACTTCCTATCCTTTTGTTGCTATTACCCTAGGACAAGCTACCATTATTTCTTGTCTGGATATTTGGACACAGGTTTGCCTTCTCCATCTAACAGTCTATTCTTTATTTAGCGCCAGAGTGATCCTGCTAAACATTAGTCAAGTCGGGTCATACCCTTATTAAAATCCTCCAATCACTCTTCAGTTCTTCTGGAGAGGAAGCCAAATCCATTACAACGATCTCTAAAGCCCTGGATGACCAGGCTGTCCTCTTGAATACCAATTCTTTCTTTATTTTTTGCATGTGGCAGTTGTAAAACATGGTCCTCGAGTTCCTTGACAGTCTTCGCCTTGAGAGGCCAGTGGTCTTTGTCTCCTACCTTTGAATCTGCTCTCTGTAACTACCTGATCAATAGGTTACAGCAGTTTCCACTTTCTGCCTTTTGGGACAGTTGCTCTTTGAACCCAGCCACCATGGGTGAGGCAGTCTAGCCGCCTAGAAAGCAGCCCATGTAGAGAGGAACTGAGGCTCCCGGCTAGTAGCCCTGCAGAACCCTCAGGTGACAGGCAGCACCTCCTTGCCAGCCATGTGAGTGATCCATCTCAGAAGTGCATGCCCCAGCCCCTCACTGATTCATCCCAGCTGATGTCACATGGAACAGAGAGAAGCCATCCCCATCAATTCCTGCTCAAATTGCAGAAATTATTAACAAAGAAGTGATTATTGTTCTAAGCCATTAAGTTTTGCAATGACTTATATCAGGCAGCCATAGAGAATTCCCTCACTGCAGTTCCCTGTTTCACTCCCGACTGGCCACTGTGCCCTCTTGGCTGTTCCCTGAACACCCACAAATGCTTTCGTCTCTGGGCCTTTGCACTTGCGCTTCCCTTCGACTTCCCATATATACACACGTGGCTCTCGCACTAACCTCCCTTAGACCATTAAACACTTATTATCTTTTCAGTAAGACCTTCCCTCCTAAACTGGCAAACCACGTATGATCCCATAATGTTTCCCCCTCTTTTACTTTATTTATTTTGATTTTTTTCCAGGTTAGTCATCACTGTCTAACATACTGCATGATTTATTCATTTGGATTGTTCATTGCATGTTGGGCTTACTAGAAGGTAGACTCCATGATGGCAGGAATCCTTATCTGTTTCATTCCCCGTGGATTCCCTTTAGTCTAGAATAGTGTCTCCCCCACATGCTCTTCAATTAATATCATGATTCTACTGCAGCCGTGTGCAGGGGACCCTGTAAAGAGTGTTTTGTTTTGTTTTGTTTTTTCCTCAACTTTCACCTTCCCTTCCAATCTATCTTCCCTCCAGGATGTGTGTCTTCTCTCCTCCTTCCCTTTCTACCTTCCCACTGAACTAAAGCAGCATCTTTACTCCAGTCTCAAACAAAGGAAGACCCTTTACAAGTTATTCCCCACCGTGGAAGGACTTTCTTCTTCCTGGTGTCAGGAACCTCTTTTGTATCATATCCTGTGTTTATTCCTCATTCGTATTTATTTTGAAACTTTATGCTCAGACCTCCATGCCTCATTTTTGCTTGCAAAAAGAGTAAACACTTCAGCTATTAAAATAAATGAGCAAGACCAGAGAGAGCACAGTGCTTCGGCTACATATTGCTGTGTAAAAACCACCCCAAAACTCAGAGGCTTTAAACAACATTTATTTATTTATTTTGTCCATGAGTCTGAAATTTGAGCAGGGCTCAGTGGACACAGCTTTCCTCTGCACCGCATGGCATCAGCAGGGGCAAATCAATTAGGGGCTGGGATGTCTGCTTTCAAGTGCTTTTAGAATTTAGAGATTCCTTCTCTGTCTCAAAAAAATCTGGCTTTCAAACTTTATCAGACTTTGTTCTTAAAAAAAAAATCTCATTTGAAGCTGAGAGGTGAGCTTAGCCACTTTTCTTAGACTGCATCTGCCATGTCTTTGCAAAGCAAAGAATGCCACTGACCAATGTGCAGGGAAACTGAGGGCAAGGCATTTTATGGCAATTGAAAAGTGCAGTCTCCACTAAAAATACAAAAATTAACCAGGTGGCACATGCCTGTAATCCCAGCTACTCAGGAGGCTGAGGCAGGAGAATTGCCTGAACCGAGAGTCGAAGGTTGCAGTGAGCTGAGTTTGCACCACTGCACTCCTGCCTAGGCGACAGAGCAAGATGCTGTCTTAAAAAAATACAAATAAAAAATAATGCAGTTACTCAAATAATGTATACTGATTGCATTTCATTGATTTATTAATTCATTTAATATTTTTATTATGAAAACGGGCATATAGTTACATAGCTATATACAGCTTATAGCTATATGCATAGGATGATTTGGAGACTACATAGGAGAGGTATCATAAACTAGCTTTGAGGGGTTACTTCCCAAGAGGGTGATTTCTGAGCTGACTCCTAAAGGACAAATAGGAATAATAGAGTGAGAGGTTGGTTCTAGAGATTGAGGAAGGCCTTTCTTGGCAGGATTTGCAAGGTTGCCTGCTGAGTTCCAGGCATTAGGCTAGGGGCAAGGAATACAAAGAGGAATAAGACATGCTCCTTGACTTCTGTACAGAAAATTTGGGCAGATTGCCAAAACAATGTGTGTTAAGAGCAAATGTAGATGTACATAAGGTGCTGTGGAAAGATAGAGAGAGCAGGAGTCAAACCAGGGTCAAAAGTTCAGTGAGGGCTTCCCAGAGGAGGTGGCATTCGAGTTAACTGTTGAAGAATGGATGAGTTTGCCAGACAAACAAGGAGTGGGAGGGGCATTTCAGGCAGAGAGAATGACACAGGCAATAAAAGAATCAGATGGCTTCTGAGACCAAGAAAGCCTCAAATATGCTAGTAAAATCATCATATTTTTCTTTCTTTAATATTTCCGGAAAATGAGTCTGCAGTGTTGCACAGCATTGTCTCACACCCCTTGAGAGTAGAAGGTTGTGCTTGATGCTGGATCTTTGTTTATCTGCCTGAGATATAGACAACCCCACACGAACCCTTGTTCTCCAGCCAAGGTACATGAGACTCACCATTCTTGTCTTTCAGTAGACATTGCTAAACTAGTTTTCCTTTCTTCACAGACTGGATGCATTCAGTTCCCTCCTTGGCCACTTCACTTGGTAAGCAAGAAGTTCATATTGAAAGTAAGCCTGTGCATAGAATGAGGCTGGACGCTGTAAGGAATAAACAAGAATGCAACGCATTTTCCTGTCTTCCAGAGGCTACTTACCTTCCGTCGGTAGGGCCTGCTTTTCAAACCTCACATCACAGCGCTGTTACCCTTTTGATGCTCTCCAGTGTCCCTATATAACATAGAAGTTAAGGACCCGTGCTTTAAAATCATATGGATAAGTGATGTGACAAGCGACTTTCTAATCTTTTTGAGTATTAGTGTCCTCATCTGTGAAATGTGATAATACTATTAACATCATGAGCTATTTCTGAGGATTAGAAGAGTTAATGTATGTGTAGGAAATTAAGACAACTTTGGTAGTAAGTCATAGCAAGCATGACTCAAAAATGTGGTTTAAGGATAAATGAGAATTTGTTCATTTACAGGACTCAAAAATCCAGGGGTATTCCAATTACAGGACAAGTTTGATCCAGGGGCTCAAATACTGTTACAAGGACTTCAGCTTTCTCCACTTCCTTTTTTCGCTTTGCTTGAGACTCCAGATGATGTCGAGATGGCAGCCAAGAAGCCCAGACCACAACCTCCCATGTTCTAGTCCAACATTCAAATGGAAGTTCTGGGTCTGACATTCACTGATCTGAAGATGCCCATCTCTGACCTTAATACTGTGGCCAGGGGGTGGAACACGCTGAATGGGGTAAGCCATGACCTCATCCTTGAAGATAAACAGGGGTCAATTCTACACAAACAAGTTCTAAGATTGGGAATGGGAAAGTTACCCAGAGTGAAATTTGGGTACTGTTTTACCAGAAAAAAAAAAAAAAAGGAGAAAAAAATGTGATATCATAAAACAATATGTCCATGACAACATGTTAGACACCTATCACCATAGCTAAAACATAATAAATACTTAATGAAAGGTCAATAGGGATTAAATTTCAGTCGTGGATATCCCAAACAAACATTGACTCAATATTCCTCTTAAAGAAGAGCCCACCCAGTGCTGAGTTAAAAAATACATTATCTGCAGCAGACATTTGTTATTTGTGGCTGCCTAAAACCTCTTGAACACTCTTTCTACATTTTGAGAGTCTCCATTACCATTCAACAGTGTCTTATAAATCCCGGCTACCCCTAAATAGGACACAAAAAACACTTTATTTTTCCCACCCCCTCCCACACTGCCCTTCAGTTTCTTTCAATCCTGTTGCATCCATGAGAGACTCTCATTTGGAAGTGAGTTAAGGAAATGAGGGGGGCATGGAGCATGCATTGTGCTGGTGCAGGTGGTGGGAGCCATCTGGTTGGTACCAGGGTCAGCGTGAGGCATCACCCTTAACAGGTCAGTTCTCTAAGGTAGTGTTAAGCGTTGTTCCTAGAGCATCAGCCCAGAGATTTTTCCTCTAGCTCTTCCAGAGATTCTAGGAGCGTTTAATATTCCGTTAACAACACTTCTTACATAAAGCAGGTACAATGATAACGTTATCTGCAAATAAGAACACTAACTGATACTGCCCAATAATTCCCACAGCTCTGGCACTGCACCAGCTTTCATTACAGCTGCATGCATACATTTTATGTATCCCTTGCATACAGCTGTATGTGTCCCTATGCCTGTGTCTCATCTTCTTATCAGACTGTTCCCCAGAAAGCGAGCAAGTTGCCTTTTAAAACACTAACACTAATCCCAGCACTTTGGGAGGCCGAGGCGGGTGGATCACCAGAGGTCAGGAGTTTGAGAGCAGTCTGGCCAATATGGTGAAGCCTCATCTCTACTAAAAATACAAAAATTAGCCAGGCGTGGTGGCGGGTGCCTGTAATCCTAGCTACTCAGGAGGCAGAGGCAGGATAATTGCTTGAACCCGAGAGTGGAGGTTGCAGTGAGCCGAGATTACACCACTGCACTCCAGCCTGGAAAAGAGGGAGACTCCATCTCAAAAAAAAAAAAAAAAAAAAAAAAAAAACCGCTAATGCTGGAGAAACACCAATTCTATGTATGACTAAATAAATGGACACATCACTGACCTGAAAGATCAATTGGGAGAATATAAGAAGCTTAAAATGTGAAAGGATTAGGAAATTATCTAGCTCTTACCAAGCACTGGGCAGATGAGAAGTTGAAGACCTGGGAAAGTTAATTTGGCTTGAAATTTTACCCTCATATTTCTAATTGATATTAAGGATAATATTAATTATTTTTAAGATTCCCTAATTTTATTTTGGTTGCTATTATTTGAAAGAATTGAACCGGCTTTGGACATCTATTTTTCTTCTCATAGAGACTTTGAGCTTTGTAACATTTATTGCAACGAGCTTCAGCCAGCGATAACATCAAACAGGAACATACTCTGTATTTGTTTTGTAGTGGCTGCACCCTGCTGCTGGCTCAGAGGAAGGTCCAGCCTTCAGAGCATGGATTCTGGAGCCAGAATGGCAGAATTTGAATTCTGACCCTGGAACTTTCTAGCAATCTAACTATATGCAAGTTATTCTCTTTATGCCTCAATTTCCCATCTGATAATTGGGTATAATGATAGTATTTACCTCATAAAGTTGCTGTGAGAATGAAAACAGTTAATATTTATGAAGCATTTGGAACAGTGCATGTTAGTATGCCATAAGTCTAACATGAATTTTGTGTTTTTTCAAGATATTAAGCGTGCAATTAACCAAACTCTCACGTCTTTCAAGTATGTGGCTGCCAATTTAGTCTCTCGCAATCTAAAGTCGTGCCATCGATTTCATTTTTAGAGCCCAAAGGTAAGACTCTGAGTCTCCCTTTGGTGGTGCTGGCTCAGCATCACTTTCATTTTCCTTCACTCTCTGCACCCCACCCATTTCCTGGTGCAGGTGCTAACAAGAGAGGTGGAAAGAGAAGGGAAAGAAGTCTGCTGCAAACTAAGCATGCAGTGAGTCATTGAGATTTGACTGCATCTTAACATTGGCACTCAACCAAATTTAAGTGGCTCTAAGTACTTTTAAATTAGGCATATAGTTAAAATTTGACAAGCACATAAATTTAATAGCTGATTTCCAGGCAAAATTACTACCAAAACTGATTTTTAACTGTCAGTAAAATAAGCCCAGGAGGTTGTTATTCAAGGTAGCCCAGTAAAATGAAATAAGGATCAGGACAATGAGAACAGTTGTGAAGATGACAAAACTGTCATATCTACAGGTGGAACTAAGTGTCTGCCCTGTTAATGGATATAGACACAATTCAGGGAAGCAAGCCATCCAAATGCATCACTTGAATCCTGTTTGGCTGTTCTGACGTAGAAGAAGAAAAGAAACAGAATCAATTGGGAAAATGTAAGATGCAGAACTACAAAAATAAACTTGCTGTCCCTGACGTCTGTGTTTATAAATGCATTATATTAAACAGCAGAGATTTTCCCCATCGTTAGCCAACATCAAGATGGCGTCTTGCATGCTTTGTTTTTTCTTCAGCCCTAATCGTTAAGGGCTTTCCTTACTCTCTCTTTGCTTCCAGCTTTTGTCTTATTCTCCCCATAAAGAGTTGGCAGAGCATGGCTGGGCAATTTCAGAAACGTGGTTTATAAGTGACCTGCTCGATTATTTTGCTATTAAAAGTGAGTCTGTGCTAACTATTCTTTGATGAAGAAGCGGTCCCTTCCAGCCCCCAGGTGGAGATTTTCCCTATCAATAACCCCAGAGCAAGTTTGAATCAAAGAAATGACACATACAGTGGCCAGATGTTTGGAGAGTAAGAAAGGGAGCTCAGTTCACACAATTGTTCTGCCTTCTTGCTTTCCGCTGAGGTTCTTTCCTGTGGGCTGTAGGACTCATTAACAGACAGCTCTGCTCTGGGCATGCACACCAACAGCCTCAGCCTAGCCCTTCACTGAGAGGCTGCTAACAGGCGGCCTTCCTTTTCCTGTGCAGCTGGCGTTTGCAGAAGGACATGATTTGAAAGTTGATTTATTTACCCTGTCTTAAAAAAAATGAATGGACATAGATGTCTGTTTGTTGAAACAATTAATAAACTCTAATGATATGATTAGAATTTAACAGAAAAACATCCTTGGCTTGCAGGTGGAAATCCAAGGTCTTCAACTTTTAGGATGTTCATCATGTAGCTGTCTCACTCAGAACAAGATAAGATGACGTGTTTGGTCTTTAAAAACAAAACAATAAAACAGCTGATCAATTCTTGTTTTTCACTCTACAGCCTTTGAGTCATGAATGAAGAAAATCGCTTTCTCTTGTGGGAGCCAGTGGGCTCCAGTTCGTGTTGTCTGTGTTGTCCATGGAGACTTTGAAGATGTTTATATGCACCTCAACTATCAAGAGGAAGAGAACATGCCAGAAAGGGCCTCTTCCTCTTGGGCTAGCTCCTCCTCTCGAATCCCTTCAAAAAGTCAGTGTGTCTGAGACACAATAGACACAGCTTAAATAAAGGGAAAAGGGGTAGGCCTTAGAAGATGTACTTTCTACCTTTAAAAAAAACGTATTCATTATTTTGGGGAATAATATAAACATGCACACCAATTTAAAAAACTTTAAAGGACTGTTCAGTGAAAAATCATTCTCTCTCCCACCCTCACTTCCCATAAGCCACCATGTTCCCAAACCAGAGGCAACTGCCTTTATATTTCTAGAGTATTCTTCCAGAGACATCCTATGTAGATATAAACATTCATACACACATGTATATATGCTTTTAAAATATACAAATAATAATGTACAATACACATTGTTCTGCACTTTGCTATTTTTTTCTCACTTAACAATACATCAGACAAAGATGTTTTTTCTGCTCAAAGTGCCATCAAGAGAGAAAAGTCATTCTTCAGTTCAATGATCTGCATCTGTTTCTGGCTTATTGTATTGACAACAAATAAAATGCAAGTCAAACTCTACTGCAGCTATAAGTAATCTTGGCCTGGAGAAATATGAATCCTCTTTAAAACCTTCAAACTTTGAATAACAGAAAGTGTGGAGTGCATAGAGGAGAAAAGGAAGGATGAATTATGTTTAATAGAATCTTTTGTGGAACTGACAATTGAACCGAGAGACATTTTGGATGCAATATTGCAAAACAATTCCTTGCCCAGCTCTAGTAAGTAGAATGCAAAGTTATTGGCTATAATAGCATAATTTTTGCTAGTTAAGGATCTCTCTAGGTGGCATAGTATCAATATTCTGGATACAACATGACGGAGGTAGAAAGAGAACAGGCTTTGGAATCGGGCAGACCTAGATATTAATACTGGATATACCAGTTATTAATTTAAACGAGTTTTCTAATCTCTCAGACCCTTGGTTTTCCTTTATGTAAAATGGAAATACTGTACTTCCTTTAAAGAGTGGTTGTGACAATTTGTTTTTAAAAAAAAAAACACACACACACATCATAGGTGTCCACTATTACTGTGATGCTGCATAACAAATAATCCCCCATTCTCCATGACTTGAAATAATGAACATTCATGTTGTATTCATGTTTCCATTCACTGTAGTTTAGATGTACCCAGCTGCTCTTGCCTGAGCTTTCCTGGCCTCTAGGCTTGGGTCTGGTTCAGGTCTGCTTTACGCGTCTTGATTTCAGGTGAAAGGGTGACAATTGCCTGGGGGCAAGCTTTTCTCTTATGGCAGAAGATAGAACCTCGAGAGGATTGGCATCAACTCACCATGCCTTTTATAGACTCAGCTGGTCTATAAGAAAGGAACATTGTTACTTCTGCCCACATTCTATGGGCCAAAATATCACAAGGCCAGGGCCAAGGTCAAATTCAATGAAGTAGGAGGAATGCTCTCCCTGTAGTGAATCACAGCAAAAGCAGGTAGGGGAGGAAGAATCACAAATAATAGATTCAGGCCCCCAGTGCAACACCAGGCATCTAGAGTGTTCACATACATTGGAGCTATTATCACTATAGTATCAAACAGGAAAGATATTAGAGATAGCACTGAATGTATAACAATTCTAAAACACACCTTCAAAGCAATTTTTTAAATTAAAAAACAAAACACTTTAAAAAGTCAATCCGTTTATAATTTTGTTCTTCTCCTAATCAGAGTAGGCATGTATGGTCCCTCTGTGTGAATCTGAAAAAAGGTGCCTCTCTAAGCAGATGAACCCTAGGGCCAACAGCTAGGCAAGTGCATGACAAGATCCCCCTTCCATGCCGCAAATGCAGCTCTGCAAAGAGCCCCTAACTGGGCTGGGAGAGCTGAAAGGGAGCTGCCCTTTCCACTGAGCCTATTGTGTAGTGCACGACCTACACACCATATGCTGCAGTGCAGCTCCTGAGAATGGAAGGTGGCCTGGGAGCCTCATCCTGCTTTCGGTTCTCGTTCATTGACACCATCGCTATAAACAATTTCCTTGGAGCTTTGATTCACAGCTTTCTTTCTGCTTTCCAAATTATGGACTAGAAAATTGGAGCTTTGGGGACACACTGGCACCTATTTCCCAGAGCTCCTGCGGCTTTTTACGTTTCCCATCTGAATCCAGACCCAGGTGACCTAGCAGTTCCCAGACAGCTCTAGGGCCTGGAAACTGGGATCACAGACTTACACAACTTAATTTTCTTCATCCTGACTGACAGGATGAGGACAGAAGGGAAGAGGAGGGAATTCTAAAGAAGCTTTAGAAGGCACTGACATTATAAGCTTGTGGGTAGATAAGCAGCTCATGGAGAGTGGAGTGCGAAGCAGCAAACACGGGGGGAGAGATTGAGGGAGGCACCCCAGGGTGGGGAGGGGGGAGATCCTTATGTCTACATATAACAACTGCTATGAGAAAAGATGTGCAATTCAGTCCTGCATTGCTTATTTGGAAAATTAATTAGTAAGTGGTTAGCAAACAATGGTTCCACTGAACAGAATATTAATCTTCCCCCAAATTTATTTAGACCCTAGGCATAGAGGGGAGAGGAAGAAGGAAGGATCAGGGAGAGGAGGAGGGAGGGAGGGAGAGAAAGAGAAAGGTACAGGATGGGAAAGGATAGGAGAGGAGGGGAGGAAAGGCAGGACCTGTGTCTGCTTTGTTCCCCAGGATTAAGCACAGGGCCTGGCCTGGAGAAGGTGCTCATTAATATGAGAGTGGGTGAGTGAAAGAGAAGGGAGATTGCAATATTGACATCCATGATTCTACTGAAAGCATCGCCAAGTGACTACAGTGAGAAATCTTATGTTCCTGCTGATCTGCTAAATATATTATTTGAAGAGCCACCCCATACTCTTTCTAGCATAACTCATCAGTCTTGTCTGTACCGCCTTTCTCATCATCCTAGATTTAGTTCTTCATTTCCCCATCCTGCAGGCAGCGTAAAGGCCAGCATCCCGTGCTCACTTGCCCTCTCGCCCTCTCTCCTGCTTCGGTTTTCCTGTTTTCTTGCTTGCAAGTGTCTGTTAGACACTTCCTCTGAGGTTTATTTGCAGTCTGACCTGTGAGTCTTTGAAATATTCTCTCTCATGGTCTCACTCCAGTGACACCATGAGCAAGGCATGGGTAATGACAGCTCATTTGGAGATATTAGCTGCTAGGCTGTTTTCTTTTATGCTGTCTAGGTGTAGGCTCTGGAAGAAGACAGAAGCACTGAAGGATGTTTCCTAAGTGAATTTGAACACCATGCAGAAAAAAAACCTGGCTTCCTTTCATCTTTAAAATGTAATTGGGTCCAATCAGGCCTAAAATGAATGTGTCTGGACGTCCACTCTCAGGAATGAGTCCTACCATTGGTCAACCCAGCCTCCTTGCCAGACCTTTCCAGATCTGTTCGGAACCCAGCTGCTGGAGTGGAGATTCAACATTCTGGGTATGGCTTGTTTATTTCGAAACAATCATGAGGCTTGATTTGATGTAGTGAAAGAAATTAGTGCTTGCTCAATATGGCCCAATTATTACAGCATTAATTCATACAGATTAGCAGCTGACATCGGCTGGGAAGCACACGTCAGGACATTTCAATACGTGTGGCTAAAAAGAGCTGCTTCTCCATGGCTGCTGAACTCCCCAGCTCCACTCCCAAGCCCCGATGATGACTCCATATGTGGAATGACTTTCACATCAAGGGCATATAGCATTCTTTTAATATTAGCTGTGAAGGGACAAACAGAACCATGGTTGGGAGATGCCCCCAAAGCTCGTCATTAAACAGATCCCCTTTAAGACCTACTTTTTCCCAAGCCCAGGTTTTAACCACTAAATGACTCTTCAAAGATGAAAGAAACTGGTACATGCTAATAGGAAACATAACCACACACTTTCTTGTGAATTATCAAACTTAGTATGTGAATCCACACCTTGTGAAGCAGTTAAGTATGTTCTCAACTGCAAGTAACAACAGTTTAAACAAATAAAGGACTGTTTACTTACTGTTAGGGAACTGAACTGAGTCCTGCCAAATTTCATATGTTGGATCCCTAAACCCCATAACCTCAGAACATGGCTGTATTTGGAGACAGGGCCTTTAGAGGGGTGACTGAGTTAAAATGAATCATGGCCCTTGGCTGGGCCCTTTATTATTCAGAATTCTCCACAGAAGCAGAACCATTAGGATATGTACACACACACACACACACACATACACACATTGTAAGGAATTGGTTCATATAATGTTGGAGGCTGGTAGGTTCTGAGGTCCAAGATCTACAGGATGAGTAGGAAAACTGGAGACCCAGGAGAGCCCATGTGTTAATTCCAGTCTGAGTAGGAAAACTGGAGACCCAGGAGAACCCATGTGTTAATTCCAGTCTGAGTTCCAATGCCTAAAAACTAGGAAAGCTGATGGTGTAAATAAATTCCAGTCTAAAGGCCCAGAAATAGCTAATGTTTCCATTAGAGTCCAAAGGCTGGAAGAAAGCTCATGTTCCAGTTCAAAGGCCATCAGGCAGAAAGAATTCTCTTGTACTCAGGGGAGGGCCAGACTTTTTGTTCTCTTCAGGCTTGCAACTGATTGAATGAAGCCCACTTACATCAGGAACAGCAATCATTTTATTCAGTCTACCCATTTAAATGTTAATTTCATTCAGAACCACCCTCACAGACACACCCAGAATAATGTTTGACCAACTATCTGGGAACCCAGTAGCACAGTCAAGTTGACATGTAATATTGACAACCATGGCCCAATCCAATCTGACTGGTGCCCTTATAAGAAGAGGAAATTTGGACATACAAAGAGGCACTGGGGATTTACATGCACAGAGGGAAGAAAACGTGAGGATACAGTAAAAAAAAATAGCCATCTGCAAGTCACAGAGAAAGGCCTCAGAAGAAGTCAAATCTGCCAATACCAACTGCTTGATCTTGGACTTTTAGCCTCCAGAACCATGGGAAAGCCAATTTCTGTTGCTTAAGGCATCCAGTCTGTGGTATTTTGTTATGACAGTCCTAACTAACTAATATACTCACACAGCAAGAAGTCAAAGGATAGACAGCTGCTGGTGCTGGTTCTGCAGTTCAGTGGCATCTGGGTGCATGTCTTTAGGATTCTTTTGGCCTCTTTTTATGTATTAGCCCCATGGTCACATGATGGCTACTGCACCCCAGGCAGGAAGAAGCAGTAGGAGATAGGAGTTTATCTCTGTGAGGCTTCAGGAAGAAACAACCTCTCCAATACACAGCTGCCTAAGTCTATTGGCCAAAACTGCATGGCCACTATGATTTGTAAGAGAAGCTAAAAAATAAAGTATGAACCTTCCCAGACTTTAGAGTGAAAGAAGGCAAGGGAGAGGGAGTTGGGATTGTACGTTGAATGAGCCATCCCACAATACATGTCACAACTTGGTTAGCAGAAAGAATTTCATGCCAGGAATGTTCTGCACACAGTGGACACCAGATAAAGTCTTTGTGACGGAAATGGTGGGTTGAGGTTTATGATTCTCATCAGGCATGTTTTCTGTCCCTCCTCAGATCCACTTGGTATCATCATTTCTGGACCCCTCGGCCACTGGCTGTATCTCACTGCTATGAAGACCCACCAGATACATTTGGGCCTGAGCAGTTTCAGCATTTGGGGTTGCCCAGTTGCTTGCCAAGAGGGTCCGACCCTCCCTGTAGGGACTGCTGTATCCCAAGGATCATTAGCCATGTGGCCTTCTGTTTCTAGGTTTTTGTTGTTATTGTTTTGCCACTCCTGATTTTGAATGAAGTATTTCACCTTAAGGTTCTGTCTTCCCGAGCAGCTCCCAGCAAAGCCACGTATTGCTGGGAGATGTGAGAAGAGACAATTACCCTGTGGAGTAAAATTTGACCAAAGGCAAATAGAGAATGAGAGAAAGTCCAGTAAATTCCCTCTTTCTTTCCTCTGTGGACTTCTGCAAGATATGGTTTCTCTGTACATCCTGATTGAAGATGTCCACACAACTGAGTAGACACTGAATTAATTTTTTGTGACTGCTATAACAAATTACCACAGACTGGGTGGTTTTAAACAGGAATTTATTCTCTCACAGTTCTGGAGGCCAGAAGTTCAAAATCAAGGTATTGGCAGGGCCTCATTTCCTCCCAAGGCTCTAGGGGAGATTCAGTAATTTGCTTCTTCCAGGCTCTGGCAGCTTCAAGCACTCCTTGGTTTGTGGTCACACCACTCCAATCATTGGCTCCATGGTTATAGAGACATGCCTCTCAAATCTCTCATGTCCCTTGTGAGGACACTTGACATTAGATTCAGGGCCCATCTAGATAATGCAGGATGTTCTCTTCATCTCAAGATCCTTAATTACATCTGCAAAACCCCCTTTTCCAAATGAGGTCATGTTCATAGGTTCCAGGAATTAGAATGTGGACGGATCTTTTGAGGGGCCACCATTCAGCCCACCACAAACACTTTCACTGAACAATGAACAAGGCTGTGTCTCTTCACAGCTCATCATGAAGCAGTAGCTGGAATAGAAACATGTCCACCTTGCATTACTCCCCTGTCATTTCTTTTGTTCTTGTTCTCACTGTCTGGAGAACGCACCTCTTAAATGAAGCATCAATACTCAATCCTTGTGATAAGGTTTTGCTGTGTCCCCACCCAAATCTCATCTTGAATTGTAGCTCCCATAATCCCCACGTCATGGGAGGGACTCTGTGAGAAATAACTTAATCACAGGGGTGGTTTTTTCCCGTGCTGTTCTTGTGATAGTGGATAAGTCTCACAAGATCTGATGGTTTTATAAAGGGCAGTTCCCCTGCACACTCTCTCTTGCCTGCTGCCACGTAAGACGTGACTTTGCTCATCCTTTGCCTTCCACCATGATTGTGAGGACCCCTCAGCCATGTGGAACTATGAGTCCATTAAACCTCTTTTACTTTATAAATTACCCAATCTCGGGTATTTCTTCATAGCACTATGAAAATACACCTCACCTTAGCCTCTGTTTTGAAGAAGATGAAGAATTAAATAATAATTAAACAATAATGTTACAGATCCTCATTGTCTTAGTCAATTTAGACTGCTATAATGAAAGACCATAGAGTGGGTGACTTGTAGCTGGGTTTTCACATGGTAGAAGGAGCAAGCTAGCTTTCTGGAATCTCTTCTATAAGTACACTAATCTCACTCAGAGGGTCCTACCCTTATTACCTAATCATCTCCTGAAAGCCTTGCCTCCTACTACTGTCACTTTGGGGGTTAGGATTTTAACATATGAATTTGGTAATTTGGGACAGGACACAGCAGACACAAACATTCAATTCATAGCAATAGTGTATACAGACAGACCCTAAGCTTTGACATCAGAGACACCTAAATTCAAGTCCAGACTCAGCACATTGGTAGCTATGTAACCTCAGGCAGGTCATTCATTTATCCTCTCTAAGCCCAGAGTTTTCACTTTTTAATATGAGTAATAATAATTCTTAGTTGTAGGTACATTACAGAGATAAAGTGAAATTATGTTTGCCAAATACTCAGCAAAAACATGTAATAGGTACCCAATACATGTTAGCTATTATGAATATTAATACAGGCATACCTCAGAGTTATTACAGGTTCAGTTCCAGATCACTGTAATAAAGTTAATAATGCAATAAAGCAAGTCACACACATTTTTTGGTTTCACAGTACATATTAAAGTTATGGTTACACTATATTGTACTCTATTAAGTGTGCACTAGCATTATGTCTAAAAAATGCACATACCTTAATTTAAAAATACCTTATTGCTAAAAAATGCTAACAGTAATCTGAACCTCCAGTAAGTTGCAATTCTGCTGGTGAAGGGTCTTACCTTAATGTTGATGGTTGCTGACTGATCGGGGTGGTGGTAGCTGAAGGTTAGGGTGGCTGTGGCAATTCATTAAAATAAGACAGTAATAAAGTTTACCACATCAATTGACTCTTCCTTTCATGAAAGATTTCTCTGTAACATGCGATGCTGTATGATAGTATTTTACTCACAGTAGAACTTCTTTCAAAATTGGAGTGAATCCTCTCAAACACTACTGCTACTTTATCAACTGTACAATATTCTAAATGCATTGTTTTCATTTCAGCAATGTTTACAGCATCTTCACTAGAAGTAAATTCCATCTCTAAAACCATTTTCTTTGCTCATTCATAAGAAGCAACACCTCATCCGTTAAAGTTTTATCAGGAGATTGCAGCAATTCAGTCCCATCTTCAGGCTCCACTTCTAATTCTAATTCTCTTGCTATTTCCACCACATCTTCAGTTACTTCCTCCACTGAAGTCTTGAGCCTCTCAAAGTCATCCATGAGGGTTGGAATCAATTTCTTCCAAACTCCTGTTACCGTGGATATTTTGACCTCCTCCCAAGAATCATGAATGTTCACAATGGCATCTAGAATGGTAAATCCTTTCCAGAAGGTTTCAACTTACTTTGCCCAGATTCATCGGAGGAAGTATTATGTATGGCAGCTATAGACTTACAACATATATTTATTAAATAATAAGACTTGAAAGTCAAAATTACTCCTTGATCCATGGGCTGCAGAATGGGTGTTATGTTAGCAGGCATGAAAACGTTTCTCTTATACATCTCCATCAGAGCACTTGGGTGACTAGAAGCATTGTCCATGAGCAGTAATATTTTCAAAGAAATCTTTTTTTTCTATCAGTAGGTCTCAGCAGTGGGCTTAAAATATTCCATAAACTATGCTGTAAACAGGTGTGCTCTCACTCAGGTTTTGTTATTCCATCTACAGAGCATGGGAAGAGTAGATTTAGTATAACTCTTAACGGATTTAGAATTTTCAGGATGGTAAATGAGCATTGCCTTTAACTTAAAAATACCAGTTGCTTTAGCTCCTTATGAGAGAGTCAGCTGTACTTTGAAGCTTTGAAGCCAGGCATTGACTTCTCCTCTCTAACTATGAAAGTCTTAGATGAAATCTTCTTCCAAAAGAGGCTGTTTTATCTTCATTGAAAATCTGTTGTTTAGTGTAGCCACCTTCATCAACTATCTTGGCTTAATCTTCTGGATAACTTGATGCAGCTTCTACAGCCACACTGGCTGCTTCATCTTGCACTTTTATGTTATAGAGACAGCTTCCTACCTTAAACCTCATGAACCAACCTCTTCCAGCTTCAAACTTTTCTTCTCCAGCTTTCTCACGTCTCTCAGCTTTCACAGAATTGAGGAGAGTTAGGGTCTTTCTCTGGATTAGCCTTTGACTTATGGGACTATTGTGGCTGGTTTGATCTTCTATACAGATCACTAAAACTTTTCCCACATCAGCAATAAGGCTGTTTCACTTGCTTATGATTCATGCGTTCACTGGAGAAGCACTTTGAATTTCTTTCAAGAACTTTTGCTTTCCATTCACAACTTGATTAACTGTTTGGTGCAAGAGACTTTGCTTTTGGCCTATCTCAGCTTTTGTCACGCTTTTCTCACTAAAATTTCTAGCTTTTGATTTAAAGTGAGACATGTGATTCTTCCTTTTACTTGAAGGCTATCATAGGGTTATTAATTGGCCTAATTTCAATATTACTGTATGAAAAGGAATGAGGGAGCCCAGGATACAGGCCTATCAGGGATACAGTCAGAATATACACAACGTTTATTGATTAAGTTTGACATCTTCTATAGGTGTGGTTCGTGGCACCCCAAAATGATTTCAATAGTACTCTATCACAGATATAATAATAATGAAAAAGTTTGAAATATTTGGAGAATTACCAAAATGTGATACAGAGTCACAAAGTAAGTGTATTTTGTTGGGGGGGGGGGGAAAGCAGTGCCAATAGACTCGCTTAACACAGGGTTAAGTTGTGTTAAATAAATCTTCATTTTGTAAAAAATACAGTATCTGAGATGTGCCACAAAGCAAAGTGAAACAAAACGAGGTGTGCCTGTCTACAAACGGATATTAGCAAAATATCCCCTAAGGCCATCTGCAGTGAAGTAACTCTCCTCAGGCTCTGGGACAATGGTGGATGGTGTCCACAGGACAACGTCGGCTCACTCCCACAGTGGAGACAAGAAGTCATAGTTTCCTTGCAGCTCCCAACATGTGCATTTGAAGAACAGCAGAAATGGTCATCCCACACATCATTGTGTCAGTGTTCATTGAGATAATCAAGCTTTCAAGATCTTTTATGACTTGACTCCAACTGACTAGTCCATTTTATTTCCTACTTTTCCCTCCATGGGTCCTAGCTTCTTGCTTTGCTGATCCATTGCCAGTTACCAAACAGACTCAACTTCATGCTGTACTTACTACCTTAAATGCCCTCCTAGCATTCATTCACGCACAAATTATAATTCTAAATGCTTTGCTGCACTATGTTATTTAAGTACGGGAGTAGAATGATGAAAAAAATGGCAGCCTCTCCCTTTATATAATTTATATAACAGATTAGAGAAGAGAAAAATACTTACATTATTTTAACGAAGTATGGTCAGGTTTTGGAAAGAGAAACTCGTGAGTGATACAGGAACAAAGAGCAGAGAAATCAAACCTATTATCTGCCTACCCAAACCTACCCATTCTGGAAGACTTGGGTCACAAACTAGCCCCTCACCACTCAGCAGTTCTCTCACACTCATCGGAACGAACTGCTCCTCTGTGTTTGATATATTTTACTAGTCATATTAAACAGCACTTGCTTTATGCTATGCTTTGAGATAAATACTTGATCTTGATGTACATTGTATCATTGAACCTTTACAACACTCCTATTAGATAAATTATTCACATTTTATAGGCAAAGAAGCTGAAGTTTAGAGACTTATGTAAGCAGATCTTTGCACCAATACTTCCCTCTTTCAGGAATCCTCTTCTGATTGTTGCCTAGCTGCCTCCTTCCTTAGGTCTAAGCTTAGTTGTCATCTCTTCCAAGAAGCCTTCCTTGATCATCCATTCTTTTTTTCTTTTTTTTTTTTTTTTTTGAGATGGAGTCTTGCTCTGTCGCCCAGGCTGGAGTGCAGTGGTGCGATCTCGGCTCACTGCAAGCTCCGCCTCCCGGGTTTATGCCATTCTCCTGCCTCAGCCTCCCGAGTAGCTGGAACTACAGGCGCCCGCCACCTCGCACGGCTAATTTTTTGTATCTTTTAGTAGAGACGGGGGTTTCACCGAGTTAGCCAGGATGGTCTCGATCTCCTGACCTTGTGATCCACCCACTTTGGCCTCCCAAAGTGCTGGGATTACAGGCGTGAGCCACTGCGCCCGGCCTTACCATCCATTCTTAAAGCGCCACCACGCCAACTCACACTTGCCCAATATTCTATTTTCTTCAGAGAGCACTATCGCTCTCTGAAATTACATTTTTTATTCATTTGTTTGCACGCTTATTGTCTGTCTTCCTCTGTTAGAATGTGTAAGTACAATTAGGTTAATAAAGGTCTTCTCCTTTAAGTCAGGTCATTCTGTATCTTTGGCATTTAGAGAACTATCTGGTACATAGTAGGCCTTCAATTAATGTTCACTGGATGAATTAATAATATAGCCAAAGTCATATAGCTGGTAAGTGGCAGAGTTTAGATTTCAACCTATGTTTGTCTTTCTCCAAAGTCCAGGATTTAATTCCTTTTATAGACTTTATTCTATCCATCTTGCTTTGGAATTTGTTTTTTGGTTTTGTTTTGTTTTGTTGGTTTTGTTTTTTGTTGTTTTTGGTTTTTTTTTTAACTCTCTGTCCTGTATGGTTCTGAAGGCAATGGCAATCATGACATAGACATTTTTGTGCCTCTCCTAGCTCTTATCAGGGTACCACCTTGCTCCCCAGACACTTCACCCATATTTGCAGAGATGAATCGAACGTGTTTCCATGACAACACCAGAGGAGGAAGAGGGGCTCTGAGGCCCCATATGATTTTCCTCTCCTCTCCATCGAGGCTAGCGTCACAGGCTGTGGAAACTTCCTCCTGAGAGCTCTCAGCAGGTAGACCAACAGGCAAGCCTCAGGCCCGAGGTGTCACTCATGGCCTTGAAAGGAAGGCACCACCTTGGCACTGAGCTAGCTGACTCTCTGTGCAGTGTGGCTTGAGTGAGCTGCATTCCAGGGATGGAGATTTCAGCTCAGCCTCCATCTAAGGATTAAGGGTAAAGTCCTTGAGCTTTTTGGAAGAGAATCATAGTCCTTATGGAAAAAAAAGAAAAAAGAAAAAGAAAACAAAAAATCTTGCTTGTCCCCATTACTGAGGGAGGGGGTTCTTCGCACTGAGAATAGCCGGGCATTTCAGTGGGAGGACAGTCATTGTTTCACACAGGGAGTGGACATAGCTCAGCAAAAAGGCTCCCTGATACATGATAGCTTCCTGCCCTGTCTCTGACTCTTGACTTTTCACACTTTCCCTTAGCAAAAATAACTGATGGAAACTTACAAAACTCCTCACTCAGTCCCCTTTCTCTGTTCCTTTGGAAAGATAGAGCAGTGAAGCATTTCTTTAAGGTTTGCAAAAATAAATAAAATAAAATAAAATCATTCTGTTGTCATCAGAAAAGCCAGAGGAATAAAGAAGTCAAAGTGGCTCCTGGGCAGAGTGCCAGGTTGGCAACCCTGAAGGCAAACCATGACCCCCTGCCCTCTCCAGTCACCCAGAAGGGATGAGCTGCAGGAAGGTCAGACGCCTCTCCAACTTTTCCTCCAGGGAACCAGCCACAGTGATGAGAGCTGCCTCTCCTTCACCACGCTTTCCTTTTTGGATAGAGATTTGGAAAAGGCAGTCCACTTTCATGAATTCGCAGAGAAGGCAGTTGCCTATAGGGTATGATTTGACAGCAGCCAGGCAGGATATCTTCCCTCAAGATATCTCCCTGTTGCCTAAATTTCCTCCATTAGTGGAATTCCCTTGAGTGTTACAGCATTAGTCTTAGAGAGACTGCTACTAAAATGCGAACTCTCCTGCAAAGGTTAATAGTCCACTAGGTAGGGGTCAGCAAAGTTTTTCTGTAAAGGGCCAGATGGTAGATATTTTAGGTATGTGGAATGTACAATCTCTGTTGCATCTACTTACCTCTACCTTTGGTGCAAAAGCAGTCAAAACTAGTATGTAAATGAATGGGCACGGCTGTGGTCCAATGAACTTTATTTACAAAACCTAGCAGCAGGCTGGATTGGGTCCATGGGCCATAATTTGCCAACCTAGCACTAGACTATAAATCAGTGACTTTTCTTACCACCTCTTTATCCCTAGTGCCTTTCATGTGAGCTATACAGTGAAGAGTTGCTGAAATAGTGTTTGTTAAAATACTTAGCCAACAACAGTTCAAGAGAAGCTGATTGATAACCAACCTCTCCAGAAGGAGACTCGGGATAGGTGGATACAGTGGGAGTCTCCAAGGGTTAGGAACGGAGGAGACAGGGCTCTAAAAATCAAATTTATCAACTTACCACTTTTAACCAAACAGATCCCATTGGTTATAGTCATAAGTCTCAGAATCCTGTAACTGACTGAGATTCCTGAATTCCCCATGTCAGACCAATGGAAAGTAAAGGCTAAGAGCAATGGAAATTAGTGACAAGCAAGGAACCCTGAGCATGGTTGCTCTTTCTGGTTCTGGCACTTTTGTTAAACCCCTGTACTCCAGAAAGGTATTTGCTCCTGTCATTCCATAGAGTGAACCAGATTCCCACTGCTCTGACTTTAGCTCTGCTAAAGCCCTTTGGTATGGAGTTAGCTGGTGTTTTGTTTTGTTTTGTTTTGTTTTGTTTTGTTTTGTTTTGTTTTGTTTTGTTTTTTGAGATAGAGTCTTGCTCTGTTGCCCAGGTGTGAGCTCACTGCAACCACTGCCACCTGGGTTCAAGTGATTCTCCTGCTTCAGCTTCGACTACAGGCACGTGCCACCGCGCCTAGCTAATTTTTGTATTTTTTGTAGAGACGGGATTTCACCATGTTGACCAGGCTGGTCTCGAAGTCCTGACCTCAAGTGACCCGTCCATCTCGGCCTCCCAAAGTGCTAGGATTACAGGCATGAGCCAGGGCACCAGGCTTGTTTTTTAAAAAGTCAGCTCTGTAATTCCATATCCTACTTACCTTATTTTCTCCCCTGATGTGGTTACATCCCTGTGGGAATCATGGAATCTAAAGTTTGCCTATCTGTATCTTTCAGGATGGTGGAAATCAAGATGCTGATTTTCAGCATTGATTTTAGGAGATGATAACTACCGCCACCTTAACTTTAACTGTTTTCTGGACTACCATCTTGATTTAGTAGAGGCTGGACCAGAAAGGCCTGAGTTGTGTGTAGCCTTGCAGTTCCAGACATTTGGGGACTTTGCATCAGCAGGACAGGTAAAAATATGCAGCAACAACAACAAAACAGAATTATAGTTTCTTAACACAACCCACTTTTATTTCTTGCTCATGTTACATGTTCAACATGGTTTGGCAGACAGGCTGTACTCATCATTGTCATTCCTGGACCCAGATAGCGTAGGATCTGTCGTGACACGTGCCTTCTTGGTCATCTCCTTAGGGGAAAGGGCATGACAAATCGTACACCAGCTTCCAAAGCCTCTGCCCAGAAGTGTTACATCTGTTCACATTTCACTGACAAAACAAGTGACACGCCACATGGAACTCCAAAATAGTGTTCAAGAACAATCCTACCACATGCCTGGAAGGATGAAATAATTGTAGGCAGGCCACATGACTACTATAGAATCCGAAAAAAGGGTCATGCATGAAGAGTCAAGTAATCTCATGGGAAAGATACCTAACTAGAAGCTGAGTACTGATACTGAGGGGAAAATTCTGAAGACCCTAAGAACAGAAGTTAATCCGAATATTTCTGATGGTATATCAGATAAAAGCAACACTCGTGGAGGGAAGAAAAATTCTTCAGGGCCAAGCTGGAGTGAGGTATGGGCTGGGCAGTTATTGAGGACAATTGACACTCCACAATGAAAGAAACCATCAGACTGCCTTCTTTCTGGAAGAAACAACTGTTTTAAAAGTCTGAGGCAAATGCAATGTGGTTATGTATAAAACAAAGGGAACAAGGAGTACTTCTTGTGGTTTCAGCGCAGAGGTAGTTCTGAGATGAGATAAGATGATCAGTGCGGGAAGACATGACAGATTCTGATGGAGAAGACAATGGAGAGATGAGGAAAAAAGTGGTGTGCCTGCATCATCCTGGCCTATCAGTCACACCCTCTATGTACCACGGCACCAGTGCGTAAGGGCAAAAGCAAGAGGCCTCAGAGCAAGACTTGTACAGTTGTGCAGGCTGGACACTGCACAATGTCTCAGTTAGGCTGCTATAACAAAGTACCACAAGAAGTACTCCTTGTTCCCTTTGTTTTATACATAATCTAGTATGGCAACCAGTCAGGTTGCTATAACAAAGTACCATAGACTGGGTGGCTGATAAATAACAGAAATTTATTTCTTACAGTTCCGGGGGCTGAAAATCTGAGATAAGGGTGACAGCAAGATTGGATTCTGGTGAAGGCCCTCTTCCAGGTTGCAGACTACCATCTTCTTGTTGTATCCTCACATTGCAGAAGAGCCAAAGCAGCTCTCTGGGGTCTCTTTGACAGGGGCACTAATCCCATTCATAAGGGCTCCCCTCCATGACCTAGTCACCTCCCAAAGGCCCCACCTCCCTTTACCTTCACATTGGTGGTTAGGATTCCAACACATGAATTTGGGAGGTACACATTCAGTCCATAGCACACAACTCTAAGCAGTGCTGATTGCACTCTGATTATGTGAACAGAGCACCCTGGAACTGCCAGTGCACAGTCTGAGGAATCGTGAGTGGCAGCCCTGCCTCCAAGCCCTCTTCAAGTTCTTAGACTCTTGCTCTTTACTTCACACAACTCCTGACCTCATTAGTGTGGTTTCCTATTTCTGGCATCGCCCTTGCCCTTTGAATCTGACAACAGACTCAAGATGCCTTGTTTCGACTCTGTCAGTGCTTACTTACCAGTACATAGCTTAGATATTTCCAAGGAACAAGGTCACAAAGGATGAATTCTTAGCCATGCAAGGTATGTAACCATAGTGAGGAGAGGCAGAGGAAGACTACTGTTCACAGGCACAGTGACATGCTCCACCAAACACCCCAAACCAGGAAGAGGAATCAGGATGAAACTGGGACTCTCATGAGCAGATAAACCAGGGCATTCCTTTTTTTTTCAGTTATTGTGAGTCTACCAGGCCACTAAGATGGCCTGAACTGAAGAAGCACCTGTAACAGGGGCTGTGCTCAGTGCCTAGCCCAATTTTTGGTATAAGTAGATCACTGTTAAATGTTCATTGAAAAAAATCATGAATATGTATATTTAAAGAACAGTTCAACTTTCTTCTTTCCATAGTTATAAGGGTGATGAGAATTTGACCACAAAGCAAGCTACTGAAATATGAAAAAGTCAAGCAAACCAAAGTGGAGGGAGGAAGGTAGGAAACCAAGCATTTAGAGTTGGAATACTGCTTTGAGGGTATGTCTTCTAAATATACCCTCCCTTATGAATTGGCTCTGATCATTTTAGTCCTAAAATGTTCAGTGTTGAGGTGAGTTTTCAGTTTCTAAATGCTCATAAAAATACTAGGCAGAATTATGATTAGATTTAGTACTGGTACCACACATCAAAGATGTTTCCACCTTGAACTCTGACATTAAACTTGAACAGTACTGCTACCACAATGTCCAGCAAATAGAGGGGAAACTGCTTAGGCTCTTGGTCCTTTGGAATGAAAGCAATGCACTTAATGCTTCTCCCCTAAAGTAAGCATAAATATAAATTATAATTGGATATGTGTGGTGTGAGATAACCATTTTTCATGAAATCATGATGCTCAGGAAAATAAATACTGGTGTTGAGGCCAACTCAACTTCAGGAAAACATTTGCCTCAAAATGCATACATGACCTCATCCTCATTCTTCTTTTACCTTTACTTCTTAACAGGCATATGCTGAAATGTAGGCATTATGAAAACCTGACTTGCCTTCCATAAGGTCCTTGGCCCATAAACATCTGTCCTCAAATAAACAGAAACCCTACCTTGAAACAAAGAAGAAAGTCTGGAAGGGAGGATGGGCAGGACAGAGGGCAGATGTGGCTTGATTTTTAGCACATTGTTATCGAATACATTATTCTCTGCTGAGATATATATTGGCCATCACAAAAACCCATGCTAAACAAAGCTTTCATTCTTAAATTTGCATAATGCCTTATTCGCATGCATAGAATTCCACAAAGTATTGCTTCTGACTGAAGAATTCATTCCACACACACACACACAAAATTATGACAAAGGGCTCACGTCCATGGAATTCACTGGTTTCACCTCATGCCCATCACCCAGGAGCAGCTGGCCTTATAAAAAGTAGAATGCCTATGAAAGCCTCAATTACAGCGCAATTTGGGAGAATACCCTGAAGGTCGAGGTTCTGTCTTTTGGGATGCCACATGTGCTTTGAATCAGTGACCAATATGTGGTCCAATTTCCTCCTTAGCCAGAACATATGGGTCCAGGAAGCAAGGATGAAAGTGGGAGTGGCTTATCTCACTATTATCCTTAATAGCCACTCACAGAATGCTTGCTTTCTGTTCCTGAAACTCTGGGCTCTTCTGGTTGGAGGCTGGAGTGCAGTGGCATGATCACTGCTCACTGGAGTCTCAACTTCCCAAGCTCAAGCGATCCTCCCACCTCAGCCTCAAAAGTAGCTGGGACCACAGGTGTGCACCACCACGCCCAGATAATTTTTTATTGTTTTGTAGAGGCAGGGTCTCCCTATGTTGTTCAGGCTTGTCTTGAAGTCCTGGACTCAAGTGATCCTCCTCTCTCAGCCTCCCAAGGCATTGGGATTACATGAGTGAACCACCACACCCGGCCCAGAGGTCTATTTTCATAATAGAGAAATGTTTGTACCAGGTGACACACAAATTATTCCACTGATTCAGAAGTTGAGAGTGTCAGTGAATCACCTGGGGCTCCTAATCCCATTGACCTAGCAGGCAGAGAAAAGGGTTACTGTACTGGTTGATACTGGTTACTA
This sequence comes from Macaca fascicularis, assembly GCF_037993035.2. Classification (NCBI taxonomy): domain Eukaryota; kingdom Metazoa; phylum Chordata; class Mammalia; order Primates; family Cercopithecidae; genus Macaca; species Macaca fascicularis. The sequence continues at coordinate 78,936,287 of NC_088379.1, read as the reverse complement.
AGAGAAATCAGATTTCTTTTATAAAACTATCTAGAACACAAGAGTTTCCCCAGAGTATTTCTTAGTATACCCATCTCCAATATAAAAGCTAATGGAAAATGACAGCATCTATAGCCAAAGCAAAAAGTTATTATTTTTGTACAGAACTTCAAATATGGTGTGTGAATAGCCAAAGGGGTAGACTGTGTGAATTATTAAGCTATTACCTCATAGCTCCAAAGCTACCTTTCTGTATTCTGTTCAGTGATGCTGGGGCTATCTATAGATCTCTCTTTTGGGGAGTTGGCTCTCTGTTATGTTCTACAGTAGGGAACACTAGTGGTATATCAGAAGGCCTGGGGTAGGAAGCTCCAGTTCCTCCCAACCATTGCCTGAGCAGGGACACGTCACCCTGGCATTGATAGTGTCCATCTATTTCAGCATTGACAGAACGACCTTCATCGCACTCTCCTGGCCATATCTGCACAGCCAGGAAATACCCCTTCCCCTGAGCTTTGTTTCCTTAGCCCCATGAGTAGTTGCTACTTCCAGCAATTACTGGTTCCTTTCATGGTTACTTTTGTTCCTTCAACCCTCCCATACCTATGTGATCAGTTCTGCATATTAAATTCCCTCCGTTAAAATATCAGATGTGGTTTTTGATTTCCTGACTGCACACTGATTAATACAGCCTTATAAAGGAAGCTCAAGATTATTTGACATCTCAATTACTATTACTTTTTCAGAAATATTTATTATGATGCTAGACTGCAAAAAAAAAAAAGAGGAATATTAAGAAAATGTAATATGGAATTACTGTTTTCCAAATGACATCATCCAAACAGAAAAGAGAGAAATCCCTGTGAATGCCTGTTGAGAAACAAATTCATTTTATTAAAAGGTTTCCCTCTTTGTATTTGGAGGTTAAAGAAATGATAGAATTTATTGTCCCACTAAACAAACCATTTCACTTATTTTTGGTAAATTACACTAAATGTGGTTTAATTACTGTGTCCAGAATAGCATTTCACATCTGTGGCCCCAAAAGCTATTATCGCTATGGACGTTTGGGGAAAAGAAATGGAGCCCTCTTATGGCCAATTTAAATGCTACAGCACCCTTGCAGTTCCACACTGATCGTGTTAACATCTGACCTAGATCACTGGATCTTTGGACAGAGATACCTCAGGGATCCTACCCTAAATCACCACTAAACTGACATGGAGTGTGTTGCCCAGAGAAATAATGTCTATGCTTCTTGGCACTGTGCATATATGACATATAAGCACTTATACACTGTGTAAACAAGGTCATTACACGCCCAATTTTATAAGAAGGAAATAAAGGGAATAGGATAGGTCTGACTCTGCCTAGTGTATCATTTGAAAGAGATACTTTGATCCCTTACCTGGCAGAGGTCTTAATACAAGCCATAGTAATTTCCTTCTGAATTAGTTTCACACACAGGTAAGGCCCCAGGGTATCATAGCAAGAGAAACTCAATAAATTCACCAAAAGATTGGCGTGCAAGGGGTATGTGTTGAAATCCACACATTATTACCTTTTGTAGATAAAGACAAGAGAATCCAGTGAAGTGGAGTGTTAGAGACCTCAAAGGACAAACTGGGGCAAGAGAGGCATGGAAGGGGGGTAGGCAATTAGGCTTGGGAGTTGGGTGCCACTCGGTTCAAATGCCATCTTAGCTCATTCCTAGCTGTGTGACTTAGGGCAGATTATTAACCTCTCTGTTTCTCAGCTTCCTCATCTGTAAAATGGAAATAACCCCATCTAGTTCAAGACAACATAGAGTGTAGTGGCTGAGCCCAGCTGCCTGGCTTCAAATCCCAAGCCTGACTTACTGTGTGACCTTAAGCAAGTTGTTTAACATCCCTGTACTTTATTCGTAAAATGAAATATAATAGTACTGTCCTGGCAGGGTTGAAAACTAAATGATTTGATAGACATTAAGCACTTGGGCAGGTGTCTGGCTGGGTGTGCAATCATTGCCACTGTTTGAAGCACCTCATGATGCCTTGTGCATGGTGAACACACAATCAATGTTAGTTTTATTATTGGCTATCAATTATTGTTAACAATGTATTTGTCATCTTTTCCCTATCTACTTCTTTTTTTTATTAGGTCAAGTCGTATGAAACTGCCATTTTTATAGGTCAAAAATACTTGAAGATAGTAATTCCTTGGTTTAACCTAATACAGAACTATGCTTGTCACCAGGTCACATGAAGGGTTATTGGCGAGGGCATAAGACCAAAGAAGAAAATAGAGCTTTCTGCCACATTCAGGCCACTGAGCTCTGGAACCCTCACCTGATGGAGTGTTTCCTATTCCCGCCTGTGATAACAAGTCCCTTGAGCAGTTTTAGTGAGACTTAGTCCTTCAGCTCTCCCTGTGCTAGCCTCAGAAAGGAAGAAGGTGAGAGGAGTGTATGGAAAAGGAGAAGTGATAGGTGTACAGACCACCTCGACAGGTCAGGGGAACAGAATCCATTCCAGGTAGTTCCATGGGGTGCAGGAAAAAAATGAAAAATAACGTAGGGGACACTAAAGCCACAAGAAGTCAGCAACAGCTGGGAGTGGCCACAGCCTCGGCTGCTGGAAAGATAGAGGGCAGAGGTGGCGCTGCCAGAGACCACAGCCAGGGCCACCAGTGAGAGAAGCAGCCATGTGGGGCTGCCTAGCCACTTGCACACCCAAAGCTTAAAGGAAAGAGGAGAAATCTCTCTCCCTTCTGCTCCTCCGTCTCCCAACAGTGCCTGTGTTGGCTGAACTAATCATACCTCAATTGGCAAAGGAGCCTGGTACATGTAGTGTGCAAGGACTGTCCTCTTGCATATAGAGCAGAGCAGGAAAGAAGCGGGGATAGATATGAGAGCAAAGAGGCAAATGTCTGCGCAGAGAAGCACGAGCTGCGAGGAGAGGAAGGGAAGAATGGGAGGTGGCAGGGCTACAACATAAAATCCAGCTGCTGCCATTTTGTCTCTGGTACTTCAAAGTCTCTGTAATCCAGTGGAGCTGGAATCCTGACACTTGCCTACCCTGGCCAGATAATTCCAAAGGAAAACTGTGGGAACCATGATTAACCTATATTTGGTGACTTCATAAAGTAGAGAAGAACACAACCATCCCCAGCAGGTGTGTTCTGGGATTCTTCCGGTCAACTTAAGACCATTCTAGCAGGGAAGTGAAGGGGCCTCCCCTGCCATGCTCACAGCCTCAGCCCTTTAGTCCTGGGACCAGGGCCAACGACCAGAGAACAAGACCTCAAGAAGAGACTCCTCGGTTTACAAGTTATCTCGTCTGAAACTACGAAAATCAGACAACAAAATGCAATGGGGTGTCCCAGATTGAGAACCTTCTTTGATTGTCTTGGAGAAAAAAAGGGGCATTAGCTGAGAAACTAGGTGATATGCTTCATCTCTGTGTCCTCACCCAAATCTCATCTTGAATTGTAGCTCCCATGATTCCCATGTGTTGTGGGAGGGACCCGGTGGGAGACAATTGAATCATGGGTCGGTTTTCCCCATACTGTTCTCATGGTAGTGAAGAAGTCTCAAGATCTGATGGTTTTATAAGGAGTTCCCCTCATTCTCTCTTGTCTGCTGCCACGTAAGAGGTGCCTTTCTCCTTCCACCACGATTATGAGGCCTCCCAACCAGACGGAACTGTGAGTCCATTAAACCTCTTTTTCTTTATAAATTACCCAGTCTTGGGTATGTCTTTATCAGCAGCATGAAGACAGAGTAGTAAACTAGGTAATGTCTTTATTCTCACAGGATTTTACCATTGCTAATTTCTTAGTTTTGACGAATGTATTATCAATATGTAAGATGTTAACATTAGACAAAGCTGGATGAAGATTATATAGGAACTCTCTGTACTATTTTCCCTCCTGTAAATCTGCGTTTATTTCAAAATTTTGAAAAAATTAAACTCCCTCCTCCAGAAAGGTTTCTTCCATTGCCTTTAGCAGGCAGCTCCAGGGAGGGTGCTGTGTAATTGCTAACTTACTGAGGCATCACCGTCAGGGAGAAGTCGATTCCCTCCCCAGATCCCTGTAACAGTCGGTGAACACATCCAGGCGACTGTCGGGAAGATCACATCTGGGACAGATTTCTGCAGACATTTCACTACTTATAGAAAATACAAATGCATTAACACCAGCCTACTTACAACAAAAATTATTAACTCCTATGTGGTTAGTGCAGACATTGTCGTTATACTCTCAAAAGTCTTTTTGTCATGGCCGTTTGTGTTAAGGTTCTGAGCTAGGTGCTACTCAGGTTTAACAGAAAAAGTTCATGCTCTAAAGAAGTTCTTAATTCAAAACTAGTCACGGTAACTGGGCACAGATATTTGGGGCTCATCTATAAATAAACAAATTTAAATTGACCCTCATCTTTAAAAATGGCCTTAAATGACTTTCAGAAAAGTCATTTAAAGTATGAATGTTTACATATGTACATACGTAACCAGTTTAGGAAGGAATTTGATTCATTGGCATCTCAGTGTGAATTATTTTATTTTCCAGTTAACTGCTCTCACTGTTTTCTGTTAAAGTCCCCACTTTCCCACTGAGTGGTGGCTACCCTTAAAGCCTCTTAATCCAATTCTATAAGTTTTTATTCATTTTTAGTAATTAAAACAGTCTCATCTGGTTACGAAGACCTATGCATTTTAAATTTTCAACGTTGCATTTGATTGAAAGCTGTTCCCCTTCCCTGCATAGGTGGGTGTGTGGCTCATTTGTTTCTCCCTCTGACATCTTTCCAACAGTTATCAATACTTCTCCGGCACGGGGCACGGAGGCAAGCAGGGGAAAGTTTCCCTTTGAGGCTGGTTATCATGAAGTTATTTGCCCACTGTTATGGACTGAATGTTTGGGTCCTTCCCCAAAATTCATATGTTAAAATCCTAACCCCCAATGTGATATTCTTTGAAGGTGGGGCCTTTAGGAGGCGGTTAGGTCATGAGGGCGGAGGGATTAATGCCCATTTTTGTTTTTTTTTAAAAGACACTAGAGAACTGCCTCGCCCTCTGTCTTCCATGTGAGGACACAACAAAAAGATTCCAGTCTGCAACTCGGAAGATCTGCACCAGAACCCACCCAGGTTGGCACCCTGATCTCAGACTTCCAGCCCCCGTAACTCTGAGATATAAATTTCTGCTCTTGATAAGCCACTCAGTCTATGACAATTTATTATAGCAGCCCCAACTAAGAGACTCCCTTTCTGTAAGCTTGTGGCCACTAATCTAGCTTCTGAACTATAGTCTCCTCCGTGGTTACTGATGGAAATTGTATCAATCCCTAAGAATAAGACACTTGACTCTATCTACTTTTGATCCACAAGCACTGTCCTCACAGCCACACTTTCCTGACAGAACATGCCTCTTTGGTTATCCCCCTGGCAATCCCCAGCAAGCCTGGTGATGTGGTTTGGCTCTGTGTCCCCACCCAAATCTCATATTGAATTGTAATTCCCAATGTTGGGGCAGGGACCGGGTGGGAGGTGATTGGCTCATGGGGGAGGATTTCCCTATGTTGTTTTTGTGATAGTGAGTTTTCATGAGATCTGATAATTTAAAAGTATGTGGCACTTCCCCCTTTGCTCTCTCTCTCCTGCCACTATGTGAAGAAAGTGCTTGCTTCCCCTTTGCCTTCCATCATGATTGTAAGTTTCTTGAGGCCTCTCAGTCATGCTTCCTGTTAAGCCTGCAGAATTGTGAGTCAATTAAACTTGTTTTCTTCATAAATTACCCAGTCTCAGGTAGTTCTTTATAGCAATGTGAGAAGGGATTAGTACACCTGGGGTCGCCAAATCCACACACTATCTGCTGCCCCAATATGGGGCACAGGCTCATCACATCTTCTGGCCTTATCAGAAACCAGAATTCTGAGAGAGTGGTTTTGCCTATTCTTCTCTGCCTGGTTGTGCCCTTCTCAAATAACACAGGGTAGGTCAGGAAACCTGGTGGCTGGTTAGCCAGGAAAAGAAATGCCACTCACAGCTGGTAATTTGGGGAGTTGCCTTCTCTGGACTTCGGGAAGAGAAAGCATTTATGTTCACCCTTCCATCCCCATGGGAAGAGAAAGCATTTATGTTCACCCTTCCATCCCCAGAGGGAAATAGAAGTGAAGGACTAACCTCTCTTTAGTGTGCCCCCTCAAAAGAAGTTTGACCTTGACCTCCCCCTTATATCTCTTGTTGGGCAGGATCCAACCTCAGTCAGCATCTCTCACTCCCAGAACTAGAGAGTCTAACATCAAGAATTACCTCTTATTTAAACTTGACCCTAGAAAAATGCAGAGTCTTCTCCCCCCGGGACACTATCTCTACTCTGTGTAACCTCCAAGACAGAAAAGGATCTCAGTAAGGACCTCCCACCAGAGTGCCATGCACACACGCATAAATTCATTCTTAAATGAAACAGCTGCCTCCTCAATAAGATTGACTTCTGTGTCTCCAAGGACCTATTATTTGAGATGTAATGTGATGCTATAGATCTGTCCCACCTTCACACGTGTTTGAACTTTGTGTATTATTTATTCTTTAAAGCAATCGTGTCAGGGGATTGGGAAGGCAAAAATCAGCAGTGGTTGCTTCGAAGTTCCATCCGTACAAAATCTGGAGGATGGGGGACATTGCCTCCCCATGAATACTGTTGAAGGGGAGCTATCTTTATCGAAGGACAAAGAAATTAGCCAAACTCATCCAAAACCACAGCTTCATATTGGCTGTCTGGAGTGTCCCTAGAGAACTTTCCTTCTGTCTCATTCAAGGGCCTCTTGCATTGATTATTTAACAACTGACACCTCCCTGCTTCTCTCTCGTGTGCTTAGACTCGTGGAAAGGTCATTACCCCAGTGTTGCCTCTCTCTTCTTGTAATGCTCTTTCTGGGGATTTAGCTGAAATAAAACATAACATTGGAGGCTGAGAGATGGAAAAGCTCTGTTTCATTCCATCCAGTGGCAATAAATGTTCACAGCATTGAACATTGTGTTTCTGTAAACATTTGCTGATGGCCTACTACATGCCAGGCATAAAGTAAGTGTTGGGAGATGAAGATGAATAACTCATCATCCCTGCCTTTCAGGAGCACACAGCCTGGCAGGGGATACAAGTAATTGTAAAGGCTCAGAGAAAGTACGCCTGATGCATTCTAGGAGGGACTCGCTTGTTATTTGTGGGGACCAAGGTAAGCCTAAGAGAGGAAGTGACATACGAGCTCAGGTCTGGAAGGGCGAGAAGTCAAGGACGTGTGATGAAGAGAAGCTTTGCTCCAGGCAACTAAACCAATCAAACAAAGTCTGGAGAGGTGAGGGCTCTGGCATTCTCAGCGGTAGGACTGTGCTGTCTGTCTGAGCTAGAGCCAATGGTGTAAGCCTTTGAGAGTGATTTCCCTGATAACCACATCAATAGATCCTGAAGAATAACCTTACCACCGTGTCTAGGCCGTAGGAGAACTGGCTAAACACTGGAGGTTCTGGGAGCAAAATTGCCCACATTGAAATGTTATTGGTGTTCATATTTGTATTCAGCACCTGCTCATATACCAGGAGGTTCAGTAAGTATGAGTAAGCCTAATTTAATCCTTACAAGTACCCTTCAAGTTGGGACTATCAGTATATACTCCAATCTATAGATGAGAATACAGGTTTAGCAATGTAAATAATTGTGTCAAAATAATGAACTGAGCCAGGTTCGAACCCAGGTGAATATGACTCCTAATTTCATATTCTTCCAAATCTCATATTCCTAACCACATTTTCCCTGCAAGAGAAATTGTGAGACACGATCTTCCATCGAGGACAGTGTATGTAATTTCTTTCAATTTTATAGCATAAAACGTATTTTGAAGGCCACATGACTCTTGCTAATTTGGATCAGGTAATTTTGTCCAATATTGCACATAGGATTAATTATCCTGAGATGAAAAGAACTTCCACCCTCTACAACTGATTCAATACTGTTCCAAATGGTTGATCCAATCCTAGCTAAACTCTTTGCTCTACTAGCCCCTCTAAAAATTATTCATTCCTCAGGATAGACATTACATGTAGATGGCTCCTTTTTCAAAAAGACCAGCCCTTCGTCTTCACCAAATCATGGGCCCATCAGTTCTCTGCAAAATTGTTCTAAACTCCACAACACTTTTTTTTCTAATGACTATAGGAACAGATTGCATATGAGAGCTAAGCAGATTTTAAATATAAGTATGTTTTTTACTAAAGGCCTTTGTGTCAGTTAAGAATTGTGTTAAGCTCCAAGTAAAAGAGATCCCCCAAAACATAGATTTAAACAAATTAGGAAACTTATTTTTCTCAGGTGATGAAGAATGTAGACATAGGAGGTCCAGGGTAGGAATGGTAGCTCACAATTCACCAGGGATTTAGACTCCTTTTACATTTCTGTTCAGTCATCTTTAAAGGTTGTCTAGTGGCCTCAAGATGGCTGCCAGAGTTCTAGCCATCCTGTTCAAGTTCCAGGCAAGAAGAGCAAGAAGAGCAGTGGACAAAACACTATGTCACGGGAGTCAATCCCTTTTTAAGGAGCTTCTCTAGGAAGTTCCTCTCAGCAACTTCCACTTATATTTCACCAGCCAAAACTTGGCTACTTCTATCTGCAAAGGAGGCTGGGAAATTTAGAGGATTTTTCTTTGTTTCATTATTTTCATATATCAGATAGATATGTGGCTACTCCTCCCCCCAAACCAGGTTCTATTAGGTAGGGAGAAAGTGAGAGGACAGACTGGCCTGGCTAGATAAAATAAGGCTGCTTTCTGACTCAGATTCAGAGGAACTGGGCTCTCAGAGGCACAGAAGCAGGCTCTGCCAGGCCTCAGGCTTCTACATTAGGTAGGAAAATAATTTTGATCCTGCATCACATCTTCAAGGTTGGAGAAGGAGCATCTCTCTTTAAGGAACAAGAAGACTACATTTTTTAATTTCAGGGAATGATCAGGAATTATACCAGGTCAGCAGTGGGTCTAGGAAGGAGACCTGGACATTCTTCAAAGGAGATTTTACCTTTTCCAGACTTCCCATTTCTATTCCTTTTGTAGTCCTGTGCTCTGGTCCCTGTTGCAAATGAGCAACTGTACTTTGTTTTTGTTTGTTTGTTTGTTTTTTGTTTTTTTTTTTTTTTAACACAGGGTGTTTGGGGATGTTAGTATATAAGAAGAACAGTTATGTCTGCCTCAAAGTTACCAGACAGAGCAGGTAATCCAATTTTTAAAGGCGGATGTATCCTAACCATCATCAAAGCTTCATTCACCTTTGAATTTAAGGTTTTGCCCTCAAACCATGATTTTTGTTATCCTGCTAAGATCTTACGTGGAGTTGTTAGTTTAATTAAATTCGGCTATTTCAAGGTGGAATACTTGACTTAACATAGGAGAAAGGTGAGAACTACAAAGACAAATATTAATCCTGCCTGATCATCTTATTTAGAAAAACTTTTTTTTATATTCATTCCTTCATTTCATTCAACTGTATTGATCAAGCAGCTCCATGCGCTAGGTTCAGCATACAGCACAGGCCTTGAAACCTGGTACATACCCGCAAAAAATGTGTTCCCGATTGCATGAGAAACAGTGAGGAGCCAATTATAGTCCAGAGTAGCAAGGGTGATGATGTCTATGCATAGTCTTAAAAAATGGAAAGATGGGGCCACTGCCATACAGCAGAAAATCAGTTTGGAAGAAAAGTCAGGGAAGGCTTCTTGGACATGGTGAAATCAGAGACCTAATTGATCAACTTTCAGGGGCACTGAGCCTGAACTTCAAAGTCAATCCTCTTAAAATTAACAAAACCAAATTGTATGCTCATGCACTTATCTGGAAAATAAAAGCACACGTAATATCAGTACTCAAAAGCTAAGATTACAGGTAAATTCAATTTCAAAGAAAAAATCAAAATGAACAATCAACACAGTGGGCCATACAACAAAATATAACCTCTTATTAGCAGATGAGGAAAGTTTAAAATTAATGGTGTCGCCCGGTACAGCAAGCAGTGACTTCAAATTTAAACACTAGGTGGTGTTCTTAGCACGGTTTGCTGTCTTTGACGTCTCCTCAGAAACAGTGAGGGTTCACTCCTTTCCAGGAAAAACAAAGCAAAATGCTGAGGACCCCTATCACAAAACTGATCTGATAAGAAGAAATAACACCTTTAATGGTATTCTTTTCTTACCATGAGCAGTACATTTATCTTTTTTTAACAGTAAATATTTTCTGGTAGATAGGCACATTATTCCTTGCAAAAATGAGATGGAACCACTAGAGGGACAAACTCTCCCAGGACCTAGTCAGCCAAGCAGTTTTTTAAAGGCAGCGATAGTCTCTGGATACCGAAGCCAGGAGTTAGAGAACTGTATTAAAGTATCCCCCAAGCAACCTGAACTCATTACTCAACTTCATAGTCTCCAAGGAGAAGTTTGCAATTTAGAAGAAGTTGATAGAAAATGTTCTAAACCCAAATCACCAAAGCTGGGCCTTGTTACAAATGCCTGCCTCCTCCTCCACCAAGTAGAAAATGTTAGATTAGAAGACTAAGGGATACTATGCAAAGCACGTTAAGCTCCTTGAATAAAAGGAATTAGGAGGATATCAGATGGTAGCAATAAGTTTCGAAGACGACAAAGGGAAGAGGGAGACCTTACCTTGTAAAGCCATTCTCCATAAAATAGGAAAAAATCAGATAGCACAAGGCAGAGAAGAAAAAAAAGAAGGAAATAATTACAACAGAAAGCATTTTAGGCCAATAATCAACCTACAGAGGGGAAGAATATAGATCTCTTTTATCTAAAAGAAATGAAGAGTTTTTAAATGTAGAAACTAGAAACCAACTAATACAACACTAGGCAGAGAATACAAAAGTAGAAAATTATTTAGTCCTGAAAATATTTTAGGCAAATAGTTCATTGATATTTGGTTTCCAAACACTAGTCAAAGAACTGGTCCTGATCCATGACAAAGTTTTCACTGGTCTGTGATGAAAACCAGAAAATAAGGACGTTATAAAGAGTATTTCAGAAAGCTAAATTTTTTTTTTCTTTTTTAGATGGAGTTTCACTCTTGTTGCTCAGGTTGGAGTATAATGACGCAATCTCAGCTCACTGCAACCTCCGCCTCCTGGGTTCAAATGATTCTCCTGCCTCAACCTCCCGAGTAGCTGGGATTAGAGGCATCCGCCACCATGCCCAGTTAATTTTTTTTTTTTTTTTGTATTTTTAGTAGAGATGCAGTTTCACCATGTTGGCCAGGCTGGTCTCCAACTCCTGACCTCAGGTGATCCGCCCACCTCGGCCTCCCAAAGTGCTGGGATTACAGATGTGAGCCACCGTGCCCAGCCTAGAAATCTAAATTTGATAAATTTAAAGAACTTATTTTTATTCTCAGATTAGATCTTTTCTGCCTTTTTATGGCACAAAGTTTTTTCTAAAGTTTAAAAAAAGAAAGAAAAGGCTTCTCCTAGGAAGTGGTCATCATAGAGGTGTTTATGTGTTATTTCATTCTGTTATTAGTCCTTATTCTACAAACTCTAATTTACCATCATTATGTATGTTTTTGAAATATTACTGGTCTGAGAAATTCAAAAGTCTGAGAACTACTACATCAACAACTAATTTAAGAGAGAGCTAGTCAGCAAGGTGTTATTCACTCATTTATTCAAGAGCCAATTACAGTCCAGAGTAGCAAGAGGAATGACGTCTAAATATTCGTTGAGTCCTTCAGTGGTCCTGGGCTGCACTGGGCCAGGGGTGGTGAGCATTAGCAAGGCTGGCATTGGTCCTCCTCACAGAACATGCCATCAGGCAGGAATGTCTGGGGTGGTGAGCAGGTTGAGGCCCATTGTGATGTTAAGAATGATGGTATATTAAGTTTGTAATTGCACATGGGATAATTTTTAACAACGAATGTAGAATTTTGCACTATATCTTTTTTAATCCATCTTGGATGAACAGTGTGTTTCTTTCCTGTAAAAACTGAGTAAGTGAATGTCTGTTTCTATCAAGCTACTTTAAAACTATATATCCGCATCTCACTATAATAGTTGCCAGGACTCTTGGTTCAAGGCCCGGGGCTGGCTGTCTAATAGTGTGCCGCAAAAGGCATCTCGGTAAAGATGGAGCCCCAAAGGTTGCAGAATGAATATCCCTGACCTATTCTGAAAACGTAAAGCAGTAAGGTCTAGGTGAGGACAAGGGAAGTTATTTCTCACCCTGCCAAGGAAGGAGGAAGAGGCAGTTTAAGGGATCTATGGAGGCTCTTTTTTCCAAAGCATCCCTGTACGGGCATCCCTGAGGGACAGCCAGCCAGCTGGTTACATTGCTTTTCAATGTGACATTTCTGGACTCTCGGGATCATCGGGTTATATTTGGAATTCATCCTGGCCACTGTTTGGGTCTCCCATCTTTAACAGTCAAATCAGTAGGACAGTTTTAGATAGAAAAGATCGATAAAACCTGGCAGCCCTTGCACTGGTTTCCATGGTGACATGCTGAGCACCTACTGGTCCTTAAAGACCAGCAACATGAATAGTTAAAATAAATAATTTCAGGGCCCTCTAGCCTAGAATATAGGGATCCAAGATAAGAAGATTTTTAAAAGCCAGCTCTTCTGGAACCTAATTGACACTATAGATACATACACAGGAAGGGACGTTGAAAAGTAATATCCAAGCGTGATTTTGTTTATAGAAAAATTAAAAACAAACGGAGATTGGCTGTAAGTATTTTTACATCAGAGAATTGTTTCAGTGCGTTACCTAGAGCCTTACTTGCTGAGCTCTTCAGTTCCTTTCGGGAAGTGTTTCAGAACGTGTACAATCTTATCGTTTCTTTTATTAGGACTTGAGTTCTCATAACTGTGTACCTCTGTGCCTTACTTTACATTTTAAATTCACTTTAAGTTACTGTTTCTACAATAAACCCTCCATCCCCAACACACTGGGGCACATTTGGCCCCTTTGAGCCAGTGTGGGCTGCCAGCACTGTGAATAGGGAGCGTCTTCCCTGCCTCACAACGTCTGCACACTTGGTTCAGAGATGTCTTTCCTGTATCCCTCACAACCCTCTGACGGAACCCCACGGATCAGCTTTACAGGTCTCTATTTCCAAATCTGCAGGGGTCTCTCTCTAACACTTGACTAGTTAAATAGGATTCCCAGACTTAGCCCGTCTGTCTCTAGCCACCTGATCTTCACACTCCCTTCTGATTGGAATTTTCCATGGGTGGATCCAACTTGAATTCCCCTCTTTCAGTTACTCCTTCAACAAGCAATTCTTAGAGGCCGTCCTTGTGGAGCAAGATGATGGAACCACCCTCTTTGGAGATCACCCTTAAGATAGCCTCACCAGACACCAACTGACTCCACGGGATTTCTTCCTGCCTTTCTTCCTCCCTCCTTTCCTTTGTAAATTCAATGTTAGATTTCAAATTAAAATCCTCAGCTCATGATTCACTATTCTCATTGATCCATACAAGGCTCAGTATGCATGTATTTATAGGTTTCTTTTTTTTTTTTTAATTTTGTATTTCCATAGGTTATTGGGGAACAGGTGGTGTTTGGTTACATGAGTAAGTTCTTTTGTGGTAATTTGTGAGATTTTGGCGCACCCATCTCCCAAGCAGTATACACTGCACACAATTTGTGGTCTTTTATCCTTCACCCCCTTCCCACCCTTTCTTCCTAAGTCCCCAAAGTCTATTGTGTCATTCTTATGCCTTTGCATCCTCATAGCTTAACTCCCATTTATGAGTGAGAACATACGATGTTTGGCTTTCCATTCCTGAGTTACTTCACTTGGAATAATAGTCTCCAATCTCATCCAGGTCACTGCAAACGCCATTAATTCATTCCTTTTTATGACTGAGTAGTATTCCATCACATATGTATATACTACAGTTTCTTTACCCACTTGTTGATTGGTGGGCATTTGGGTTGGTTCCACATTTTTGCAATTGCAAATTGTGCTGCTATAAACATGCATATTCAAGTATCTTTTTTGTATAATGCCTTAGTTTCCTCTGGGTAGTTACCCAGCAATGGGATTGCTGGATCAAATGGTAGTTTAGTTCTTTAAGGAATCTCTGCTGTTTTCCATAGTGGTTATACCAGTTTACATTCCCACCAGCAGTGTAGAATTGATTCCTCTTCACCACATACACACCACCATCTATTTTTTGTTTTTGGTTAATGGCCATGCTTGCAGGTGTAAGGAGTTTTATCACATTGCGGTTTTGATTTGCATTTCCCTGATTATTAGTGATGTTGAACATTTTTTCATGTTTGTTGGCCATTTTTATATCTTCTTTTTTTTTTTTTTTAGAATTTTAATTTAGAAAGCATTTTTGTTTAAATATACTTTAAGTTCTAGGGTTCATATGCACAATGTGCAGGTTTGTTACATATGTATACATGTGCCATGTTGGTGTGCTGCACCCATCGGCTCGTTAGAACCATCAACTTGTCGTTTACCTCAGGTGTAACTCCCAATGCAATCCCTCCCCCTTCCTGCCTCCCTACAATAGGCCCCGGTGTGTGATGTTCCCCTTCCCGTGTCCAAGTGATCTCATTATTCAATTCCCACCTATGAGTGAGAACATGTGGTGTTTGGTTTTCTGTTCTTGCGATAGTTTGCTGAGAATGATGGTTTTCAGCTGCATCCATGTCCCTACAAAGGACACAAACTCATCCTTTTTATGGCTGATAGTATTCCATGGTGTATATATGCTACATTTTCTTAATCCAGTCTGTCACTGATGGACATTTGGGTTGATTTCAAGTCTTTGCTATTGTGAATAGTGCCGCAATAAACATACGTGTGCATGTGTCTTTATAGCAGCACGATTTATAATCCTTTGGGTATATACCCAGTAATGGGATGGCTGGATCATATGGTATTTCTAGTTCTAGATCCTTGAGGTATCACCATACTGTTTTCCACAATGGTTGAACTAGTTTACAATCCCACCAACAGTATAAAAGTGTCCCTATTTCTCCACATCCTCTCCAGCACCTGTTGTTTCCTGACTTTTTAATGATTGCCATTCTAACTGGTATGAGATGGTATCTCATTGATTTGCATTTCTCTGAGGTTGAGTGATGATGAGCATTTTTTCATGTGTCTGTTGGCTGTATGAGTGTCTTCTTTTGAGAAATGTCTGTTCATATCCTTTGCCCAATTTTTGATGGGGTTGTTTGTTTTTTTCTTGTAAGTTTGTTTGAGTTCTTTGTAGGTTCTCGATATTAGCCCTTTGTCAGATGAGTAGATTGCAAAAATTTTCTCCCATTCTGTAGGTTGCCTGTTCACTCTGATGGTAGTTTCTTTTGCTGTGCAGAAGCTCTGTAGTTTAATTAGATCCCATTTGTCAATTTTGGCTTTTGTTGCCATTGCTTTTGGTGTTTTATACATGAGTCCTTGCCCATGCCTATGTCCTGAATGGTATTACTTAGGTTTTCTTCTAGGGTTTTTATGGTTTTAGGTCTAACATTTAAGTCTCTAATCCATCTTGAATTAATTTTCGTTTAAGGAATAAGGAAATGATCTGGTTTCAGCTTTCTACTTATGGCTAGCCAATTTTCCCAGCACCATTTATTAAATAGGGAATCCTTTCCCCATTTCTTGTTTTTGTCAGGTTTGTCAGGCTGTAGATGTGTGGTATTATTTCTGAGGACTCTGTTCTGTTCCATTGGTCAAGATCTCTGTTTTGGTACCAGTACCATGCTGTTTTGGTTACTGTAGCTTTGTAGTATAGTTTGAAGTCAGATAGCGTGATGCCTCCAGCTTTGTTCTTTTGACTTAGGATTGTCTTGGCAATGCGGGCTCTTTTTTGGTTCCATATGAACTTTAAAGCAGTTTTTTCCAATTCTGTGAAGAAAGTCATTGGTAGATTGATAGGGATGGCATTGAATCTATAAATTACCTTGGACAGTATGGCCATTTTCACGATATTGATTTTTCCTATCCATGATCATGGTATGTTCTTCCATTTGTTTGTGTCCTCTTTTATTTCACTGAGCAGTGGTTTATAGTTCTCCTTGAAGAGGTCCTTTATATCCTTTGTAAGTTGGATTCCTAGGTATTTTATTCTCTTTGAAGCTATTGTGAATGGGAGTTCATTCATGATTTGGCTCTCTGTTTGTCTGTTACTGGTGTATAAGAATGCTTGTGATTTTTGCACATTGATTTTGTATCCTGAGACTTTGTTGAAGTTGCTTATCAGCTTAAGGAGATTTTGGGCTGAAACAATAGGGTTTTCTAAATATACAATCATATCATCTGCAAACAGGGAAAATTTGACTTCTTTTCCTAACTGAATACCCTTGACTTCTTTCTCTTGCCTGATTGCACTAGCCAGAACTTCCAACACTATGTTGAATAGGAGTGGTGAGAGGGGGCATCCCTGTCTTGTGCCAGTTTTCAAAGGGAATGCTTCCAGTTTTTGCCCATTCAGTATGATATTGGCTGTGGGTTTGTCATAAATAGCTCTTATTATTTTGAGATACATTCCATCAATAAGGAATTTATTGAGAGTTTTTAGCATGAAGGGCTGTTGAATTTTGTCAAAGGCCTTTTCTGCATCTATTGAGATAATCATGTGGTTTTTGTCTTTGGTTCTGTTTATATGCTGGATTACATTTACTGATTTGCATATGTTGAACCAGCCTTGCATCCCAGGGATGAAGCCCACTCGATCATGGTGGATAAGCTTTTTGATGTGCTGCTGGATTCGGTTTGCCAGTATTTTATTGAGGATTTTTGCATCGATGTTCATCAAGGATGTTGGTCTAAAATTCTCTTTTTTTGTTGTGTCTCTGCCAGGCTTCAGTATGAGGATGATGTTGGCCTCGTAAAATGAGTTAGGGAGGATTCCCTTTTTTTCTATTGATTGGAATAGTTTCAGAAGGAATGGTACCAGCTCCTCTTTGTACCTCTTTTAGGATTTGGCTGTGAATCCGTCTGGTCCTGGACTTTTTTTGGTTGGTAGGCTATTAATTATTGCCTCAATTTCAAAGCCTGCTATTGGTCTATTCAGGGATTCAACTTCTTCCTGGTTTAGTCTTGGGAGACTGTAAGTGTCCAGGAAATTATCCATTTCTTCTAGGTTTTCTAGTTTATTTGCATAAAGGTGTTTATAGTATTCTCTGATGGTAGTTTGTATTTCTGTGGGGTCGGTGGTGATATCCCCTTTATCATTTTTTATTGCATCTATTTGATTCTTCTCTCTTTTCTTCTTTATTAGTCTTGCTAGCGGTTTCTCAATTTTGTTGATCTTTTCAAAAAACCAGCTCCTGGATTCATTGATTTTTTGGAGGGCTTTTTGTGTCTCTATCTCCTTCAGTTCTGCTCTGATCTTAGTTATTTCTTGCCTTCTGCTAGCTTTTGAATGTGTTTGCTCTTGCTTCTCTAGTTCTTTTAATTGTGATGTTAGGGTGTCAATTTTAGATCTTTCCAGCTTTCTCTTGTGGGCATTTAGTGCTATAAATTTCCCTCTACAAACTGCTTTAAATGTGTCCCAGAGATTCTGGTATGTTGTATCTTTGTTCTCATTGGTTGCAAAGAACATTTTTATTTCTGCCTTCATTTCGTTGTGTACCCAGTAGTCATTCAGGAGCAGGTTGTTCAGTTTCCATGTAGTTGAGCGGTTTTAATTGAGTTTCTTAGTCCTGAGTTCTAGTTTGATTGCACTGTGGTCTGAGAGACAGTTTGTTATAATTTCTGTTCTTTTACATTTGCTGAGGAGTGCTTTACTTCCAACTATGTGGTCAGTTTTGGAATAAGTGTGATGTGGTGCTGAGAAGAATGTATATTCTGTTGATTTGGGGTGGAGAGTTCTGTAGATGTCTATTAGGTCCGCTTGGTACAGAGTTGAGTTCAATCCCTGGATATGCTTGTTAACTTTCTGTCTCGTTGATCTGTCTAATGTTGACAGTGGGTGTTGAAGTTTCCCATTATTATTGTATGGGAGTTTAAGTCTCTTTGTAAGTCTCTAAGGACCTGTTTTATGAATCTGGGTGCTCCTGGATTGGGTGCATATATATTTAGGATAGTTAGCTCTTCCTATTGAATTGATCCCTTTACCATTATGTAATGGCCTTCTTTGTCTCTTTTGATCTTTGATGGTTTAAATTCTGTTTTACCAGAGACTAGGATTGCCACCCCTGCTTTTTTTTGTTCTCCATTTGCTTGGTAGATCTTCCTCCATCCCTTTATTTTGAGCCTATGTGTGTCTCTGCATGTGAGATGGGTCTCCTGAATACAGCAAACTGATGGGTCTTGACTCTTTTTCCAATTTGCCAGTCTGTATCTTTTAATTGGACCATTTAGTCCATTTACATTTAAGGTTAATATTGTTATGTGTGAACTTGATCCTGTCATTGTGATATTAGCTGGTTATTTTGCTCTTTAGTTGATGCAGTTTCTTCCTAGCATCGATGGTCTTAACATTTTGGCATGTTTTTGCAATGACTAGTACCTGTTGTTCCTTTCCATGTTTAGTGCTTCCTTCAGGATCTCTTGTAGGGCAGGCCTGGTGGTGACAAAATCTCTAAGCATTTGCTTGTCTATAAAGGATTTTATTTCTCCTTCACTTATGAAACTTAGTTTGGCTGGATATGAAATTATGGTTTGAAAATTCTTTTCTTTAAGAATGTTGAATATTGGCCCCCACTCTCTTCTGGCTTGGAGAGTTTCTGCCGAGAGATCTGCTGTTAGTCTGATGGGCTTCCCTTTGTGTGTAACCTGACGTTTGTCTCTGGCTGCCCTTAACATTTTTTCCTTCATTTCAACTTTGGTGAATCTGACAATTATGTGTCTTGGAGTTGCTCTTCTCGAGGAGTATCTTTATGGTGTTCTCTGTGTTTCCTGAATTTGAATGTTGGCCTGCCTTACTAGGTTGGGGAAGTTCTCCTGGATGGTATCCTGCAGAGTGTTTTCCAACTTGGTTCCATTTTCCCTGTCACTTTCAGGCACACCAATCAGATGTAGATTTGTTCTTTTCATATAATCCCATATTTCTTGGAGGCTTTGTTCATTTCTTTTTCCTCTTTTTTCTCTAGACTTCTCTTCTTGCTTCATTTCATTCATTTGATCTTCAATCATTGATACTCTTTCTTCCAATTGATCGAGTCAGTTACTGAAGCTTGTTCATTTATCACGTAATTCTTGTGTCATGGTTTTTGTCTCTATCAGTTCGTTTACGGCCTTCTCTGCATTGATTATTCTAGTTATCCATTCTTCCATTCTTTTTTCAAGATTTTTAGTTTCTTTATGCTGGGTACGTAGTTCCTCCTTTAGCTCTGAGAAGTTTGATCGACCAAAGCCTTCTTCTCTTACCTCCTCAAAGTCATTCTCCATCCAGCTTTGATCCATTGCTGGTGATGAGCTGTGTTCCGTTGGAGGGGGAGATGCACTCTGATTTTTTGAATTTCCAGCTTCTCTGCCCTGCTTTTTCCCCATCTTTGTGGTTTTATCTGCCTTTGGTCTTTGATGATGGTGACATACTGATGGGGTTTTGGTGTGGTTGTCCTTTCTGTTTGTTAGTTTTCCTTCTAACAGTCAGGACCCTCAGCTGCAGGTCTGTTGGAGTTTGCTTGAGGTCCACTCCAGACCCTGTTGGCCTGGGTATCAGCAGCAGAGGCTGCAGAGGATAGAATATTGCTGAACAGCGAGTGTTGCTGTCTGATTCTTCCTCTGGAAACTTCGTTTCAGAGGTGTGCCCAGCTGTGTAAGGTGTGAGGTGTCAGTCTGCACCTAATGGGGTATGTCTCCCAGTTAGGTTACTCAAGGGTCAGGGACTCACTTGAGCATGCAGTCTGTCCATTCTCAGATCTCAACCTCCAAGCTGGGAGACCCACTGCTCTCTTCAAAGCTGTCAGATAGGGTCATTTACATCTGCAGAGGTTTCTGCTTTTTTTGGTTTAGCTGTGCCCTGCCACCAGAGGTGGAGTCTACACAGGCAGGCAGGCCTCCTTGAGCTGCAGTGGGTTCCACCCAGTTCGAGCTTTCTGGTGGCTTTGTTTACCTACTTAAGCCTCAGCAATGGCAGATGCCCCTCCCCCAGCCTTGCTGCTGCCTTGCAGTTAGATCTCAGACTGCTGTGCTAGCAATGAGTGAGGTTCCATGGGGGTGGGACCCTCTGGGCCAGGTGTAGGATATAATCTCCTGGTGTGCCATTTGCTAAGACCCTTGGTAAAGCACAGTATTAGAGTGGGAGTTACCCAATCGATTTTCCAGGTGTTGTGTGTCTCAGTTTCCCTTGGCTAGGAAAAGGGATTCCCTTCCCCCTTGTGCTTCCCAGATGAGGTGATGCCTCACCCTGCTTCAGCTCTCATTGGTCGGGCTGCACCAGCTGACCAGCACTGATTGTCCAGCACTCCCCAGTGAGATGAACCCGGTACCTCAGTTGAAAATGCGGAAATCACCTGTCTTCTGTGTCGCTCACACTGGGAGCGGGAGGCTGGAGCTGTTTCTATTCAGCCATCTTGCTCAGGATCCATTATAGATTTCTTATATAATAAATATTGCTGTCTTGTATGAAAGTACTTTCAATGTACACAAATTGTGTGGCATCATACACTTCATTCTGTTCCTGACTTTTTCACTCAGCATTCTGGTTTCAAGTGTCTTCATGTTGCTGCACATATATCAAGACTGTTGTTTAATTGTTTTATAATACTCCCTAGTGCACATCCAGTACAAGCACTTCTCCAGGCACCCAGTAAGAAACCACAGATTGCTGACACCTCCCTGAAAAACAATGAACATCTTCATATATGCCCCATTATAGACCTGTGTGAGACTTTCTCTGGGATGAGAACCCAGACATCCCACCCATAACAATCTTCTGGATTCCCCATCTGCATTGCTGGGTCAGAGGATATGCATATTCTTAATTTGACCAAATAGGACCTCTCCAGTGTGACTACAGAGGCTCTCCAGTGTGACTACAACAGTCCGCATCCCCAACAGCACTGCTGAGGATCTTTACATCCCCCATCCCCATCTCCCTGCAACACTTGGCATGAGTTCCAGTTTTGTAAACTGTGCTCTGATAGATTTGAAGTTACTATTGTTGTTTAAATTTGCATCTCTTACAAATCCCAAACGAGTTTGAGCATCTTGTCATAAGTTAGATATCATTTAAAACTTATCCTTTTAGTTCCTTTTTCTCATGAATCACATGTTTTTTTCCTTTTACTAATTTTCTACTGTAATCCCCAAACTCTTCATCAGTTCTCTGTTACATGGCTATTTTCATGGAACAGAAAAGCTGATTTTGATGTAATTAAATACATCAATTTTAGCCTCAGGTTAGTGCTTTGGAGGTTTTCTATCTTAGATGGAATTCTACAATCTTTCCAGTAAATATAATGTTTGTTGTAGGTATTTGTCACATGACCTTTAAGAGTTTTTATTTTTAATCATGAAGTTATTGAATTGTATCCAATGCTTTTTCTGGCTGTATTATGATCATCCTATAGTTTTTCTCCTTTAGTATATTCATGTGGTGAGTTACATTGGCTCATTTTCTGATGTTGAATCAGCCTTGCTTTCTTGTTTTAAAGGATTTTTAATATTTTAATACAGTTCAGATCAGTGTTTGGTTCATTTCAGCTCCTTCACTGCAAAACCAGGGGCAGGGACTAGTTCAGTTTCTCTGCCTTCTCTTTGTCGGTGATGATCAGGGTATAAAGGAATCTGCTACATGGAACTTTAAACTTCACATTGTCCTTATTTTTCTTGATCTTGACAGATTTGGCATCCTTTCACCAGGCTGTAAGCAGAAAATCCTTGATTTATTCAATTTTCTGAGGCATGGTGATAAGGCACACCCAGTGCAGACTCATCCTTGCTTTTATGGAGACAAAACTTTCCTAATTTTGTATTATATCTAAGATAATAATATCTTACTTAATAAAAAAAATTATTGTTAGGGGCATAGCAAGATGGTGGAATAGAAGCCTACACCTTTCATCCATTTCACTGGAACACCAAATTTTAATAACTACCTGCCCATGGAAAAGCACCATCACAAGAACCAAAACTTAGGTGAGGAATCATAGTACCTGCTTTTAACTTCATATCACTGAACAAGGCATTGAGGAGTGCAGGAGAGAGTCTCCAATCATGGACACCACACTTTCCCCATCTGCTGGCAGCAGAGAGAGGTGCAGAGAGAGAGAGAATCTGTGCACTTTGGGGAGGGAAAATGCAGCAACTTGGGGATTTTACATTGAACTGGGTGCTGCCCCATCACAGTGGGGAATAAAGCCTTGCTGGCCTCAACCAGCACCTGCACACAGAGGGAGCATTTGGAATAGCCCTAGCCAGAGGGAATTGCTCATCCCAGTGGTAAGAACTTGAGTTTTTCAGCAAGCCTCACTACTGCAGGCTGAAGTGCTCTGAGGGCCTAGGTAAACTTGAAAGGCAGTCTAGGACACAAGGACTGCAATTCCTAGGCAAATCCTAGTGCAAGGCTGGGCTGAGAGCCAGCGAACTAGGGTGGTACCCAGTGAGAACTACTTGACCTAGGGAGACACTAGAGGGCGCAGCTAAGGAAGTGCTTGTGCTACTCCTCCCCCTAGGTCCAGGCAGAGCAGTTTGAAGCAATGAAAGTGACTCCTTCCTTCTGCTTGAGGAGGGCAGAGTGAAGAATAAAGAGGACTTTGTCTTGCATTTCGGAAACCAGCTCAGTCTCAGTAGGATAGTGTACCAGGTAGAGTCACGAAGCCCCTATTCCGGACACTAGCTCCCAAACCACATTTCAAGACATACCCTGGGCCAAAAGAGAACGCTCTTTCTTAAAGGGAAAGACCTGTCTGAGCAGGATTTATCATCTGCTAACTAAAGAGCCCTTTGGCCCTGAATAACCAGCAGTGATACCCAGGGAGTACACAATGGGCCTTGGGCTCTGAGACATGCTGTCTTCAGGGGAAACGCCACACATTTCCAGCTATGGCAACAATGGTGGGAGACTCCTTCTGTTTGAGAAAAGCAGAGGGAAAAGTAAATGGGACTTTGTCTTGCACCCTAGGTACCAGCTCTGCCACGATGGGGTAGAGCAGGCTCTTGGAGTCCCTGAGTCCAGGCCTAGGCTCTTGGATGACGTTTCTGGACATGCCCTGGGCAAAAGGGGAGCCCACTTCCCTGCAGGGTGAGTCCCAGGCCTGGCAGCATCCATCACAAGCTGACTGAAGAGCACTTGGGCTTTAAACGACATCAGCAGTGGCCTGGCAGAATCCCCCATGGGTTGGTGGTGGTGGTGGCCACAAAGAGAGGTCCCTCTGCCTGTGAAAAGGGAAAGGAAGAGCAGGAGGGACTTTGTATTGTGATTTGAGTGCCAGCTTAGCTGCCATAAAATAGAGCATCAGGTAATTTGCTAAGGTTTTTACTTCAATCGCTGACTCCCAGACAGCATCTCTGGACATGCCTAGGGCCTTGGGGAACTCACCACCCTGAAGGGAAGGGCCTTGAACAAGACTCAATGCTATGCTGGCTTCAAGTCTGCTCCAGTGCAGTCTCAGTAGTGGTGGCCACAGGAGTGCTTGCATCACCACACTCCCAGTTCCAGGTGACTCAGAACAGAGAGAAAGACTCTGTGTGTTTGGGAGAAAGTAAGGAAAATGAACAAGAGACTCTGTATGGTAATCCAAAGAATTCTTCCAGATTATATTCAAGATGACCCAGATGGTACCTCAGTGAGTCTACAAAAACTACAGCATTATTTGGATTGGGCACAAGTCCCTTTGAATATCTGGAAAGCCTTTCCAAGAAGGAAAGACACAAACCTAGACTGTGAAGACTACAATAAATACCTAACTCTTCAATGCCCAGACACCAACAAACATCTACAAGCATCAGTAATATACAGGAAAACGTGACACCACCAAATGAACTAGATAAGGCACCAGGGACCAAGCCTGGAGAAACAGATATATGATCTTTCAGACAGAGAATTCAAAATAACTTTTCTGAGGAAAGTAAAATTTAAGAAAACACAGAGAAGGAATTCAGAATTCTGTTAGATAAATTTAAGAAAGAGATTGAAATAATTAAAAAGAATCAAGCAGAAAT
Organism: Macaca fascicularis; assembly: GCF_037993035.2. Lineage (NCBI taxonomy): Eukaryota > Metazoa > Chordata > Mammalia > Primates > Cercopithecidae > Macaca > Macaca fascicularis. The sequence continues at coordinate 78,912,204 of NC_088379.1, read as the reverse complement.
TCTAGAGTTGAAAAATGCAATTGACATATTGAAGAATGCATCAGAATTTCTTGATAGTAGAATGGATCAAGCAGAAAAAAGAATTAGTGAGCTTAAAGACAGTCTATTTGAAAATGTGCAGAAAGAAAAAAGAATAAAAAGAATAAAAAACAATGAGCAGGCCTATAAGATCCAGAAAATAGTCTCAAAAAAGCAAATATAAGAGTTATTGGCCTTAAAGGGGAGGTAGGGAAAGAAACAGGAGTAGAAGGTTTATCCAAAAGGATAATATCAGAGAACTCCCCAAGCCTAGAGAAAGATTTCAACATTTAAGTACAAGAAGGTTATAGAACATCAAGCATATTTAACCCAAAAAAGACTACCTCAAGGCATTTAATAATTAAACTCCGCAAGAGATAAAGAATGAATTCTAAAAACGGCAAGAGAAAATAAACAAATAACATACAATAGAACTCCAATACATCTAACAGCAGACTGCAGTGGAAATCTTACAGGCCAAGAGAAAATGGTATGACATATTTAAAGTGCTGAAAGAAAAATATTTCATCCTAGAATAGTATATTTGGCAAAAATATCCTTTAAGCACGAAGGAGAAATAAAGATCTTACCAGACCAACAAAAACTGAGGGATTTCATCAACATCACACCTGTCCTACAAGAAATGCTAAAGGGAGTTCTTCAATCTGAAATGAAAGGATATTAATGGGCAAGAAGAAATCATATGAAGGTACAAACCTCAATGATAATATTAAGGACACAGAAAAAAACAGAATAGTATAACACTGTAGTTGTGGTGTATAAACTTCTATCAACTTAAGTAGAAAGATTAAATGATGAACCAATAAAAAATAATAACTACAACAATTTGTCAAGGCATGGACAGAACAGTAAGACATAAAGAGAAACAACAAAAAGTTAAAAAGTAGGGGGACAAAATTAAAGTGTATCCCTTCTTTAGTTTTCTTTTTGTGTGTGTGTTTGCTTATTTATGCAATCAGTTTTAAGTTATTACCAGCTTAAAATAATGGGCTGTAAAATAGTATTTTCAACCCTCATGGTAACTTCAAATTGCAAAACATACAGTGATAAACAAAAAATAAAAAAGCAAGAAATTAAATCATATCACCAGAGAAAATCACCTTCACTTTAAGAATGACAGGAAGGAAAAAAGGAAAATAAGACTGCAAAACAATGAGAAAATAGACCACAAACTGGCAGCAGTAAGTCCAATGTTATCAACAGTAATATTGAATGTAAATGGACTAAACTCTTCAATCAAAAGAAACAAAGTGGCTAAATGGATGAAAGAACAGGACGCAGTAATCTGTTGCCTACTAGGAACACACGATACACATAGACTGAAAGATACACATAGACTGAAAAATAAAGGGAAGGAAAAAGATATTCCATGAAAACTGAGCCCAAGAAAGAACAGGATTAGCTATACTTACATTATAAAAAACAAATTTCAAGACAAAAACTGTAAGAAGAGCCAAGAAAGTAATTATATAATGATAAAGTATCCATTCAGCAAGAGAATATAATAAATGTAAACATATATGCATCCAGCACTGCAGCAGCCACATTTATAAAGCAAAAATTATTAGAGATAAAAAAAGAGATTGACCCCCAACAAAATAATAGCTGAAAACTTCAACACCTCACTTTCCACATTGGACAGATCTCCCAGAGAGAAAATCAACAACAAAAAAATTAGACTTCGTGTGCACTATAGAACAAATGGACCTAATAGATATTTACAGAATGTTTCATCCAATGGCAGCAGGATATACATTTTTCTTCTCAGCATGTGGATCATTCTTAAGGATAGACCATATGCTAGGTCACAAAATAAGTCTTAAAATATTCAAAAAAATTGCAATAATATCAAGCATTTTCTCTGACCGCATGGAATAAAACCACAAATTAATAACAAGAGGAATTTTGGAAACTGTACAACCACATAGAAATTAAACAATATGCCCCTGAATGACCAGTGTGTCAATGAAGAAATTAAGAAGGAAATTGACATTTTTTTTTTAAACAAATGATAATAGAAACACAACCTATAGGATACATCAAAAGAAGTACTAACAGGGACATTTATAACTTTAAATGCCTATATCAAAAAAGAAGAAAAACTTTAAATAAATTACCTAATGATACATCTTAAAGAACTAGAAAAGTGAGAGCACACGAAACCCAAAAATTAGTAGAAGAAATGAGAAAATAAAGATCAGAGCAGAAATAAATGAAATTGAAATGAAGAAAATAATACAAAATGTCAGCCAGGCATAGTGGCTCATGCCTGTAATTTTATTATAGCACTTTGGGAGGCCAAGGCAGGGGAATGGCTTGAGCTCAGAAGTTTAAGACCAGCCTAGGAAACATGGTAAAAACCCATCTCTACAAAGAGTACAAAAATTAGTCAGATGTGGTGGCACACACACACCTCTGACCCCCTACTCAGGAGGATGAGGTGGGAGGATCACCTGAGCCCAGGAGGTCAAGGCTTCAGTGAGCTGTGATCATGCTACTGCACTCCAGCTTGGACAACATAGTGAGACTGTGTCTCAAAATAAAAAGGATCAATGAAACAAAAAGCTGGTTTTTTGAAAAGATAAACAAAATTGACAAGTCTTTAGCTTAGACTAAGAAAAAAAGAGAGATGACTCAAATAAATAAAAGCAGAGATGAAAAAGGAGACATTACAACTGATACTGCAAAAGTCAAAGGATCATTAGTAGCTACTATGAGCAACTATATGCCAATAAATTGGAAAATCTAGAAGAAATGTACAAATTCCTGGACACGACAACCTACAAAGATTGAACCATGAAGAAATTCAAAATCTAAGTACACCAATAAAAAGTAATGAGTTCAAAGCCACAATAAAAATCTCCCAGTAAAGAAAACCCCAGGACCCAATGGCTTCACTGTTGAACTCTATTAAACATTTAAAGAAGAAGTAATACCAAGCCTACTCAAACTGTTCCAAAAAATAGAGTAAGAGGGAATACTTCCAAACTCATTCTACAAGGTTAGTATTACCCTGATACCAAAACCAGACAAGGACACATCAAAGAAAGAAAACTATAGGCCAATATCTCTGATGAATATTGATGCAAAAATCCTCAACAAAATATCCAGCAAATGAAATTCAACAATACATTAAAAAGATCATTCATCATAACCAAGTGAGATTTATCCCAGGGATAAAATGATGGTTCAACATATGCAAATCAATCAATGTGATACATCACATCACACTGAAGGACAAAACTCATATAATCATTTCACTTGATGCTGCAGAAACATTTGATAAAGTTCCACACCCCTTCATGATTAAAAAAACAAACAAACAAAACAAAACAAAACAAAAAAACCCTCAAAGACCTGAGTATAGAAGAAACATACCTTAATGTAATAAAAGCCACATACGATAGACCAACAGTTGGTATCATATTACATGGGGAATAACTGAAAGCTTTTCCTCTTAGATCTGGAACATGAGAAGGATGCCCACTTTTATCACTGTTATTCAACATAATACTGGAAGTCTTAATTAGAGCAATCAGACAAGAGAGAGAAATAGAGTATCCAAGTTGAAAGGAAGAAGTCAAATTATCCTTCTTTCCAGATGATATGATCTTATATTTAGAAAAAACTAAAGACTCCACCAAAAAACTATAAAAACTGATAAACAAATTCAGTAAAGTTGCAGGATACAGAATAAACATACAAAATCAGTAGCATTTCTATATGCCAATAGTGAACAATCTGAAAAAATACATCAAAAAATAATCCCGTTTATAATAACCACAAACAAAATTAAATACCTAGGAATTAACCAAAACAGTAAAAGATGTCTACAATGAAAACTCTAAGTGGGGTGTGGTGGCTCATGCTTATAATCTCAGCTCTTTGGGAGGCCAAGGTGGGTGGATCACTTGAGGCCAGGAATTCGAGACCAGCCTGGCCAGCATGGCAAAACCCTGTCTCTACTAAAAATATAAGAAAAAAAATCATTAGCCAGGCATGGTGGTGCATGCCTGTAATCTCAGCTACTCAGGAGGCTGAGGTGGGAGGATTACTTGGGTCTGGGAGACAGAGGTTGCAGTGAGCCAAGATTTTGCCACTGCCCTCCAGCCTGAGTGACAGAGTGAGACCCTATCTCAGAAAGAAAAGAAAAGAAAACTCTAAAACATTAATGAAAGAAACAGAAGAAGACACACAAAAAATGGAAAGCTTTCCATGTTTATGGATTGGAAGAATCAATAATGTTAAAATGTCCATACTACCCAAAGCAATCTGCAGATTTAATGCAATCCCTATCAAAATATCAAAGGCATTCTTCACAGCAGTAGAAAAAAACAATCCTGAAATTTATATGGAATCATAAAATACCCAGAATAGCCAAAGCTATCCTGAGCAAAAAGAACAAAATTGGAAGAATCGCATTACCTGACTTCAAATTACACCACAGAGCTACAGTAACCAAAACAGTATGGTACTGGCATAAAAACAGACACATAGACCACTGGAACAGAAGAGAGAACCCAGAAACAAATTTACACACCTACAGTAAAACTCATTTTCAACAAAGTTGCCAAGAACACACACTAGGGAAAAAGACAATCTCTTCAATAAATGGTACTGGAAAAACTGTATATCCACATGCAGATGAATGAAACCTGGTCACTATCTCTTTCCTTATACAAAAAATGAAATCAAAATGGATTAAAGACTTACATGTAAGACCTCAAACTATGAAACAACTCCACAAAAACATTGAAGAAACTAAACTGTACAGGACACTGGTCTGAGCAAAGATTTCTTAAGCAATATACCACAAGCACAGGCAACCAAAGCAAAAATGGATAAATGGTATCACATCAAGTTTAAAAGCTTCTGCACAAAGGAAACAATCACAAAGTGCAGAGACAACCCACAGAATGAGAGAAAATATTTGTAAACTACCTGTCTGACAAGGGATTAATAAGCAGAATATATAAGGAGCTCAAATTACCCCATTAAAAATAGAACAAAGACCTAAATAGACATTTCTCAAAAGAAGATATACAAATGGCAAACAAGTATATGAAAATTAACAAAGAGGTGAAAGATCTCTGCAATGAAAACTGTAAAACACTAATGAAAAAAATTGAAGAACACACACAAAATGTGTATTTCTCTGACAATCACTGATTGTAATGTAAATTAGTACAACCACTATGATGAACAGTTTGAAGGTTCCTCAAAAAACTAAAAATAGAGCTACCATGTGATCCAGCAAACCTACTGCTAGGTGTATACTCAAAAGAAATAAAATCAGCATATCAAAGAGATATCTGCACTCCCATGTTTGTTGCAGCACTTCACAATAGCAATCAACCTAAGTGTCCATCAACAGATGAATGAATTTAAAAAAAAATGTGGAACTTATACATAACAGAGTGCTACTCAGCCATAGCAATCAACCTAAGTGTCCATCAACAGATGAATGAATTTTTTAAAAATGTGGAACTTATACATAACAGAGTACTACTCAGCCATAAAAAAGAATGAGATTCTATCATTTGCAACAATATGGATGGAACTGGAGGTCGTTAGGTCAAATGCAATAAGCCAGGCACAAAAAGACAAACATCACATGTTCTCACTTATTTGTGAGATCTAAAAATCAAAACAATTGAACTCATGGAGACATAGAAGGATGGTTACCAGAGGCTGAGAAGGGCAGTGGAGGTGTGGGAAGAAGTTGGGAAAGGTTAATGGGTACAAAAAATATATAATGAATGAATAAAACCTAGTATTTGATAGCACAACAGGATGACTGTACTCAATAATAATGTAATTACATATTTTTAATAACCAAAAGAATATAATTGGGTTGTTTATAACACAAAGGATAAATGCTTGAGGGGAAGGATATCTGATTTTACATGATGTGATTATTACGCATTGCATGCATGTATCAAAGCATGTCATGTACCCTATAAATATATACACCTACTATATATTCATGAAAATTAAAAATGAAGAAAATGCATTATTATGACATACTAATTTGGCCTTGCTAATGTTTTATTTTCATTTCTGTGTTTAAAAGTGAAGTGTACTGTGCCTATAATTTTCTTTTCTTGTACTCTTTCTATTGGTTTTGGAACCAAGACTATACAACCCTCAAAAAATGTTAAGAGCTTTTTCTTTGCATTTGAAATTTTGTAGAATTCATCCATAACACCATCTTGGCCTGAGGCTTTAGAAAAAAGGAGAACTTTGATTTTTCATTACGATTTCTTTTTACTTTTTCTTTTCCTTTTCCTTTTTTTTTTTTTTTTTTTTTGAGATGGAGCCTCGTTCTGTCACCCAGGCTGGAGTGCAGTGGCATGATCTCTGATCTCTGCTCACTGCAAGCTCTGCCTCCTGGGCAGCGCATGCCGCCATGCCCAGCTAATTTTATTATTATTATTTTTTTGTATTTTAGTAGAGACTGGGTTTCACCATATTGCCCAGGCTGGCCTCGAACTCCTGAGCTCAGGCAATCTGCCCGCCTAGGCTTCCCAAAGTGCTAGGATTACAAGCGTGAGCCACCATGCCCAGCCTACAATTTCTTTAGTTGTTATCGGTTAATTCAAGTTTACATTTCCTTTTGTGCTAATTTTAGCATTTTATATTTTTCTAAAAATTGTGCATTTCATCTGTTTTCAAATAACAATACTTATTTTGAAAATGTCAAATTAATACATAGTTTTTCAAAACATTAATTCTGTAAATATTTCTTGTGTTGAAAGTAATTTCCCTTTTTCTTTTCTGTAACTGGTTATTTGTATTTTTTCTCTTCTTTGTGATTAATCTTTTCAGAGATCTGTCATTGATATTTTCAAAGAACTGACATCATTTGATTCATGTCAATGTTTTATTGTTCTTTATTATATTGATTTCTGCCTTGAGCCTTATTATATGTATCCTTTGTTCTTTGTCTTTTCAAACTTCTTAAGTTTAATAATTTATTTGCTTTCAGCCTCTTAACTTTCTAATATCTTAAGTTTATGCTTAATTTATTTGCTTTCGACTTCTCTTGTTTCCTGTTAAATGTATTTAAAGCTCTAACACTTTTTCTAAGTATTACTTCAGTTGTTTTCACAAATTTTGGCATCTACTATTTTCATGGCTCATTCATTTCTAAGTATTTCGTGTTTACCTTAAGATTTTTGAAAGTTGAGCTAATTTTAGCCCAAATGTCTAGGCATATGGAATTTTTAACATATGAGATTACTAGTTTATAGACGTGTGAGATATCTGCAGTGTTTCTTTAGCTATTGGTTTCTAATTTGATTGAAGAGAGTCAGATAATGTGTATGATATTGATCATTTGGAATTTATTGAGGTTTTCTTTGCATGATTAATGTTTGTAGTACGGAGGGGCTTCAAGATGGCTAACTAGAAGCATTTCAGGTGCTCCTCCTCCGCTTAGAAGAACCAATACAGTGTGTAGACAATCACACTTCAAATACATTATCCAAGAAAGAACACCGGAATTCAACAGAAAAGTGACAGGAAACACTGAAGAAGTAAGTAGAAGAAAGAGAGGCAGCCTGTTTGACTGGCATCAGCTGGGAGCCAGGAGTGACTTCCCTACATGGGGAAAGGGTTACGTGAGAGACTTTCAGCAGCTCACATCCCTACCATGGAATTATGCAAATCTGGCCACCCTGGATCCTCCCAACCGCTGAGAATAACAAAGGGAGCTCCTGGAAGACTGTGACACAGAACTGCTCCAGGGAGGGAGCTCATGCTGTGTCCTATACACTTTCTGAGACCTATGCAGGTATTGCAAGGTGTTATTTTTAAGTAGCCTTTAACAAACTGCCTGCTTTCCTGGGGCCCAGCAGAACTGGGACTGGAAACTTGGGCTGTTGCTCTTGGGACTGCAACATGAGCTGGGAATGGGCTCCCACACCTGGGGCCGACAAGGAAGCAATATATGGGCTGTAGCTGCCAGTGCTGGGAAGTAAGTGCCATCAGGACTGAGACTGGGATGTGAGCTGGGCCCATGTTGCTTCTGGGATTCATTGCAAGTTGGGTGGGAACTCCTGCAGCCAGACTGAGATGTGAGCTAGGTGCAGGCTACCACCATGACCGGGGGCCATGCCTCATCAGAATTTGGCATGAGAGGGATGCATATTACCCACTGCTTTAGGCTGTGGCCACTGAGGCTGGCTTCACAATGTCAGGGACTCAACGCAGCTGCTACCATCCCTCACCCAAGTGGTCCACCTGGGATCTGAGGATGCGTCTGCTCACCATGGCTGGCACCCGCTCTTCTCATTTAGAGGCCTGAGCATAAGTCTGCCCAACCCAGCTTTATCCCCAACTCTAAAGCTCAAAGCTTGGGGTCCTGGGGATTTCTCAACCCAATCCACCATATTGAGTACCTTAACACTCCTCCCAAGGGCCTGAGGTTTGGCCTAAATACCCAATCACTACAACCTCAGCTGACACCTACCTGTCAGCACCACATGCAGGTCTAGCGACTGGTCATTCCAGCACACTGCAGCCACCACCAAAACCAATACACACTGCTTGGGACCCAGAGAACCAACTTACCACAGTTATTGCCATTGCCTACGCCACACTGGCTACCTCAAGGCCTAAGAACCAACTCATCCACCCACTCCACTGCTGCTACTACTGGCATCCCAGAAAGCCACCTTTAGGCTCAAGAATTGGCCTGTAGATAGCAAACAAACCAACACATATGTCAACATGCACCACCGTAGAGTACAAGGATACACATGCTCACCCCACCACTGCTATGACTAGGGCCTGAAGACTGGCCCACCTGACATTCCAGTCCCAAACACAACTATGCCACAGCCTCCACTAATAACTGCACCCTAACGTAATAAGGAAATCACAGATACCACTAATGTTGTTTACAACCAAAGAAATCATATGGAGACTACACTACTACACATCACAGAATCAAAGCCAAAGTGCTCAACCAACAACATCTTCTAGAGAAAGATTTTTCCCTATGAAAGTAAATTTAAAAATAAAAGTAACTGTTACAGTCACCAGATGCACAGATAACAAGATAAGGACACAGGAAACATTGAAAACCAGGGAAATATTACACCTCTAAAAGAACACGATAATTTTGCAGCAGTAGTTATTAATCAAAAAAAAAATTCTTGGCCGGGCATGGTGGCTCATGCCTGTAATCCTGGCACTTTGGGAGGCCAAGGCAGGTGGATCACTTGAGGTCAGGAGTTTGAGACCAGCCTGGCCAACATGGTTAAACAGTGTCCCTATTAAAAGTACAAAAATTAGTGAGACATGGTGGCACACACTGTAATTCCAGCTACTTGGGATGCTGAGGCACAGGAATCGCTTGAACCCGAGAAGCATAGGCTGCAGTGAGCTGAGATAACACCACTGTGCTCCAGACTGGGTGGCAGAGTGAGACTGTGTCGAAAGAAAGAAAAGAAAGAAAGAAAGAAAGAAAGAAAGAAAGAAAGAAAGAAAGAAAGAAAGAGAGAGAGAGAGAGAGAGAGAGAGAGAGAGGGAGGGAGGGAGGGAGGGAGGGAGGGAGGGAGGGAGGGGGAGGGAGGGAGGGAGGGAGGGAAGGGTGGAAGGAAGGAAGGAAGGAAGGAAGGAAGGAAGGAAGGAAGGAAGGAAGGAGGGAAGGAAGGAAGGAGAGAAGGAAGGAAGGGGAAGGAAGGAAGGGGAACGAAGGAAAGGAAGGAAGGAAAGGAAGGAAGGAAGGAAAGGAAGGAAGGAAAGGAAGGAAGGAAGGAAAGGAAGGAAGGAAGGAAAGGAAGGAAGGAAGGAAAGCAAGGAAGGAAGGAAAGGAAGGAAGGAAAGGAAGGAAGGAAAGGAAGGAAGGAAGGAGAGAAGAAAGAAAGAAAGAAAGAAAGAAAGAAAGAAAGAAAGAAAGAAAGAAAGAAAGAAAGAAAGAAAGAAAGAAAGAAAGAAAGAAAGAAAGAAAGGAAGAAAAAGAAAGAAAGAAAGAAAGAAAGAAAGAAAGAAAGAAAGGGAGGAAGGGAGGGAGGGAGGGAGGGAGGGAGGGAGGAAGGGAGGGAGGGAGGGAGGGAGGGAAGGGAGGGAGGGAGGGAGGGAGGGAAGGAAGGAAGGAAAGGAAAAGAAATTCTTGAAAACCAAGATTAAAAATTCAAACTACTGATTTTAAAGAAGCTGATGAGATAGATACAAGATAGTTCTGAAAAAATAATGCAGGAAAATTAGAAAAACAATTCAGGATATGGATGAGAAATTTACCAAAGGGAACAATATTAGAAAAAAAAATTCTGGAACCGAAGAATTCATTGAAGGAAATAAAAAATATATTTGAAAACTGCAATAACAAAATAGGTAAGAAGAAAGAATCTCAGAACTTGAAGACAGGTCTTTCGAAACAATCCAGATAAAAATTTAAAAAAAAAAACAACTTTTAAAAAATGAACAAAGTTTTCACAACATTTGAGGCAGCATAAAGCAATTAAATTTAAGAATTATTGGATTCCTCAATAGGGAAGAGAGAACAAAAGGATTAGAAAAACTGTTTCATGAAATAATAGATGAAAACCGCCCAAGTCTCGCAAAATATTTAGACATCCAGATACAGAAACTTGGCAATCCCCAAGTAGATAGGATGCAATAAGATCTTCTCCATGGTACATTATAGTCAGAATGTCTAAAGTAATAGATAAAGACTGAATCATAAAAACAGCAAGAGAAATGTATCTAGTCAACTATAAAGGAAACCTCATCAGAGTAACAGTGAATTTTTCAGCGGAAACTCAAAAGTCAGAAGAGAATGGGAAAATATATTTAGTGTTGAAAGACAAATACTGTCAGCCAAGAATACTATATCAGCAAAATTATTCCTCATAAATGAAGGAGAAAGAAAGTCTTTCCCAAACATGCAAATGCTGAGAAAATTTATAATCAATAAGCCTGCCCTATGAGAAATGTTTATGAGAGTCTTAAACCTGGAAGTGAAAAGATGACTTTTACCATCATGAAATCACATGAAACTATAAAACTCACTGGTAAAGCAACCATAAGAAGAAAGAAGACTGAAATGATGCCACCACTACAGAAACCTACCAAACCACAACAGCAAACAATAAGGGAAAAATAAAGGAGCAAAAAATATATAAAACAACCAGAAAATAATTAACAATATGATAGGAACAAAGCCTCACATATGTATAATAACCTTGAATATAAATGGATTAAATATTCCACTTAAAATTATAGAATGGCTATATGGATTTTTTAAGTGATCCACTCATTTGTTGCTTATGAGAAATCCACCTTACTAGTAAAGACACATATACAAAAGTAAAGAGATGGAAAAAGATATTCTATGCAAATGAAAAAACAAAAGCAAGCAGGAGTAGCTTAACATAAATCAGATAAAACAGACTTTAAGTCAAAAATAGTTTTAAAAAAAGACAAAGGAGGTCATTATATAATGATAAAGAGATCAATCCAGCTAGTAGATATAAAAATGCATTCGACACTGGAGCATCCAGATTCATAAGGCAGACATTACTAGATCTAAAGAGAGAGATAGACTACAATACAATAATAGTGGAGGACTTCAACACCTCATTCTGAGAATTAGACAGATCATCTAAAGAGAAAATCAAAAAACAAATATTGGATCTAAGCTAGTCTTTAGAACAAATGAATGTGATAGACATTTACAGAACATCCTGTTCAACAACTGCAGAATATACATTTTTTTTAATTAGCACATAAAACACTCTTCAGGATAGACTGTATGTTAGGCCACAAAACAATTGTCAACAGTTTTTTTAAAATCAAAATTATAACAAATATCTTTCAGACTACATGGAATAAAACTAGAAATCAATACAAAGAGAAACTTTAGAAACTATGTAAATACCTAAAAATTACACAATGTACTAATGAACAACAATTGTATCAACAAAGAAATTAAGATGAGTATCAAAACACTTTTTGAAACAAATGAAAAGGGAAACACAACATACCAAAACCTGTAGGATAGAGTAAAAGCAGTGCTAACAGGGAAATTTATACCAATAAATTTTTATATCAAGAAAATAGATAGATTACAAATTAACAACTTAACAATGTACTTAAAAGAACAAGACAAACCCAAAATTAGCAGAATAAAAGAAATAATAAAGTTCAGAGCAGAATTAAATGAAATAAAGACTAAAAAATAATACAAAGCATCAATAAAACTAAAAGCTGGTTCTTCGAAAAGGTAAACAAAATAAACTGGTAGCTAGACTAACCAAGAAGACAGAAGATCCAAATAAACAAAATCAGAAATGAAAAGAAGACATTAAAATTGATACCACAGAAACATAAAAGATTATCAGAGAGTACTGTGAACAACTATACACTAAAAACCTAGAGAAAATGAACAAATTCCTGGAAACATACAATCTACAAAGACTGAATCAAGAAGAAATAAAAAACCTGAAAGAACCAATAATGAGTAGTGAGATTGAATCAGTAATAAGAAGTCTTCCAATATAGAAAAACCCAGGACTGGATGAATTCTCAGCTGAATTCTACCAAATGTACAAAGAACTAATCCCAATCCTCCTGAAATTATCCCAAAAAAATCCAAAGGAAATTCTTCCTAACTAATTCTACAAAGTCAGCATCACCTTCATACGGAAACCAGACAAGGACACAACAAAAAAAGAAAACTACAAGCCAATATTCCTGATGAACATAGATGCAAAAATTCTGAACAAAATACTAGCAAACTGAATCCAATAGCACATCAAAAAGATAATATATCATGATCAAGAAGGATTTATACCAGGAATGCAAGAATGGGTCGACATATGCAACTCAATAAATGTGATACATCCCATCTATAGAATGAAAAACAAAAACCATATGATCATTTCAGTAGACACAGAAAAAGCATTTGATAAAATTCAACATCACTTCATGATAAAAACTCTGAACAAACTAGGCATAGAAGGAATATCTGTCAACATAATAAAGACCATATAGGATAAAATCATGGCTAACATTATACTGAATGAGGAAAAGTTGAAAGCATTTCCTCTAAGAACAAAACAAGAATGTCTGCTTCCAGCACTCCTATTCAACATAGTTCTAGAAGTTCAAGCTGTAGCAATCAGGCAAGAGAAAGAAATAAAAGGCATCCAAAGTGAAAAAGTCAAAGTCTAATTGTTCTTCTTTGCTCATAATGTGATCTTATATCTAGAAAAACCTAAAGACTCTACCAAAAAACCCTTAGATTTGATAAATGAGTTCACCAAAGTTGCAGGATACAAAATCAATGTACAAGAATTAGTAATGTTTCAATACATCAATAGTGATCAGGCTGAGAAAGAAATCAAGAAGGCAATGTTGTTTACAACAGCTACAGAAAATTAAAACACCTAGGAATATATTTAACCAAGGAGGTGAAAGACCTCTACAAGAAAAACTACAAAAACACTGATGAAAGAAATTAAAGATGACACAAACAAATGGAAAAATATTCATGCTTGTGGATCAGAGGAATTAATATCCTTAAAATGATTATATTGCTCAAAGCAATCTACAGATTCAATGCAATCCCTACCAAAATACTAACATCATCCCTCACAGAATTAGAAAAAGACAATTCTAAAATGCATATGAAACAAAAATATAGCCCTAATATCAATAGCAATACTAATAAAAAATGATCAAAGCTTGAGGCATCACATTATCTGACTTCAAAATATGTTAGAAGGCTATAGTAACCAAAACAGTATGGTATTGGTATAAAATAGACACGTAGATCAATGGAACAGAATATAGAACCCAGAAATAAAGCTACATATTTAGAGCCAGTTGATCTTGGACAAAAGCAACAAGGACTTATACTGGGGAAAGGACACCCTCTTCAATAAATGGTGCTGGGAAAATGGGATAGCCACATGCAGAAGAATCAGACTGGATCCCTATTAGTGACATATACAAAAATCAACTCAAAATAGATTAAAGACTTAAACATCAGGCCTGAAACTATAAAACTACGAAAAGAAAACGTAGGGAAAACTCTTCTGAACATTGGTTGAGGCAAAACATTTATGACGAAGACCTTAAAAGCCCAGGCAACAAAAACAGAGAAATGGGATGTAATTAAGCTAAAATGCTTCTGCACAGCAAAAGAAATAATCAACAGATAGAAGAAACAACCTGTTGAATGGGAAAAAAATCATTTCAAATATTTTCCAATATTAGAGGACTAATATCCAGAATGTATGAGGAATTCAACAGGAAAAAAAATCCCATTAAAAAGAGGGAAAAGGACATGAATAGACAATTCTCAAAGGAAGACTTTCAAATGGCCAACATTTGAAAAAATACTCAACATCACTAATCATCAGAGACATGCAAACCAAAACCACAATGAGCTATTCATCTTACTCCAATCAGAATGACTTATTTAAAAGACAAAAAATAACAGATGTTGGTGAGGACGCAGAGAAAAGAGAACATTCTGACACTGCTGATGGGAATACAGCCACTCTGGAAAACAATATGGAGATTTCTCAAGAAACTAAACATAGAATTACCTTTCTATCCAGCAATCCCACAACTGAGTATCTACCCAAAGGAAAATAAATCAGTATATGAAAGGGATAACTGCACTGTCCTATTTGTTTACAACACTATTCAAAATAGCAAAGGTATGAAATTAACCTAAGTATTCATCAACAGATGGTTGGATTAAAAAAATGAGGTGTATATGTATACGATGGAATACTATCAAGCCATAAAAAGAATGAAATCATGTCATTTGAAGTAATGTGGATGGAACTGGAGGTCATTATATTAAGTGAAATAAGTCAGGCACAAAGAAACGAATATCACATGTTCTCACTTATATGTGGGAACTAAAAAATTGTATCACATGGAAGTAAAGAGTAAAAAGACAGAAGACAGAGACTGAGAAAGGTGAGTGGGATGTAGTGGGGAGAGTGAAGAGAAGTGAGTTAAAAGGTATAAACACACAGTTACATAGAAAAAATAAATTCAATGCTTGGTAGCAGAGTAGAGTGATTATAGTTAACAAAAATGTATTGTACTTGGGTGACAGATACTCTGAATATCTTGACTTGATCACTATACATTATAAACATGTAACAACTTTTACATGTACCCCATACATTTTTATAAATTAAAAAATGATAATTAAAAGTTTTGTAGAAGTTCCATGTGTGCTTACAAATAGCTATATTTTCCTTTTGTTGTGTATTAACTAAATGTAGAAAAAGAATGTGTGTCTATGTGTATGCATATGCAATGTTTAAAGGTCATTAATTATATTATTCACATATTCTAAAGCTCTGATTATTTGTTGTGTATTTGATCTATGATTTTTGCAAGGGAAATGTTAACACTTCCAATTATAATAGTTGACTTAGTAATTCTCCCTAAAGCTTTTCAAGTTGCTGCATGGTATTTCTTGAGGTTATATAGTTTACTTCATAGGTATTTATATGGTTTATTAATGTTTACATGTTATTACTCCATATTATTTTATCCAAGATATATCCTCTTTGTCTCTTATGACATGTTTTACCTTGAATTCTGTTTTATCAGGTATTAATAATCCCATCCCATCTAATGTGATTCATGTTTTATCTAATATGGCTTATTACAACCTTTTATTTTCAAATTTTTGATATCCTATTTATTTCAGTGTGTTTCTTACAGACATATTGTTACAATATTTTATTATTCTGAAATTCTCCCTTTATATTGATACAATTAAACCATTTGTATTCATTATAATGATTTTAATACTATAACTTATTTCTGCCTTATTTTATGTTTTCAATTGATTGTATTTTTATCTTGTGTGCTTCTTTTCTCCTTTCTTTCATTCCTTCTCTCCTTTCTTTAAAAAATACATTCTTTTTTCTAATTATAAGTTTTTTAGGCTTATGATGTTTGACTTTAACCTAAGACCCATTTGTGTTTATTTATTCCTACTAATTTCCTAATTACTCGTATATCTCAATGTCCTTTGAGACATCATTAGCTTCTTTAGGAATGAAAGAAGCTTTTTGTAAATGCTGCAGTGCTCCAAGACCCAGTCCTCATTCAGTTCCTAGGAAATCCTATTCAGTCCAATGGCTTTAAATATTAATTATATACTGATTAATTCCACATCCTTACCAGGCCTCCAAACCTCATATACAAGTTCTTCCTCAGTGTCTCTGCCTTAATATTCACTGGGGATCTCAAATTTAACCTGCCCAGAGTAGAAGGTTCATTTACTTCATTGTCCAATAATTGCGTCTCCTACAGTGTCTCCAGAACCCTAGGAGTTTTCTTTGGTTTCTCTTTGTCTACTACTACACATTAAAATCTTCAACAAGATTACCATCTTTATATTAAATTATATTCCCATTCTGCCCACTTTTATTACCTCCACAGCTATCACCCTAGTCCATGTCACTATCATCTCTCACCTGGATCATTGCAATTACCTACCCCTCACTGGTCACCTCATTTCCACTATTACCTAACACTCCCCAACCACCACCTCCATAACATATTTACCTCCCTAAAGATCTATTTTTAACAGAGAAAATAACACTGCTCCCTCCCCTACTCAAAGTCTTCTACTGACTTCCCATCACAAATTACATCTAAACTCCTTACCATAGCCTTTTATGAAAGTGGACATATAATTTACCTATCCAAACCAGGCAGTTTTGAGATTGAAAGAGGCTCTATTAGTAAAGACACTGGGAACAATGACAACTTTACAACTTGACTCCTCCCCTGCTCCCTCAGCTCCAACATGCTGCTCTGTTTAATCATTCCCACAACAAGGTCTTTGCATGAGCAAAAATTCAACAAGGATGTATCAAATGCAGAGTACATGAGGATGCAACAGTGAACACAACCAAGTTTCTCATCTCTTGGAGTTCACATTCTAAAAGATTCTTCCATTTGGAAGACATCCTCCAGATTCTCACACAGCTTAAGCATTCATATTATCCAGGTATCTGATCAAGTGTCACCTTTTTAGAAAAATCTTCCCAGGATACCCTGCTGCAATAGTCTGACTAACCATCCCATCAATCTCTGTCACTAACCCTGATTTATGTTTTTCATGTTTCACCTGAAATTATATCATTCCATTAATTGTTTTCTTATAGTCCATGTACTATTAATAGTTTGTTCCTGTACTACTGTAAAGAAATATGAGAGACTGGGTAATTTATAAAGAAAAGAAGTTTAGTTGACTCACCATTCTGCAGGCTGTAGAGATTGGGGAGGCCTTAGAAAACTTTCGATCATGGCAGAAGGTGAAGGAGAACCAGGAACATCTTAAATGGCTGGAGTAGGAGGGAAGAGAGAGAGGGGGAGATGCCACACACTTTTAAACAACCAGATCTCCAGAGAACTCACTCACTATCATGAGAACAGCAAGGGGGAAATCCACCCCCATGATCCAATCCTCTAGCACCAGGCCCTACCTCCAATATATGTTGCTATTCAACATGAGATTTGGGTGGGGACACAAATCTAAACCACACCAGCCTGTCTCTTCCTTAGAATGTAAGCTTCAAGAGGACAAGGATGTGGCCTGCCTTAGTCACTGCTATATCCCCAGCTCCTAGAACATTCCTAAACCATCAATATGTATCAAATAAATAAATAATGAACAGTTCATTGGGGACATTTAATTTATATAAAACTTTCCCTTTGGGAACATTTAACTATGTTATTCAATAATATTTAATAACAACCAATTCCCCAGGGGTATCTACAGAGAATATCACAATCACAACCATTTTTCTTGAAACAACTTTTTCCATGCATTCATTTCATATAAATGACTGTTCTCTCTGCACTGAAAATTGAACAACACGAATAGAATTCATGTATAAATCTGAATTATCTTAGCATCGCTGAAACCCAGACGAAAACCACATGGGTGAAGAAGCTGATGAGGCTTTCCCTTTCGTGGGTCTTCTATGACGTATATTTATCCACCAGTCTCCTGAATGAAAGGCTGCACTTTTTAAATTCCAAACTAAGCTCTTCAAAGGGAGAGCCTTCTGCTTTCCTAAATATACTTAGTGCGAAAGATTGCATTGCAAGGGCTGTCTGGGGGCATTTCTACCTGTGGCCAAAACCCAAATGTCTTGAGATTTTTTTTTTCAGATTATTGTTTATATGCTTTAGAAAGTTCTCTGTGGATAAGCGTATAAGAGAGAATGAGCTATTTCATTAAATAATGAAAACAATTTTTCCACACAACTTATGAATATCATTCTAATGAAGATTGGCTAATCAAATATTTCTTCCTGCATTCTGCCAAGTTTCCCAGAAATTTAATTTAAAATGGCTTTGATGGTGTGTATCCAAGGGAAACTAATTCCTGGTTTTAACTAAGGAAGAAATGAATACTTAAAGCAGGTTGCTATGATGGACCAGGAGTGCACAAGTAGATTTTTTTTGTTTTTTGTTTTGAGATGGAGTTTTGTTCCTGTTGCCCAGGCTGGAGTGCAATGGTGCAATCTCGACTCACTGCAACCTCTGCCTTCTGGGTTCAAGCGATTCTCTTGCCTCAGCCTCCCAAGTAGCTGGGATTACAGGCGCCCACCCCCGTGCCCAGCTAACGTTTTTTGTATTTTCAGTAGAGATGGGGTTTCACTATGTTGGCCAGGTTGATCTTGAACCCCTGGCCTCAGGTAATCCACCCGCCTCGGCCTCCCAAAGTGCTGGGATTACAAGCATGAGCCACCGCACCCGGCCACAAGTAGGATTTTGACACATTGAACTGGTTTGCATGCCAAATCTAGTCAATGGCTTAAATAAGTTGTTGAGAAAGGTGTTTCTTTGAAACAAAGAATATTGAATAAGAAAAGTGAAAATATTTGATTCAACGAACTTTTCGAGAGTTACCTATCAAATACTCCATGGAAAGCAATACTGCTCGGACCCCTACAGTCACCTTGCATTAAGCATCTCGTGATCTCCATTTCAATTATAATACTTCTTCAAATGAATTTTATTCATGTATTTCACTCCATTCTTACCTGATTCCCTATAGTGTCTTTGTATTATTGCCTTGGACTGCAGCTATGCTTTGGTGGAAAGAATGTAGCCTGTGTTCAAGTTCAACTTGAACAGGTTAAACTATTCAATTGACTGCATAAAGTTTGGCAGGCACTTAATCTGTCTCAGTTTGCTCAGTTTGTTACACCACAAAATGAAGCTAGTGATACCTACCTGTTGGGTTGCTATGAGGGTGAATGTGACCATATATGGGAGTATTTCCCAACGATCAATGGCATAGGCAAGACCAGAACCAGGGTGAAGTGAATGAGAAGTGACATTTAAGAGGACACCAAAAAACTTGCCATCAAGACAAATATTGTAATAAAATATGTTGCAGAAATCGAAATCTATGGAAAAAATCCATGATGAACAAACCATCAAAAATTCAGGCTCTGGATATGAGAATATGAGAGATAGAACCGTATGTTTGATAGAGGTATAACAGACAAACATTTGACCAGTGGTCTTTCTTGCCATGTCATACAGTTTTAAGCCTGTCTTTTATGTCTCAGGAGCCGGCTTCAGAGCATCCATCTGTGTCTGCCTCCTCACTATCCAGCCAGCTGGGAGCCTTTTTTCTCCTTGCTATTTGCTTAAACTCTTGCTTTCTCTTCCTTGGAGTACATAGTTGCCGTTCTGAGAATTTTCGACTCTTATTCTTCAAGTTCCTTTATTGTCCTGCAAGGGGTGCTCCAGTTCTTTGAAAAACTTCTCTTTTTAGCTCAGGATTTGGTGTCAAGAGTATTTTAACCTTGTTTTTTCTGATGTTGGACTCCTGCATCAAATGCTGGCTCTTCCTGAGAATCTCAAGTTCAAGTAATGTTGCAAAAAGTGTGCACTCTCAAGTGAGCTGTTCACACAGAGTTCCATTTACTGGTCCATCTAGGTGACAAGCCCATACATACAACCTCCAAATTTCATGGAAACACAAAGGCAACCAATGTTTGAATATCGGTTATATGAAGCAAGTTTAGAAGACGAGGTGATACGTCCCTGAGAGAGAGACCCTTCCATCTGTCACTCAGGGAAGGACTCTCTTCTTCTGTTGCAAGCATGGGGCATTCATTGATTTATTAACTCATCAATTTTTCATTGATTTTTCTTATCACCATCATCAGATCCCTATTTCTACCAATAATGACTACCCTTTACTGGTTATTTACTATGTGCTAGTTACTGTGCATACATTGTTTCATTCAATCCTTGCAGCATTCTTTTGGAGTAGGAATTATTAACTTACTTATGGACGAGGAAACCCAATCTTAGAGATGCTCTTATAGCTATCAATAATAAATTCACTTATGTATTCACTCCACAAATATTTATGAAGTTCCTTCAATGATTGAGCTTCTGTGCTAGTATCTTTGGAAACTAAAATAGACTGACTGAGTGCTGTGATTTGAATGTTCGAGTCGTTCCAAAATTCATGTTGAAACATAATCCCTAATGCAACAGTATTAAGAAATGGGGACTTTAGAAGGTTATTAGGTCATGAGAAATTCATCCCCTATTGGTGCCTTATAAAAGGGCTTGAGTGGGCAAAGACACAGCATTCCTCCCCTGTGGAGGAAGCAGTGTCCACGGTGCCATTTTAGAAGAAAAGACGGGGACCTCACCAGACACTGAACCTGCTGGTGCCTTGATCTTGGACTTGCCAGCCTCCAGAACTGTGAGAAATACATTTCTATTACTTATAAATTACCCAGTCTAAAATAACATATTTTATTACAGCAATATGTATAGACTAAGAAACTGAGGTAAGCAGAAAAGGGGTTTATAAAAGGATATTGAGTAGCTCACCAGAGAGTCCTTGCTGCTTTGCAACATTAGCTCTCCATTCAAAACCTAACTTGGGCCATCTGTTTGGAAAAATATAAGTCACACATCCACACCCTAACTACAAGGAAGACTGGGAATATGAAGGTCTGGAAGCTTCCACAAGAAAGAGGTGATTTGGATCTCCAACAGAGACTCATTTTTTTAAATGTAGGAAGGAACTTCAGGTGCTGACACATCCAAAAGAATCACAGATGACTGCTACATTGAGTCCTTGCCCTTCAGGTACTTATAAATGAACAGGGCAGAAGATGCACACCAATGACCATAGTATGTAAGAAATGCCACCAAAGATGAGGACAAAAAAAAATCCTTCTTGGCAGGAGGTAGAGGATCCATTCTCACTGGAGATAACAGGACAGATTCAAAGAAGGGGTCACACTTCTACTGAGTCTTACAGACTGGTAGAATTTGGATAGATAATGATGCTGAGTGGGTCAAATAGGAAAAACAATTCAAAGAACAAGATACTCAAGCAAAAAGGTACAAGGTGTATTGGCAATGATGAGTACTTACATTGTGCTGAGTAGAGCAGAGGGTCTTTGGTGTGATATAGATGTGAAATGACCAAGGCTTTTGGCCATGGTGAAGGAGAAGAAGGAATAGACTCAGGGGTAATTATGAGGGAAAGATCAACTGGGCTTACTCCTCCTTTTAGATCTTGGTATGTTTATACTTTCTCATTTATGTCTATGATTGTTTGCGTAACAACTGTCTCCTCTATCAGGTAGGAACCTTCATAAGCAGGGACAGTGCCTGCTATTTCTCCTCATCATATACCTGTTGCCTTGCCTAGTAATGGCTGCACAGAAGGAGCTCAGTAGACACTTATTGAAAGGAAGACAGATTGATAAACAAGAAGATTGATACACAGTTAGAGAAAAGGGAATGAGGAGAGAAGAGATGATTCTGAGATCTTTTAGACATGTTGAATTTGAGATTCAAAAGGGATACCTTAGGGAATATTTTTCAAGTGGATCTTGGGGGGAAAAGGGATTTCTAGACTACTATAAAATTGGGTAGGTAAGTCTGTTCTGAATATATGTAAACACATCTCAAGTATGTGTTTCAATAATGACATATTACATATGCAGTGGAGAAAACTGGCTTTGGAAAAAAATGATATTTGAAGATGGTTCTTCACTTCACATTGCTTGTGCCACTACTCGTACATTCCCGTGACTTGTACAAATATTCAACACATTACCATGTGTTCTGAATAGAGAGACAGATCTCTGAGGAGTTTCGTCAAGCCGCCTATCCTCTCACACTTGCAGTATGAAACTGAGTGCGAGTGAACATCTAATCCACGTTGGGAGAAGAAAATAATTTATGTCAAAGATGCAGCCTCCAGGTTCCCTTGGGTTCACTGCATATTCATAAGAGGGCTCCCCCCTACCCTGTATACATGTGAAAGTGTTCCTTGGTCCTATGCCATAACTCATATCAAGAGCTGATGAATTTTTCACAGTAAGTCTTTTAGTGTATATGTTTTTTATTCAGTCTTGCTCTTTGGGGTCAAGTGACCCAAGAAGGGTTTGGTGGCTAATATAGTGCAGGATTTAAGGAATTACACAAGTGCTGGAAGGTTTCCACCAAGCTCCCTTGGTAACAGCAGCCAGGTGATAGGGAACATTTTATAAATTAAGCTGCTTTTGCCAGAAAAGGAAGTACAATTGCCGCTTCATTATAGTTAACTATTTCTCTCCCAATAATAAGAAAAGTAAATGATATATGTCCTCTGTGTCTTCCCCAAATTCAGCTAAAAATAGTAACTGATTCTGGGTCACACGGATCTCAGAAGAAACTAAATTATCCAGATTAGCAAATATAAACTGTGTTTGAAAAGGAAAAAGACAGGTGGTAGACATTTGTGGCTTTGGGCTTCCCGGAAGCCCTTATTTTGGTAACAGAACCCACATCTTCCCTGTGACAATTGCACTTCCCTTGTCACAGTTTCTGTGGTTTAATGGAGCATACCCAGACCCCCAGCGTGGGCATGTGGCCCAGGTCTGCCTACAGGGAGCTCTGAGCACCTGGCTAGAGAGGTCGGGTTAGGGATTGGCATAAATCTCACCAAGTTAGTAAGAAAGAATCCTGGGTTCTGTAGCTGTTTCATTCCTGAGTAATTTCAGAGACATGTAGGCCCAGCCTCATAACACAATTATATCACAAGGATACCCTGCAGCCCTTTGATCATTAAACACATAGTGAAATTAAACACAAGTGTTAGGGATAAATTTTTGTGTTCTCAAATTCATATGTTGAAATCCTAACCTCCAAGCTGATAGTAGTAGGAGGTGGGGCCTTTGGATGGAAGGTGATTAGCACATGAAGGAGGAGCCCTTATGAATGGGATTAGTGCCCTTATGAGGAGACACCCAAGAACTTGCTTCCTCTCTCTGTTCTCCACCATGTGAGACACAATGAGAAGACAGCCACCTACAAATCAGGAAGAAGGCCATCACCAGGAACCAAATAAGCTGGTACCTTAATCTTGAACTTCCCAGCCTCCACAACTATGGGAAATCAATTTCTGTTGTTTAAGCCACTCAATCTATGGCATTCTATTATAGCAACCTTCACCAACTAAGACAATAAGCTACTTTGTATAATGTATACACTATTATTTGTGTATTTCTTTCCCCATTGCTGAGCTGTGGACCCAAGGAACAAAAGCCATATATATATTTTAAATCTTATATTCCCAGAAAACCTACCACACATGTGCTTCACACATGAAGTCTTTGGATACATACATCAAACCAAATCAGCTTCAGCTCTGCTGAGGCATGGGTGATGGATTCCCTAAAGTGGATGGGCACAATGGCAAACCACTGTTCCGAAAGGTTCCATAACCTACCCAAGGTTTCACTTAATAGAATTATTATGAAGTAGATAACTGTATAAAAATCCTTACTTCATTTGCTAAAACCCTTAGTGAGACACCTCCTTCAGAACTGAAAGCAAAATACGCCATTTGCTGAGAAAAAGCTATTTTTCCATTTGTGCATAATAAATGACCATGTTTCCTTCTCTGCTTTGACCATGAGGAAGCTCTGAGGCAAATTTACTGTTCAGTCGTTGCAAGTGTGTAAGATCTTTTGGGTTTTCTCATCTCCCTTCTGCACTTGTTCTAATTTCATTTATCTGGTGCTGCTATTTAATTTTAAATTTGTATTTTATTATATATATTTTCTATATATTCTTTGTATAACAAAGTATGTGATATTAATAGGCCAATTATGGCTCAACTAATAACATTTTGAAGGTACGTGGATACCTGAGATAACAGTGCTAAGTGACTAGAACAAGGGGTTGTATGCTTGGTTCTTAGAAGGTGGGAGGCTTTGTTTTCCTAAAACGTAACTCCTGCTCTGGAGATGCTACTGGTAGTGAGATCACTTCCCTGGGCTTCTGCCCTGACCAGTGATGAATTATTTAACCTCAGCAGGTTCTCTCTTCTAGTAGAGGATAGTGTTGCTTACTGTTCAACTCCACTTGGATTAATCAGTTAATGTGCGAAATAATTTTGAATATGAAAAGTTCGGGTCGGGTACCCAGCAGTCACTCCTATCTGAGTTACTATGCTAATCCTTGCCTTTGTGAAAGAGGAGTGCGCTTAAAGTCCTTCTGTTCTATGAAACCTTTCCTCTCAGGAGTCTGCCAAAATCACTAGAAAAATAGGTAGAGCCAGCCACTGGCAAAGAGGGACCCAACCTGGGCATCTGAATATGACTTAGAGAAGCCAAACACAAGACACAGAAAGAGGTTGCAGGCAAGAATCTAGGGCTCGCAGGGGCACCAGACTTCCAGGAGAAATTACGGAAACATCTGCAAGGTTAAGGCAGGAAGTCCAGGGGCTGCTTCCCAGAGCGGGAAGTGCCTTTCTTGGGACTGCTGCCACAGAGCTGAAATGGTGCATAACCTGGGGCCCAGGAGGCCATTTGAAGATGAGGGATTAGACTCCAAGAAGGATCAAGAATCCATCAACTCAACTCCACTCCTTCAGCCACACCGAGGTGAGGACAAGCCTTGGGCTTTGGGACGCAGTGAACTTTGCATTAGCCAGGCCAAGAAGTAGCTCCATGTTAATTGTATTACAAGAAATAATTTATGTTCAGGAAATCTCTTGACCACGTTTGCTTCTGTTCCCTCCCAGCCTTTGCCAACCATGGCACTGCAAAGGGCTAATCATCAAAAGATAAAGCAAACAGGTTTCATCACTGAGTGATCATCAAACAGTTGCCAAAACTTTGCAATCTCAGTGCTCGGAAAATACAAGGTCTACAAAACCTCAGTTGAAGAACAGATAATTAGCCAGAAAAATCTAGGAGGGGCTTGGACTGCTTTGGGCATGAAAGGAATGTCTTTCTTCAACTCCACAGGGATGTGGTGAGGTAGGAGTGGGGTGGGGGCTAGACTATTGGATACTCACTGCAAGTTCTGCCAGCTTGGCAACACATCTGCTTCTCTGGGTTGGTTCACCCAGCACAAATTCAACCCTTTGCTTGTTGCATATCCTTTACATTTCCCCAGAGGGAGCTCACTCTCAGCCTTCCCACTTAGAATCACCACCCTTGGGACCCCAACACTTTAGATCCGTCCAGCATTGTTCAGCCTGACAGATGACCCAGCCTCCTGGTTTTCTTAAAATAACAAGAGAACATTTGCTCTCTGGAAATACAAGGTCGCATCCAAATTTAAAAAAGAAAAATAGGAGAGGAAAGCATTCAAACAAAACTCTTGGAATTGGGCTCCTGTGGTAACATTTGGAATAAAGGAAAACAGGAAAGCAATTGCAATATTAAAAATAGATTATTTCCTGCATGTAAATTCTTTGCTGACCTTGTTGATTGCAGTGTGGTCCATGTTTGCTGGCTTGCCACCTTCTGACTTCATGAGAGTGCATACCAAGGGACAGTTCTCAGGGCTCAGAAATCTACCCCCACTTAAAAAGCATTTGTTTACAAATCTGCCTATTGGCATCAACCCTTTTCTCTTTAATCCTTGATGCTTATCAGAGATTAATTATTTATCCTTTGTTTTATTCCTATGTGTCCAAGAGGAACGTACTGAATATCAAGAATACTTCGGAGGACACTGGAGCAGAGATGATACCTCCACATAACACAGTGCACCTTGATGATATCAGCATCCACTGCCAATAAGCGTAAAGGTAATCATAGGGAAGGTAATGCATTATCTGGCTGAAAGAGTATTCATCCCTCAATGGATACTTAATCAGCAGCCAGGCACTACTCTATGCTCTGGGGTCACACCCATGCCCTCAGTGACTTTATAGTCTAGTTAGGTGAAATAAACAATAAACATAGCAAACAAGTTAGATTATATGCTATAAGATAGGCATATAAAAAAAGAAAAAGTAAAGTGGAGTAGGGGGATTGGGCAAGTAAGGTATCAAATATAATAGAGAAGACCTTAGGAAGAAGGTAAAATTTGAGCACAGGTTTACTATGAAGGTGGTAGCTAGGCAGATATGTTGATAAAGTTTCCAGGCTGGCACAGCAGCCTGAGCAAAGGCCCTGAGGCAGGACCATGATAATTTGTTGACAGCAAGATCTGGTGTCCCTCTCTTTCACTGTCAGGAAGGTCTGAGACAAGGCAGCAGTTAGTTATTCTCTGTGGGTAGCAGAGAGAATGACTTTGAAGCAGAAGGAGCAATGATGAAATGGTTTCTTTGATGAAAAAACGGGCAGCTTTTGGAATTGGGGTGAGCCGGAGTGAAAGGAAAGGTTAAAGGCTCAACAAAAGGAAACAGCTTCCAAGATTCCACTCTCTGAGTGGAGAATGAGACCTGGAATCCAAAGGGCACACCCAAGACAAATCAGTTGGAGACAAGGGGCCCCATCCCCGTGTGTTTTGAATCCCCTTACAGTTACAAGTATGGCTCAGTGCCTTCTGAAGCTCTCCTGGAATCTGGCCTTGGCTCACAGAACTTTCAGACTGAATTGCTCCTTCCTGACTTTGCTTGTTGCCTAATGCCCTTCTCTTGATCACCTTGGTCCCTGGAGTTCCCTTAACCATTTTCTGTTCAGGGCCACTCTAGAAATTAGATCTAGCTAAATGATGACCAACACCTCACAGAACTGACCCTCCCCTCCCTCCATGGGGTTGATGAATTTACTGTAATCATCTGTGAATTAACACCCCATTGTTAAAGAGGCAGAGTCACATCTACCTCTTCCTCTTGGGGAAGGGGGTGTTTTGAAAAAACACACCTGGTATTCAGGTGATTTTTTAAAACACATTTGGCTTTCTCTCTCATAGCCATTAAAGTTCTAGAATAAGAGAGGGTGAGCTAGAAGCTTGTGTATTTACAACCCTCATAGCTTCCCAGTTGATACAGTTTGGCTGTGTCCCCCGCCAAATCTCACCTTGAATTGTAGTTCCCCAAATCCCCACTTGTGGTGGGAGGGACCCAACGGGAGGTAGTTGAATCATGGGAGTGGTTACTTCCATGCTGTTCTCGTGACACTGAGTGAGTTCTCACGAGACCTGATGGTTTTATAAGGGGCTTTTCCCCCTAGTTCAGCGCTGCTCCTTCCCACCACCTTGTGAAGAAGGTGCCTTGCTTCCCCTTCACCTTGTGCCATGATTGTAAGTTTCCGGAGGCCTCCCCAGCCATGCTTAATTAACTGTGAGTCAATTAAGCCTCTTTCCTTTACAAATTACCCAGTCTCGGGCAGTTCTTTATAGCAGTGTGAGAATGGACTAATGCACCAGTGTTCTTGGGAGACAGTCAACACTCCCCAGCAGCCTTCCTTCCTCTAGAGCTGTATTTTTCTGAGTCCCCTGTTTTCTTACTGAAGGCATAAAAATTTCTCTAAGGGGCCCTGCCTTTTACTGCTTAAATGTATACATCTGCTGCCTTGCAATACTCTTCTGGCCCTCTCTTCACCTGGCTAAATCCTACTCACTCTTCAAGTCCCAGCTTAGTCAGTCCTCCTCAGGGAAAGATTTTCTAATCCCCCAGACTAAATTGGGCCACTGTACTTCCAGAACTTAGCATGGCACCTGGCACATAGTAAGTGCTCAGTAAACATTGATGCTTCATAAATTCATTTGATGAACAAATGCATGAGTGACGGAACAAAAAGAGAAGCTAAAATCAATGTGAAAAACAAAGTTTTTAATTGGAAGATCAAGATAACAAAAGTCCCTACCACAAAGAGAAGGAGAGGAGAATAAAAGACAACGGTACAATATTTTAAGGTCTGATGTGCTTTTGCTTAAGGCAGTATCAGGTTGATCAGGTCAATCACCTGAGAAAGCAATGGGGTTCTAGGGCTTACCGTCAAGAAGTAATATGGTCAGCCATGTGAGCTGAGACTACAATGAGCTGGATTTCCCCTGGCAGAAGGGGTAACAGGAGGACACAGCCAGGAGAATCAAGCACAAAGTGAACACCCTGCTTGGAGGGGTGAAGAAACTATATTGCAAGAACACAATTTCAAGTGTTTGCTCTGTCTTGATTCATTGTGTATGACTTTGGACAAGTCACTTAACCTTTGGAATTGCACTTCCTTTTTAAAAAAATAAAGATGGGGGTCTTCTTAGGATGCCCAGGCTGGTGTTGAACTCCTGGGCTCAAGCTATCCTCCTACCTTGGCCTCCCAAAGGCTGGGATTATAGGCATGAACCACTGTGCGCAGCCGGAATTACACTTTCATTGTCCAGAAAAATAAACTGTGGGACTACTATGCGGATATTGGGAGAAACATGAATATTAGCCAAGTTCACGTATGGACCAAGGTCCCACACAATAGTGGTATTATTCATGATCCCCGATGCTATCCCCAGCTGTTCCCCAGTAAGAGTTTATTAGTCCCACTGCTATTTCCTGATTTGTTTCCATTCAGGAAGCTTCGAACTAATGGTTAGCAGAGGAGCACATTGCAAAAATAAAAATTCTCACTTTTAACTTTTCCATCCCCTTTAATCCCCACTGCCCAGCCTTCCTCTCCCTGCAGCGAGGGCTGGAGTTGTGCCAACCCCGTGATCAATCACACACTGGGGAGCGCCTTGTGGCGGGGTGGAGGCTGCGGGCAGGGGGAGAGCTGGCCCAGCGCGTCTGTTGAGTGTGATGTCCTTTTGTGATGCCCTTACAAACAGAAGCGAGGAAACAGGCCGTCATTTATCATGTGGCTTTGTAGTGGATGCTGATAATGCAGAACAGCCAGGCCGCTCTTGAGGTCGCTCCAGTGAAGTACTTACTGAGTCAGCTGTCGGGAGCCAGTCGGAAAGGGAGGTTCCCCATGTGACTTGCCCTTCTGCCAGGGACCTCCCCGCGGTAACAACTGCCCACTCCTCGAGGGAATGGAGCCTGCCATTTGCCCTCCGGAAGCCACCCAGCCTCCTGGCTCATGTGCATTGACAGTTTTTGGCCTCTAGGGGGAGCCGAAGACTTCTCCCCATTCCAGCCCACTCACCCCACTCACCCCACAACTCCCCAAGCCAGGCACACCATTGGACAAGAGGGTGGAACTTTTTGGTGAGATGGTGGCTGCGTGGTCCTTGAACCATTCACTGTGGCAGGTGCCATTCTGTTTAGCCAGACCTAGGTCACTTGCCTGCTCTTGGTTGGGGGTAAGGTAGCCTTAGCCACATCTTAACCTCAGAGACACATGTTTCCAGAAGTGAGGGAAGGGGCAGTGTGATGGGCACTATAGCGACCACTGGCATAACGTCTTCTATTTCTCTGAATTTCCTCTACCCTCACCAGCACAACATCTAGAACCATGCCTTGGCCCAAAGGAGGGTTCAGTCAATGAATTTACTGGCAAGAAAACACTTAAATCCACAAACGAACACATCGTGAAAGCCAGGCAAGGGCAGAGCTCCCTGGAAGTGCTCTTTTAAAAGGGGCTTTTTCTCCACCAGGCACTCACCTAAGAAGATGCTCAGCCAAGAGAATGATATTGCTAAAAGGTCAGCCTCTCAACACAGCTACACTCTCTCCTTTCGACCTTGGCTGCTCTTTTCCATGTCATGATGGCCTCCGTGTTGCTAAGTTTGGTCCCATCTGACTCACCCCATCAGCAACATTTGACCCAGGTGATAACTTTCTTCTCCTTGAAACCTTTTCTTCTCTTGACTTTTAGGAGGTCACACTCACTTGGTTTTCCTCCTACCTCCCTGGTCATTCCTTCTCAGCTTCTTCTGCTGGTTGTCCTCATCCTTCCAATCCCTGATTGTTCAGCGCACATAGATCAGTACTTGGGCCTCCTCATTCCTATGGACACTCACTCCCTGGGTGATCTCATCCAGGTTATGGCTTTAATACCATCCATGTGCTACAACACCAGTATGTGTGTCTCTAGCCTAAATCCCTTTCCTGAACTCCAGATCTTACGTCAGCCTTCCTATCTGAAATGTCTACTGGAATGTCCAATAGACATCTCCAACTAATCCCATCCAAAACTGAGCCCTTGATAACTCTCCCTCCACCACTACCAAAAAATACAGCTCCTCCCATAATCCTCCCATAATCCAGGCAAGCAGGCAAAAATCCATAGTGCTGTTCTTGACTTCTCTCTTCCTCTTACACTCCACGTCTTTTCTATTAGAAAATTCTATAGGCTCTATCTTCAAAAAATATTCAGAATTTAATACCACCTCCATTGCTACCACCCTACTTTTAACAAGTATCCTGCTTCCTGACTTTGCTTCCTACCCCACCCTTATCCTCACAGCCCATTCTTAACATATTAGCCAACTGATCCAATTAAAATATCAGTCAGATCATATTAATCCTCTGCTCCATAACCACAGTAGCTGTAAAAGCTGTGCCCTTGTGCCCTGTGTGGCCTATGTGATCTGCCTGTCACTCACTGTATCCCACTTACTAACACCCTTATTCTCTCTACTCCAGCCTCTTGGCCTCCATCGTCAGATATTCCAGGCATGCCTCCACCCCAGGGCCTTTGCACTTGCCTCTTTCCTCTTCCCAGAATGCTCTTCTCCTAAATATTCACACAATTCCTTCTCAACTCCTTCAAGTCTTTACCTGAAGGTCACTTTGTTAGAGAAGCTTTTCCTGAAATCACATCTAAATTTCAACATGCCCACCCTTTTTGTCCCTCTTCCCTTCTTATTTTTTTCCTTTCATCACTACAATTTATATATTCTTTTTAATAGTATTATTGATTATAATATTATTGTGGAATATTTATTAATATTCTTTAAGGAATATTTATTTATTTAATATTTAATATGTAATTTATTTAATTGATATTTAATTATATTCTTTTTACCTATTTTATCTTTTTTTCATTTTGAGACAGGATCTTGCTCTACCACTCAATCTGAAGTGCAGTGGTGTGATCATGGCTCACTGTAGCCTCAACCTCCCAGACTCAAGCAATCCTCCCACCTCAGTCTCCTAAGTAGCTGGGAGTGGGTGCACGCCACCATGCCTTGCTATACCTACTTTATCTTGTATATGCATCTTCTCCAACTATGCTCCATAAGGACAGGAATATTTTCATATGTTTTGATCATCAAAAACAATTATCAATGTATTAGAAACTACAATAGTGCTTTCACATAAAAAAGAAAGCAAACAATATAGCCTAATTGTACAGCTAAGATCTGAGTCTTTTGAAATTCATACTATTTGGCCTTGACTTCCAGCTAAACTCAGTGATCAGGCAGGATGGATTTCCAAGTTTTGAGGCTAATGTTTGATAGAGAGGCAGCCATGAAAGTTTTCTACTCATGTCACTTCCTAGCTGAACAGTTTTCAACAGCTTCCCATTGCCTCTACTGCCTTAAGGAGCCAAGTTTATACCTCCCTCGTCCATACCTTTCTCAGGTGGTGTGCTGCATCAGCAATACATATAACTTCTTCAGCCAAACTGCCTTATCCACTGTTTCCCCAAATAGCCTTGAGCTTCCCTTTCTCCATATTCTTTCTCATTCCTTTCTTTCTTAGGAAATATCCTCCTTTATTTCCTCTATTCCTCTAAGTCCACAATTGTTTTAAAGACATGCTTTCTTCACCACCTGCTGAAATTTAACCTATTCTTCCAACTTCCATGGCACCTCTTTTATAAAGGCCTCCTTGAATTTGTCAGATGAAATACTCCCTATCTTGTAATTTCATGGTATTTTGCTTCTACCTTTATTCCATCCCATTTCACAGTACAGTCACGCAGTAGTCCACAGCAGAGATTTGGAGCCTAAGTTGTATGACTTTGCACAAGTAATGTGGCCTCTCTGTGCTTCCGTTTCTTTCTCTGTAAAATGAGGTTAATAACAGTTCCTACCGTATAGGATTTTATGATGATTAACATGTAAAACACTTAGAACAAAATCTCTCCTGAGTGTTTTGATGTTTTTACTGCTGTTAGCAATTCTTTATTTTCAGTCCACTTGACTTTGTTGGGTGAAACATCACAGCTGGATTTCTTCTAGTTGCTTAATACATACACTTTAACCTTATTAAATAATGAGTGTATCATTTCCTTTTTCTCAATTTGGAGGTGCAGGTAAATTAAATCCAATGTAAAGAATTATTGATACTATAAACAATTTTATTGATTTTTTTTCTGAATATACAATGCATAACCACAATGCCAGAGTTACATTGAATTGAATTGAATTCCGATGTATTGGATTCAACTTAATCACACACGCTGTGAGGAACAGAAAGATGAAGACAAGGCCCTGACCTCATAGAACAACTATCTCTATTCAGCAAGATTAATATATACACAAGTAACTTTCCAATATTTGCTATATGCTGCATATCATATGGTTCTTTTACTTATATCTTAATGTTTCAGTTTTTCTCAGTCTTCCAATATCTTTTTATTATTTTGAACCCAGGGTGCATTAGTTCATTTGAACCAGTTTTTTGTTTTAATGTGGGAACATAAGCTATTAGTTGTAGTCTATTATTGTCTACTTAATGAAATTGTTTTTGAAACCCTGCCCATTCACCTTTAACCTTGAGGCCCATGCATAGTTTCCGTATTTATTAAATGATTAACTCACTTACTAGAGGTATTTATGAGTTCTTGGCTCAGCCTGAGCCTGCCAGGCCTGGTCGAGAGACAGGAATGGTTCCAGAATGACCTCCCCAGCCTTCTGCTGAGACACATCTCTCATCGCCCCCACGTGTCCTCCCTTCCTGATCATCCCTGCATGCTTTTCTTCCACATCCACTTCACTCTCTTCTCCAGGAGGTACAATTGCATCTGGTCCTCATTGTGGTGATAATTTCACTTTGCAGTTATTTTTATAAATGTTGAATCAGGTGTGCAGGCAAAAAGATGAAAAGTGAAGGGTGGCTGTTTCTAAATATTTATTCAGAAAACAAATTCAGCAATATTCAATCTAGCCTCTTCCCCAGGGACACTGGCATTGACATCCTCATAGCAGCAGCCTAAGACCTTCAGTCCTTGAAGGTGAGTCCTGGAACTATAGCCTAATACCCATGAAATTGTTTTTTCACGCCTAATAGTGTCCTCACCCTGCATGCTGGATAAACAGGCGCTGAAGTGGTTTCTAGGCCAGATTTGTTTTCCTTCTGAAACATGATCCTTAAAGTAACTTCAGAAAACAGAAGGTCAACTCTAAAGACAAAAAAAAAAAAAAGAATCCATGGTTATGTAAAAAAGCCTTTCAGTAAACTGAGATGCTATTCACAGAAGTTGTAAAATAATCTTTTACTAGTTCATAATTTTAAGTATTTAGAATAACAGGACTTATGAGGAAAGTGCCTATGAGCATCTAAGGGTAGTACCTTGGGTCATTTTTCTCAAGGTGATTAAGATGAAACAAAGTGCTCTTCATAGTATGATACAGGCCACTTTGAAATATAAAGCTCTGAGTATTTAACACTTAAAAGGTACAAAGAAATGTCAGATGATAACATGGATGCTAAAGGTTATGGCAGTGATTCATTTTCCTAGCAAGCCCACAAGGCTGGCCAAGAGAGAATCACTTTCGCTTTG